>NC_037346.1:55846067-56486207 GCF_002263795.3 Bos taurus
ACTCAAGTCACCTTTAGTGTCAGCTTGACCCATTGGTAAAGGTCCTACGTTCACGTGCGTCTGTGCGAGTCTGGCTCCAGAGCCAAGAGTGCCCTCACCACCTGTGCCTCACCGTCCCCAACCAAACCCCAAATGCTCTGTTGGGAAATCCAAAGTGGAAACACTGGGGACTTCCCTGGTGGCCCAGGGGCAAAGACTTTGCTCTCCCAATGCAGGGGACCCGGGTTCAATCCTTGGTCCAAGAACTAGATCCCACACGTTGTTGCTGAGCAGCGAAGTTGTGTCTAAGTCTTTTGCAACCCCGTGGACTGTAGCCCTCGAGGCTCTTCTGTCCATGGGATTTCCCAGGCAAGAAAACAGGCGTGGGTTGCCATTTCTTCCTCCAGGGGATCTTCCCGACCCAGGGACTGAACCCAGATCTCCCGCATTGGCAGGTGGATTCTCTACCGCTGAGCCATCAGGGAAGCCCCAGATCCCACAGGCCACAACTGAAAAGATCTCGTGCGCCACGATAAAGACCGATCACCCCGCATGCCCCCATGAAGACCCGGCACAACCAAAACAATAAATAAAAAATATTTTAAAAGTGGAGACATTCGGACACTCGCCAAGGCTGCCCTGGCCACCTGGGCAAGGACGGGAGGTGAGAGGCAGGCCTGATCCTGCAGCGGAGGACAGGCCAAGGCCTGCACGAGCTGAGTGTGCCAGGGTGGGATGGAGGTTGCACAAGAGTCAGTTAGCCGGGAGCAGAGGTGAGGCAGCTCCCCCACACCCAGAAGGGAGGACACACAGCCCTGGGAGCGGGGAGGAAGAGACCCCAGGCTGCTCTGAGTGAGTTACAGTGCCTAGGGGCCCCGACCTGACAACATGGGGCCCTCTGGGTGATCAGAAGACATCCCAGAGTCTGAGGGGTCCAAAGGAGGGCTCTCGGGGAAAACCCCACCTGCGAAGCTTGATGCTGTCTGATAAGAGAATGGCTGTGCTCCAAGAACTGGCTGATGTTGGACTGTCTGCCTGGGGGAGGTCTCTGAGTGCTGAGGTGGGGTCCACCCCGTCGCATCTGTCTGCCAGGGGGAGAAGGGAAGGGGACCACCCCAAAGGGCTGATGCCCTTGGGTCAGGAGGGCTTCCTCATACGTTTGTGAGGCAAGAGCTAAGAGTGTGGGCCAAAACCAGTCACGCCTGGTTAAGATTAAAGGCCAGGCCAGAAAAGACTTCCTGACAGTGGTCCAGGGGCGGACCAGGAGTCGCCAACAGAAGGAGCCAAGGTGTGACGCAGCGGCTGAGAAGGTTGTGCTTGGTCGGCCAGGCGAACAGAGCAAGGAGTCTGAGGCCCAGAACAATCCTGCTGCCCTCTGCCCTGTTGGGCTACCTGGGAGTGCTAAGCCTGACCCACTTTAGGGTTCACAGGTTGTATCTGGGGGTGGGAAGCTCTCCATCCCTGGGATGGACTCAACAGGTGACGATGCAGAGAGGAGGGCCCTGCACCAGGCAAGAGCGGCGGACTGAGTTCCCTTGAAAAGTTTTCCATCCTGACAAGTGCAGGGGTCATCTCTCCCTTCCAGGACGGGAGAAAAATAGAGAGTTCTGCCAGGGGCTCTGATAACATGTTGCATAAAATGTACTAGAAAAATTGTTTGAAGTTCAGGGAGTCCTCTGCTTTTTATTTGCTAAATCTATCCACCCTGGCTTGAAGAGACCCGTGTAGAATTGAGCCACTCTCGTTGACCTGTGTGGGCTGGCACTCTGGACCTGTGACCCCATTGCACACACATAACCTCAGGCCTTCCATCCTCACCTGCCCTGGGAGCTTCTGGGCTCTGCTTTGGAATGCAACTAACTCAGCCCAAGTTCAGTTCAGTTCAGTTCAGTCGCTCAGTCGTGTCTGACTCTTTGCGACCCCATGAATCGCAGCACGCCAGGCCTCCCTGTCCATCACCAACTCCCGGAGTTCACCCAGACTCACATCCATCGAGTCAGTGATGCCATCCAGCCATCTCATCCTCTGTCGTCCCCTTCTCCTCCTGCCCCCAATCCCTCCCAGCATCAGAGTCTTTTCCAATGAGTTAACTCTTTGTATGAGGTGGCCAAAGTACTGGAGTTTCAGCTTTAGCATCATTCCTTCCAAAGAAATCCCAAACCTGACCACAAACCTAATGATGCCCCCAGGCAAACAGAGTGGGGGCTCATCCACTGACCTGGACTCCGTGACCTCCTCCCGTTCTCCACCCCCTTCCCTCCCTGGGGGCAGAAGAGGAGGGCGGGTCCTTACGGTTGTCCTCATTGACCAGGCCATAGCAGACCTCGTAGGCTGTGATCTCGCCGTTGGTCTCAGCCGGCTCGGCCCAGCTCAGCTGGGTCACGGTGGAGGAGACGACGTTGAAGGCCAGACGCCCGGGCTCGCTGGGCACTGGGTGGGGCAGAGAGGGTGCAGGAAGAGCGCTGTCAACATCGGACAAGAGGGCAGAGTTCTGGGCGGGGCCAGGGCTGGGCAGGCTGGCATCAGGGTGGCCAGGGATGGATGTGGTGAGGCCTCACCTTCCTGGTGGGTGCGACAGGACACCGGGGAGCTGTAGGGGCCCTCGCCCTGCGCCCCATAGGCGCACACCTTCATCTCGTAGTCACAATATGGGTACAGGTTGGTGAGCTCCACTGAGGGCACCTTGCTGTCAAGCAGGTGGGCTTCAGACTCGGAGTCACCCTGGATCCAATATTTCACCTGTGCCCAGGGTGGGGCTGGTCAGCGGGGAGCAGCTGGCAGAGCCCACCGTCCCTCCGCTGAGCCCTGCCCTTACAGTCCCGTGGGCACACAGACGTGGAGGGATTGAGTGCCCTGCCAGGCGCACGCAGCAGGGCTGGCATAGGGCACAGGTGTTTCTGGGTTCTGGGGGCCACATTCCAGGGACTTCTTCCTCCCCCAGGGGCCGATGGGGGTTCCCCACCCACTGAGGCCAAGCACGTCCTCTCCTCTCCCTGGGGCCCTCTCTGGCCTCAGCAGGCCCACCTCTGCAGCATATGCCCGGCCTCCCATCCACCCCTTTCGTCGCCCCCCACCTTACCCGGTACCCTGTCGGCTTGCCAGGAGGAGGCAGCCAGTTGAAGTGGATCTTCCGGGACCCAGCAGCCTTGGCATTGGGGTTCTGTGGGGCACCCAGGTCACCCCGGGGCGGTGGTGGTGATGACACGGTCTGGTTCATTACATTCCGGTCCAGCTCGTCTGCAGGGGGTCAAGCCAGGGCAAGGCAGTGAGCAGAGACTCCTCTCTGGCTTTGAGGGGACAGGAACCCATCTGCACCACCAGGGGGCACCAGACGCCCAGTTAAACACCAAGACTTCCTTCCCCCTCACATCACATCAGACGTATGGGTGTGAGAGTTGGACTATAAAGAAAGCTGAGTCCCGTAAGTATTGACGCTTTTGAACTGTGGTGTTGGAGAAGACTCTTGAGAGTCCCTTGGACTGCAAGGAGATCCAACCAGTCCATCCTAAAGGAAATCAGTCCTGAATGTTCATTGGAAGGACTGATGTTGAAGCTGAAACTCCAATACTTTGGCCACCTGATGAGAAGAACTGACTCATTGGAAAAGACCCTGATGCTGGGAAAGATTGAAGGCGGGAGGAGAAGGGGATAACAGAGGATGAGATGGTTAGATGGCATCACCAACTCAATGGACATGAGTTTGAGTAAACTCCGGGAGTTGGTGATGGACAGGGAGGCCTGGCGTGCTGCGGTCCATGGGGTCACAAAGAGTCTGACATGACTGAGCGACTGAACTGAACTGAACTGAACCTTCCCCCTGCTCCAGGGGGACCCAGGAGGGTCTCCAGAGGGATAAGGGCTTGCTCTCTTTGTCCCTTTGGCAGCCAAGGTGTGTCCCACAGAGAACATTTTCTCTTCCCAACGCCCTTCCTCTCTCCCCTACCCCAAGACTCCTCCTATGCCCCCATCCTTTTGGCAAACCTCCCCTCCAGGGTGGGCTCACAGGCCCCACTATACCAGAAGCTAAGGGCCCATAAGAAGTGTTTCACCCCTTCTGAAACACTTGCATTTAGCTTAAACTAAGGCTGAAGTCAAAGGCTAAGGCCTAATGGTGGGATTCCCAGCCAGCGGCAGGCCTGTGGCCACATGACCCCGGTCTCTCTGATTGAGAGCAGGGTTGCCAGATAAATACAAGATGCCTAGTTAAACTGGAATTTCACACGAAGATACTTTTTAAGAATAAGTATATCCCAGATAGCATATGGGATATACGTATACTACAAGTTGAGTTGTTATTTATCTGAGATTCAAATGTAACTGAGCTTTCTGTATTTTTACGGCTGAGACTGTCAAGAAGCCCCAGCCCTCCCTCCCCACCTGCTTAACCTGACCCCAGGCTCCGGCTACCTCGGTCCCCAGTGATGACAGTGGCACACTGGGGCTGGCCCAGGCGGGCCCCGAACTTGGGGTTGCTGAGTTGGATGTAGAAGCGGCGGGTCTGGGGGCCCCGCAGAAGGGAGTCCATCTCCTGCAGCTCCAGGAGCTTCACCTGCAGCTCCTTCCAGGTCTCCCCAGGTTGGAACAGCAGCTCACCCTCCATGGGGATGTAGTCCTAGGAATGGGAAGGGGTCAGAGTTGGAGCAGGCCTGGGAGATGAGCCAGGGCCACACGCTCCACCCCCACCCGACAGCCAGTGCAGAGACCCTCACGCAGACTCTCCCACGTGGACACGGAATGGCTCCTGTTTATACAGCACCTCTTTTGCATCAAGTACTTTACAGATATTAGCTCGTTTCTTCCTCAGGGCAGAGTGAGGTAGAGATATTACTGTCCCCATTTTACAGATCAGGTAACTGAGGCACACAGAGGTAAAGAAAGATGCCCAAGTTCACACAGGTAGTTGTGGTGGAGCTGGGATTTGAACCAAAGTACAGAGAGACAAGGATGCAGATACAGGGGGGTCCCACACAGGCAGGCACTCAGCCAGGGGAGCTGAGATTTGCAGGCCTCACCTAGGAGGGAGGAACTGTTCCCCGCCCTGCGGCTCTGAAGTCTGAATCCCACCAGCCCCCTGGCCCTGCCTCCTGGGTGGGGTGCTTCTATTACCTCCAGTTTTTATTTTTCAATGCCCTAGAGCTTTTTCCTGAATGTCTTGGGATTAATGTGTACCTATATGGGGCAGATAGATTGCAGTGTGTAGGGGGAAGCCTTTTCACATAATTCCACTAGGTGGCGCTGTAAGCTAACATTCAGATTCTTTGCTAGCAGTCCGAGCCACCAGGGAAGCCCAAAAATGTAAGGATGGAGGTACTGGGGATTGAACCCAGGGCCTCATGCATGCTAAGCATGCGCTCTACCACTGAGCTATACCCCCAGGCATATATCTGTATATACATACATGTATACATTTGTATAGAAAAAGAGAAAGCAACTATCAACAATGGGTGCTAATTTTATTAGTCTTTCCATTCTGCTGTAGGTTTGAAGTTTTTCAAAATAAAAAGTTGAGAAATATTTAAAAATGTTAAAAAACATAGTTCACTACCAAAGGATCCTTATAAAGGGCTTCCCTAGTGGCTCAGATGGTAAAGAATCTGCCTGCAATGCAGGAGACTCAGGTTTGATCCCTGGGTGGGAAAGATGGTCTGGAGGAAGGAAAGGCAACCCACTCCAGTATTCTTGCCTGGAAAACTTCCATGGACAGAGGAGCCTGGTGGGCTGCAGTCCATGGGCCGCAAAGAGTCAGACATGACTGAGCGACTTAACACTTTCACTTTTTCACTTTCAGTGACGTTATGGTTGTACAAATTCCTTTTTGGAATTTTTACTGGGAGCATTAGAGCAGTAATAAGAACTATTCCTACCTATAAAAAGAAATAAAGAATAGGGTGTGTGCGCACACTTGCTCTCATGATTGCCAAGTGGGTCTGCAGGCCAGTGCGACTAACCTTTATTACTTTTTGAGTGAAGTTTTTTTGTTTCGTTTTTAATTTTGGGCCACACTCTGTGGCACATGGAACTTCCCCAGACCAGGATCGAACCCATGCCCCCCTGCAGTGAAAGCGCAGCATCGTAACCACTGGTCCAAGAGGAAAGTCCAGTGAAGTTTTGATATGAATATTTCTACTTTTAAAATGTTGGTAATAGGTATAAAATAGATAACTAATAAGAATCTATGGTATAGCACAGGGAACTCTACTCAGTACTCTGTAATGACCTATCTGGGAACAGAATCTAAAAAAGAGTAGATAGATATATGTCTATGTTTAACTGATTCACTTAGCTGTACAGCAGAAAAGCAATATGGTAAATCAACTGTATGCCAATAAAAAATTAATTAAAAAAATTGGTAATGGTAATAGGGAATTTCCTGGCAGTCCAGTGGTTAGGACTCTGCAATTTCACTGCCAGGTCCCTGGGTCCAGGTTTGATCCCTGGTTGGGGGACTAAGATCCCACAAGCCACACAGCATGGCCAAAAAAATCAAAATACACAAAACGTTGGTAATTAATTTAGAAAAACAGACATATAAGCCAAACTAAGCAGGGACATGGCTGTTGTCTGAGAGTGATTAAGTTGTGAAAAAGTGATAAAGTTGACACCAGCCCACCACGCGGCCCTCCCTGCCCTGAAGGATTGGTCCTATGGCCTGGCTGACAGAGGGCCTGCCTGGCAATGACAGCCTGGGGACATAAGGCCTGTGATCCCCCGTCAACAAGGCCAGAGTCCCTGGGCCATGGCAGAGGGGGCAGTCTATTTCTTTGAAGAGTGTCCGGGTGGATCCTGGAATGTTGCAAGGGGGACACGGATGGTCTGGACATGATGAGGCCTTATTCAGGGCATCACTGGCCTTTTTGGTGAAAGTGAAAGTGAAATCGCTCAATCGTGTCCGACTCTTTGCCACCCCATGGACTGTAGCTCACGAAGCTCCTCTGTCCATGGGGTTTTCCAGGCAAGAAGAGGAAACTTCCTTCTCCAGGAGATCTTCCCAACTCATTTGAAAAGACCCTGATGCTGGGAAAGACTGTAGCCGGGAGGAGAAGGGGACGCAGAAGATGAGATGGCTGGATGGCATCACCGACTCAATGGACATGAGTTTGTGTAAGCTCCGGGAGTTGGTGATGGACAGGGTGGTCTGGGGTGCTGCAGTCCATGGGGTCGCAAGGAGTCAGACACGACTGAGCAACTGAACTGAACTGATGCCCCTGCTGCAGGGTGGCAGGGGAAACGTGTCCTTGGGAGGCCAGCCTGTGGCACCACCAGCATCCAGAGACCCAGGATGCCGCTGTGTCCAGCCCCCACTGGGCCCTTGGGATGTGCCTGACCTCGTGGCAAGGACTCACCCGGTTGGCCTTGGCGGTGTTATCCTGTGTGCGGTAGGAGACCTGTGATTTGCCGCTGTCCAGGATGCGCCGGACCACGGGGATGCGGGCAACGTGCTCCCCGCTGCTGACCAAGTACTCGGGCTGCTCAAAGGACACGATCCCGCTGGCTGCAAGGAGCCAGGCGCTGGTCAGGGGTCTTGACCACAGTCCCCCTCTCAGCCCCTGCCCTCCCTCTGGCCCAGCCTGGTCCAGACTTCAGGAGTCTGCTTATCACCCTCACCCCTCTGCTCTCTAGGGAGGGTGGACAGAGGTGCTGGGAAAGTCTTCCAGGAAAAGTTGACAAGGCTGGAACAGTGTCCAGCTGACATCCTGGAAGGTTTGGGGCAGAGAAGGGAGGCCAGGCAGCGGCAAGACCAGAGATGAGGGCTGAGACCGAGGACCGGGGCAGAGCAGGCCTAAGTCCTGCGGCAAGTGGGGAGGAGGGGTCAGCGACCAGAACAGGCCCTCCGGACGCTGGAAGGATGGTTATGAACAAGTCCAGGTTCCCCGAGGAACTAGCAGGGAAGGCAAGGTAGGTGACGGTGGTGTGACGCCTTGCCCTGCCCTCTAGGTAGGCCTGGGCAGAAAAAGCCCCAGGTCCCTTCTTGCTCTGATGTCCTGGCATCCTGGGGACCCATTCAGTCTCAAGTTCAAAGGCCACAGGACAAGGAGAGGGTTGTGGGACGGCTCTAGGAGAACTCAGTACCCTCTGGTGATGATAAGAGAAGCCCCACACTGAGCGCTTATGAGAGAGGTACAGCCACAACCCCCTCAAAAGAGCCTGATACCCATTATGCAGATGAAGAAACCAAGGCTCAGAGGTTGAGTCGCTTGCCTAGGCCACATGGCCAGGCCCCACTTCCACTTGGATTGAGGAGAGACAAGAGTCCCAGAGTCCCCTTTGGCCCCCATCCTGACCGACCTTGCTCCTTGATGATGGTGATATTGACCAGGCGACGTCCGAGGGTGGCGGTGCCCACAGGCACGTCGATGGCCTCCACCAGCAGCTGCTTCTCGTCGTCGTCCTCGGGCCGGATAAACAAAGGCACCCGCACGTCCACCAGCTCCACGCCCTCCTGGAATTCCACCATGCCCCGGGCATCTGGTGGGGAGCCGTCAGACAGGCGTCAGGGGGCCGCACGGGGGTGGGAGCTGAGAGGGAGGAGCACAGGGAGCCTGCCCACCTACCCTGGTCTGCGGTGAGCGTGTAATAGCCGGGGGCCACCTTGAGCTCATGGAAGGCCCCCTGCTCCACGTGCTTCTCCGTCAGCTTCAGCAGGGCCTGCTTGGCCGAGCGGGGAGCCATCAGCACAGTGTCCACAATGGTGTGGTCCTGCCTGGGGGCGGGGCGGGTGGGGGTGTCAGGCCAGCTGGGAGGCTGCCACGCGTCCCTGTCCACCCCTCCTGCCTGTCCTCTCTGCATTGGGGCACAAGATTCCAGGCAGCAAAAAGAGGTTTTTTCAGAGCCAGACAGACGCAGAGGCCCGGGCTGGCCCTGCCGCCGCCCCCTGCAGCCTCAGGGTCCTTATCTGTGAGAGGAGGCTCCTCTCCCTGCCCACCTCTCCCAGAAGGGCTGATGACGCACACACAGAGGCGGGGCAGCAAAGATGCCAAGGGGACAGGCCAGATTGCCTGGCTGCAATCCTGGCTTTTCATCTTAAATTTTTTTTTTTTTTTTTTACCCAACCACATGGAAATTGAACCTGGTCCCTGGCAGCGAAAGCCTGAGTCTTAACTGCTGCTCCTGTGTCGTGCTGCGTTGTGTCTGACCCTTTGTGACCCCATGGACCGTAGCCCGCCTGGTTCCTCCATCCATGGAATTTTCCATACAAGAATACTGGAGTGGGTTGCCATTCCCACTCCAGGAGATCTTCCACGTCCAGGGACTGAACCCGAGTCTTTTGTCCTTTGCACTGGCAGGCAGGTTCTTTACCACTGAGCCACCTGGGAAGCTTTAACTGCTGGACCACCAGGGAATTCCCCTGGTTCTCTCTCTCAATGGCTAGGTAACCTTGGGTAAGTTGCTCAACTTCTCTGATCCTCAGTTTCCTCAACTATACAATGGGAACAGCAATGATCCCCACTTGAGTAAGATAACCACACACACGAGTCCTTAGAACAAGGCCTGACCGGTGGTCAACACTCAAAGTGCCAGTCTCAATGGTTCTTACCCACAGTAATGTGCCCGGTGAGAGCTGTGCTTTGTCTTCTTGGTATTGAACCCCACCCCACTCTTCCCTGGGGGATCTGGGACTCGGGGTGGGAACTGGGAAAGAAGTGTGTCACCCACTGGACCATCTGGTTGGTAACCAGCGGCGCCTCCAGGATCAAGGCCTTTGGCCTCAGACGAGGGCTGGCTCTGGGCACCGGCTATCCCTGGTACTGGGTGGGAGCTATTGCCCGTGTGAGGCCAGGGACTGGGTTGGCTCGTTTCCCTGTGGGTTTCTTATTCTCATACAGGGGCTGGCTCTCGGTGAGGGCTTCGTATGGGTATGTGTTCAGTGAAGGTCCTACCCCAGGACAGACCCAGACAGCCCTCCTCTCCCATGGGGCGGAGATGATGGAGATGGAAGTGGGGATGCGGGAGGTGGGGATAGGGGAGGTGGGACTTGGGGCTGGTACTGCCCACGGATGTGTCTTCGACTCACTTTTTCCCGGCGTTGGGCTGCTGCCTGTGGGGGACAAAGTGAAGACTGTGAGCCAGATGGTCCCTAGGGGGCAAGGATTATCTGCTTGGGAGAAATCCCCTGGCATCAGCTATGGGAGCAGCGCCCCCCCCAACCAACCCCACCCCGGGCGCCTAGGACCCACCGGAACTTGGTCTGCTGGAGGTTGTGAGCGCCTGTGATTTGTCGGTACACCTCGTTCAGCTGCCAGGCAAGGGAGGGCTGTGAGGCTGGGGCCCTGGGGGAGCCCCTGCACCCAGAGGACCTCCTGGGCATGGCTGGGGGTGTGGCCACAGGCATGTGCAGTGGCTCTACCCTTCTGGAAGCATTCATGTGGGGCAGATCCCAGGGGACCCCCCGGCCACACGTGTGTCCGAGAAAGCCCTTCTTTCCCACCCAAGGCGGCTTCCCTCTGCCCTCCTGCCACCCAGCTCGCACCCGGCCCAGAGGTGCCCACTGCCTGGGACCGGCTCCTTACATTCTCCTCCACCTCCTGGCGCAGCTGGTCGCATTCTCGCGTGCCAGGCTTCAGCAGGTTCTCGGTGCAGAGGCGAGCAAGCCGCAGGGACAGTCCGTAGGGCACTAGGGCAGGTGAGGAGGGGGGTCGTCAGTCCCGCCATGATGGGCACCACAGAAGCCTCCTCCAGAAGCCGGGCTCGGATTGGGGGGCACCGGGGGCGTGTACCCCTCAGGAAGGGTAGGAGGTGGCCAGCCCTGTGCCTGCACCCGATACCCAGAGAAAAGAGGAATGCTGGATCCCAGACCGGGGAGCAGTGTGAATGTGCCCCGGGCCCCAAGGGCAGCGCCAGGAGACGTGGTGCCCAGCCCCGGCCCTCACCCAGCTCTGAGGGGTTGATGCCTGCAGCGTGCGAGGCGAAGCCCGGCCGCTGCACGTTGTTGGTGATCTTCCATCGGACTGTGTCGCGACCCTTGAGGTTCCCGCTGCGCAGCAAGGGCGTGTCCAAGTGGTCCGAGGCCATCAGGTTCTCTCGCAGCATGTAATGGTCTTCCTTGAAGCCCACCATGTGACCTGTGGGACCTGGGCCTCAGTACGGGGCTGAGGGGCTGCTTCCTAGACCCTCCCCCACCACACCCCACAGGTGGGACCTCCACCGTCCCCAGCCTCTGTCCCAGACTTGGCACCCTGCTTCCCCTCCACCCCCGCTGAAGGAAGGAGCTGTCAGAAGTCCACCGCCCCCGCCGAGGCCAGGCCCGTACCTCGGTTGCAGCAAGGGAGAAGGGCCAGGCAGGCCTAGGAGGCAAGGAGGGCGGGGATGAGAGCTGAGACGGCCGCACCGGCCCAGGGAAGTCCCTCCGGCCACCGCCTCCCACCCACGCCAGTGGTCCAGAGGGGTCAGCAGTGCCTTCCCCAGACACTGGGATATCCAGGCAGTTACAGGGGCCTGGGTGTGGGCACAGAGGCGAACAGGGGCAGAGGGTACCCAAAATGCATGCCATGGGACTCTGGTCCCGCTATCTACTCTGGAAAGGAAAAGGTTCTGTGATCAAACCCCTTTGGGAAGCAC
Organism: Bos taurus; assembly: GCF_002263795.3. NCBI lineage: Eukaryota > Metazoa > Chordata > Mammalia > Artiodactyla > Bovidae > Bos > Bos taurus. The sequence goes on from NC_037346.1 coordinate 55,857,603, forward strand.
TGAATTCCTTCCCCATGTAGTTTCCTTATGCAAACAGCTAGCTCAAAGGCTCCGAGAAGCCCTGCAGAGGAGAAACCGCTTTCTCAAAAGTGTTTGATCACAGAACGCTTTCTCCCTGTAACACGCATGAATACGACCCTGGGGGCTGCCGTAGGGGCACCTCTGCCCCCTTCAGTATCCCACGCCAGGCCATGCTCTGCACTCTCCTGTCTCCGGTCTTTCTTCCCAGGGAGATGGCCAGCTCCTGGTGGGCAGAGCCTTTCCTTCTTGTTGGTTCTCGTGACCCTTTGCATGCGGCTGACCCCCGGGCCAGGGACTCCCAGGAATCCAGCCACTGGTGGCTGGCAGAGGCGAGGGGCTGGGGTGGGGACGGCACCAGAGCTGGGCGGAACGTGTGGGTTCCCTTGGCCTCTGCCCCCTAGAGGGACCCCAGTGGGGTGGGGACCAGGGGAGCCCCCACCTTGCAGCAGGCACAGTACTTCCAGCAGAGCAGCAGCAGCAGGACCGGGAACAGGAGGAGGAAGATGAGCAGGGGGATGAGCCACCAGAAGGTGCCCGGGGGGCATTCTAGGGAGGAGAGAGGAGGAGGAGGGAGCCAGTGCCTCCCCCCGATGTGGGTCTGACAGGCCACCCAGGCCCACCCTGCCAGCCCGCCGGCTCACCCTTCCTCCTCTGCACCAAGACGGTGCTGTTGGGCCCGGGGGCGCTGTCCCCCTCCACGGTGTAACTGTAGGTACAGTCGTCGTCCTCGTCCCGGAAGGAGCAGTGCTCCACCACCTCCTCCGCTGCAGACACAGATGGTCAGCAGGGCACCCGACCCCAGCCCGGAGCACCTCAGGGCCTGGCGAGGGGTCCGCTCCTCACCACAGCCTTGCTCTGGGGCCCACCCTGCCCATCACAGGGTCAGGGTGGAGGGGTGGAGGCCTCTCCCTGGGGAAGAATGTGAGTTCCTGGCAGACTGTGCACACGGTGGGCGGTGAAGTGGGGGCTGCCCTGCCCAGGACCGTCAAAGCCCGCAAATCTGTGCCTGTCCTGGGCATCACTCAGGAGCTGGGCTTCTAGAACATTTTTCTGACCCAGAGGAAAGGAGGCTGTGTGCCCCAGGGCCCGTTTTTGCGCCTTTGCTATGTTCACGGCCCCCTCCCCAGGACTGGGTGCCCTGGCCAGACTGTGCGTCCCCTCCCTGGGTCTGTGTGCCCAGTCTGGATTCTGTGACCACCCCCCAGGCCTGGAACCCCTCTTCTGCCTGTCCTCACTTTGGACTACGAGCCCCCTACCCAGCTCTACAGCCCCGCCCTGATGAGCGACCCCCCTTAGAGGTCTCCCACCCAGCTCTACAGCCCTGCCCTGATGAGCGACCCCCCTTAGAGGTCTCCCACCCAGCTCTACAGCCCCCCTGATGAGCGACCCCCCTTAGAGGTCTCCCACCCAGCTCTACAGCCCCCCTGATGAGCGACCCCCCTTAGAGGTCTCCCACCCAGCTCTACAGCCCCCCTGATGAGCGACCCCGCTTAGGGGTCGCCCCTTGCCCAGTTCTCTTGCCTGCCCTGTACCTTTCTTGAGCTCATCCACCATCTTGACCTTGAAGCTGCACTCCTCGCACGTGCGCCCCTTCTTTTCACCGGTGCCCCAGGCCTGGCACTGCACGCAGGAGCGCAGGTCCTCACAGAGGCCCAGGTGGATCTGGGTGGGCAAAGAGGAGGGGCAGACGGGTACTGTGCTGGGTGGCCCCTGCCAGGCCCACTCCCACAACCTCACTGCCTGGGCAGCTCCCATGGCGATGGGTCCCCGTGCCCACACCCAGCGAGTGTGGCCTCACCGCCGAGTAGTTGATCTCGCAGACGGTGTCCGTGTAGAGCGACTGTTGGTTGCAGTGGCAGCGGCCGCACTCGCAGTGGCCACGCCCATTACAGAGACCCTGAGGCGAGAGGAGGCCCCCGTGAGCCAGCTGCGCCCCCATCCCTGTCTGCGAGGGGGCCCTGCCCACCGTCCCCCACTGCCTGCCTCAGGCCCTGGCCCACCCCGTTACTGTCGATGCAGGTGGCATTGCTGAGAGGACAGTCACAGCTCAGGCCTGTCCAGCCAGGCTCACACACGCACTGACCCATGGAGCAGCGTCCCCGGTCTGCAAAGAAGGGAAGGCGAGAGTGGAGAGGCACATTTGCACCTGCAGTCCAGGCTGCCCACCCGGCAGAGCTGCCTCGGGAGCTAGGATGTCTCCAGCCATGGGCAGAGCCATCTCTTCCTCTCTTTCCTGGCATTCCCTTCTTTCCATTTTTCCCCTCTCTATTCTGCCCTCTACCTTCCACTCTGCAGATGGAGTGATCACCCCAAAACACAAACCCAGTCACATGTCTCCCCTATTTAAGAACCTTTGATGAATCCTGGCCAATGCAATAAGGTAAGAAAAAGAAATAAAACATACGTATTAGAAAGTAAAAAACAAAAAACTGTCATTATTTGCCAGTATCAGAAGTGTCCCCAAATAGCAAGAAGAATCTATAGATAAGTTGCTAGGTTTCATAAGTTAGTTGAGCAAGGTGGCTGGATACAAAGTTAACATATAAAGAGAAAATGAAATTAAAACCTCCAATGACTCCCTTTGCTCAAAGGATAAAGTCCAATATCCTTGCTATTGACTGATTGCAGCCTGCAAGCCAAATCCAGCTCACCACCTGCTTTTGCAAAAGTGTTACTGAAACAGAGCCACACTCATTTGCTTCCGTGTTGCCTATAGCTGCTTTCTGCTACAAGGGCAGAGCTGAGCAGTAGTGACAGAAACGGTTTGGCTTACAAAACTGAAAACATTTAATGTCTGGCCCTTTAAGAAAAAGTGTGGACTAGACTAAAACTGGATACATCCTGGCCTGGAATCCAAACCTCTCACACTCTGGCCCTGCCTCCTTTCCAGCAGCATCTCCCTCCCTTCCTATCTCATGGCTCCACCTGTGCTAAATACCTGTCTTTCTCCAGACATCCTGGGTTCTCCCTTCATTTCTCTGAGTGCACTGTAGGGTAGGCAGGTAAAGAGAAAAGAAGGCAGATAAAAGCAAGAATGAAGGAAAGAGTAGACCCCCAGTGGCTAGAACACAGTTGGGATTTAATAAGTATTTGGTGAGTAGATTTTCATTCAATCTCCTCCATTTGCCCAGTCAGTCCTTCCACGTGGCCCCTGTGGGTTCTGTGGCCCTTGCCCAGTTCCAGAAGCTCTGGCCAGCCTATGGGCCCCTGGCCTGGACCCACACTGTGTTGGGCCCTGTGGGATGCATTACCCCAGGCCCTGCCTGCCAGAGATGTAGCACCTTCCAAGAGAGGAAAGATCACCATGCCTTATAGCACCAATCCCTGAGACCAAGCTGGGTAGTACCCACCCTGGTGGGATGGGAGAGTGGAGAAGAAGGTGGGCGTGGACTGGAGGACCTCAGGGGAGCCAGAGTCTTAAACATAAGAGTAATGTCATGCTGGTAGGGGCCTTGGGCATCAAGTTTTTGGAGGAGGAGAGAGGTCCAGGTTGGGGCTGGACTTGCGGGAGGCGCTCAGGGAATCTGGCCTGCACATGCGGATTCTGACTCCTGGTGTGGCTCTCCCAACTTGGGCTCTGATGGGAGAACCAGCGGGGCAGGGTGTGGGCTGGGCACCCAGGCCACCCCCAAAGCCCTGTACCACCCCACTTGGGTCAGCAGCTCACCATTGCAGAGGAACCCGGAGGTGCGGGGACACTGGAAGTTGTCGTATTCGCAGAACTGACCCTCGTAGCGGCCTTCGCCATAGCACACACAGTGGCCACACTGGCACTCGCCCCGCCCGGAGCACACCTTGTCCTCGCCCTCCCGCCGGCAGGGCTGCAGGTCGCTCTGGGAGCCGGTGGAGCAGTTACAGGTCTTGCCGCTCCTGCGGGAGGAGCCAGCCACTTCCCCACTGCCCAGCAAGAAGGCTGGGCCTTCACCATCCCGTTTTACAGATGAGGAAACTGAGGCTCTAAATGGGTCTAAGTTAAGCAGACAGCAGTGGTTGAACTGAACTCAAGCCTCAGTTCCCTGAGACCCTCCCTCTGTCCCTTCAAGTCACAACAAATCTGTTCAATGTCTTGAAGCTTGAAAAGCCCTTACTCTTACTATCACTCATTCGTGACTCACTTCTGCTCAGGGAATAGGGGCCCATGGCTCAAATGTGCTGTGTACTCAGTCGTGTCCGACTCTTTGTGCCCCCATGGACTGTAGCCCGCCAGGCTCCTCTGTCCATGGGATTTTTCCAGGCAAGAATACTGGAGTGGGTAGCCATTTCCTTCTCCAGGATGGCTCAGATAGTAAAGGTTCAAAAGGGATGGAGGGCAAAGTCAGCCTCCCGCTCTGCCCGACCCACAACACCCTGTCCTGATTCTTAAATGACTTTCCAGAGATAATCCGATATCAGTTCAGTTCAGTTCAGTCGCTCAGTCGTGTCCGACTCTTTGCGACCCCATGAATCGTGTCCGACTCTTTGCGACCCCATGAATCGCAGCACCCCAGGCCTCCCTGTCCATCACCAACTCCCGGAGCTCACTGAGACTCACGTCCATCGAGTCAGTGATGCCATCCAGCCATCTCATCCTCTGTTGTCCCCTTCTCCTCCTGCCCCCAATCCCTCCCAGCATCAGAGTCTTCTCCAATGAGTCAACTCTTCACATGAGGTGGCCAAAGTACTGGAGTTTCAGCTTTAGTGTCATTCCTTCCAAAGAAATCCCAGGGCTGATCTCCTTCAGAATGGACTGGTCCAGGTTTTTTTTCAAGAATTATCCAGGGTTTTTTTTGGGGGGTTGGGGGGTGTTGCACTGGATGGCTTGCAGGATCTTAAGTTTCTGGATCAGGGAATGAACCCACAGCTCCAGCCATGAGAACACTAAGTTCTAACCACTGGACCATCAGGGAATTCCCATATCCATGTTTTTCAAAGTTCTTTGAATTTAATCCAGCAACTGGATGTGCCCCTTTCTCAGCCTTTTCTATGCCTGGCTGCCACCCCCTCCTCAGCCTGCCTCCATGGTATGCCCAGCGTCAAGCACTTGCGGGCCCCTTCACTGGGAGCTGCTGGCATCCGGGGTGCTGGCTTCACCCCCACCACACTTACCAGCCCTCGTGGCACACACAGTGTCCGCACATGAAGTCCCCGTGGAAGTTGCAGCGAGATGACCGCTCCTCTTTTTGCTGGAATGAAATCATGGTGGGGTGGGTGGGGCAGAGGGGGAGATGCTTGCCGCCACACCCAAAAGGGAGCTCTGCTTTGTTACTCGGGTCCTCGGGCGGTCAGCTCAGCCTCTCCCTGCCCGCACACCCTTGGCGGGGCTGTGTCATACCAGCTCACAGGAGCACACGTCACAGATGACGCCCACGTCCATCCGGAGGCCGTTGGAGAAGGATGGCTTCAGATGGATGGTGCCCTTCTGGTCTGCCTCCAGAAGCTGACACACATGAGCCCCGTCCAGGTCCTCGATGGCCCGGAGCTGCACTTGGTATGTGCCCTGCAGGGACCCCGTCTTTAGTCGAGGCAGGCCTGGCTGGACCAGCCGGGATGGCAGTTCTACCTGAAAGTTCTTGGCCCTAAAGCTTCAGGAATGTGTCTGGCCCCTGGCTCCCAGCTCCCTGCCTGTCCTTCCTCAGGGCTCCCAACTCGCTCCTCCAGGCAGAGTCAGGACAACAAGAGCCCGACAGTAAGCAGGGCTGCCTTTGGCCCGCTCATTCAGCTGGGCAACCTGGGCTCCATGCTGACTGATCTCTGCTTTACAGCTGAGCACCAGCCAAGGGCAGTGCAGAGCTCAGTCAAGGGCGGTTCAGAGCTCAGCCAAGAGGCTGCTCCAGGGGGCTTCAAACCCAGGTCTGTCTGACTCGGGAGGCCATGCTCTGGATCTCTGTTTGGGTAGATCCCACCCCGCAGGGCGCTGTCCCCGTCCTCCCCTGTCTCGGGGCCCCCACGGAGGCATACCACTTCCCCTCGCCGGATGAAAAAGGACCCCGTGTCCGTCTTCTGGAACATCCTAGAGGTGACCTCTGTCCGCAGGCCTCGAGGACTGTCCAGGGCCCGAATGTCCAGGTTGGAGCGGATGCGCTAAAAGGGGGCAGGTTATTGATGACTTGGGAGGTGGGCCCAGACCCCCCCACCATGGCCTGGCTGCCTGAGCTGCAGTCTTATCTGCATGGAGGCCTGGGTGCTGGGGGGTCATGGGAGCAGAGCCTGCAGGAGCCTGGGACCAGGCCCGGGGGGCTCCTCAGAGACCACAGGAGACCCTTCTGCTCTTCCATCCTGTTTCCCAATCCTCTGTCATTCAGCCATCTCTCCCACCCGCCCCCGCCGCCCTCGGACCCTGGAGCCCGCACTGGCCCTCACGTTGAAGGCTTCCTGCAGCAGATCCACAATGTTGGACGAGTCCTCCTGCAGCACCCCCAGTGAAGAGACGGGGAAATATGACGACAGCCTCTGTGGGGGAGAAAGTCGGGCCCGGGGCTCAGCCTCTGATGAGCGTCATCACTCTGGATCGAGACAGGAGCTCTGGGGCTCACCCACTTTGCGGGTGGGGGACGCTCTCAGCTCCCGCCTGCTGGGGAGTGGGGTTGGAGGATGGGCACATGACCACCTCTTCCCACCAGGGCCCATCCGAAGTTTTCGGAAGGAAAGAAAGGAGGGTGGGGGTGGGTGTGTCTGAGAAGCTCCATGGGTCCCTCCCCCGGCCCAGGGAGGCCCAGCCCCTCACCTCATAGTAGCTATAGGAGTAGTTGGTGACGGCGAAGATGGGGATGATGTTGTGTTGGCCGAGCAGGCGCACCAGGGTGGGCACCGACGGGTAGTCCTGCATCTTGTACTGGGTGTAGGTGCCCGTGGGGTCCAGGTGGCATTCCTCGTCGTTACGCCTCATGATGCCGGCCAGCACGTTGGCCCCGTCGGCCTCGTAGTGGAAGGCTGACTCGGTGGAGAACACCAGCAAGTGGGTGCTGTCAGGGCGCCAGCCAATGTCACTCTGGGGAGAGCAAGAAGGGGGTGCCTGTGGAGCAGGCGGCCTGCTGACGGCAACGTCACAGCGCCGCACACCGCCACAGTGAAGGCGCACCCCAACGCTGCGCTCAGCAAGGACTCAGGATTCACAGCCTCCGTCAGCAACGCTCATGACAAACAGCGCTGGGAGGATGACCGGGGTTGGAAGGGGACACAGAAACCAGCCATGGGGAGCGGGAAACGGACGCAGGGACTGTGCCCACAGCGGGCACCATGCAAGATGGGAGCCAGTTTCAGCCAGCTGTCCCCTCAAGGCCTCAATCACTCTGCGAGCATCTCTCGACTGCATAGAAAAACGGACACCACACAACATTCAACAAAAGACTTAAAACAGGGACAGCAGCGCGTGGCCACTTGTTTGAGAAATACATAGGGTGGCTTTGGAAACCGTGTGTATAAAAGCAATAGGCGTGGGAAAAAAGGGCAGAACTATAACATGCACTGATTTCGACTACATAAGGGAGTGATGCACGCTGGCGGGGTAGCAAGCAGCTGGCTGTCTCTGTGGTGGTGGTGGAATTATGGGCAATTTCTGTTCTTTGTTTTCCAAATTGTCTATAACATCAGTGCATTATTTTTTAAATGAAAAAATTGATGCACACGTAAAAAGTGCCCTCCTCTAGCACAGCTGGAGATGGGTATTAGCAGGGAGCTTGGGCTCGGGGCACTTAAGATTCCAGAACGCCGAAGCTCAGGTCCGCCTTGGTGACCAAGACAAAACCAGGGTAAGACTGCTCAGGCCCCAACACCTCTAAACTTGGATTGGAATTGAGGGTCCCCCAGAGGGTCTGAGCTTGTCTGAGGGTATGGGGGCCCCAGCCTGGCACCAGAGCAGGCCAGTGGGCAGCTCTTGACCTTGTAGAGAAACACAGCCCTGGTCTAGGCCGGAAGGAGCCTCCCAACACTCACGGTGCACACGGCCGTCTGCAGGATGGCATCAAAACCTCCTTCCGGGGCATCCAGGTTGCCTGAGATGCGCTCCCCCTTCAGCTTATTCCGGAACTCCTCCACATCTTCCGTCAGGCTGATGACATTCTTGAAGGAGAAGGGGGGGTCGCTGTTGGGCCAGGGTTCCTTCAGCCTGGGAAGGTGGGAAGGGGAGTGTCAGGGAGAGAGAAAGTCAGGGAAGAAGACCCCCATGCCCTGCACCCAGTGTCCTTGCGGACCACCCCCTTGGCTCAGTGCAACCCCAAGATTTTCAAAGTGCCTGGGTGGAGAGGAGGCGGGCCACCTGGCCAGGACCACTGTCCACTCGGTCGATCACTCACTTCTCAGGCCTCATGTCTGTCTGAGGGACGCTGACTTTGTCCACGAACTTGCCAAATCCTATTGTGTAGTCACTGGTGAGCTGCCTCAGGACCTGAGCTGGGCATCAGTAGGAAAGACAGGGGACAGCTGAGGGTGGGACGAACGGAGAGAGTAGCAGGGAAGCAGACGCACTGCCACGTGTAAAAGAGAAGCCGGAGGGGATTCTCCATGTGGCTCAGGGACCTCAACCCCGGGCGGCTCTGTGACAGCCTCGACGGGTGGGATGGGTGGGAGGTGGAGGGGGCTTCAAGAGGGAGGGGGTCATATGTACACCCATGGCTGATTCATGTTGGTATATGGCGGAAACCAATGCAATATTGTAAAGCAATATCCTTCTATTAAAAATAAATAAACTTTTTAAAAACAAAAAGAAGGGGCAGCTGAGTCCCAAGAACCCCACATCTACATAGGTGTTGGGGGCTAGTTTGGGAAGGAGGAAGAGGAAGAATAACTTAATAACTTAACATCAATGCTCTGCATGTTTGGCATCAGTTCGTGCACACAGCAGCCCTGTCATTATTTACAGATGAAGGGAATGGGACTCAGGGGACCTAGAGTCATGCATGCAGCCAGTTGGAGGGGGTGGGTGGGGAGCTGGACCAGCCATCTGTTAAGCTCGGACTTAACAGCCTCATAGCAGCTGGGACCCTCCTTGTCAAGATCAGAAGAGGGCATTTCCTGGCGGTCCAATGGCTAGGACTCTGGGTTTCCACTGCAGGGGCAAGGGTTTGACCCCTGGTCAGGGTATTAAGATCCCACAAGCCACATGACACGGTGCAGCAAAAAAAACCAAAAAGGACCAGAGGGGGTCTGGGGCCCACCCAGTGGGGCCCTCCATCTGTACTGCTGAATGGTTATTGGGGGTCTGGCCAGGACTCTCCTCTGAGAATGGTGAGAAGGAGTTCTTGGGGTGCTCAGAAGTCCTGTCCTTCCTTGAGGAGTAGGTATAGCTAGCCTGAGCCCTGGCCTCCTGAGCAGCTGGGGGCGGGGGGCACCCTCTCCATGCCCCGCAGTCTTCCGCTCCATACCCAGATCTTGCCCCATCTTCTTGAGGTTGTCCAGATCATCAGACATGGAGTTGGAGAAGTCCATGAGGATATACAGGTCCATGGGGCTCTCCAGGGGCTCGAACACCTGCAGCTCGAAGTGCCGCTCCTCGCCCGGCCGCAGCCGCACCCGCAGCGCCTGGGGGGACACCTGGCTGCGGCGCAGCGTGGTGTCGATCTGCCTTTCCTGCGCCCAAGGGAGGGGACAGCTGGCTGGAGGGTCTCTCCAGATCTAATGGAGACCACTCAGCTCAGCCAGGGGACCCCATAGCACCCCATAAGCAGCCAGCCTTGAGTTTGCCTCCCCCGACCCCTGACCCCAGGCACCTCCGTGATCTCGAAGCTGCTCTCCATGACCACCACGCTCTCCAGCCGGCAGCCGGCAGCCAGCAGCTCGGCCTGGGTGTTACAGCGCCGTTCCTTGAACACCTGGCCAGAAGGAGACGGGGTCAGGGGGCAGTGCCGGTCCCCGCTGCTGTCCTAACCCCAGATTTACGCCCCTCGATTTTCCTGAACCCTTGCCCGTTCTCCCACGCCCACCTGGCCCGAGGCTGGGCCGAGGGTGTGGCAAGTGTGATTTGGCCAGAGCCCAGGGGTGGGTGCGCAGGCTGGGGAGGCGGCCGGGCTGGGCAGCAACACACCTCGTCCGTGCAGTAGGCGCAGTCCTTGTCCACGCGGATGCACTCGGTACAGCTCTTCACCTGGGCCTTCTTGCAGCGGTTCGCTGCGGAGCAGAGCGGGGTGGGCCCACTGAGATGGGTCTCACCCAGGGCCAAGCCCTTCCCTTAAGCATCCTCATTTGAAAGAGGTAGGGACTCTCTCCCAAGATACAGAGGGAGAAACAGAGGCCAATGGCTATGTGGTTAGCAACCTGCAGAGCCAGGTCTCAAACTGGGACTTTCCACCCAAGTCTGGAGGGAAGGAGGGTGGGGGCTGAGACGGAGGCGCTGGCCCATTTGCTGGCGGGGACACCCTAAGCAGCCCCACTGCCTGCTCCTCTGGGATTGTGTTTCGTTGATCAGTGTCCCTACTGCCCAGCCTATGCTCTGCACATGGTGAGTTTTTAATAAATAAAGGAGGTGAAACTTCAGTTTCCCCAGAGGTTGGGATACCCTCTGGTTTTGCTCAGTTAAAATCACAGTGAGGACCCGCTCGCGCTGGTGGGCGGGGCCCCTGGACTCAGGAAAAGGAGCGCTGTTAATGTTCAGCAGTGTCTCGGGCGAGGGCAGGGAAGCCCTGACTCGCAGCATTTACCGATCTCCAAAGTATAAACGTTCCCACCACGGACTGCTTTGAGCTGCCAGCCATGGCGTCCACGGACAGGCACTATTCTATCAGTAGGAGCCCTTTGCAGACTGCAGACACTCAGAGAGCCGGTGATGATCACCTCCCTCTCCTTCAAATTCCCATAAGACCTTTCAACTCCGCTGTCCAGGCCTCAGCACACCCTGCAAGCGCCTGCCTTCTCTGAGTGGATATCTTTTCCCTCCTTTAGACCAAGTCTCGTTGCGCTTCCCTTGGGCCACGCAGCTCAGGATCATGGCTCCGCAGCCCTTGAAGTGGGTGATGGCTGTTTGTTGAATGGCTGAGTGAGGGTCTGGGCAAGACAGAGAGCCTCCCCCCACACCCTGCTACCTTAAGGGCAGCGTCTTGAAAGTTGAGGCCCCGTCAAGAAGGGTGCTGCAGGGGTGTGTCCGACTCACCCATGTGCCCGGGGAAGCTGACGCTCAGCAGCGCTGCCAGCAGCAGCCTGGTCCACGGGCTGGGATGTGGCCCTGCCATCCTCCTCTTCCTGTAAAACACCCACAATTGACACACGATGCCTGACAACCCTGGTCCACGTGTCAGCTCAGTGGGTCCTCGTCAGAGCTCCACTGTTCCCACTGCACAGATGTACAGACTGAGGCTCTGAGAACTTTAGTGACGTTCTGAGGCCACTTGGCCTACAAGTGGTAGGGCCCAGGACCCCTGATCCCTCTTTTCCTCTGCCCCCTTCCTTGGCATCCCTAGAGCGGCCAGATGCCCTGTAGGCCTACGCCCTGCCAGGGAGGTCCCCACCCTCTCACCACTGAGGACTCTAGGCTCTGAGCTTGTCCCATTTGCTAGGCCTTTTGTACTGGGCTCCCCGGAGGGCAGACCAGGGATTTTTCCACCCTTGCCTTTCAGACCCCACTGGGTTGTGTCAGGCTTGGCAGGGACAGGGCCACCCTAGAGGGTCCTGGCCCGCTTACTTGCCCTTTGGTGATGGGATACAGCCCAGGAGGAGGGGGCCCTCCGCAGTATTTGGGGCCTGGGGAAGGGAGGACATGATTTGCTACTCAGCTAAGTTCTGTAATGGCTGCTTGGCCCATCAGAGGGCGTCCCCTCACCTGTGCCTGCCCGAGTTGAGTGGGGGGATCCTGAGCAGGTCACCCTTTCGAAAGTTAGCCTGGAGGGGGATTAAAAACCCCTGCAGCCCACTCATACACACACACACTGCCAGCCACCCCAGGACACCCCATCTGCCTTTGCTTCACTGTTTTTTTTTAAACGATTTATTTATTCATTGTTTTTGGCTGTGCTAGGTCTTCCTTGCTCCATGGGCTTCTCCTTAGTTGCGGTGCTCAGGGTTCTCCCTGCGGTGGGTTCTCTGCTTAGGGGTCCCGGGCTCTAAGGCACAGGCTCAATAGTGTGGCACACAGGCTCAGTTCCTCCTCGGCGTGTGGGATCTTCCCAGATCAGGGATCAAACCTGTGTCTCCTGCATTGGCAGTCAGATTCTTTTACCACTGATCCAGGGAAGGCCCCTTTGGTTCAACTATTAAACTATCTCAAGTCATTCGTGACCTTCTCAGTGACATCCCTGAGAACATTTCAAGATGGACAGCCTGCTGAAGAGAGGGGCTGGCCAGAGGCACCTGGCCTGGCAGAGCTGAGGGCAAGACTGACTGCCCCGGCCACTTTCTCCAGAGCCAGTCACCAAGCAGCCCAAGACTAGGCCATGCCTACTGGCCCTCATCCTTGGCTTGTGGGGCAGGCACACCCCAGGCTCTGGGGAGACCCGAGGGGCTGCAGGAGGGCATGCCTCCATCTCTCCGAGGCGGCCACCAGGAGCTCCAACACATCTGCAGGCGGTCAGCTGGGGAGGAGCCCGCCTCTAAGAAGGGCCTGGGGTAAGGGTGCCCCAAGCCAGCTGAGGAGGGCTGCTTCTTGGGGGGAAATGGTTTTCCTGCGGCCTTGGGGCACAGGCACCACACCCACAGGCTACACAATACTGGCTGCTTCCCCGGGCCTCCCTGGGGCACCATTACACATGCAGGTACAGGCACTTCCCAGCCGGGCTCTTACTCACTCTCCTGTGCCCACAGGCTGGGCACACAATGGGCAAGTGCCCAGCATGTCACGTACATAATTGCCATTTACTCTGCATAGGAACCAGTGGGGGAATGACTGCCTGATCCCCTTTGTCCAGATGAGATGGGGCAGTGCAGCAGCAGCCCCCCTGCCCCATTTAACCTTCACATTATATTCAGAGACTAAAACGGCAGCAATGCACACAGAGTGTTGTGTTTGACTCAACTTGTGTTTTTAAAAGTTTTTTTTTTTTTCTCTTTTAAGGCTGAATCTTGCAGCATGAGAAATTTTAGTTCCCCAAGCAGGAAATTAACCTGTGCCCCCTGCATTGGGAACACAGAGTCTTAACCACTGGGCCACCAGGGAACTGCCTAAAAAGCTTTTTTGTTTTTGGCCACACCAAGTGACTTGTGGGACCTTGGTTCCCTGTGACCAGGGATTGAACCCAAGCCCGGACAGTGAGAGCACCGATTCCTATCCACTGGATCACCACTGCATGCATGCTCAGGCACGTCTGACTCTTTGCTACCCCACAGACTGCAGCCCGCCAGGCCCCGCTGTCTATGGGAGTTTTCCAGGCAAGAATACTGGAGTGGATTGCTATCTTCTCTTCCAGGGGATCTTCCTGACCCAGGGATCGAACCCGTGTCTCCTGCATTGGCAGGCGGACTCTTTACCACTTTGCCACCTGGGAAGCCCTGGACCACCAAGGGACTCCCTAAAAAGTTTTCAAAGTAGTCATTGGTGGGTGAAAAAATAAGATCTCACATAAGAGTTAGGACTGTGGGCTTCCTGGGAGACGTGACTGTGGCAGCATGGGCAGAGCCCTTGGGACACAAACTCTCCAGGCTACTCTGGGTCCCACCAGGCGCGGGGCCTTTTTATGTAGCAGCCGGACCCGGAAGTGAGTGCTTGCCACCCACTGTTATCACATAGCGGCACACCCAGTCTGGCAGGCTTGGGACATACATACTCTTGGACACATGCTATGGCCCACATAACATGGGCTCAGTGTTCTCCTGATACCTACCCCATGGGAGCCCCCGCTTGGCACGTCCGCACCCACCCTCCCTGGCTCTCTTCCCTCCTGCTTCCCTGTCCTCTGGCCCCTCTGCTGCTCTATCACCCGCAGATTCAAGGCCAAGGAGACAGACAGATACCCCTTCCCCACTGTCCCTCCTGCTCTCCTTTACCCGCTCAGCCCCCCGGGACAGAGACCCGCAGCCTTCACTTCCAGCTGTGGTCCGAGGCAACCACAACCCAGTCCAGCCTTGGGCTCAGGGTGTGGCCAGGCCACTGGGGAGAAGGAGCCCAGGAGGAGCCATCTAGAGGCCCCCACCTACAACGAGACAGGGCCACCCGGGGCTGAGGGGGTGGGGACGGCGGGGCTGGCCCTAGAGGAGGTCACAGTGGTGGGCCGTGAGGTCAGGAGGGCTTCCTGGAGGAAGGGTGTCCTGAGCTGACTTTGGGAGCAAGGCAGGCGTGTGCCCAACCAGGAGGAGAGGAGAGTCAGGGAGTCCCCAGACCCCAGATGGACGGTGGCACCACCCAGCTAAATCGGAGGGCTTCTGCCTCTAGGTGGCTGCTTCTTTTTGAACCCGAGAAGTGTCCAGCCCAGTAGGCCACCCGCCGGGACCCTGCCCACCACTTCTCCCAAGTGCCCACCCGACGCCCAGACCTCTCTCCCTGCTGCCCTCCTCCACCCAGAGGTCTGACAACCAAGCGCCTTCTCCAGCTCTGCCTGTTCCCTTTCCCCCGGGGGTCCCCTGGACACACCGGGGCAGGCTGGGCACCTGCCCTGGGCGGCCGGCCTTTAGGAAAGGAAGAGCTGGGAAAACAAAAGCCGCAGGTCCACCAATCAGCTCCCCGTGGGGCTGCCAGCGGCTGGGGTGCGCATTCCCTTTCCGCTTCTCCCCTCGGAGATCTCCTACAGCGCGCCCAGCCTCGGCGGCTCGGGGCCCTGGAGGGGCGGGCGGAGTGCGGGGGGATGGCTGGACCTACCTTGGGGCTGACTTGCGCCCTCCCCGCGCTGGGCTCCGCTCGGCGGCTCCAGATGCGGCGCGCGGGCGAGCCGGGACCGTGCGGAGGGCGGGCTGCAGGGAGGGCGGGCGGCGGCGGGGAGGGGACCGCTTTATGGGGAGGGAGGCAGGTAGGAAGGAGGCGCTGGTGAATCAGGCCGGCCGCATTCCTGCGCGCGGCGCGCACCTGTCGGGGCAGGAGCCGGGCGCTGCCGCCTCTGGGCCCGCCCCCCGGAAAGGGCTGCGGCTCTCGCAGCGCCCTGCCCTGCTCCCCGACCCAGGGCGGCGGGGCCGGGGAGGAGCCACCCGCCTCTCTCCGGTCCAGCCCCGGGAGCGGAGCCTCCTTGCCCCTCCGGGCTTCAGGATCGAGGGCCGGGTTGCCCCCAGCTGGAGGCGGTCCCTCCTAGCCCCCTTCTGGGACCGCCGTCCCTCTCCTCCAGACCCTGGGCCGGGAGCCATCGCCCCTGCCCTGGGGAGCCACCAGGAGCCCCAGACACACAACCCGACAATCAACGCCGCGCACCCCCTCTCTGTGTGCCGGCACCTAGGACTAGCCCTGGGCTGCCCCAGGCCAGGTCTGCCTTCCCAGCATCTTCTTAGCCTCCCCAACTCCCCAGCGCACTCACCCCGTGTGCACAGAGGGAGCTCTGGGCAAGAACTGGTTCTCTGAGTGTCTGCAGACAAGCTAATTAAACCTTCTTAAAGCAAGAGTAATGCCCCTCAAGAGGAAGCACCCACCTGAGGTGGAGAGACACTCGAATGGTTACAGCTGTTCTTGACAAGCTGCTTCACAAATCTGAACTCCCCCCGTCCCCATCCTCTCTCAAGTGCTGCTGGTTAAGTGATTAAACTCTCTGGTGTTGTTCCATGACCTCAACTTGGTCTTTTTCTCTGGCCCCACCTTGCATAAATGCCCCCTCTCTCCCCCAACCAAGCAGCTTCAAGCCAGCATCTTTTGCAAACAGCGACTGGGGCTCTTTTACACCAGGCTGGTCCCTTTACTTGGGGTCTTCCCACCCTCACCCAGCCTGGTTTATCCTCCTTATCCTTGAGGGCCTTATGCTGATGTCACATGCTCCAAGGAGCCTCCTTGACCTCCCTGAACCCTGGACTGGGTTGTGTGCCCCTGGGGCATGTTTTTTTTTTTTTTTTGTCATTTGCCACACTAGTTTGAAATAATCTGTTTAGGGATCTCTTCCCTATTGCATGGTGAACCCCAAGGATGGACACTGTGTAGCACATCTTTTGATCCCCACCACCTAGCTCAGTGCCTCCACATAGCAGTTGCTCAATAAACGTGTAGTCAACCCAGAAGGGATCGTCACACGGCCTCCCTGAGCCTCAGCATTCTCATCTGTAAACAGACGCAAACACCGCCAGCTCTCAGAGTGACCCTAGGAACAGCTGGGATTGACTGAGGAGCCGCCAAGGACACCAAGGGCTCACTGCAACTGCGCAAGCCACAGGTCTCCCCTTTGCCACCTTGCCCAGTCATCTGAGATCTGCTCTGCATGGGCCAGGGGCTCAGAGGCTGGCTCCTGGAGTCGGGAGCTCTGCGGCAGAAACCCCAGTTTGGTTGGGGTACCCAGGTCATGCCCTAAGGATCTGAGCTACTCCAGCAGTCGCCCAGTCCACCCCGGGAAATACAGGCTCAGGGAGCAGCTGCCGGCACCATCCATCAGGGGTGTACCCCACAGTGGGGGCTGCTGATGCGCCCTCTGAGAGAAGGAGAGCCCGGCCCAGAGGCAGTAATACCACAGACCCCACTGAGCCCAGCAACCCCTTCCTCTCCTCATTCCAGACCCCTTTAAAAATGACTAATGGAGCGCTTCCCTGGTGCCTCAGTGGGAAAGAATCTGCCTGCCAATTTAGGAGACACGGGTTCCATCCCTGGTCCTGGAAGATCCCACATGCTGCAGAACAGCGAAGCCGGTGCACCGCAACTGATTGAGCCTGCGCTCTAGAGCCCAGGAGCCGCAACCACTGATGCCTGAGCACCCTAGAATCCATGGTCCGCAGCAGAGGCCTCTGATATGAGAAGCCCTCACACCGCAGCTAGAGAGTAGTCCCCACTCGCAGCATCTAGAGAAAAGCTCGCACAACGAAAACTTAGCACGGCCAAAAATAAATAAAATCATATATATAAAAAATGACTAGGGGGACTTCCCTGGTGATCCAGTGGTTAAGATGCAAGGGTCCAGTGCTTCAAATGCAAGGGGCACAGGTTCGATCTCTAGTTGGGAAACTAAGATCCTACATGCTGTGCATCACAATCCAAAAAAAAAAAAAAAAGACTAGGAGAGCAGGAGTTTGGCAGCAGTTGAGAGGTGAGATGTGCACCCTGAGAGGCCCTCAGAAGACAACTCATGAGGTCCCTCGGGTTTCTTCAAGTCTGGAATTTCATTACCCGGAACCTGAGTATAGACCTGGGTTGGGGGATGGTCCATGAATCATCTGAGATCACGTGTGAAACTCAAGGTGTATCTGACACGGGAATGTGGGTTTGCCAGGAAAAGGATCCTTTGATTACACTGAATTCCCAAATAGGTACTGGTCCCCAAAGGGTTAAGGAGCTTTGTACTACATATTACTTCTATATAAAAAAAAATAATAAGACAAAACCCCCTATTGTCTGATTCTGCAGCCTTAGGGCCAGAGTGAGTCTGGTATGTAGTGGGGTTTCCTTCTGCAGACTTTGCCAAAGAGCTGAGGTCCCTGAAACAGAGGTCCAGGAACCTCAGATGGCAGCTCCCACCTACCCACGCTCATTCCACAGCCTCAGGGAGGCCAGACTTGCTCCCTCATTAGTTCAATCATTTATTCATTGACAAGCATTTAACGGGCTCTTAAGCCAGGTGCCTGGGATCGCAGAGGAATGAGCCACACCACCTGCTTGCTTCATGGAGCTCACAGTTTAAACCATGGGCATCCGAGGTGGGCGGCGTATTCTCCAGGGATGCACCTACTTTTTGCTTGACCGTGTACATCAGTTACGGTACCCGTTTCTATAAAGAAACAACTTAAATGATAAATGGACAGTGGATATGTGACCAGAACAGTTTGGTGACCCTTCTAGAGACCTTGTATTAACCCCCACCACAGTTGACTGTTTAATCTTTCTTACTCTTAAAACAGTCTCTCCTCTCTCACCCCCAAACATTGACTTAAAAAAAATCATTTTATTTATAGATTTTTGGCTCTGCTGGGTGCTTGCTGGTGTTCGGGCTTTTCTTTCGCTGCAGGGAGCAGGGGTTACTCTCTCGTGGTCATGCAACTGTTTCCCATCGTGGTGGTTTCTCTTGCGGAGGGTGAGCGGGCTTAGGTAGTCGTGGTTCCCCGGCTCTAGAGCACAGGCTCAGCAGTTGTGGCAAACAGGCTTAGTTGCTCCTTGGCACATGGGATCTTCCTGGACCAGGGATCACACCTGTCCTCTGCATTGGCAGGTGGATTCTTAACCACTGAGCCACCAGGGAAGCCCTCCACTATTTTTTGCTTGACGATGTATGTCACTTACTGGACGAGTGGTACCCATTTCTATAAAGAGCTTAAATGATAAATGGACAGTGACTGTGTGACCAGAACAGTTTGGTGACCTGTCTAGAGACCTTATCTGGATTTGTCTGGTTACTTCCTCATGGTGTTATTTGACTTGATTTTTATCCTCCTGTAAACTGGAAGTTATGTCTAAAAGCCTGATTAGATTTACAGTTTCTCGTCAAGGATGGTCTTAGGAGATGCTGTGTTTTATCGGATGGCACAGGATGTTAGCTGCCTCACCATCTCTCTTAATTGTAAAAATGCATTTTCACTTTATGATTAAGAAGTAATTAAGAGGGGGTGATGGCGTTTTGTCATCCTGCCCTTTTCCCAACAAACTTTCACTAAACAGTTCTAGCATCCATTGTTGATCCTTGCTTGAATCAATTATTCTTTGGGGGTTGAAGAGTAGACTTTCTGTTTCTATATTTAATAAAAGGTATTCTTCAAATTAAAAAAAAAGGTTTCCTTCACCAACTGGGAATGAATTGTACACCTCCAAAATACAGGGTAAAATCTTTTCTTTTTGAGTTATAGAACTTTAAACAATTACTATTACATTACAAAACAACCCCAAAGATTTTTTTAAGTTGTAGTAAAAACATAAAAATTACATCATAATCAGTTATTTATTTAGGCTGTACTTCGTGGCTTGAAGAATCTTAGTTCTCTAACCAGGGATTGAACCCAGGCCAGGGCAGCGAAAGCACCAGACCACTGGACTGCCAGGGAATTCCCTTAACCAGTTTAAACGTATAGATCAACAGTGTTAACTATGTACACGTTGCTGGGAAACAGATTCCCAGAACTTTTTCATCTTGCAAACTGAAACTCTATACCCATTAAATGGCTCCTCACTCCCCCAACCCCTGGTTAACTATCATTCTATTTTCTGAATCAGTGATTTTGACCACTCTCAGTTCAGTTCATTTCAATCGCTCAGTTGTGTCTGACTCTTTGCGACCCCATGGACTATACAGCACTCCAGGCTTCCCTGTCCATCACCAACTCCTGGAGTTTGCTCAAACTCATGTCCATTGCGCCAGTGATGCCCTCCAACCATCTCATCCTCTGTCATCCCCTTCTCCTCCTGTCTTCAATCTTTCCCAGCATCAGGGTCTTTTCCAGTGAGTCAGTTCTTTCAGGTGGCGAAAGTATTGGAGTTTCAGCTTCAGCATCAGTCCTGCCAATGAATATTCAGGACTGATTTCCTTTAGGATGGACTGGTTGGATCTCCTTGCAGTCTAAGGGACTACTACTACTCTAGTGCCTCACCTGATTGGAATCACACAATCTGTCTTTTTGTGTTTGGCTTATTTCACTTAGTATAAAGCCCACAAGCTTCCTCTCTGTTGTAGCATGTGTCGGGGTTTTCTTCCCTTAAGGCTGAATAATATTTCATTGTATGTATAGACCACATTGTTTTTATCCATTCATCTGTCAATGGACATTGGGTAGCTTCCGCCTCTTCAGTTCAGTTCAGTTCAGTCGCTCAGTCGTGTCCGACTCTTTGCGACCCCATGAATCGCAGCACACCAGGCCTCCCTGTCCATCACCAACTCCTGGAGTTCACTCAGACTCATGTCCATCGAGTCGGTGATGCCATCCAGCCATCTCATCCTCTATCGTCCCCTTCTCCTCCTGCCCCCAATCCCTCCCAGCATCAGAGTCTTTTCCAATGAGTCAACTCTTCACATGAGGTGGCCAAAGTACTGGAGTTTCAGCTTTAGCATCATTCCTTCCAAAGAAATCCCAGGGCTGATTGTAAATTAAGCTGCTATGAACACGGGTGTGCAGTCATTATCTTCCAGACCCTGCTTTCAGTTTTATTGGATATAAACCCAGAAGTGATGGGCCGCGTGGTAGTAGTTCTATTTTAAATTTTAGAGGCCCACCAGACTGTTTTCCATAGCAATTGCATCATTTTATAATCCCATCAGCAGTGCACAAAGGTTAATTCTTTTAATTCTAACTTTCAGAGTAAAGAGTTGATATATTCAACTTGAATGGTGGCAAATACATTTTTTCTGTTTTTTCAAATCAAATACCATGCACGAATGGATTTTCACTTACCAGTAGTTTACACTGGTGATGTTCTGATATAATAAGCAAGATGTGTTTGGTTTTTGTCTATGGTTCTTGGAAAAGCTCTGGAGCAATATAAGTGAAAGTAGAGTCTTTGTTATTCATAAGAAGCCCCTTTCAATATCAACAGAGTTTATGTTAATGAGGTGACTTTTGGAAAGCCTCTAAGGTTGGGGGCACTGGTTGCCAGGGGAACCAACCACGTGTTGGAACTTTCAGCCTCAATACTCCCCCACCCTCACCCCAACCCCCAACCTCCAGAGAAGGGGGACGGGTTAGAGATTGACTTCCTTCTCCAAAACAATGTCCAATGATTTAATGAAGCATGTAATGAAGTGTGTGCGTGCTGAGGTGTCCAGTCATGTCCGATTCTTTGCTACCCCATGGACTGTAACCTGCCAGGCTCCTCTGTCCATGAAATTCTCCAGGCAAGAATATTGGAGTGGGTTGCCATTTCCTTCTCCAATGCATGAAAGTGAAAAGTGAAAGTGAAGTCGCTCAGTCGTGTCTGACTCCTAGCAATCCCGTGGATTGCAGCCTACCAGGCTCCTCCATCCATGGGATCTTCCCGGCAAGAGTACTGTGGGAACCCCCAATTTACAGCCAGTCAGTTGGAAGTCGAGGAGGCCAGGACTTACAATTTGCTTCTGGGTAGGAGACAGTCTTATGGGATGGAGCCCCTTTCACCTCTGGGGTTGGTGCTGACTCTGGGCAGTTGGCATTAGAAGTGTTTGGTTGTGAAAAGCCCGCGCACTTGGTGTGAGAGCTTAGCAGTGTACAGTCAGCAAGGGAGTTTTTCCTTTTTCACAATAATTGGTCAGCGGGAGGTCTTTTCAAACCAGTTCCTCTGACCTTTGAAACCCTCCTTGCTGTCCTCCCTGCTTTCTGGGACACACTGGTGGAGTTCCACTTAGATTTCTGGATTAGCCCTTTCTCTGCGAGCAGCCCTGGTTCCTTTTTGGGAGGGAAGGGTAAGATTCGGATGCTACATGTGCCCCTTGCTACACGGGGCCAGCCATTGCTTCTGGGTCCTTCCGAAGGACATAGCTGATTTGAATCATGAGCTCATATTGATATTTCCAATTCAAATTTAAAATGAGTTTTCTTTGTGTCTTTCCTCTCTATACTTTAGGTTTTGTATTTCCTCCCTGTCTTACACAAAAGCATATTCCCTGCACTGTTCAGCACCTTGCCCTTCATTTCTCCTGAGGACCATTCCAAATCTGGTCACAGCTACCTTTCTTATTCTTTATGTTCAAAGGACCTTGACTTTTTTTTTTAATTATAAAGATTTTATATTTTTGGTCACAAGGCCTGTGGGATCTTACTTCCCTGACCAAGGATCGAATCTGCGCCCCCTGCAGTGGAAGTGTGGAAATCTTAACACTGGACCACCAGGGAAGTCCCTGGAGATTTTCAACATGCATAAAGGCGTTCCTTCACATTAGGGAGAACACCCACACCCTTTCTCTGCAGGTGTGTATCTCTGCCTTGCTCCTGCCTTAAATAAACAAACTGTTTCTCTGTATGCACCTCCCACACCCTGATTTAAAAAAAAAGAACAACAAAAAAACCCCTCATGCATAAAATTAGAGAATACAGGGACTTCCCTGGAAGCCTGATCCAGTGGTTAAGACTCAGTGCTCCCAAGGCAGGGGCCATGGGTTTAACCCTCACCTATCTGGGAACTAAGATCCTGCATGCTGCATGGTGTGGCCAAAAAACGCCCCCTCCATCCCTCGCATCACCTGGGCTCTTATCTCATGCCCGGCACTTGGGACAGTGCTGTTGGGCTGTGTGGACAGATGCTGCAAGGCAGTAGTGTTATCTGAGATGCAAGAAAGAGTAGGGAGCACCGAGAAAAGAGCAACTAACGTCCGGGGGAAATCAGGAAAGGATTAAGACAATCTGACCTGCGTGAGAAACGCTGGACTGGAAGAAGCACAAGCTGGAATCAAGATTGCCGGGAGAAATATCAATAACCTCAGATATGCAGATGACACCACCCTTATGGCAGAAAGTGAAGAGGAACTAAAAAGCCTCTTGATGAAAGTGAAAGTGGAGAGTGAAAAAGTTAGCTTAAAGCTCAACATTCAGAAAACGAAGATCATGGCATCCGGTCCCATCACTTCATGGGAAATAGATGGGGAAACAGTGGAAACAGTGTCAGACTTTATTTTTCTGGGCTCCAAAATCACTGCAGATGGTGATTGCAGCCATGAAATTAAAAGACGCTTACTCCTTGGAAGGAAGGTTATGACCAACCTAGATAGCATAGCCAAAAGCAGAGACATTACTTTATCAACAAAGGTTCGTCTAGTCAAGGCTATGGTTTTTCCTGTGGTCACGTATGGATGTGAGAGTTGGACTGTGAAGAGGCTGAGCGCCGAAGAATTGATGCTTTTGAACTGTGGTGTTGGAGAAGACTCTTGAGAGTCCCTTGGGCTGCAAGGAGATCCAACCAGTCCATTCTGAAGGAGATCAGCCCTGGGATTTCTTTGGAAGGAATGATGCTAAAGCTGAAACTCCAGTACTTTGGCCACCTCATGTGAAGAGTTGACTCATTGGAAAAGACTCTGATGCTGGGAGGGATTGGGGGCAGGAGGAGAAGGGGACGACAGAGGATGAGATGGCTGGATGGCATCACTGACTCGATGGACGTGAGTCTGGGTGAACTCCAGGAGTTGGTGATGGACAGGGAGGCCTGGGGTGCTGCGATTCATGGGGTCGCAAAGAGTCGGACAGGACTGAGCAACTGAACTGAACTGACCTGCAATTAAGAAAATCTTCCAAGTGTCGGTGCTGAGGTTGGGAGTGAGAAAGTTGGGAGGAGCCAAGCATGGGGGTGTGGGGGGTGAGGAGAAGGAGGGGAAAGGCTGGAGGGGTGATGAGAATGCTGGTGGCCTTGCCTGCCTGGCTGAAGTGGGTTCTCCTGTGGTCAGTGGGAGACTA
The DNA here is from genome assembly GCF_002263795.3 of Bos taurus. Classification (NCBI taxonomy): domain Eukaryota; kingdom Metazoa; phylum Chordata; class Mammalia; order Artiodactyla; family Bovidae; genus Bos; species Bos taurus. The sequence goes on from NC_037346.1 coordinate 55,880,904, forward strand.
TGTGACTAGGTAAGAGCTGGGGGGCAGGAAGATGCTGGCCAGACTGGAGCTTGGATGGAAGAGTTCGAGTCAGCAGATGAGGCGAGAGCAACTGGGGGCCGGGGCAGCAGTGACAATGATGGGGAGGGGTTCCTGAAGTGACCCACAGGGTGCGGGGAGAGCATGGGGGTCCAGGGTGCAGTGGCGAGCCCAGGGTAATCCTGATGTCATCACCCAAGATGGGGACCTTGGGGAGAGGGTGGGGCTGTGTGGGTGGGCGGGAGTAGAGTTCAGCTTGGACAGGCTGTGAGCAAGGACAGGGCACTCTGGGACACCCAGCCTTCAGAGAAGGCCGAGAACCTGCCCCTGTGGCTCAGTGGGACTACGGTGGGCAGGCACTAGACCCGATTCACAGGAGAGTTAACCGAAATTCAGCAGGACTAAAGACCTTCACCCACTCACCAGGCTAGTAAGTGGAACAGCTCTAACTCCGGGCTGTCCAACTCCCAGACTTCTCTCCCCAGGGCCCTTGTGACTGGGGCCCCGAGGGGGAATAGCCATTACTGATCAGATGGCTCGGTGGCACGTCTGGGAGGGCCTGGAGGACAGTCGAAGGCCATGATCCAGGCTGATTTTATCATCTCTAGAGGGTGCTTCCCTCCTTGGTCTAAAACAAGGAGGAGCTGGACTGACCAACAACAAGCCTGGATAGAGTACTCTATAAACGTATCCCTGGTGGCTCAGTGGTAAGTTAGCCACTAGTGCCTGATAATGCAGGAGACACAAGTTCAATCCCTGGGTTGCGAAGATCCCCTGGAGAACACAATGGCAACCCACTCCAGTATTCTTGTCTGAGAAACCCCATGGACAGAGGGGCCTGGTGGGCTACAGTCTGTGGGGTTGCAGAGTCAGACATGACTGAGCAACAACAGCGATGCATAAATCATCTCGTAGGTTCCTCACAACCAGCTCAAAAAGCTTTATTACCATGATTTGACAGAGAAGACTTACAGAGCAAAAGGCCTGAGACACACATGACTCAAACACAATTTGTTTTAACCTGGGCTCCAGAGCAGAGGTGCTGACTCCGAGGTCCCAGCTGCCGCCACATGAGCTCCCTGGGGCCCTGGCGGAGGCTGCAGGCGGGAAGCCCTCTCTCTATGTCTGAGGGCTGCGAAGTTCCTCAAAGGACAGGGAGACATGCCCTCTTCTGCAGCTGGGGATGTGTTTGTGGGGAGGGGGCAGGGGTGGCTCCATCTCTACTCTGGGGGCCGCAGGGCTGGGTCGTCACACTCCCCCAGTCATGCACCAGCATCCAGTGCCTCCTGGGGACCACTTTTCTGAACCCCTGCCCACTCTGGGGAAGCAGGTCAGCTCTTCACAGCCTCGCTTCCTTCTCTGACGCTCGGCCCTTCCGCTGGTGGGGAGAGAGCTGCCTGAGAGCAGGAAAAGCACTCTTTCCCTCCAGACCCGGGACTCCAGGCCTGGCAGCTGCTGGGAAATCTGTTCTGGCCCCAGAGGAGCCCAGCGGCCACTGGCGCTGCCCGAGGGCTGCTGTGGGGCAGAGATAACAGGCACAGGAAGGGTGGGGTGGCAGATCCTCCCAGGAGCTGGACTTAACGTAAACAATGAATGGCTGCCCAGCCAGGCCAGGAGGTGACTCATCTCCCCACTGCAACCTGCCCCCTCCCTGCGAGGGTCAGGGGTCAGCTCCCGCCCTTCTGGTGACTGGTGAGACTTCAAAGGCCAGGGTGTGTCCAAGAGGTGGTTGGAGGAGGGCTCAATTGCGCCCAGGGAGGACAGGCTGGGCTCCTGACAGCTGGTGGGGTTCAGAGCTCCAGGACCAGGGCAGCGGGAGCCCAGGCCTTCCCCCCTCTACCCCTGCCTGCCTGTGCCAAGAGACGTTCACTGGGAATGACCGAGGTGACTTCTCGGGCCACCCCCTCTGAGCCGGCTGCAGGCTGCGGTCACCCCACTGTCAACCCCGAGGTGAGGATCCAACCGAGAAGACGAGAGGACACTTGAGTTTTCACATTTGCCTGAAAACAGACTGTGAAGAGACCAGGGCATCCAAGATGCTGAGACGTGAGGACGCGGCACTTTTAATCGGGTGCAGACCCCGTGGCGGGGATGCCGTCCAGAGCCCCGCTCCTCTGCAGCCCCGTCTCTTCCAGGCCAAATGCCACCCGGAGTTCCTCGCAGGGAGGAGGGAGAGGAACGGGTCCCAGTCCTGAAATGTACAATGTGGAACCTCCCAGAGGCCGCGGTCTCGTCAGGTCCCAGAGTGGCTCCTCCCCTCCATTGAGGGGAGACTGTCCGAGCCACCCTAAGCCGGTCCCTGGGGTCCCTTGCGTCACTGCTTGGCCTTCTTCACGATGGTGCCCACGGCAGAGATAACGGTGGTCTTGGAGCCGCTGGCGCTGGTGGTCACGGTGACAACAGCTGGCAGGGTGGCCGTGGTGGTGAGGATGGTGGGCTGGGCTATGGTCGTCACCGGGATGGCTGAGTCCCACTTGCTCTTTCTCTTCTGGGCATCTGGGGACGAGGCCAGAGAGAAGTCAGGGCCCACCCAGGCCAGTGGTCTGAGACCAGGGAGCACAAACGGCAGGGACAGCCCCAGGAAGCCGAGGGCAGCCGGGGAGCCGGGACCCACCCCAGGCCCAGAGCGCCACCACCCTGCTCCCGCAGATAAGGCGGGAAGGCCCTGGCTGCGTCTGCGGGGGAGGCGGGGAGCGGAGCCGCTGTACCTGCGACGGCTGTGCTGGCCGTGGTGGTGGTGGTGGCCGTGGCGTTGGTCGTGGTGCCCTTCTTGGTGCCCGTCACAAACTCAATCTGGGGGTGAGAGGGACGATCGTTAGTCAGGACCTGCGCACAGTGCGCATCCACATCTTTTTGCCAGCTGTCTGCTCCTGGGGCACAGGAGGCAATCTGGCACTGCACGAGGGAAGCGCTGAGAACCAGCTGTGACTGTCCAGCAGGGGAAGCGTTGGAGAGGCGCCTGGAGAGGACGGTTAATCCTCGGAAGAGAGCTTCCCGCAGACACCGGGCCCCTCCCGCCATGGCCATCTCTGCGCTGCTGGGGCACCCCTGCCCGCCCAGGCCCCGCCCTCACACCTCGGGGGAGGCGGTGCCCATGCGCACAGGGGAAGGACAGCTCCGGCCCCCAGGTGCTGCAGACACGTCCCTGCAACAAGCCTGGGGTTTGGAAAGGGGGAAGGAGAGAGAGTTGGCAAATTCAATCAAGGGTTAAGAATGAGGACCCCTGATCGCCCCAGCACCAGCTGCCAGAGATCAACCCTGTGGCCCCAGGGAGGGGGGCAGGGGACACACGTCCTGGAGGCCACATGTGCTGCGGGAGGAGGACCAGGCTAAACCACAGGTGGAAGGGCAGGCGTCCTGCGGCTGTGTTCTCTCTCTGAGACTCCGGTCAGAAAGGGCACAGCCCAGAGGACTTGGTCTCACGGCCAAGTTTCGGTCCCCTGAAGGACCGAGACCAGAGGCAAGCAGCACGCTCAGGGTCCTGACGTGAGGGGTCACCTGGCCACGGGAGGCACATGGAAGCACTCAGGCGGGCTGCAGAGGCCATGCTGGAAGCCAAGAACGGCACAGACCAGAGCGCCCTGGGAAGGATGTACTTCCTCCGTTTAGGCTGAGGAGACTGCCGATGGGCCCAAAGGGAGAAAGCCCCCAGGGCTCGGCAGCTATAAGGGTGTGTGTCGGGGGAGGGGACATAATGCAGCCAACATTAAGTCCCGAGAAACCAAGTGGAAGCAGCCTGGGAAGCGTCTTCAAGCTGAGTCATGGAGGCTTAAAATCCAGCACATCTAAGGCTGCTCACAGTGTCGCCGGGTGATGAACCAGCGGTGGGGGGTGGGGGTAAGGGAAGCCCCCTGGCTCAGCCTGCAGGACCCATGCGCCTCAGACAGCTGCCCCCTTCATCAGGACGTCCACCCATCACTTACTTTGGTTCGCTCCTTTTTGGCCTTTTCCAACTTGTCCATTTCAATCTTCTGGGCTTTGGCTATGAAGACAGGACAGGTAGTCACAGAGCAGCGGATTAAACAAGAAGGTAATTCGGGCCAAAGCAGCCCAGACAGCTGCCTGCCGCTCTCCCGGGGCTCCTGCTTGCAGCATCGCTTTGTGATGGGCAGTCACGAGCCAGCCCTCAGCCAGCACGAAGCTGGGCCTCACAGTCCAAAGGCCCCGATGCTGGGGCTGCGCACCGTCTGGAGGGGTGAGCTGCTCCTGGGCTCCAGCCACGGGGGAATGCTGGCCTAGGGTAACCACCTCCTCAGCAACCGGGATCTTAGATTTGCACTGTTTCTTTTCTGGCCTGGCTGCACAGCACGTGGGATCTTAGTACCTTGACCAGGGAATCAAACTTGAGCCCCCTAGAGTGGAGGTGTGGAGTCTTAAGCACTTGACCACCAGAGAAGTCTCTGGATTTTTAGATAAAACACTAGCACTAAATTCAAATTAAAGCAAGACAGAACTTACAGGGGCCAACACCACACACCACGGGCCAGATCTGGTGGTCCACAGGCCGCTGCTTTGGGACCTGGCACCCGAGGGAGTGGGCCCCTTGAAACTCCTCCCAGTTCTCCCAGCCGGGCCCCTGCACAGAGCTGCACTTCCGCCGGCCCCCTGCCTGGGACCTGCCCACACCTGCTGGGCCAGCCTCTGTGCACCTTCAGACCTTGTTCGGACAGTGTCCTGCACAAGGCTGCCCACCCTCCCCTGGCCCCTGGTTAGGTGGCCCAGCCTGCATCTTCATCACTCCACTCGTTATTGCTGGAATCACTCCTTTGATCCTGTCTTCTTCGCTGTGTTGTAAGCTTCTTAAGTCAGGGATGGGGGTCTGGATGGTTCAAGGCTGCATAGTCAGCTCCTCAGACATGGCCGAACACGGAGAAGACCCTGAAACCTGTGTTGCCTAATGACTGGAGGGACAGATGGATGGGTGAGCAGGCAGATGAACGGCTACCCACCTAATGCCTCATAGTAGGAGTCTTCAGACCAGCCGTGGGGGTCAAACATATCCTGAAAAAGAAAAGTTCAAAGTTGCTGCTGCTGCTGCTAACTCGCTTGTCGTGTCCAACTGTGCGACCCCAGAGACAGCAGCCCACCAGGCTCCCCCGTCCCTGGGATTCTCCAGGCAAGAACACTGGAGTGGGTTGCCATTTCCTCCTCCAATGCATGAAAGTGAAAAGTGAAAGTGAAGTCGCTCAGTCGTGTCCGACTCCTAGTGACCCCATGGACTGCAACCCACCAGGCTCCTCCGTCCATGGGATTTTCCAGGCAAGAGTACCGGAGTGGGGTGCCATTGCCTTCTCCGTCAAAGTTGCAGAAAGGGCCAATAAATGGAAATGACTCAGAAACCACATGCTTCTCCCCAAGTCTTTCCATGGATCTTCCTGGCCTGGAGTCTCTGGCCTTCAAGGGCAGGGAGGCTCAGATGCTATCCCGTCTCCAGCCAACCCTCCTTAGGAAAGTGAGGGCAGAAAAGCACTGTGGACGGCTGATCTACGCGGCACGGCGAGTCCAACCAGCAGAGGCCCCGGGTTCAAACAAGGGAGAGGGGGACAGCTCTCCTCTGCTGGCAGCGTGCCACACGGACCTTTCAGTGGCTCCAGGTTGAAGCCAGTGGAGAGGGCGCAGGGCCCTGGGTCCCCTTCCCTCACCCGCCGCCTCTGCAGGTGGCACGTACCTTTGGATAGTTGGTGCCGAGTTCGTCAATCGCACAGAACTGGATGAGCTTCTCATAGATGCTGAAAAAAGAAGACCACAGGGTGCTGAGCGGGCCTGAGCCCGAGGCCCTGCGTAGCACCGGATTCCAGGAGGTCAGAGCCATTTAGCACTTGCGTGCAGACCAAGTCTTTAGCCCAGTTGAACTATTCTAAACAAGTTTCCAAACAGGAGGGCAAATGTCCACTGACGTGACATTAAAAGTCACTTCTGGCCTTCCAACCTTCCACAGAGAGGGACTGGGGCCAGTGGCCAGAGCGAGTATGGTGTCAAGATGAGGTTTCAACTGGACATCAGACCTTCAGCCTGTGGGGCTGGGTTGGGGCCTCCCCATTTAGGCCCACAGGGGCAAGGGCAGCTCTCGCCAATCGGCACACGAGGCTCTTTCCTGGGTGTGTCACTTGCTTGAACACTGGACAGAGTGAGACCGAGACACAGGTCTGTTTGTCAAACCTGCATACAGAGTCAACAACTTTCTAGAGGTAGGAGGACCTGGGGTGACCATCTAGACAATCCCCTCCTCGCACAGCTGAGGACACTAAGGCCTCAGATCACGCACTCCAGGAGGAGGGAATGAGAGCCCAGGCAGAACCACCAGCCCACGTCTCGCAGCTTCCCCTCCGCACCTGCTGCCTGGCTCTTCAACGGCAGACGAAGCCTCAGCGAGGTTAACGCAGTCCGGGTGACAGTCCCTTTGGGCTCAGCTGGGATCTGAGCAGGGCCTCTCCCTGCACCTCTCTGGGGGCATTCCTGTCCCCAGTCCAACATCACCCCTCCCACCGTCCCCCTGCTGGCTCACAGAAAACTCACCTGGGATTCCGAAATTCCTTCTTCCTCTGGATAATGTAGTTCATGTCCATCCCCTCCTTTATCTTCCGCTCATACAGCTTCTGGATCTTGTCCTACAGAAGGGGGACAAAAAGACGATGGTGACGGAACCCCTCACGATCCCAGCCTGTGGTCATGTGCTGTGGACACGAGGACCTGGGGGAGCCACGTGAAGCCCTGCTCCGGCCAGACGGTCTTCCTCCACCCAGTGCAGACGAGACAGACAGAGACCAGTCTGCTTTCGCTGTGCTTTCTCCTGATCCCCTCTGGGTGGTCAGCAGCGGGAGGAATAAGAAGCTGGAGCTAGAGAAGCCATGGAGAAGACAGTGAACAAACCCCACTTGGGGATCAGCTACTGAATCATCTGAAGAGGAGCTTCAAGAGTTAGTGTTGACAGGTGGGGGCTGAATGCTGGATTTTAATTTTAACATGGGGTTAAGACCCAGCAGGAGACCTGGGAAGGCAGGAGAGGTGTCACAAGCCTCCCCAGTGTCCTCTGAGGGGAGGCTCACAGCTGGCCAGTCCTTTTCACTTTACCAAGAGGCACTGCTGGGGGTCAAGAGCCAGTTTCTCATCCAGTCTCCCCTCAAGCTCTGTTCTCTGGCTCAATGGGAAACCAGAGAACCACCTGGCAGGGTCCAGGCCAGTGTCACAGGTGTCCTGAGGCCCACAGAGACGATGCCAGCAACAGATGGCGTCAGGGCTGCCCGGGGAGTTGAAGAGGCCCCAGGAACCCAAGCCTCAGGGCCGGGCCACCTCGGAGGAGGAGCAGGCTTACCCAGCGAGGCTGGCGCTGGCCCAGGGCAGGGTCTCTTGGCAGCCTCCCCAACTAGTGGCAGCTAAACACAGACTGTCCAGGAAGAAACCACTTGGGGTGCTCTTCACCTGCAAGAGGAGGTGGGCGGGGGGGCAGGGCCTGAGCGAGGTCCTCTGGAACGTCAGGAAAGGAGACCCACTCCTGTCAGGAGTCAAGACTGCCCAGGGGAAGCACTGAGCTGGAGACAGAGGTCTGTAACATGTTTGCCAGGCAGAGAGAAGCCGAGCGCATGCCTCTGTGTCCTCGCTCTGCAGGTGATGGAGGCAGGCCTTCCCGGAAGGCTTGGCAGGTGGGGGCACTGCTGTATCTTACAGATGAGTTCTCTGTGTGCCCTCGGCCGTCAGGTGGGTTCTCCTATCTCAGGGGAACTAAAACCTTTGCTCAGTGTCATGGTTTCTGCCACTAGCAGGATCTAAAAAGGAGAGACATTTTGATATTCAAGGCTGGGGCTGGCTATCTCTGCCTGGTGACTGCTGGACTGTCCTTAGGCTGCGGCTTGTTGCCTGGAGCGTGAGTGGCACGGGGCCGGGGGTGGGGTGGTATGTGGTGGTGGTGGGGAGACGACTCAGCCAAGGGAAGGGGTTTCCAGGAAGAGAAGGGACTGTGTGCGGCAGCCCAGCCCCGCTCGGCACCCACCCAGGTCGCCGCATGCCCAGCCCCAGCCCCATCAGTCATCCGTCCGTCAGCGTGTGCGAGCGCTAGCGGCGTAGCCAGAGGCCCCGCTCGGGGGCAGCCGTGGGTGTCTGCCCTACTGTCACAAGGTCCCCGTCAAAGGGGAACACGCAGAGGGACAAGGAGAAACCGCCACTGAGGCTGACAGGGAAGAGTAAGGCCAGCTGTTCCCCGAGGGCCTGCTCCCGAGGTGAGCGCACTCCACACTCCATCTCCGCAAGTCAGGGATCATCAGACAGGAAGCCAGTGAACCGCCATTTCAGGAAAAAGAGGACTGAAGCGCATGCATTTACACGCGTGTGCATTTGCGGAGAAGGCAATGGCAACCCACTCCAGTGTTCTTGCCTGGAGAATCCCAGGGACGGTGGAGCCTGATGGGCTGCTGTCTATGGGGTCACACAGAGTCTGACACGACTGAAGCGACTTAGCAGCAGCATTTGCATTCCTACTTGTTTCTTGAACATTCTGATGACCCCTCAGGTTCTTAGCCAAGTTCCTTCGGAGACATTCCCTGGGCTCAAGGGTGCCCAGAACAGGCATGTTGTTTGCTCTGCTGGCAGTGTCCCGGGGCAGGCGGGGGCCCAGCTGAGGCTGCAGAGGCAGCCGGGGGTAGGGCGCCGGCTCCTGGGAGCGGCCTAAGTGAGGTCACCAGGACTGCAGGCTCCTTCCCACTTGGGCTGTTTCTTTTCCAGAAGCCGCTTAAAGTCAGACCCAGCCAGACACCCGCCCAGTCTGCACGGGCCTCAGCAGCTGAGCGTGCACGTACCTGTAAGTGGTTTGAGCACCGGCCAGGGGGCTCTGGAGGGATCTTGATCTCATCAGGTGACATGTTCCGGACTCTTTCAGAAAAGGAGGCTGCAGAGAGAACAGAGGAGTTCTGTGGGTGCGCGGGAGGGTCAGGGTGGGGGCCTGACATGGACAATAAAAAACCCTTCAAGACAAGAAAGGTACATAAAGTGTTTTCAAGGAGGGATCACACACTACAAAATGGTAAAACAGGGCATGCAGAGTGGCTCTCTGAGGGTGCATCTGAGTTGAACTTAAATGACCTGAAGGAGCCAGTAGGTGCAGTGGGGAAAGAAGTTCAGGCAGAGGGCGCGAGCGGCCATATCACAGCCAGGCCCAGAGGAAGGACTGTGTCCTGGGGTGCTGGTGACTGTGGTGCTGGGAGGTGGGAGGGGCAGACCCACGACCCGCAGCCATCTGCCCCTTTCTCTGGTGTAAATTCTCCCGTCATGGCCAATCAATTTCAAGCTACCAATGTGAAGTCGTGAGCTCAGGGCTGGGAAGACATGCGCACAAGGCTCTGCCTCCCACGGGCTCTGCCCCTGAAACACCCTCCCAGGATCCTGGGGACTCAGAGCTGCTTGGTGCTGTCCTTCCGTCTCAGGCTCTGCTACCCAGGGTCCACCAGAAGCTCAGGGTTCCCTGGGCTTCGGGACTCAGCATTCAAAACTGCTTTGTACATAAATGACATCTATTCAATACAAAACGACCTGCTGGTTATTAGCTTCGGGTCCTTCAGCAGTAAATCAATCAACCCTCACTCGGTCCACTTCATTCCTGGGAACAACAGGCCTGATTCTGAAGTGAAGACCCACAGCTCCCAAGGGACAATTCCCTTGGCGATGTGCCCTGCCCACCCGTTTCTCTCTCCCTTCATTCCCCTCCCTGCTGCCTCCAGCCACCCTGGCAACTGCAGAGTCGTGCTCTGGATCACCCAGACAATGTGCTGCTTGTTGTAAGATTCTGTCTGTGCTTTTCAAGGCATTCGCTCAAGAAAAGGACTATGCAATGAGCAAACAGCAGGCGGAGCAGGGTGGGGCAGGATGAAGGCAAAGAATGGACAACCCAGCACCACTAACACCCAGCAAGTACCCACTGGGCACCGACATGTGCCAGCCCTGGCGTGACTCTCTCAGCCCCTAAATGGCCGCCTAGACTACCAGTGGACGGCCGGGTGAGCCTTTCCCTTCTCTCCTGGGGCTGGATTAATATTTTCTTAGCAGATAAGGTGCTTTGATTTCTGCTTTGAGCTTCACTTCTCAGCTGCTGCCAAACGAGCCTGCACACACTGAGGCTGGAGCTCGAGCCCAGGGACCATCTCCCAGCAAGGCTACACGTGCCGATTCTCACTGTCGGAGGAGCCTCCCTGGATGTGCCCCAGAGCAGGGTGTCGGCGTGTCATCCTGCTGTGGACCGAGACACCAGTGCGGTCTGGGAGCACGCTCCACCATGGGGCCGTGTGCTTCTCTTTGCTCAGCCCCTTCCGTCTCCTGCCTCCTGAAGCAAGGGTGACACCCTGGTCTCATCCCAACTTCCTCCTTCCTCCCAGCCCTGGGAGAGGCAGGCGTTCTAAGCTGGAGGCTCAAGCAGGCTGCAGAGGCTAGCTGAGAGTGGGACTGCCTGGGCTGTGCTGGCTCTCGCGTTTCATAAGCATCAGCACCAAAAGCCAGGAAGGCCAGGGCAGGCTCTGGGTGCACAGCAGGGGGAGACGGCTCCCCTGGGTGGGGAGAGTGTGTGTGCACGTGACAGAGAGACAAAGAGCGCCCTTTGGCATTTGCCAGGAAAGCCTTTTGGAAAAACAGGGCGTGCCGCTGTTGCCATTAGCAACCCACCCACCCAAGCGGACAGAGTGACAGGGAGGGGAGAGTCCTCCCAAGCTCGTGGGCTGGGACTGGGCTGGGAACAGAGAGTTCCTCTCTGGAACAATGGCGAATGAAGGCACACATTCAGAAAACGCGGTACAAGTTTCTCTTGCAGATTTCAGGAGCAATCTTCCTGCAACTCTGTCCTTCCTAAGTCTCAGAATGCATCTGAAGCAGAAGACATCAGACCCACACATAGGGCTGCTGGAGCCGCCACAGCTGCCTCAAATCAACCTCCCTGGAAACACACCGAGACGTGTGTCCAGGCCCTCGGGGGCAGCCCAGGTCTGTGGCTGCTCTGGGTCTGCTGGGGTGTTCTGGGCGGGCACTGTACTCAGGCTCTGAGAAGCCTGCCGTCAGCGTGATTCACCCTGGGTGCACGCCCACCTCACAAAGCAGCACAGGTATCCACAGCTGCCAGGCATGGATCTGCACAGGCGTGGCTCGTCAGCGGGGCGTGTGTAACGGCGGGAGTCAAGGCACGCCTGGTGGGTGCTGTGGGGCTGGAAGCAGGAGGCAGCGGAGTGTCTCTGCCTCATCAGAGACACAGAGAACTCAAGTGGATGACCGCCCCAGGGCCACTGCTCCAGGACCGCCCACGGGGCACCTGGAGGGGAGGACTGGGTGTCCACTCACCTGTCAAGCAGCTACAGCGCTGGAGAGCCCTTAGCCAGCTTCTCTGCTCCGCTTTGCTCCACTAAACCTGGGCCTGTCTACACAAGTGAAAACGCTGTCCACACCAGCGGAGCAACCTGAGTCCTCCATCCAGAGGCAAGGACGGAAGGCACTGGGCCCAGGCAAAAGGGGGACACCCAGGGCGCCATGAGCGGAAGCCACTCTGCAAGTCATCCACCCCCTCCTCAGTGAGAAATGGGAACAGGAATCCAAACTAGGAGGCTTCAAGTTTCACCCATGTTTTCTATGGGAGAATGGATTCAAGAAACTGTGGTGTAACCCCACAATGAAATAATATTACCAATCAAAAAAAAAAAAAAAAACTATGGATATGCTCAAAAACATGGAAGGGTCTCAAGAACATTATGGGAAATGAATAAGCCAGACAAAACAAACAAACAAGGAGTCCATCTGTATTAATGGTTCTTGGGCAGGGGCAATTTTGCCTCCAAGTTGACATGTGGCAATGTCCAGAATCATTTTTCGGAGAAGGCAATGGCACCCCACTCCAGTACTCTTGCCTGGAAAATCCCATGGATGGAGGAGCCTGGTGGGCTGCAGTCCATGGGGTCGCTAAGAGTCGGGCACGACTGAGTGACTTCACTTTCACTTTTCACTTTCATGCATTGGAGAAGGAAATGGCAACCCACTCCAGTGTTCTTGCCTGGAGAATCCCAGGGACGGGGGAGCCTGGTGGGCTGCCGTCTGTGGGGTCACACAGAGTCGGACACGACTGAAGCGACTTAGCAGCAGCAGTGTCATTTTTCGTTGTTGTATCTGGCAGGGAGTGGAGACTGCTATTGGCCTCTGGTGGTGGGCAGAGACCAAGGATGCTGCTAAAACACTGTACGACGCACAGGCCAGGCCGCCACAGCAAAGAATTACCCAGCCGAAGATGTATGAGAAACTCTAAAGAGACAAAACTATAGTGAAGAAAAGAGATCACTGCCTGCCTGAGGCCAGCGGAGGAAACGTGTGCAAGGGGATGGCACGGGGAACACTCTACAGTCACAGAGACATCTTCGTCAGGACTGTGGCGGGGGTTCCACTCTATGTAAGCTGCCCCTCACAAAGCTGCTTTCAAACGGTGACAAGGAGAGGCAAAGTCAAAGCTGTTTATCGACGAGTTTAGGGCCGAGGTGGCTGAAGCCCACACACATTCCTGCCAAGCGAGCGCCGCTAGTAGGAGCCGAGAGCGCTGCCTGGCTGCGTTCCTGGGGGCGGCTCCGCCCCCACTCCGTCCTGCCGTGACAGCGAGGCTGAGGCTTCAGTCCAGGGCCGGCCCGTGGACCGCCTGCTCGGGGAAGGCCACGGGTTTCCCAGGGGGCTTGCTCTGCTCCCTCTGCCTGTGAAGCCAACTGCACTGCCTCTATGGCACCATTTTCCCAAGATCAGGCTCTTTGGTTTTAGGAAAATTTGGGTTTTTTTTTAATAGGAAAGACTCATACCCCATTCATCAGAAAACCCGGGGCTGAAGGGCAGAATCCCGCTGAGCATCTGGGCTTCTCCATGTGGTCAAGGTCCTACCCAGTCTTTCCCTCAGGAGACAAACGTAACGAATGATGCTTAGGTCTTTCAGTCACGATAACCAGGATGGGTCCCCACCTGCCATTCCTGGTGAAGGCATCCTGTCCAGAAAAAGGACAGGTTGGAGGGGCTGCTGGATACAACATTTCCAGCCTGGGGCTCACCCGGGCAGGGCGAGTGAGCCGCAAAGGCGCCATCTGGGCGAGGGGAGCAGGAACCCCGCTTTGTGAGGATTGAGTGGGCGGGAAGAGACGGGCAGTCTCGCCACGGAGGGGGAGGGCCAACCCCCGACAACGTGAGGCTGGGCCAGGCCTCGGGGGAGCCCTGACAAAGTCCATGGCAGAAATGAAAGGAGTCGAGAGACCTCCTGAAAGGCTGAAGAGGCTGGGCTAACACGGGGCTGGGATGACACGCGGGCCGCATTCCAGAACCGTAACCGCCCTGGCCAGTTACACAAAGGGCCCCAGGCTCCAGGGCTGGGAGGCATGCTCCCTCCCGGGGACAGAGCAGCATGCCAGCAGAGGCCACATGTTTGCGCCCTGAGCCCGTGAATATGCCAGTGGAGAGGCTCGGGGGGTCCAAGGCCGGAGGCCAGGCGCAGAGCACAAGGAGAACAAGCTCCCAGCTGGAGGGGCCCGAGTCCCTCTTGACGACACTGGCAACTGACCAAAGCTCCCTGAAACGCACCATAAATACGGTTTTCAAAGAATTGTTCTCTGGGTGTCTCACGCAGACATCTTAGGAAATGCCAAAGGCCCTGAGAGTCAGAGTCCAGAGACAGGCTCGCAGCTGAGCTGCTGCCTCGGTGGAAGCAGAGAGAAACCACCTGCGTGGCTGGAAGCCAGCTGGCTCTGGGTGAGGCTCAGAGACCTGTCCCTGGCACCTTCCACCCCAGGGTACTCACCAACTAATTCCTGGGGATCTCGTTTTTCTACTTCCGGGTTATCCTGCAAGGAAAAAGGAAAACACAAGGAGTAAGTGTGCGGCTCCCGACCCAGAGTCACTCTCCTTACTGACACCACTCAGGATTTTTTAGGAAGGAGAAAAGGTAGAAGCATTGCAAAGAACTTAGAGAGCGAGCTGACACTTTGGGGTTCCTGAGACCCCTGAACCTCCGAATATCCCTTCTTCCTTCATCAGAGCAGCCGGGATGCTCCAGCCACCTGCTTCAGTGTCTCCTCCATGGCCTCCAGCAGTGACAGCACCCCCAATGCCAAGGAGAGCAACCAGCAGCCAGCCAGCCATCACCTGCAAACCTGGACCCTGCCCACGGCTCCCCCGGGCCTGGCCAGCTGCCCCAGCACACAGCACCCCGCCTGGTGCCCAGGAAACAAGAGGTGGCTAGAGAATCTCAAGACCAAAACGCAAAAGGCTATCTCCTCCCAAGAGATTTTTCTCACTTTCAGCTTCAGCAAAAAAGGGAGGCCTTATCACAAGGGGGCAGTTCATGGAACTGGGGGCAGGCAGGCAGCAGACCATCAGGGAGTCACACACCGCCCTCAGGACAGCCCAGCGCAAGGCGGCCTGGCTCCGTCTCCCAGCTCACCTGCTGGTTTTCTTCACACTAGCTCGGTCTCTCCAAAGAAAGCTCTCTCTGATCCTTTATGCGAGCCCCTGCCCCCAGAACCCACTACCACGCCGTGTCCTCTGTTCTGGAGGTATACAGAGCCCTAGGGGCAAAGGTTTCTCATCAGACCACTCCGGATCTCACTGCTCAGGTAAAGGCTTCCCTGCTGATGCAGTCGTTCCAATGCAGGGCGCACAGGTTCAATCCCTGGTTGGGGAACTAAGAGCCCCATGTGCCACGTGTTGTAGTGAAGAAAATCCAGTTCTGGCCACGGTCACATGGCTAGGCACCTACTTTCCTTGCTTCTGCTGCCCCAAACGCATAATGTTTGTTTTACGTTTTACAAACGTAAAAACATAGCTGTTCTCCCCATTTCTGGAGAAACCGAGTCCCTCAACACAGGTCGGGGTCTCAGGTGCCATGACGTGGTAATGATCACAGTGGCAGAAGCTGTGCTCACGAGGCTGGATCTTGTGTCCCCTCCCTTTGATCAGTGAGGGAGGAGATAAGACAGTAACAATCGTGGACCCGACGGGCACGTGGAGGCGGCTGGGCAGCGCTGTGTATCCCACTCATACGATGCGACTTGACACCAAGGTGACGTCTCAGAAGGCAGGCACAGGGAGGCCACCAACCCCCCACCCCCCAGGCTCTAAGACTAGAACAGCAGTTCTTAACCCCCTTCTCCAAAAAGTCCCTAGGATAGGCCAAAACTCCCTCATTCTTTGGAACACTGCAGCTATTCATTCGACCTGGACGGGCATAACGTCCAGGCCAGGCTGCTTAGCAACCACTGCCCCCAGTCACCCGCCCCCTGCCAATCAGGTGGGCAAAAAGCAGAGGCACCCCCAGAGGGCTGCCGAGCCAAATTCAGGTTGGTCATCAATCAGCCCCTCCACAGACAGCGGGTCTCGGCGGGCCCCACAACGATCCCTTTGTAGCTGTGACTCTGGGGGAACCCATGCTGAAGTGTGTGGCACGCTGGGCTATAAAGGTCCTAATTCTCCCTCCAGGGGACAGCTGTCCTGGTGCTCACTGTGGGAAAACATCACTTGGCCACATCCTACCTCCCCTCTGGGGCCACCTGGCTGGTCCCACAAGCCTGATGCACTAACTCTTCAAAGGCCTCCTAGGGCTCTTTCCCAAAGCGCTGCCCTGGGCCCTTTGGAGGCCAAAATGCAGAGCAGCAAGGAAGGAGGCAAGCCAGCCACGTGGGAATTCTGCTGTCTGCTCCGGGGGCACAGGAAGTTAGTCACCAAACAAGTGAGGAGTCTCTTCAAAGGAGAAAGGACCTGTTCACACCACAAGCTCCTCGTGAGATTAAAAGGGGTGAGGCTCCTGGGCCTGCCTTTGCCCGGTGATGGGAGGTGGAGCGGGTGGGCAGAGACGGAGATTCCTGCGTTTCACAAGGGCCTGGGCTGGCTTATCTGAGCTTTATTTAGTCACATCTTGGGGAGAAAAAGAGATGATGGGGCAAAATCACAGAGAGGAAATCTTTTTTCTACTATCTTCAGGTTTTCCTTTTTTGACCTGGCTCCTCATTTTCCCCCAGATTTATCTTTCTATACATGCTCCCTTCCCCAAATTAACCTGGTAGTTGGTTTCAATATGACAACTAGTCTCTGCTTTTCTACTCTCACGGCGTGCACCTCAAGTCCCATGAAACTGTGGCCTTTTATTTAATTCCAAACCAGCACCCCCCAGAAAGAAGTTCTGCACCCTCGCCCCTTCCCAGCTGGAATCCAGCTCCACATTATCTGCAAGCGCAGGGACCCAACCGCAAGCAAAGATTCTCCTGCCTTGAGACAACCCTAAAAGCCAAACACCTAACTGAGCCTCCGCAGGCTGGGAGCCACAGACTACGGCGAGGCTTTGGAGTCTGTGCTTGTTCAGATCCCCCACTTGCGTCACAGGCGCCTGTGTGATTCCTAAGGCCCCGGAGAATCCAACAATGGGACTCTGTGCCTCCTGGTGGCCACACCTTGTTACGCTTCAGCAGGGAATTCCTCTGCCCTCTGACGTGGACAAGTGGGCTGTGGGTCTGCTGAGCTCCTGGGCATGTGGCCTGGTACCAAGGTGCCCCTGAAGAAAGCTGACGACCCAAGTGCTTCCAGATCCGAAAGGAGCCTGAACCCCCGCTGCCCCAACCTGAGCCTGAAAAGGGCTGGACTACACCCCACAAGGACCTGGAGCCACGGCAACATATGTTCTTGGAATGGAGTTGGCTGCAGGACATTAAGGGATGCTGAAGAAAGTCCAGCAAGGAAGGAGAGTCAGGGTGTCCGGTGAGACCACTGAGGACAGGCGTCAAATACCCCAGAGACGCTTTTTAGAACCACTTATGCTCAACAGTCCATCGAGGCAACTTTCATCCAATGAAGCTGCTCTGAGGGCGAGGACGGGGCTCCGCATTAAACACAAAGACCCATGGGACAGTCACGCCTCAGATACCAGGAACTCAGCGCAAAAACGAACAAAATGCCCAGGATAGTTATCTTGGAAGCCAGCCATGGTGTTAGAAAAAACAACTGATGAAGTATTTAACAGGGCTATCTCCTTCGGAGACTCAAGGAAGGTTCACGTGTTAAACTGCCAGCAGTTCAAGAAACCGGTTTGACAAAACTTGCTAGAGAGAGACTCGGTATATCCTTAAAGAGGCAGGAGGGGAGGAGAGGACAAGAGCAAAAAGTAACAAAAACCCACTGTTCCTTTCCTTCCCCCACAGCAGGGTTTCAGAAGGCTCACAGGAAGCCTGCCTTGACTTGTCGAATCCACCCTCCCTGGCCTCCAGGTGGATATTCCGTTGGCCACAGAAATGAACTCAGCCTAGAGATCCAGTTATCAGACAGATGACTGTCTGCATCAGCCGGGAGGCATGAGTCCAGGTCTCCTGGACGTGACAGCACACGCCCCCTCAGACACCCCGGCGGGCGCTTTTCACCCAGTTCCTCAGGAAGGTGGAGACAGGGTGTCCTGCCTGGGACCGCGTCGCACATAGCAGTTCCTGGGGGAAAGACCAGGCAAACCTGGTTTCTGCCCTCCAGTTCAAGTCCTGTTAAGACACAGGAAAAACAAAGCAAAACAAAATCCGTATCATCCCACGAAGCCAAGTGAGAAAGGAGGAAGGAGAACCCTGACGCCTCTTCTTCAGACCGTCTGCACCCCCTATTCTCCCAGGGCTTAAGTCCCTCTGACCAGGGTGTGAGGCGGCTGCCGTGGGCTGGGGCCGTCCCTGGAGGGCTGTGATCTGAACCTAACAATTTTGGTTTTGCAGTTAATCGTGTCTGAGACTTGGAAGAATCTAACAGCCCTGTGACAGGGGCCGCATTTTTAGGAATTACAGAATCTGAGATGTGGTTTCCTCTGCAGAGAATATAAAACTCCAGCCACCAGCAAAACCGTGACCAGAGCAGAGGAAGGAAGTGAAAACAACATGGCTCCATGACGCGGGACGTGCGGCCACGTGAGCTGGAGGGTTTACTCAGCAGAGGAGCCACAGCTCCTGGTGGCGAGGATGGAGGTTTACAGCCAACACTTCATCAACCCTTCCGAGAGCCAGCCCCACAAAGTGCACTTGAAGCTCTGGGGTCCAACCTGAGACAAGGCAAGTTGGCAGCTGGATTCCACCACATCTAAACTCTGCCTTTTCTCCCCACGTTCAGGAGCACTAGGCACAGAGAAAACCCTCTGAGCAGAGGGCAAAGGACAGCCGCGCCCCGCTCCAGGGGAAAGAATGTTCCAGACTAGGTTTTCTGGCCGATGATGAAACGCTGCATCTTAAAAGTAGGGGGCAGCTGGGGAGGCAGATCAGAGAAACAAAGCCTCCCAAATCTTCTGTCCTCTCAGACCTGGGGCTCCCGAGCAGTTACAAAGCCCTGGTGACATTGCACTCCATGAGCAGAGATCCCACTCAAAAAGAACCCTCACTGTGGCCTGAGGCCCCAGGCATGCTCTGCTGGCCATGTCGGCCTCCTCCCCTGCACCAGGGAAGGAAGCAGGCCTCCACCCCACCCCCACCTGGCCAACGAGAGGACAACTGCCCTGTTCTGTGCTCTGTCTTATATACCATTGTGTTCCCAGCACCTGCAACAGTCGGTGCCCGGCCCACAACAGGTGCTCAAACACTGATCTCACACACACCCACCCTCCCCTCCTCCACACACACACACACACACACACACACACACACAACTCCCTCCTCCACACACACACACACACACCCTCCCCTCCTCCACACACACACACACACCCTCCCCTCCACCACACACACACACACACACACACACATCACACACACACACACACCCTCCCCTCCTCCACACACACACACACAAACTCCCTCCCCTCCTCCACACACACACACACCCTCCCCTCCTCCACACACACACACCCTCCCCCTCCTCCACACACACACACCCTCCCCTCCTCCACACAACACCACAACAAACTCCCTCCCCTCCTCCACACACACACACACCCTCCCCTCCTCCACACACACACACCCTCCCCTCCTCCACACACACACACACACCCTCCCCTCCTCCACACACACACACACACACCCACACCCTCCCCTCCTCCACACACACACACACACCCCCACACCCTCCCCTCCTCCACACACACACACACACACCCTCCCCTCCTCCACACACACACACACACACCCCTCCCCACCACCCCTCCCCTCCTCCACACACACACACACACCCTCCCCTCCTCCACACACACACACACACACACACCCTCCCCTCCTCCACACACACACACACACACACACACACACACACACACACACCCTCCCCTCCTCCACACACATACACCCCCGCCCCTCCTCCCCGCCACCACCCACGCCTAAGCAGCCAGTGGTCAGTTTTTCTTCAGTCTAGTTTAGGGTTTCAAAGCAAACATCACCTGCAATGCTGAACCCCCAGACTCCAAACCTGTTAAAGTCCACAGGTAGTTTCAATGTGTGCACTCAACAGAAAGCAAGGCAGTGAAGGAGCTACAGGAGCAGAATTGCAATAAAGGTTGATACGGGGTAGGCAGGAAGGTGTGTGTGTGGCGGGGGCGCGCACCAATACTGAATTTAAAACACCTTAAGTCTACCTTGTTGCTTCTGATTTGAATACACAAAAAAAGAATTATTGTAAAGTTAATTCATTTATTTATTCCACAAATAACTTATCAAGCATTTATTACGTACCAGGCAATGGGCCAAACACTGGGCACGTGATCCGAACAAAACTCAGTCTTGGGGAATAGCGTTAGGTATCATGCTAAGCACTTCAGTGAAAGATCTCATTTAGTTCTCATGACAGCCTTGTGAACTTGTGGGCAGACAATCCTGCTGTTTCAAGAGCCAAGGAAGCCCCGAGAAGGCCCCTGAAGGCTTCAAGCTGACGGACAAACGAGGTTTTCTGTGACACGTGAGTCACTTCAGGATGCCCAGAAAGCAGCCATTCCAAATGGCTCCAAGCTCCAAAATAAAATCATTGTGGTCTGACAGACAGTGTTGGGGGCATGGACTGAGAGGCAGGAACCGCAAGACTCAGCAGCAGTCACTGAACCCAGTGCTGCGTGGGGGCCGCCTGGCAGGGGTTGCTTTACCTACACACCCAGGAGAGCCCAAGAGAAAGCCCATCACCAGCACATTTCCTTCAGTTGTATCCTGATGGTCAGGATTGGGCCACTGCCATGGCAGGCTGCCTGCCCGTGGATGGAAACACTCAACTTATCAGAAAAATGGGCGGAAGCTGGTGGGGCCGTTTCGGATTCAATGGACTTGCCTTCACTCCCAGCTCACTGCTGGGAAGGCTCAGCTCCACAAAGAGAGGTTTCTACAGGAAAGGGTTAAACAGGCGTCTGCCAAGACAAACTAAGCCAGCTTCAGGGCTGGCCTTGGAGATGGAAGCAAAGGCAGGGAGGGGAGAAGAATAGTCTCTCTGAAATCCTGGCTTCAGTAATGCCCCCATGGCTCCGCATGGCGCTAAGGCTCTGTCACGTGGAACCACCCAGACTCCATGTGAAGGCAAGCTCTGGCTGGAGCCACCTCCCAAGGGGAGACTATGCTGACTATTTCAAACGTAACCACAGATCTGATTCAAGACACTTGAAGATGCAGAGGGGGGCTTCTTTACCACTGAACCACCTGGGAAACCCAATGTTAATACAAATGAGTAAAATCCTGTCAAACCCAGGAATCCTACAGTAGCATCTCAAGGGACATGGACTGAAGCAAGGAACAGAGGTGGGAAGTGCCGGATCCCTAAAGACAGGCAGCTTCCCTTCTACAACATAAATTTCAAAAAGCTACGTCCTCACTGGGGAAGGAGGCACCCAGCCACACCTTGGTTAGAAATCCGTGGCATGTGGCCCCGAAGGGAAGGAAGTCTGCTGGGGCCTGCGTGGCTGGCGGGCGGGTGGGCCGGGCATGCAGCGGCTCCTACTTGGATGCAGAACCGCGCAGGGGCAGGGTGGGGCTCCTGGGAGTCTCCGCTTCAGCTGAGCGGGGCAAGTGCAGTCAAGAAGGCCCTGCTGGCAGCGGTGGGACTGCCAGGATAGGGAGTGAGAGGGACAGTAATGGTCCTTCTTCCCTTTGCAGGAGATCACAACTCCCAGCAACCGCGTTTCTCCCAGCGGTGTTTCGGCTACACATGTGGCCAAGCTGCCTTCCGAAGGCGGTGAGACAAAGGACCTACCTTGAGTTTTTTTCAATCTGGACAAGAGAGCTATTTGCACAGCCTGCCCTGCCTCTGTCCCTCTGCCTGCTGCTCAGATCATCACCCAGATGGACTTGCAGACCCTAGCCGGGGGTGGGTGGGTTCTCCCTGGTGTGTGAATTCTGTCACTTACTCTGTGAAGACCACCTCCGCCTTGTTCAAGAGCAGCCCAAAAGAAGGCCAAACGGCCACTCACTGTGGTGAGAACAAGGCAATGCTGGTGGTAAATAGGCCTGGGTATTTTCAACAGTTCAAAGGCCAAATACAACAGCCAGAAGACAAGACCAGATGGCTCACAAGCCGGGAATGGTCAAGGGCCATTTCCTTCTCTGCGCTTAGGTGAGTCACACTGTCTTGTTTTTTTCTAATCAGTACTTAAAAGGATCATGGATCTGGAAGGCAGAACACGGGGGCAGGCAGGAAGTGAAAACCAAGATGGAGGGACCGAGCACACACCCTGCTCCTCACACCCTAGACAGAAGGCACCAAACGCTAACACACGTCCATCAAGTCTCGTAACAGCCCCGTAAGGCAGACTATCCTCTCCACTGCAGAGGAGCAAACCGACGCAAAATACAATGAAGCAGTTTCTTGCCCGTAAATGTCTACGTCGGAATTCAAACTCCAGCCCGACTGCAAAGCCTAGAAATACCATTTCCCAACTTCCTGCCTCCTCCCTTGAGACTAGGAGGCTGTGAATGGCCACAATTTCTATGAAACCCTTGGTTCAACCACTGGAAAAAGTGGAAGTGTTAGTTGTTCAGTTATGTCCAACTATTTGTGACCCCATGAACTAGAGACAGCCAGGCTGCTCTGTCCATGGGATTCTCCAGGCAAGAATACTGGAGTGGGTAGCCATTCCCTTCTCCAGGGGATCTTCCTGACCCAGGGGTCGAACTTGGGTCTCCTCCTGGATTGCAGGCAAGATTCTTTACTATCTGAGCCACCCAACATTAAAGAGCCAGGAGGTGAAATTCCTCTCCAGGAATGACTCCAGAGCAGGTCACAGGCAGACAGGTGTTACACCCTCCACTTAAGGAGAAGACGGCCAGATCTATTATCTTTTAACTATAATGATCAGGGGAAACAGCTCAAGAATTCATGGTGTCCCAGTGAGTAATGTCTGAGTTTCCGTGAACGGAAGGGCAGGTCCTGAAGACCTAATCACCCACACACTGGGCGCTGCCGCCCCATCCTCAGCCTGGAGATCTCCTGGGGCTTACAGAAGGAATACCAGATCCCGAAGCCTACTGAGCCGGCCTCCCTTACTGGGTGAACAATCCCGCAGACTTCCAATGAGAACTTACATTTTAAAGAATGAATTATTTCTTGTGACTTGTGTGAAGAGCATGGCACATTTCCTGTCCATCAGGGCCTCTCACTGAAAAGAAATTGCCTATACAACACTTTAGTCAACAACTACAAAAATACTTTCATATCTTGCTATTCTGATGTGCCATTTCTGGATTTTATCTTAGCTGAATATATGAGAAGGACTAAGGGAATTGGTGTGAAAAAATGTTCTGCTACTGACTGGCATTACTACTAGAACAAAAGTTGGTGAATCTCAACCTCTTCATCATTCTCCATTTGTTGAAGGTATTTAGAAAATTATAAAAACAATCTTTCCTAAAGTAGTTTTATTGAGATACAAAACCCACCTGTAATTCTCAAGTGTAATTTTTCATTTATGTCATGCTATTATATAATTATGTTTCCCAGGTGGCTCAGAGGTAAAAAATCCACCTGCCAGTGCAGAAGACGCAGGTTCGATCCCTGGGTTGGGAACATTTCCTGGAGAAGGAAATGGCAACCCACTCCAGTATTCTTGCCTGAGAAATCCCATGGACAGAGCAGCCTGATGGACTACAGTCCATGGGGTCGCAAGAGTCAGACTAAAACAACATTATAGAATTACCCAGACTACTGGAACACTGAAGATGTTTATAATACAAATGAGAACAAAACTGGATACAAAATAGTTAACCCTGTTACACTGCTGCGGCAAAGTCGCTTCAGTCGTGTCCAACTCTGTGCAACCCCATAGACAGCAGCCCACCAGGCTCCCCTGTCCCTGGGATTCTCCAGGCAAGAATACTGGAGTGGGTTGCTATTTCCTTCTCCAATGCGTTGAAAGTGAAAAGTGAAAGTGAAGTCACCAGTCGTGTCCGACTCTTAGCGACCCCATGGACTGCAGCCTACCAGGCTCCTCCGTCCATGGGATTTTCCAGGCAAGAGTACTGGATAGAAGAATAAAAACGGCTACACTGTCAGGATCGTGATATTAGGTGATTTTTTCCTTTCATTAAATATTCAATCTTGCTATTATGATAGTCTGACAACAAAATATGCACAAAAACAAAACCCTGATAAGATAACCACCAGAAAAAGTGCCATATGACCCTTTCCATGTCAAAGACATCTAAGAGGTCCACATTTAAACTCTAACAAGATAACCTTTGCTCTCCCATCCTGAAAAAGAATTCTCAGTACAACAATCCCCAAGGGTGGATTCCCCAGAAGCTCACCAAGCAAAGGCACACAATGGCCCATCTCCGCTGGCTGCAAAAGGCCTCTGGTTCCTCTGCCACCCCCACAACCTGTCTCTGGAGTATCCTTCAGGATGACTAGAACCCTATGCTGCTTGTTCGTGAAAAGTCTGGCATCTCCCTTTCTGATTCCAGAGCCCTGGAGGTACAGCCAACAGACCCAAAGCCCAGGGAGGAAAGCATTTTGCTCTGCACGGATCCTGCGGAAGCTGGCGCCTCTTTCCGTGCGTGGTCACTAAGAGAATGCTGGCAGGCTCCTGAAGTTCTTCCTAGAATGGTGTCAACAAACTCCTGGGAAACGAGCTCTGTGGGCTGCTTTCGGCCTCCAGACCTTTGATTCTGACATTTTCAAAGATCATTAATAATGCTGGGCTGGGGAGAAGCGGCTGGAGAGGACAGGAAGAGTGTGAGTTACTGAGTCAGTTCTGCCCTAGGCAAATCCTTCATCTCAATTCCAGGTCAATTAGTAACACTTGGAGACCAGGACGCTGGTCCTTCTTGAGGGAGTTCAGGTGTGTGCGTGCGGCCACTGAAGGCAGAAGCCCACTCAGCCCACTGAGCCAGGCCTCCACCAAGCCCCAGTGCTCTGAAACTCTATGAGTACCCACCAACGCAGCGGTGCCACACTGCCAAACTGTCCATCAAGGCACCCTAGGAAGCGGCCGTGAAATTTACAAATTTCAAGGCAAACAAAATTTCTCAACATCTTGTCTGATACCACACTAATTTATGGGTTGTTTTTCCAATGTGACTACACTAAATTGTGGGGCTTTCCAGGTGGCTCCGTGGTAAAGAACCTGACTGCCAGTGCAGGAGACGCAGGTTCAATCCCTGGGTTGGGAAGATTTCCTGGAGACAGAAACAGCAACCCACTCCAGTATCCTTGCCTGGGAAATCCCATGGACAGAGGAGCCTGGAGGTCTACAGTCACGAGTTAGCAGCCGAACAGAAACACACTAAATCATGAGGACGCTGATGCTGATTGTTTGGAGAACATACTTACTGAACAGAACTGTTAGGTTATTTCTTTTGGCCTAGGAGTTCTGTGAAAAATTCCTGTGACACCAAGGATGCTGTGAACTGAGAAACTATAGTAACTTCTGACCTCCAGGATGGGGACGCGGAATCAGACTGCCAAGCATTGCTTAAAACTCCATCTTAGGCTGAGAAAGAACACATCCCTACACATTCTCCTCTATCGCTGCCACCACCGCCTGGTATCACAGCCCTGACTTCAGACGTGCCCCAAGTGGTTGAAGTTTGCCTGTTGGCCCACAACTGGACAGAAGCCACGCCAGCACTCAACCCAGGTCTTCCGACTCCAAACCCACCAGACTGGCTCTGGGTTGTGAATTCCTCATTTTTGCACTACTTCTGGGGTTTGAAGGATTACTGTAATGCTTTTTCTGAACTGGGGTTGTTCACGCCTTTTAAAAAATGCTCGAACAATTTTTTCCCCCACCCAATGTCACCTTCTTGACCCAGAAACACTATTTTGTTTTGACAGATGTTTGCTCCTTGGGCTTGGAGGATTCCTTCCCCGGGTCAAAGCCTGGACCAGCGCGCCTCGCCCCGCAATGGGAGGCTGGGCCTCCCAGTGAGTTGCCCACAGGCTGCTCCAGCTCACCTGTGCCAGCTCATCAGTGCCCGTGTTTTGTTTGCAGAGGAAGAGAGTGTGTGTCAGGGACAGTGGGTTGAGTGGAAATACCTTTATCTACAGGAACAGTGGGAGTGGGGAAAAAAGATAAACAAGGGGAAAAGTTCCAGGGCAACCGAGGTAAAACAAGGACAAAGGAGGGTGGCGAAAGGGAAGCTCGTGGGCCAAGGGCAAACAGATGGAGGAAGCACTTGAGCTTTAGGGGCCCATCCCTGCGGTGAGGAGCCGGACAGAGGGCTGCCCCGCCCGGTCTGCCTCTGTCCAGGACAGCAGCGCCACCTTCTGTTCAGTAACTGGAACACCTGAGTCTGGCTGCTTGTTGAGGCGAGGTGAGAACAAGACCTGATGGATGGAACAGAAGTGCCCGGCATCCTATTCCTGCGGGACACTCTGCCACCTCCTCTAAGCCCCTCTTCTCTGGTTTAGGGCCAACCCCAGGGCCCAATCCCTGCCACCCTGGGCTGATGGAATCAGGAACACAGGCTTCCTATGTGGGGGGAGTAGGGGGGTGGGGGCAGTGGGGACCTGGAGTTCTCATTTCTTCCTCAAACTCCCAAATATGGGACTCTGCACTCATAGGTCAGGGAAGGCAATGGCACCCCACTCCAGTACTCTTGCCTGGAAAATCCCATGAACGGAGGAGCCTGGTGGGCTGCAGTCCATGGGGTTGCTAAGAGTCGGACACGACTTCACTTTCACTTTTCACTTTCATGCATTGGAGAAGGAAATGGCAACCCACTCCAGTGTTCTTGCCTAGAGAATCCCAGGGACGGGGGAGCCTGGTGGGCTGCTGTCTATGGGGTTGCACAGAGTCAGACACGACTGAAGCGACTTAGCAGCAGCAGTACTCATAGGTAACCCCAAACATCAGCGGGATAAAAATGAGGGCCGTTTCCAGTCTCTGTATTCTACTTTTGTACTCCCCAAAATTAACAGATAATAAAGTTGGAAAATACACAACTTTGCTTATCCACAATGCCAAGTCCTTTCCAAAGAAGCACCTTGGGGGTTTACTCCAACTCCAACCCTCATATTTCTCTTAGAACATTGGTTCTAAAAGACTAGCGGTTTCATAAAAGGCCCAGAAACAGAGTTCACTACCTCCTGAAGCAGCTTGACCCACTTTTGGCCTGAGAAGACGGGCAGTTCTTTGTTCAGTTCAGTCACTCAGTCGTGTCTGACTCTTTGCGACTCCATGGACTGCAGCATGCCAGGCCTCCTTGTTCATCTCCAACTCCAGGAGTTTACTCAAATTCATGTCCACTGAGTCAGTGATGCCATCCAACCATCTCATCCTCTGTCGTCCCCCTCTCCTCCGGCCTTCAATCTTTCCCAGCATCATGGTCTTCAAATGAGTGAGTTCTTCACATCAGCTTCAGCATCAGTCCTTCCAATGAATATTCAGGACTGATTACCTTTAGGATGAAGTGGTTGGATCTCCCTGCAGTCCAAGGAACTCTCAAGAGTCTTCTCTGACACCACAGTTCAAAAACATCAATTCTTCAGTGCTCAGCTTTCTTTATGGTCCAACTCTCACATCCACACATGACTACTGAAAAAACCATAGCTTTGACTAGATGAACCTTTGTCGACAAAGTAATGTCTCTGCTTTTTAATATGCTGTCTAGGTTGGTCATGACTTTTCTTCCAAGGAGCAAGTGTCTTTTAATTTCATGGCTGCAGTCACCATCTGCAGTGATTCTGGAGCCCCGAAAAATAAAGTCTGTCACTGTTTCCCCATCTATTTGCCATGAAGTAATGGGCCAGATGCCATGATCTTAGTTTTCTGAATGCTCAGTTTTAAGCCAACTTTTTCACTCTCCTCTTTCATCAAGAGGCTCTTTAGTTCTTGGCTTTCTGCCATAAGGGTGGAGTCATCTGCGTATCTGAGATTATTGATATTTCTCCCGGCAATCTTAAATCCAGCTTGTGCTTTATTCAGTACAGCATTTCTCATGATGTACTCTGCATATAAGTTAAATAAGCAGGGTGACAATATACAGCCTTGACGTACTCCTTTCCCAATTTGGAACCAGTCTGCTGTTTCATGTCCAGTTTTAACTGTTGCTTCCTGACCTGCATACAGATTTCTCAAAAGGCAGGTCAGGTGGTCTGGTATTCCCATCTCTTTCAGAATTTTCCACAGTTTATTGTGATCCATACAGTCAAAGGCTTTGGCACAGTCAATAAAGCAGATGTTTTTCTAGAACTCTTGCTTTTTCGATGATCCAGCAGATGTTGGCAATTTGATCTCTGTTCCTCTGCCTTTTCTAAATCCAGCTTGAATACTTGGAAGTTCACGGTTCACGTATTGCTGAAGCCTGGCTTGGAGAATTTTGATCATTACTTTACTAACGTGTGAGATGAGTGCAATTGTGCAGTAGTTTGAGCATCCTTTGGCACTGCCTTTCTTTGGGATTGGAATGAAAACTGACCTTTTCCAGTCCTGTGGCCACTGCTGAGTTTTCCAAATTTGCTGGCATATTGAGTGTAGCACTTTCACAGCATCATCTTTTAGGATCTGAAATAGCCCACCTGGAATTCTATCACCTCCACTAGCTTTGTTCGCCGTGATGCTTCCTAAGGCCCACTTGACTTCATTATGTGAAGGCAAACATCTTCCCTGCAGCTCTCTGCATTCCTTGAGTTCCACATGGGGCTGCCACCTCCCTGCCCTCAAACAGACAGAACTTCCAGCGATGCCCTGGTCTTTCCTCTCCCAGCTCCTTAAGTTTCTCCACTTGACGTCATTTTAAGTCCCCTCACCTCTGCTCTCCTCAGAGCACACTCCAGTTTAAAATGCGGCTTCCAAAATCCCAAAACAAGCCCAGTGTCACGTGTGGCCGGCCTGGGAAGCGAGCCAAGGGGGCGCTGGTCGTCACAACTAACGACTGAAAGCTAAGTGTCTGTTACATTTCGTTAATCCTCATGAAACAGACGAGGCAGATTTGATGATGCAGGTTTATCATCCTTGGGATGCTCTGCTGCCCTCAACATGGCTCAAGACCCCCATGAGGCTAGCAGCCAATGGACATGCAGAGGGCAAAGAAAGCAGCTATCAGTTAACTAACATTACCCACCCAAGATTTTTGGTTTTGAAAAACAGTGGTTCTCAAAGTTGATCTGTGGACCCCTGGGGGTCTACAGGGTCAAAACTCCTTTGTATAATACTGAGTAAGATATATATTTGCCCTTTTCACTGTTACAGGACTTCCCTGGTGGCTCAGATGGTAAAGTGTCTGCCTACAATGCAGGAGACCCGGGTTCAATGCCTGGGTCAGGAAGATCTCCTGGAGAAGGAAATGGCAACCCACTCCAGTATTCTTGCCTGGAAAATCCCTTGGATGGAGGCGCCTGGTAGGCTACAGTCCATGGGGTCACAAAGAGTCTGACATGACTGAGCAACTTCACTTTCACTATTACGTTTACAGAAGTAACAATGTAACTTGTTGGCCCTTTAGAATAAATTGAAGCGGCACAGATTTAGCAGTAGTTAAATCTCGGTTTAAAAAAAAAAGTCAATTTCACTTAGGAACATCCCTGGTGAAGCATTAAAAATGATTAACCTTGATCTTTGACTTGTCTGAGTTCTTTTTTTTTTTTTTTAACATTTTGTGTGACTGGGTTACAAGCTGAACAAGCTGCTTTCTTCATGGAGCATCATTTTTGCTTGAAAAAGTAACTGACAAACTAGTTATTCAGACTTACGAAGTTGGCAGGCATTTTCTTAAAGACTAAATCTGTCACTCATGGTTATTTACTGGCGATAAGATTCAAATTCTCTAGCAAAGATGAGAATCTGAGAAAATACCTACTTCCCACTGTGAGCACGACCGCTTTCTGATATTTATTGATTCGTCTGATGAGATCAGTAATGTTGTTAACAAATAAGCATTTTTTTGGACACCGTAGAACAAAATGTGTCAACACTTAGGGGGCCCACATAATGCAGTGAGCCGACACCGTCCAAATCACCAGTGTCTGATGATGTGATACCAAGTAGGAGAAAAAGAGGCATTGACAGTGGGAGAGACCCAAGGATTTTAACGAAGCGGAGAACGAACAGTTCATTGATAAGGATTCACATTCCGGTCGCAACCAACCTTTAGGAAGCTACCGTCTGCTGCGTTTTGATGACGCGTCAGAGGACACCCACAGGGACTTGTAGGGCTACCAGAATACTCTTTTCCAATGACCTGCCTGTCGCAAGCCAGAGTTTCCTCAAATTCTTCAACCAAAACACCATAATGCAACAGACCGAACACAGGAGCAGCTATAAGAACCTATTAATAGCTGTCTATTCAACTAGACATTAGACATTAAGGAGACTTGTAAAATAATACCATGTTTTGTTCTTTTTTTTGGTGATAATTTCTCATAAAAATGTTATTTATGTTAGTATGTAATAGGTATGTTATTTTAAAATTAAAAAAATATATTTAAAACCTCAAAAGATAAAACCAAAATGAACAGAAGTTCTTTGGGATTCTTGCTTTTGACTGTGTAAAGAAACCAAATTGGGGGGTGGGTGGGAGGTTCAAGAGGGAGGGGATATATGTATACTTATAGCTGATTCACAATGTTGTACTGCATAAAGTAACACAACACTGTAAAACAATTATTCTCCAATTAAAAAAAAACTTTTGAAAAGTGCTATAATTAAAAGCAGATCTTAAAAAGCCAACGTAGGGAGGAGGGCCATCTAGTGGAAAAGAGAGTTAGGACATCAACTCATTTGCTAACTAAATAAATGACATCTGCGGTGACACATCCTAAGACTAGAAACGTCACACACTTAAGGCAGAAATATGCAAAAGTAACAGTTTGAAAAGCAAAAGCACTGTTAAATATTGACCGAAATAAAACTTAAATGTGACAGAAAAGTTCCAGAAGAGGGAGGGGTGGGGGGTTGGAGGTGGAGACTGAGACCTGGACGACAGTGTGACGCCAGCTTGGGCAGAGGAGGGAGCTGGGGCAGGACGAAGGGCAGGGACACGCAGAACTCATGCTGGGGGACCGCTTCTAGTCCTTGGCGATGCCACGAGGACTCCGTCTTTCTGCCCCACCCCCGGGGCCTCTGCTGGCCACTGGGGACCAGAGGACGTCTAAGCTGGTGGAGCTCAGTCTGGTTCCGATGCTCACCCTCCACGAGAACTGCGTTGGGTCACCCTGAAGGCTGGGTTTTGTGCTGATTTCCAAGGGCTCCCTAACATGGGGGATGGGGGTGGGCTGTGTGTATGTGTCTTAACCTTTATCACAATGGGGTCGAAGATGTGTGAATTACTCCTAGCTGCTACTGGGATGAAAAATAAGAAATGACCATGCTGTCTCAAAACAAACCATTCTGTATGGTTTACTGGAGAGTGGGAGGGCACTAGCTTGGAGAAACAAGGCTTCGGCTCAACATCCCCAGTAGCTGGAGGAGGTCTCATTCTGTCTGGCCCTCTATGGCCCTTCTTCATGTCTGGACAACTAAAGAGAACCCACAGTGCACGAGGCAGCCCTTGTGGTTTCCTGATTCTAAAAACATTCCTACACCCAACCCACCTGCAGGGGCACAAAGCCCACCTGGATTTAGAGAACAGGTAGGGGGCTGCAAATTAAGCTGCCTCAAGACAGTCCAGGGTGGTCTCCAGCTCTCTTAAAGCTGGGTTGATCCCCACGCCACCCACCCCCAAATTACACTGGTCACACGCATGTTAGTGGGACAGATCTGGAACCAGACACATGAACTGAGCCGTGACGTCAAAAGTGCCTTGTTCATATCCAGCCACCCCACCACAGCCAACACCAAATACCTTTGGGTCATCAGCCTCAGGTTTTTCAGTCTCTGAATCGTCATCTTCCTACAAGACAAAGAATTTAGAGGATTAAGCTTAAAGGAGCGGGCCAGGTTCTCACATGCACAACTAGGGTACGGAGCAAACGTGCCCAGCCTGGCGCGTCCCACCAAGAATCCCTCCCCCACCACATGACCCAGGCTCCAGAGAAAGAGGAGGGGAAAAAGAGATGTTCTGGGTAGGAAAAACAGAACATCAGCCGCTCAAAGTCCTTACTCCAGCAGGGCCATGGTCTATATCAATGAAAATGCCTGAGATTAAAGACTACACACACAAAAATGGAGAAAGGTTGCAATATACTTGAGAAAAGAAGATCAGGCCCCACAGGATAAAGCAGGCATGGAGTTGCCAATGAAATACACATGATTTCATAGTACAGAAATCTTTTTTCCCTTCTTTGCCTTTCATGTACACAAAGACATCAGACTTCGAGCTCCCGTGACAGCATTCACCTCCCTGAGTGCCATGACCCTTCACCCCAATGCTATACCCGAGCACGTCAACCCAGCAACATCTGCACAACAGCATGAACAGTAGGAAGGCAGGTATAAAATGACCAGGGCAAGTGATCTGGGAAAGGCAGGACTGTCCTGGGACCCAGCTGAGGGGACCCCGCTCCATACAGGCTTTTGGAGAACTAACCCATTCTAGGCAGCCTTGTTCCTTATCCAAATGGCCTGCCTGACACGGAGCATCATGTGGGCATGACATTTTCCAATGCGTGCCCCAGCCTCACACAAGCTAGTCCACCATTTCACTGAAACCCAATGAAGTTCAAAGATCAGCTACCCTGTCAGGCAGCTGTCTCCTGTGTTCTGTTCCACCATGAGTACACCCCAATGCACAGGAGCTGTAATTTCACATCCAATGGAAAGTTTCATTTGAAACTGCTGTTTTCAATCACTCTAAATGCCCCCCTCCCCATATGAAAGAGCACACAAGATGTGAATATAACCACCACCCGAGAGACTTCAACTAGCCTGATGGTTTTGAGACTGAATTGTTCTGCAAGGTGTCAAGAGAGCCACAGCTTTTAAATACAATCTGCTGCGAATGAAACCCATCAGGCTAAACAATCAGAGATGTAGCTCAGCTAGATATAGTCACATTTTAGAATGTCTATGTTGGGACTGGATTCGAGGATTTTACCAAAATGTGAAATAAAGCTTAAATATGGTGAAAATTCTATGCAAAGTAAATGCAGAACATCTCAAAAACACACATCATGCAAATTTGCTGAAGGAAATAGTTACTGGATGTTAAGCCAGTATGTGCTCACTTAAGAACAGTCAGGAAAATGAAACAACTTACAAAGCTTTTCTAAACAATTTTAGTCAATTCTGAATTATTAGCAATAATGGGGGAGGGGATACCTCAAGGGATAAAAATATCTTCCAAAAGAACAGATATACAAAACGCATTTTTGTTTAATTTGTAAAGCATTTTAACTCTAACGTTTATGTAGCAATGCATAACATTTTCAAACAAATAATACAGAACATTCAGTTCAGTCGCTCAGTCATGTCCGGCTCTTTGTGACCCCATGGACAGCAGATGCCAGGCTTCCCTGTCCATCACCAATTTATTAGATGTTTTAATTAAAGCTGTTGCTAACCAACCAGATTTTATATTGAGATACAAGTTTGTATGTCTGTGTTAAGCACCAGTCTGAATCCTTGTTTTTCTCTAGACTTAAGTTCTCCAAACTTTTAAATTTTAGGTGACAGTGTATCTAAAGTCTTTCTGGTTAAATTAAGATGCAAGTTCT
Source organism: Bos taurus (assembly GCF_002263795.3). Taxonomy (NCBI): domain Eukaryota; kingdom Metazoa; phylum Chordata; class Mammalia; order Artiodactyla; family Bovidae; genus Bos; species Bos taurus. The sequence goes on from NC_037346.1 coordinate 55,913,898, forward strand.
CTTTTCTTTGCTAGTCAGCACATACTAAACTTTAAGCAAGATTTGATGATCAAGAACACTCTGATAAAAAGTGCCAACTAGAACATCAAGAAAGGATTTAATAAATACCGAATCACAAATAACGGTACTTCCCAGTCTTTTTAATAAACTGAAAGATCTGAATGAGCCCCAACCAAGATTACAAATAATACAGAATTGACTGCAGATATAAACGATACATCAGTTGGGATGAATGCACTGTTTCAAATGGAATAAATTATCTAAACAGGGAAAACCAACATAAAACACCTATTGATATCTGGGGTAAACAAAACTGTCCACTACTGTTGCCCCCAAGTTTCAATACAAAGGTTAATACAAAATGGTTCAGGTGAAAAAATTAGATTTTCAAAGAGAACTACAGATATCCAATCCAATTTTCTCAACTGATACTAAACACACCAAAAAAAGGGGGGGAGGGGGAAATGGAACACTGTTGGTACAGGTCAGAAAGTTTCTGACAAACGAAATGATGCTTTGAGCAGCTGTGGATTTGGGAATAGATTTACCTACCGAAGGTTTGCTGTTCTCATCCTCCTCCTCTTCATAACCATCTTCATCACCCGCAAGGCGAGAAAAGTCATCATCTCCATAGGCTTTGGATACCAATCCGCCTTTCTCGTCTTAAACAGAAGAGAAAAATAAGATGAATTGGGAAAAGAATGGAGAAAAACATTTGAGTAATCTGAGTAGCCAGGACTATCTCTTAAGAGACAAGGAAAACCTAAATCTCATGTAAGTGACCACTGGCCCAGATTCTGTTTTGGGGAAGACTACAAAATTTAGTGTATGAATTCATTAAAAGAACAGGAAAGAAAGCCAAGTAATATTAAATTTCATTTTTAATGCTTCCAATCCACCTATGCCAACTGAAGCATACTTTTCTCTGAACCGTTATATCGCGTTGTTTAAGCCCCTCTTTTGATCTGCCTATGTCTACTTTGTATAATAGGCACCAATGAACTAGTCTTCCCATACAAGACAAGGACTCTGTCATCATCATTTTTGTGAGTCCTCCCCTAGGAACTGGACCTTAAAACACGGGTGCCTTGAGAGGTTCCCAATCATATCTACTTGAGAAACAAAATCTTTTTCTATGTTTAAAACAAAAACAACAATCCCCCCCCACCCCCTCCACCCCCGCCAAACAATGCAAATTACTGGGAAACCAGCAGAGAACTTCCAGACAGGCCAAGACCACTTGCACTGAGAAGCTAACAGTCCAAGCCCCTCCATCACTTCCCGATGAGGAAACAAAGGCTCAAATATGTTGGGTAACTTGCTGCCTCTCTTCACTCCCATATAAATCTGTTCCCACTTCTTACTACTGTTATTCTCAACGTGAGTACGGTAACAAAACACTGATGGGCTTTAAACAACTCACAAACTAACGGAATCGCCAAGAAGCCTTGGAAGGATCACAAATGCTCAGGTCCTTCCCCAGATCTACTGAATTAAGACTCTCTCGCGGTGGAGACCGGAGGTACAAAGCTCCAGGATATGTCTAGGGCATATTATTAATTAAAAGGTTCGCTCTTCCCCACAAACAAGCCCGGAGAAAACAGGTAGTGGTTCAGTAGCCTTGGATCCTCTCTCCCCTTTGTCCATCCTTCGGCCCAGCACGGAGACTTTCAGTAAATTACGGAAGGATAATCCAATCAACGGAAGGAGACGGTCCATTCGTGCTACAGAGCATACAACGCTCGGTCTAGCCCAGGACCCTGAGTGCCCTTTAGGGCTCTGGGGCCCGATACTTGGGACCATCTCTTTCCCTCCCGCCGGCTAGTGGAGCAGTAACCTGATTCTCCCTTTCCACTTCCCTTCTCGGGCCTCACCAGCCGCGCTGCCTGCCGTTTCAACTCCAGCCTCTCCATCAGACTCGGCCTCTGAATCTTCATCGTAAACTGCCAGAGACGACAGAACATTCTTCTTCCCCGCCATCTTATTTCCACAGCCCCGGCGTGGCTCACTTCTATGACTCCGAAGAGCCGACTTCCGCGCAGAAAGGCGACTTCTTCCGGATCCCAGGAGACCCCGCGCCCCTTCCAGACCGAGAACCAATCAAAACGGCTCTTTCAGCGCTTGGCTCCGCCCCTCATGCCAACGCTTGCAGAACGTCATCACTGCGCGACGGACACAAGCTTCTGTGGGATTTACCTGACACTGCTTTTCCAGCAGTTTGGTTTTTCAGTTACCTGAGGCGTATGGGGGTCTTCGAGTAGTTCCCGAGCCAGCAGGCATCAGCGGCCCGACAAGAGCCCTTCGCTTCTCGGAGCCCACGGCCGGCTCTGATATCTTGGGGTTAAGAGAGGGAGGCTTTGGCTGGGGAAGGGAGAAAAGAGCGGATCTGGGGCTGAGTAGAGGAAAAGGGGAGGGCTGTCCTCCGGGGGGTGGGGGAGAGGGTGGTGGGAAGAAGGGGTCAGGTCAGGTCCCGGGGGAAGAATGGTTGTCAGTGGCAGTGCTTATGGAGAAGAGGGTGGATCTTAGGGAAAAAAATTTCATCTTCTCCAAACTGTTCCTAAGACATTTATGTTTCTTCTCGTGATCTGATTTCTAGCTCTGCGCTGTACCGTGGCCTGGAATAGTTCGAAGATTTTATTTTCACTGAGCATAAAAATAGAGATGTTAATTACTCAAGAATGTATTGCTCCAGGCTCTTCACCTGGATCTATATTACTTGAAAATTGTGCATTGTTTGAGTATAATAAAGCAAATTTATACTCATAGAGAAAAGTAAGCAGTCTTTTAAAAGCAGAACAGAGGTTTCTAGTTGCAACCAATGATCATCACCTTTGCCTTAACCTTTGGCCACTGTTGGTAAAGATGAGTACCCACCCTTCCTCTCCTTTTGACCCTGAGCGTCGAGTCCGGAGCACGTTGAAAAAGGTCTTTGGGTTTGACTCTTTTAAGACGCCTTTGCAGGAGAAGGCGATCATGGCTGTAGTGAAAGGTAACATTGCCAAACTATCTGTGTTTACATTTGTGCTGCTGCAGAGCACTTTCCTTTTTAAAAAAAAAATATTTATTTTTATTTATTTGGCTGCATAGAGTCTTAGTTGTGGCACATGGGAACCAGTTCCCTGACCAGGGATCGAACCCAGCCCCCCTGTATCGGGAGCACAGACTCTTAGCCACTGGACCACCAGGGAATTCCCTGCAGAGCACTTTCCTTCTGACCCTTCCTACCTCCCCACCCTTGGGTATATTTGGTTTTGGAGATATAGACATGTCACCCTAAACTTACAGTTTTATCGGCAGAACCACCCAACTGTTCTGATTCTGACAATTCACAGTCAGGGCTAAGGTTGTCTTTGAAAACACTATACATTTCCATTCTCTTTTGTTTGGTGTAGACAGCAGTGTGTGTGTGTGGGGGGGGTGTGGTTGGCAGGAATAGTCTTAAGGCAGTCATCTTCCAGGTAATTTCTTTGCTGAAGATAGAGTGGCTTGGGTCCCAAGTAGGGAAGGAGTAATAACATTATAAACCGGAGCTGTGTTGACAGACGGAGGTTGTCAAGAGGGGAGCAGGAATGTAATGTCAGTGACACGGTAATATTTATAAACAAAATCCCTCTAAGTGATGTTGTATCCGTGTCTACGCAGAGAAGCTCATCCATCCAGAAGAATTCCGCTTTCGTTGAATCCTCATTCAGCTCTGCCTGATTCGGTTCAGCCATCCATGTCCCAGCAGACTCTGACTCCTTACCCGTGTAGTAGTTACCACTTCTGGAAATGATTGGCTTGCATTGCTGAATCTCCCTGGATCGCTCCCCTTTTCCTAGAAAGGATGGGAAGGGAATTGCAATTATATTGAGACCCTTCCATGTGCCAGACACTCTGCTAGAGGTTTTTCTTACATTATCCTTTAATTATCAGCAGCCTGGATGAGGGGAATATACAAAAGGCAGGAGCACTGAGATGTTGCCCCCTTGTCTTTTGCAGGTGATAAGGATGTCTTTGTGTGCATGCCCACTGGGGCAGGAAAGTCCCTCTGCTATCAGCTCCCTGCTCTGTTGGCTAAAGGCATCACCATCGTGGTCTCTCCTCTCATTGCTTTGATTCAGGTGAGGCTCAGGGGAATGAAGATGGCAGCCCAGAAAGTTTAGGGGACTTTTTTTTTTTTAGTAGCTAGAAGTTTTACTTCTTTTGCTGGTCTCTTGCTTTTCTTTGATTTGTCTTTGTCCCTCTGTATTGGGTTTCTGAATTGCCTAAATGTGGGGCTCTCCACTAGTGCATATCACTCTGGTGGGTAATGATTGAGTCCTCTCTGTTTTGATGGCCTGAGGTTCTTACCTTCCTTTGTAACTTTTTTTCTGGAGGAACATGGAACTGTATGTGTATGTACACATACATTCTCATATGTATACACGTGCACTGTTGATGTTCTAGAAGGTGCAGATGGGTAGAGCGGTAAATTGATATGGGGGAAGCCCTGGTATGTTCTGCGTGCTTCTGGTGGGCACACAGCTGTGAGACAGAAAAACAGATGAGAAACTTGCTGGGATGTTGTTAACTGTACTTCTGGCTATATTTAAAGCCTGCAGCTGGGCTGGTAGAATCAGAAATGAGGAAGTGTGGCTGTGTGGGTAAGAGCCATCCCCCATGAAGAAAAGGAGAAAGAGAGCAGGCAAGGCAGAGAACAACAGTGACCATGCTTCGTGAGTGTGCCCTAGTCTCAGGCTTTGTACTAAGTGCCTTCAGGGTGTTAACTTGCCTCTGAGGCATAAAAGTTCATTTAATCCTTGCAACAATCCTATTAGGTAGTTTTACTCTTTTTTTAGTAAAGAGAAAGAAAATGAGTTAGTTGAAAGTTCAAGGACCAGCTGAAGAGCATGTGGTAATTGAGCTGGGATTAAAGCCATGTCTGTCTAGCTCCACACTTCCAGGACTTCCTCTTCTGTACCTCTTTTATGCAAAGAGAAGACACGTTGGAGGGTGGGAGGAGGACAATTTATGCCTGTGAACTACCCTCAGGGAGTCGCTGCGACATTTACCTCTGAGTCCTGAGGGCCACTTACTGTCTGTCTGGGCTTCTCCCTCTTGTGCCTTCAGGACCAGGTGGACCACTTGCTGGCTCTGAAGGTCCGAGTGAGTTCCCTGAACTCAAAGCTGTCAGTGCAGGAGAGGAAGGAGCTGCTCTCCGACCTGGAGCAGGAAAAGCCCCAGACCAAGCTTCTGTACATCACGCCGGAGATGGCAGCCTCCACCTCCTTCCAGCCCACCCTGAACTCCCTGGTGTCCCGCCACCTGCTCTCCTACCTGGTGGTGGATGAAGCTCACTGTGTTTCCCAGTGGGGGCATGACTTCCGCCCTGACTACTTGCGTTTGGGAGCCCTGCGCTCCCGCCTGGCAGACGCCCCGTGTGTGGCTCTGACCGCCACGGCTACCCCGCAGGTCCGAGAGGACGTGTTTGCTGCCCTGCACCTGAAGCAGCCAGTTGCTACCTTCAAGACTCCCTGCTTCCGGGCCAACCTCTTCTATGACGTGCAATTCAAGGAACTGCTTCCTGATCCTTATGGGAATCTGAGGGACTTCTGCCTTAAGGCTCTTGGACAGAAGGCTGATAAAGGGGTGAGGGCACCGAAGTCAGGGGTTGAAGGGCCAGTGGGGTGCTAGCCACAGCATAGAGATAGATTCTCGTTTCTAAAAACTTTGGTTTTTTCCAGCTTTCTTAGCCAGGACTAGCTGTAGCTTCTCTTTTTGAGGGGCTGCACTGTGTGGCAGAGAAGGCGATGGCAGCCCACTCCAGTACTCTTGCCTGGAAAATCCCATGGACGGAGGAGCCTGGTAGGCTGCAGTCCATGGGGTCGCGAAGAGTCAGACATGACGGAGCGACTTCACTTTCACGCATTGGAGAAGGAAATGGCAACCCACTCCAGTGTTCTTGCCTGGAGAATCCCAGGGATGGGGGAGCCTGGTGGACTGCCGTCTATGGGGTCGCCCAGAGTCGGACATGACTGAAGCAACTTAGCAGCAGCAGCACTGTATGGCATGTAGGATCTTAGTTCCCTGAGTAGGGCGTGAACCTGTGCTCCTTACGGTGGAAGCCCCAGCTGTAGCTTCTTAAAACTCGCACACAAGCGTTTTGGTTTCCTGGCATTGTTTCACCTACTGGGGTTCCTGGACTCCTCCTCCTTTACAGACCTATCCAGGGCTTGAGGGGAGGAGGCAGAAAGGTTGGAAAGGTTGAGTTCTGAGCCAGTGTGGTCCCGCCTTGTTAGAAAGTGGCAGGGCTGTGCTAGGTGGTCTGCCTCAGAGGAGACTGTGAGGCTGAAAGAGCCACTTTTGAAGCGGCCACAGCATGATGGGCTGAGTGTTTTGTTTTCCCAATGCTTGTTTTCTCCCTGTGTCTCCAAATTCAGTTGTCCGGCTGTGGCATCATCTACTGCAGAACCAGAGAGGCCTGTGAACAGCTGGCCACAGAGCTCAGTTACAGGGGTGTGAACGCCAAGGCGTACCACGCAGGTAAGGGGCGCCTGGGCTCCGTGGCTCTCCTCACTCGGAGAAGCCTTTTGGCCAGTCTCTTATTCCTTAAGAATCCTGGCTGATCAGATGGTCCATCATCTAGTTCCAGATACCCAGGCAGAGCTAAAATGATTCACTTAAATCCACAAAAAGGTGCCTAGACATGAATGAGATGTAAAAGGACCTCCTGAATTCTTGTCGTCACCCTGTGCCCACCCAGCAGCAGGTGATGAGTTTTTTTAGTCCAGGAATTGGTGTTGTGGCAAGAGCACAGGCTCTGGAGGCCAATGAAGACATGGGTGTTTGGGGGTTGCTTTTTGTAATATTCATTTGGCTGCACTGGGGGTTAGCCGTGGCACTTCCTTGTGGCATGCGAACTCTTAGTTGTGGCATGGGGGATCTAGTTCCTGACCAGGATCAAACTCAGGCCCCCTGCATTGGAAGCACGGAATCTTCCCTGCACCACCAGGGAAATCCCTGGACTTGGGTTTGAATCCTGGCTCTCACATTTATGAGAGAACCTTTGCCACGCACAGGCCAGGGTCTTTATGTTGACTGGCTCAGGCTCGGTGGCTTAAGTGCCTGACCCAAGGTCATACACCTGGTGGGTGATGGATTCACAGTGTGTGTGCCGGTAGGCCCCAGGGGAAACCCACGAGAGATGTGAGTTCCCTTCCTCACCTTCTCTGTTCTAGGGCTGAAGGCTCCTGAAAGAACACTGGTGCAGAACGAGTGGATGGAGGAGAAGGTCCCTGTAATTGTGGCGACCATTAGTTTTGGAATGGGAGTGGACAAAGCCAATGTCAGGTGAGTTCTGGTTCTTGTCTGACTCCACCATTCGGGCCCTGGCTCAGGGTGGGGCGGGCCACCTGGTGCTCTGCCTGGAGGACCAGGACTGTGTGTCCTTCTAGGGTCGGGGGCCGGGGGGAGGGAGCGGGGAATGGAGGCCCCAGGACAGCGTCCCAAGTCCGTAGTCCAGACGCTGACAGTCCTTGTGTGGTCTGCCCCCTGGTGGCAGAGAAGCACAGCCCACCCTCAGGCTCACCCTTTAACACAGCCCTACTCACTCTCATCTTAGCAACTGGAGCTTGTGAGAGAGTGGAAGGAAGTATCTTAAAACCACTCCCTGTGGGAAGGCAAAGGCAAAGATCCTGTTACTGTCGCCCCTTCTTGCTGCTTACTGGACAGTCCAGCAGAGATGGGTGCGTCCCAGCCTCCTAGCCCCACACTGGCCACTGTAGGGGTGTCTTTTACCTCCAGCCACTCTTGACCTTCTGGAGATATTTTGGGCTACAGCCCCAAGTCCTTTGCTCGGATTAATACCAACAGTAATGCCTTGTGTGACTTACAGAGCACTTTTGCACGTTTGGTCTCATTAAGCCTCACAGTGACCCTGCCTTGATCAGCGTAGGAATTAGACCATGAACTGCACTTGAGAGAACGTGGACTTTGGAATCAGGGCTTGAACCTTGGGTCAGCTGTGTCTTGTTAGGGGCCAGCTTTGGAATCAGACACCCCTAGACGCAAATCCTAGCTCTACCATCTCCTAGTATGAATTTACTTTTCTGAATCCCAAGTTTATTGCCTATAAAATGAGGCCAGCTCACATGGTGATGACTGTAATGATTAAACAAGACAAACATGTACACTGGCTCATAGTAGGTATTTAGTAAATGTTATCTTTTTTGCTCTTCAAAGATGTTGTAGAGGACTTATCCAGCTCGTAAGTGTCCTGATCTTATTTAAGTCTGCCACTTTTCCTATGGGCTGCTCCATGGCAGGGAGGCCTGCTGGCGGGCTGCAGGTGTCCTAGCCTTGTTACCCTGGGGTCCCGTCTCTCCCTGCCAGCCTCCCCGCTCCTGGTACCTGTGAAGGGCCCTGCTCAGCCATCCCAGAGTCTCTCCTCCCCTCAGCCTTCCCCCCACATCTCATGCTGGTTGTCCCCTGGATCCTAGGTTTGTTGCCCACTGGAATATTGCCAAGTCTATGGCTGGGTACTACCAGGAGTCTGGCCGGGCGGGCAGAGATGGAAAGCCTTCCTGGTGCCGCCTCTACTACTCCAGGAGCGACCGTGACCAAGTCAGCTTCCTGATCAGGAAGGAAGTTGCAAAACTCCAGGTGAGTCCTGGACAGTAGGAGCCCCCTTCCTGTCCGAACCCACCGCTCCACCATTTCACACAGCGTATTTCTGAACCCAGATGGAGCTTCTGTAATCTGGAGGGGTGCTCCAGAGGCTCGAAAGTACAAGGGGGCGCATGGGGTGTTGTTGGTAGATAGCTTGTAACAAGGTTAGACTTTTTTCTTTATACTTAGTGTATCTTCGTACAGTCTGTTGTGTGCGTGTTATTTTCTGTAGTCAGGATCAAGCCTGCCTTGGTGGTCTACTGGTTAGGACTTGGTGCTTTCACTGCCGTGGCCCCGGGTTCAATCCCTGCTCAAGGAACTAAGATCCCAAAAACTGTGTGGCCCAAAGCAAAAGGATTAAGGTTAGTCCTGTGTGTCACCTGGGGCTGGAGATCCAGTGAAGATACTTCTGTAATGTAAAGTAAAAACCCACGAAGCTATCTTTTCAAAAAACCAAATATTTGGATACATAAATAATCTTAAGTTTCTATAAATCCTAAACCTATGGAAAAATTCTGTGTGGTGAAGATACCATCAAGAGAGGCAATAGATAAATAATAGACCTGGAAAAATATTTAACGTAAAAGGTAAACCAGAGGTTAAAGTGGGCAGTAAATAGAGAGCTTTCCCCAACTGACAAGAAAAAATAAAGGATACGAAACAAAAATTCCCAGAAAAACTCATCAAATGATATATCCAAAGATGTTCAAATCTGGTCGTAGTCAAGGAAGTAAAAATTAAATAAAATCTGACACACGTGGAAAAGAGCTCAAACCCTGTTGCTAGTGGGCACGTGTAGGAAGGAGTGTCTACACTTTGCCAGGAGAAAAATGCAGTGTTACAGTCTTTTGAGGAGGGAAGCAATCTAGCAATATCTATTTAAATTTTAAAATACAGGTAGGGAATTCCCTGATGGTCCGATGGTTAAGATTTTGGTCCAGTGGTTACGACTCTGTGCTTCCACTGCAAGGGGTGAGGTTTGATCCTTTGTCTAGGAATTAAGATCACACATGCCAAAAAAAGATAAAGAGTGTATATACATACATACATGCTGCTGCTACTGCGAAGTCGCTTCAGTCGTGTCCGACTCGGTGCGACCCCATAGACGGCAGCCCACCAGGCTCTCCCATCCCTGGGATTCTCCAGGCAAGAACACTGGAGTGGGTTGCCATTTCCTTCTCCAATGCATGAAAGTGAGAAGTGAAAGTGAAGTCGCTTAGTCGTGTCCGACTCTTAGTGACCCCATGGACTGCAGCCTACCAGGCTCCTCCATCCATGGGATTTTCCAGGCAAGAGTACTGGAGTGGGGTGCCGTTGTCTTCTCCGTAGGTATATGTAGGTACACTTTAAGCTAGGTAGCCTATTTCTGGAACTGAGTCACCTGAAATTGCTTTAAAAAAGTGACCTGGGACCTGACTAGAGCTGGTACTTTGGGGAATTTCTATTTTCCAAAAGCTGCTCAGGTGATGCATGGTCAGGTGTGGAGGAGGCTGTTTCATGAATGTCTTAATTAGTGTCCTTTGCTGTTTTTCTGTCTCATCATTTGTTGGGCTATGTGGTCGTCCAACTATGTAAGACTTTTGCTGAATAGTTGTTTCTTGTCTCCAGGAAAAGAGAGGGAACAAAGCATCTGATAAAGCTGCAGTCTTGGCCTTTGATGCCCTGGTGGCCTTCTGCGAAGAGTCAGGGTGAGTGACGTATCTCGTGTGTGGAGCCAAGTGTTGAGACCTTTCCCTCCCCCGTCACCATGCGTTAACCAGCTCATGCAGGGCAGCTCCTGGGCCAGCAAGGGACCCCTGCCTGCTGAGGGCCATCGTGTGGGATGTTTCCTGTCAGGGAGCATAGAAGGTGGTACTCCTCGGAAGGAGTTTCTGAGGCCCTGCACTTTTCCATGTAGGGCCTCAGAAACTCTGGCCCTGTGAGGATTCATTGCGGATTTTGGGTGGTCACCCACCCATCCCACTCTACCCACTTCTGGAGTGGCTGGCCCCGTGAATGACTCAGTTCCAAGAGATGTGACCAGTTCTGCACCACTGGCGTTGTGGTTGTCACATGCCACGGAGCTGGACCACTGGCTTCACTTGTAGGGTAGTCAGTCTCTTCCCAGACCCAAACAGAAACATGTGGCTCAGCTTATCTCTTAGGGGCGGAGGGTGCGGTATTGTGCTTGGAGAGATATCATATTTCTAACATAACAGCAGCCTGCCCACTTTGGAAACCACGTATCTGTTTGATCCGCATCTGCTGCTGGAGGGGGCTATGAAAGAGCCTGATAGCTGCTCAGGGTGGGCACTGGGCACGAGCAGCTGTGGGCACACTGTATGAGGGACGTCTGGGAGCATTCGAGACAGGCTGGGAGCCCTGGCATTTGTATAGCGCTTGGCTCAAGAAAGGTCTTTGATTCCTCTGCTCTCATTGGTTAGATCTCATTGGACAACCTGTAAGATAGATGCAGAACTTACGGCTTCAGACATCGAGTGGACCAGAGAGGTCATGGTCATGAAGCTCACAGTAGGACAGATGATAATCCCCGTCTCCCGATTGTCAGGGACGTGCACGTTTTCATACACACACGCCACCTTGGTTTTTGCCGGACTAGATTCGGGAAGCACGGAGCTGATTAAGTGCACGGTACTCGTGTCCAGCAGAGGTTTGAGGGTTTCCTCTGGAGACCAGAGAGGCTCTTACTTGGGCTGTATGTTTTGACTCTCACCCCCTCCTCTTCACTGATGAGTTGGTAGCCCCTGGGTTGAAGCTGTTCCCTTCTCCAAGCGGCCATCTCTCATTTGGCCTCGCGAGACCATGCCCAGCAGAGGTGGTCAGGACCCTTGCCCACAGCCCCTGTGACCAGAGCCCTTTGTAGGCACTCATACTATGAACTGCTAAATTAGGCCTCCTCTGGCTTCTTGAGTGAAGCGCTTGTCCTGAAAGGGCTCTGTGTCCTTGCTGGGTATCAGAGTCCCCTGTTCTGGAAAGCGCCCTGGCTAGGTTCTTGTTGGGGATGAGTCTGAGTCTCTGTAAGGCTGTCCGGAGGCTTAGCTCTGCCACCTCTAGGCTGCAGCAGCTCACCACACAAGAGGCCAGGTCCTCCCAGGGGCCTCTGCCTTCTATCTCAGCCCAGGGAGCTGGGGCCTCTTAATGTGTCAGGGGCCGAGCACTGGGGGGCCTCCTGTTGCCCTGTAAGCCACCTTATCTCTTCTGTCTCTCTTGTTGCATGTGAGGATGTCTGATGCCAGGACTTCCAGGCCCTGGGATGGAGTCAGCATGGCTGGTGTGGGTAGATTTGAAATTGCTCTTTGAATGAAAGAATGTTTCTTTATTGAACAGATGGTACATAGCACAAAGGCAAAGCCCCTTCTCCACCAGACATTTGCCCCTTTTCTAAGAATAGCCTGGTTTGAGGTTGACACCGAAGCAGCTGTTTGCGAAGGGAGGGCACCTGGCAGCAAGGGACAGGCCAGCATGGTGGCGTCAGCAGAGGCGGGGACATGTCTACAAAGGCTGCATTGTAGGGTCGGGGTGCATGGGGGCTGGGGGGCTCTGTAAGGGATACCTGGGCATCTCTGGGACCAGAGAAAAGACATGCAGGTCATATGAAGGCCAGTGTGGGGCATCCAGCCGGCTTCCTCTCTTCTCGGTGTGTAGCTGCTTTCTCTGAGCGTGACCATGAAATGCATTTGATTACTGATGACATGGCCAAATTTACCTTTGAGTGTAAAAAGGAATAGTAATTAGGTTGAAAGTAACCTCTGGCCCAGAGGCCTCTGCACCCTGAGATAGGAAGAACTGCTTTGGTTTAGGCCTAGGTTATACTGGGCTGTGTCGTCTCCCAAGGTCTCCAGGCTCAGAGAGCCGACAGTTCAGGCATCCCTCTGTGTATCCGTTCCTTTGCTCATTTCTTTATTCATTCATTTGTTCCATCAGCAAACACTGACTGGTACTGACTCTGGGCAAGGCACACCGGAAAAGGGGTACAATGGGGAACAGAAAGAGACCCAGTCCCTGCTTTTTGGTACTTGAACCAGTGGGGAAGACAGGCATTTATCAGATAATCATATGAAAAATGTTTAATTCCAGACTGTTAAAGAGCTTTGAAGAAAGAGTCCATAGTGTTTTGAGAATGGCCCCCTTGCCCGGCAGAAAGTCAGGTCACGACTCTTCCTTCTGGTTGGTCGTTTTGTTCATGGGGAGGAAACCAAAGATAATAGCAAACAAGACGAGAGACAGGACCGTGGTGAAGAACAGGATGATCACTGCCAGGCCCCCCTGGTCCCAGGGATTCTCCCAGAACTCCATCTTCCAGGAGTATTTCGATAGCATTCTGTCCATTTGAATCTGGAAAGGCGGGGACAGAGGCCCTGAATGCCGGGGCTTCTCCACAGCCCTCCCCATGTGCTACTGCCTACTCCCCTAACTCCATCCTCTGGTGCCATCTCAGAACAGCAGCAATCTCTGCAGTTAGTGGGCACTGAAGGGACACTGGGTCTTGGGGCTCAGTGCCTCCAGGAGGCAACGGATGGGCTTTCCTCCTCCGCAAAAGTGAAAGCAGGGCCTGGCATCAAGGGCAGGGGTGGGGGTGGTCCAGTGCGCTCTGCCTTCCCCAGGCCTCTCCTAAACAGCCCTGCTGTGATCAGGGACTTTCTCTCCCATCCCTGAGGCCTGCTCAGCCAGAACCTGCAAAGCACTGCTGTAGGGGCTTCCCTGGGGGCCCAGTGGTTAAGACTCTAATCCTAACCCCAGTGCAGGGGGCACAGGTTTGATCCCTGCACGCCACGTGACACGGCCAAAAAATAAGTGACAAGCACTGATGTAGACCCTTCCCAGTTTTTCTGCCTCAGTTGCGAACATCTGGGGAGCATTTTAAGAGGTCCTCACTGGAGCCAAGGAGTGGACGGACTCAAGCTGGGAGCTCAGCCGGCTTCCTTAGAGGCAGGACCAACTAATCATCTTGAAACACAGCTGAGACGGGCAGGCTGCGAGCCAGTAGCCAATTGAAGGGAGTAAAGGCGGAGAAGGAAGGCGCCATTACCCGGGTCTGCTGCTCTCGGTCTTGTGTCCTAAGAGAGGGTGGATCAGGGGAATCCTCCAGAGCCACGCTTTGCAGGGACCGAGCTGAAGACACTGCCAGGAGACCAGAGCTCTGCCCCGACTCAGAGAAGCAACTTTTGGGAGGAAAAGGGGTCGCCCTGATGGCTGGCCCTGACCAGACCTGCCTGCTGTCACCAGAGCAGACAAAGGTGGCCTAGGGCCTGTTGCCGAGCAACCACATTCCCTTTCAGCCTTTCACACTTACCCCCTCTGCTGTGTTCTGCCCTCTTGCGATGCTGTTTTGGAGGGCTGCTCAGGGCGTGTGGGCTGAAGTGTCCTGGCTGAGACAAATCAGAATTGGAGTCGGTGGGAAGAGAATGGCTCCAGGGCCCTTGCCGCAGGCCACCTGTCCCCCTCACCTGTGTCCACTGAAAGGACCTGCTCAGGAGGCCCCAGGGCTGGGGCGCCACCCATGGCTGTTTGCTGTCCATGGCACCGGGTAGATGATTAACCACAGCTCCCGCTGGCACCGCCTGGAACCAGCATGGGGGTGCTTATCACCAGCGAGGCCCCGGCTTCCTGCGGAGGCCTGACTCCTCCCTTGGTATCTTTGTCGCTCAGGCCTGCCTCAACTGTTTCTTGTGGGTTCCCACCCCTGGTGTGATGGAGCAGCCGGGAAGCAGGAGTGGGGCCTGTGCCCTGGTGCGTGGAACCTAGTGGCCGCCATCCCTCCTTAAAGACAGGAGTCAAGTGTCCACGGTGGCCAGGAACTGTGCTGGCACCTTGTGTCCAGTTGTGAGCAAGAGAGGCGGGCTCTGCCCTCCCGGGGGTTCCATTCTGGGGCTTGTTAGAGGCATGTGGTAGCATTTCTGAAGGCCTGTACCCAGGCCCCTCCTCTGGGTGTGTTAGAACCCTGTGCTTGGTAAAGCTCGCCAGGTGATTCTCACGTGCAGCCGGGGATGGAGGAGGTGGTGGGTGGGTTCCGTGAAGTCCTTCTTACCTCTCCTGGCCTCACTGACCCCGGCTCACCTGCTGCCTCGCATTTTCTTCCGTAAAACACACTGACTAATGCCCTTGGCCTGCCGGGGTCTACGCACACCCTCGGGCTTCCGCTCCATCAGCTTAGTTGGATGCTTATCAAGAGTCAGCTATTTGTTCCCCAACCTGTTTTGTGGCAGCTGTAGTTGTTATTATAATTACATAATTGCACTTAACATTACATGAAAACGAAGCAGTGGTGATAGCCGAAACCCCAGTTTTACAACCGGGGAACAGGCACAGAGCGGTTAAGTAGCTTACCCAAGGTCACACAGCTAAGAAGTTACTGCTCTGAGGTTTGGACCCAGCTGTTCCACTCAGCTGCACAATCTGAGCTCTGAAGTCCTTTGTCGGACCTCAGAACAAGCAGAGAGGGAAAGTATTTCTTTCTGTAAATACTACTTGACCACTTCAGAATCATTCAGATGGCATTTCTGTCAAAAATAGATGTGGACAAGACAGCTGTAAACAGTTCCTAAAAATGCAGAAGGATTTCACAATCAGGTTTCTTTGCAGATGCCTTTTTTTTAGAAAGCTGACTTTTATTTTTTTAATTTAAAACAATATTTATTTATTAGACCACATCGGGTCTCAGTTGAGTTACGCGGGGTCTTTCACTGCAGTGCACAGATGCTTTAGTTGTGGTGCGCAGGCTCAGGAGTTGTGGCACGTGGGCGGAGTTGCTCCGAGGCAATGTGGGGTCTTAGTTCCCTGACCAGGGATCGACCCTGAGTCCCCAGCATTGCAGGGTGGATTCTTAACCACTGGACCACCATGGAAGGCCCCCTCTTCTGCCTCAAAGAAAGAAAATTTAGCAGATAGACAAGTCAGGAAACCTGATCAGCAAACCCACACTCAGAGAAAAGATGTGTGTGTCTGTGTTTCCATCTCATGAGGAGTGTAGAGTATGTATGTCTCATGTACGCAAACATTGCTTTAATTGAGTTTTTCTATTAATTGCTGGCCCAGGTCAGAAAATTCTTCTGAAATGATCGCCAGGAAGGGAGTGATATGATGGGAAGAGGTAGAGAATGCTGTTGGTGCCCTTGGCATGGCCTGGGGCCCAGGGGACTCCCCTAGGAGGAGCAATGATTAAGTTGAGATGTGAAGATGATGGAAGAGTGAGAATTAGGGGACAGCAGCCAGCTGCTTCCCGAGGAGAGTGAAGAAACATTTTCTAAGTACAGAATTATTTTGTTTTCAGTAATTTTTTAAATAATCATTTTGTTGTTGTTTGTACCGCGTGGCTTGCAGGATCTCAGGAACCTAACCCAGGGGATTAATCAGAAACTGGATCTGGACCATGGCAGCGAAAGTCCAGAATCCTAACCACTAGGGCACCAGGGAACTCCTTGTCCTCTGTGTTTTAGGCTGTGGAATTTGTTGTTACCCACAAGCAAATATCTTGTCCTGAAGGTTGGTTACTTGTAGATTGCTTTCAAACATTAATGTTCGGGAAAACAGATTTCAGAGCAAACAGTTTTATGTGGCCTCTGCTAATGAGATTCTTGCACCGGCGGCTTGACTGTAGTTTCTGAGATGTGATGTCTGGACAGTAAAGTGTGCAGATCCGAAGCGTAGAGTGAAAAACCCTTGTGAGGCACCGAGACCACAATCGTGGGCACTGTTGGAGCAGAGGCCATAAGCAGGGGTTGTGGCGTGAAGAGGTGTGGAGACCAGCGCCGAGACTGGCGGGGACACTGCGGCAGTGACTGCAGGTAGACGCGGCTGGCGGCCTGGTCCAGGGTGGCACGGCAGTGGGAGCGGAGAGGTCTGGTCGCCAGCCTCAGCCGGGTGTTCTCTGGGCTTGGACGGCCTGACGGCGCCTCTCCCATGGCCCCCACCTACTTTGCTGCACCTCCTTGTATAGTCCCTCCTACACTGGGAGGGTGGTTGCTGTCTCCTCTCCATGCCTGTCTTCCCCAGAGGGCCCATCAGAGTGTGTCAGGCTGCTGTTGTGCACAAGGAGGTCTGGTTGGTTGAGCCGCAGGGGCTTGGAGCCTGCTTGGGACCTGACGAGACAGCTGCGGGGGAGCCACTGGTGGCGGGGCTGTGCTCCTGGAAGCCCCTGAGGGTGGGGACAGCATCTTATTTGGAGTCGGCATTAGGTACTTCCTGGCCTGGAGGAGGAAAACACGAGTGAACTTCTGTCCGCTTGCAGGTGCCCAGGGCTGCCCGTGGTCCCCACTTCTTGGCAGCTGCACCCAGGAGCCTGAATCTTAGAAAAGAGGTTCAGTGTCAGTTACCCTGACGAAGGATGTTCTCGGTGCTGATGAGCCTGCTGAAGGAAGATCACACGAGGCTGAGGTTGCTGTGTCTTCTGAACTGAAGGCTTCCTGGGGAGCCTGCAGCCACGGGTGCTAGGCCCAGAAAAGGCGGGGCTCCACATGTTCCCGCCTTCCCTGTGTTCTTCTGGGAGGGAGCCCAGACGGGCCCCACCCCAGCTCCTAACTCCTAGGCCACACCCGCTCACAGGGAAGGGTGTAGGGTGGGGCTCTTTGGGGCCTGAGATTGTTAGGTGGTGGGTGATGCAGCCTTATCAGCACTGCAGCTGGAGGCCTGGGTGTGGTGAGCCAGACAGGCGGGTCCTGCCACTGTTCAACTGGTCCGGTTTAGGCAAGGTACCTACTTCCTCACCTTTGAAAAGGGGATCGTAATGGTCCCTTTGGCATGAGGTTGTTGTGACGATTAAATGGATTAATCTGTGTCAAAAGGCTTCAGACATGCCTGCGGGGGGGATGAGCCCTCGGTGCATTTTAGCTACCTCTGTGCTCACCGTTATTGTCATTATTATTATCGCTATTATTCTGAACCCCATTCTTTCGTGATGGTGGTAGAAGGGTACAGTGTACAGACAGATTCTTGCATTTCTTTTGTTTTCTGTGGAAGCATTTCCTCTCTGGGTCTTCCACCCAAACCAAACCCGTTAGACAAGTCCCTGGACACCAGGGAGGGAAACCAACCAGGGAGAGAGGGCTTCTCCTGCCGGCCTGCCAGCTGGAGATGGTGGAGTGGCGGGGGCTGGCATCCCCCTCCCCTCGCTGTTTCCCGAGTGGCTGGGGCTCTGCCTCCAGGCAACCAGGACAGGCTGCACAGGCCGAGACGATGGAGGTGTGTAAAGAACGCGGGGTTCTTTATGGCTCTGATGGACCGGTGTTGGGGGAGGGTGGCAGGTGCCGTGAGAGCCTCTGCCTCCCCTGCGCTCATTCCTGGGTTTGTAGTTCTACCTGGAAAGTTCTGTGGAGAGAAAGTAAACTGCAGGGCAGGAGGTGGGCAGTGTTGTTGTCAGCAGGAGCAGTCCTTAAAACGGGTCCACGTTGCTCTGGCTCGGCCCCCGGATAGAGGGGCAAATAAGGATGCTTCGTAGCGGTGGAGCTCTTAAGATATGCCCAGTGCTGGGCCAGGTCATCGTGCCAAGGCCTACCCCAGGAGGAGGGTACCAGGATTGTCCCCATTTCACAGGGGAAGGAAACATGGCTTTGGAAGGCCAAGTCGCTAACATCTATTCATGTAGCTGGTCGGGGGTGGGGGGTGGTGGCGAAGATTTGAACCCAGACCGTCTGGCCCATTGGGGAAAGGATGTTGCGGTCGGGAGGCAGGTTATGGATGACAGTAGGGACCTCACCTCTCTTATTCTGGAAGTTTAGGGGGACCTGCTAGGATAGGGCGTGCTGCCTACAGTTAATGGCCGTGGTGACCGTGGCGTGGCATTCTTGAGCCCGGCACCTGCCTGGGGCAGATACAGCCTCCATCGCGGCCGACCAGGCATCTGGGAGGCAGCGCTCGGCAGGAGGGGCCCTGCAGCCTCCCCTGGTTCCAGAGTCTTGCCACCTTCCCCCCATGTGGCATTCTTGCCTGCGTGTTTCTCCAGCTTCCATGGGCACAGGGAGAGCAGAGGCTGCAAGGAGAAGTCACTGGCCACACCCCCAGGATCCTGGCACGCCGACCTCCCGATGCACAGGGCCCAGCCCAGGGAATAGGGCACCGCAGAAACACATAACCAGAAAGCCTTTACTGGAAAGAAGCAGGCAAACACTGGAAAGAAGCAGGCAAACCCTGGAATAGAACACTGACATGTTCCCCACTCTGGGAGGTGCTTGGGACCCAGTAGCTCCTGCACAGAGCCCCTCAAATTGGCCTGCTCCTCTCTGGCGTGGGACCTCCGAGGGCCAGCTCCCCGCAGATGCAGGGTATTCTCCAAGTACGGGGACTACGCTCTGTGCTTTGTTAAAAAGTGCAGGTCGGCAAAGAATCCCTGATGGTTTTCTGTCTTCGAAACCATCGATCCCTCCTGGGCGCCCTGCAGGTGAGAGTTCTGTGGCCCAAACAGCCCGTTTCCTTGCTGAGGCTCCAGGTCTCAGTGTCCGGGTCCCTGGGCCCGGCCAGGGCTGAGCCGTGGGTCTTTGTCTTGAGGGGCGAGGGCTGCGGGGCTAGGCTGACACCTGGGACGTGGCATCGGCGGTCTCCTCTCCAGCTTCTCGGCCAACTCCCTGGCCCTCAGGGTGGGGTCATGGGTCCCACCTGGGTCCTCCTGCCTCTCCGTCGGGGCCAGCAGTACTGACAGCAGCAGAAGCCGCAGGCAATCAGTAGCAGCAGCACTACGGTGGCTGGAGGGGATGAGGAGACAGCAGAGAGCCCGGGAAACTCAGACGGGGGGGAGAAAGCGCGCCCACCTCGCTTCTGAAGAAGCCCCCTTGGGGGCCTGGAGGACCTTCCCTAGAGGTCTGCTTACTGGTCAGAAACACTGAGAATCTGGGGAGAGGAGTGACTGTCCCCACATCGGCCCCCAGGGCTTTGGCTCCCTTCATCCCTGGGTTGAGGTCCAGGGAGCACCCCTGGGCCCTGGTTTTCAGCACACCCCATCCCCAGGGGCAGCATGTCGGAGAATAGGGGGAGATCCCCTGCCCCCCACCCCCGACCCTCTGGAGACATCTGCTGCTCCTCCTCTATCTGGGGAACCACCCAGCCCTCCGACTGGCACCATAGTTTCCTCTCCCAGACGCGAGGAAGAGCCCTGGGTGCTGAGGAGACTTTGGGAGCCCCGGCTTACCTGTAAAAACCACCAGGACTGAGAAGGCCAGGATCTCCACAGGCTCAGCCTGTGGCAGTCTCTGCAGCTTGAGCAGCAGCCTGTCCCCAATGGAGTGTATCTCCTGCATGAGCTTGCTGGCTGCCATGCTGCGCCGGGTTCCTGCTGGGCGCCTCCTGGGCTGCAGAGCAGAGAGAGGGCCTGGCGTCCCTGCGGAGCTGGCTCCGGAGAGTCCGCCCTCTCACCTGCCCTGGCCCGCAGAACGAGTTTGTCAGGCCTCACCCATCAGAGTCCGGCGGCTCACCAGAGAGGAAGCGAGCCGTGGGGCCCCTCGCTCAGCGCTGGCCCTCACCCCGCCTCACTGGCACTGCCCCGGCCAGGGACACGGGGGACCCTGAGGCCCCGCTGCAGGGCTGCCGGGCACAGCCAGCCCCGGGAGGGCTCTGCCAGCGGCCAGGGTCAGCCATGCTTGCTGGCCGTGAAGGTGACTGCCCTGTTCCGCTCCTTTGTTTTGAGACACAACTCCTAGGTGTTGTCAGGGTGTCTGGTATGGAAACAGCTCCCTGGTTGGTTTCCCGGTGGGGACACGGGGCTCTGGGATCCCAGCCTGGCACCCTTACTTTTGGTCACTTTTGGGGACAGAGGGTCCGCTTCTCCTGGGAGCAGGCTGATGGGGGCTGCTGGCCAGGGTCGGCCAGAGGTGAGAGCTGACTGGGGGGGCGGTCTGAGGCCCCCTGGGGTCCCCACCCCTCTCATCAGCCCCGTTTCTTTCCTCATTCGGTGTCTTCCTGTGAGAAGGTGGGGTGACACCGTACTCCTCCAGTTTTCCCCAAGGAGTCTTCTCTCAGGATGGGACCAGGCGTCCCAGGGAGGGTGTAAGCGCCCTGCTCTTGCTGGCTGGGACCTGCCCTTCTGGCTCGCAAGAGGATCCCCTTCCCCCAACACCCCCTCCCCCCGAGTGGCCGGTCAGCCTCCAAGCCCCATGACCCAGGGCTTCCTCCAGCCCATCCTGCCTGAGGGGCCAAAGGTGAAGGCCCAGGCCAAGTCAGTGAGTCAGAGCACATTATGCCCCAGACTTTCTTCCCCTGGTGCCTCATAGGTGGGCACGAGGGAGCCAGCACCTCTTGAGAGAGGGCTCAGAGACAGCCTGGGCCAACCCAGCCTCAACCTGTTCACCGAGGCGGGGCTGCCAGCAGCCCGGGGCCTGCGCCAGGCCTTAAGCTCTTGTTGCCACCGCTCCGTCCCTGATCTCTGCCTGGCAGGTTCGCCCGGTGTGGGCTGCGGTCACCCCTGGCCCTGCCACCGCAGCGTAGCGTCCTTAGAGCCGCCTGGAAGGTCATCTGCCGGGCCCTCTGCGCCGCCCTTGGCTCCCTGCCCTCTCTGGCACATGGCCTTTGCTCAAGGAGGGGAGTCCCCCTCCTGCCCAGCCCTTCCTTCTTGGGCAGCTCTGGTCGTTAGAGGATGGGACCTCCTGGTGGCCTCATAAGCCCCACCTGTGGTCACTTAGGCCACTTCTGCCCCCCATCCACTTTGTGGTCCTTTGGGGCCTGGACGGTGGCTGGCACAGGTATCTCCTCCACAGGGTTCCTGCTCCCATCTGGCCAGCCGGCCCCGTAGCACAGCATTTGAATCATTCTGGGTTTGATGCTGCCAGCCTCCTCCCTGCTTTTGTGACTTGGAGTCAGTTTGTCTCTCTGGGTCTGTTCCTCCCCTCATTTTACATGGAGACGGGGTGCCCGCCTTGAGGCTGTCAGGAGGGAGGGTTGAGCCCAGCGCCGGGCTCCGGGAGTGCCCGGGGCACGTGGTTCTGCTCTGGGCAGGGAGAGGCCGGACGGCCTCTGGGGCAGTCACGGCCCCCTCGCCGCGCACGCCACCAGTGGCCTTCTTCCAGCACCTTTGGGGAGTGTCATTTGTGTCCTTCATGCCAGGATGTCTGTGGTGTGTGAGGGGAAGGAAGGTGGTGGGCGGCCGGCTGGAGGCAGGGAGCTGTGTTGTAAGTGATGATGGGGGTGGCAGGCAGGTGGAGATGGCTCCGTGGAGGACTGGATGGTTTTCTGTCAGAGAGCGAAGCTCCTGGAGTCAGAGCCCCCCAGCTTCTCCCACGCCCCAGCCCAGGGTCCGCATCTTTCTACAGAGGAGATCAGGAGCCCAGTCTTCCAATGTCCTAGGAGGCATAGGATTCTAGAATGCTATGCGTCATCCCCTTCTGCCTCCTTTCTTTTGTACTTGGGGACCCTGAGACCAGAGAGAGGAAGGGACCTCTCCACGGTCACACTGTGCCTCCCTAGGCGCCTGTTCTGGGAAGCCTGCTCTTTGCAGACAAGATCAGGAGCCGCGCACCGAGGGCCTGGCCCGTGTGACAGGGTCAGCACAGGACTGGGGCTGCGGAGACCAGTCCCACCCACACGTGGGAATCTGGAGCACAGCGTCTTCACTCACCGGGCCACGCCTGCCCTTTGAGAACCTCCTGTGACTTGTCACCAAAGGGCAGATCTCACGAGTCTTTCTGTGTCAAGTTCACAAGGACCCCTTTCCTCAGGTCACGCCGGGCAGACCACCTCCCGCTGACCTGGGGGGCAGGCATGCACAGGAGTGTTGTCCCGGGCCCCTGGCTCCTGGGCGTCCCACTCCCCGGGTTTCCTGGAGGATGGGAGCCTGCCCGCCTGGCCTGTCCCAGTGGGCTGACCGGAGCCCTTAGGGAGCATGCACCAGGCTCCAGAGCTGGGCTGCTCTCGCCTCCCTTCTTTAGCTGCACTTGGCCTGGCTTTCTCAGCTGATTGGCCCAGGGCCTGCGTTGCCTAATGGAGCCATCAGAGACACTCCTTCAGAGAGGAAGCAGGGAGCGCGAGCTGGCAGGGGGCTTTTCCACTTGTGCCCCCATGCCTAAAGGCTCAGGAGGGATTGCAGAGGGGGTGGGTCCGCTTCTGAGCGAGAGGTTGCTTGGAGACCCTGGTCAGTTGGGATGTGGAGGGGGTGCAGGTGTGATCCCCAAAGCAGGGAGGAGGAAGGTGGAGTGGAGGCTGAACTGTGCAGGAAAGGTGGGGCCTGTTGGCCCTCCAGGGCTTAGGAAGTCAGAAAGCTGCAGACTCATGCCCGGGGGGCCCGGGCCCCCCTCTGGGAAGAGCGTCCGTCCACGCCCGCTGCAGGCCACAGGCTCTCACAGCCGGGGCCTGTGGGGACCGGAATCTGCCAGCTGTGCCTGGGTCGGCCGCGGCTGTGCCTGTGGGGTCCCGTCTGCACCGGGGACAGGAGTGGATCTGCCCCGAAGACCAAAGCCCCCTTTGCTCTCCAGTTGCTATTTCATCCTTTCCAGCTTGGCCTTGAGTGAAAGGAGCCTTAGTGGGGCCCGTGGGGGAGTTGGAGGGGCCTTGTACTCCTAGAGGGTGGGGGCACATTCCAGCAGGTCCCGGGCGGGCTTCCCAGCACGCTATTTAAAGCAAGGCCAAGGGTGCCTGACGCCGGGTGCCCGATATAACCAGCCGTCGTCAGGTGACCGTGTGGCCATGGCCCAGCCGTCGCTCAGCAGGGAGCCCTCAGCGTTCCCAGCTGTGGCCACAGGAGAGGGGGCCCTCCCAGGAGGGCTGCCTCTTGTCCCCTTAACCTTCCTCCCAGGTTTGGAGGGAGATGGTCAGGGAAGCCCTGTGGGCCTATCTGTATGTTTTGCTAGTCTTCCTAGCTGAGGTCCGCCACACTCCTTCCCAGACTGTACTTCCTGCCTGTGAACCAGGGAAGCTAGAGTATCTCCCAGCCCCATGCCCGGTAGCACCTCGGTTAGGAGCAGCCAGAACAAGTGGTGGCTTTCCCTGGCTCTCGGCCCGCATGGCCCTTCATGGCCCTGCCCCAGCCAAAGGGGCAGCCTGCAGAGCGGGGAGATGAGCCAGGCTGAGGGAAGGCTGGCAGAGCGGGGAGATGAGCCAGGCTGAGGGAAGGCTGGCAGAGCTGGAGGGACCAGGACACGTACCTTTGGGTGGCATCCCCTGGCACAGAGGGCCTTGCGACTGAGCAGGCAGGCATCCTGCAGGCCAGACAACTGCCACCTGGTACTGAAGCGGCCCTGTTTCCTTCTTGCCAAACTGACGCTCCAAGTCCAGGCACAGCTGCCTGGGGAGAACCCAGCCTGCGGGTGTTTGGTGACTGATATGGGCGTGTTGGTGCCTCAAGGGTCCAAGGGCTTCTTGCCCTGCCTTGTTATTTTATCAAAGTGGGTTTCATCCACCCTTACTTGTTGGAGAAACAACCAGAATGAGGCATAATTAAAGGCCGTGGGTGTCTTAGCAGATTCCCGAGGCCTAACGAGCGAGACAGAGATGCCCACTGTGCGCTGCGCTTCTGGCCTTAGCCCCACCTTGCGGTGGAAGGGAGACACTTGCGCCCTCGGCAGCCCGGGGTCTCCAGCCGCATAGCTCTGCTTGCTGCTGCTGACTCTTCCTGCAGGCCCAGGAGCTGGGCATCACCCTTGTGTCCCTGCTCAGGGTCTTGTGTTTGGGGGGCTCCATCCACTTGTGTCCTCTGCGTCTGGGGACTCTAATCCCTGCCTGCCTGCCTGGGCCGTCTTGCAGTGGCTCACCGCTGCGTCCCTCCCTCGCTCGGGGTCTGTTCCCTCTCTCTGTCGTCACCGCCCGTCGCTGCAGGGCTTTTAAGCCTCCCCAGCCCGCAGCCCAGGCCCGTTCCTACAGCCTCAGCGGAGCCAGGAACACACAGGCTGGTCTTTGGTTCCCACTTTAACCTGGGTGGTTGTTTCCAAGTAGATGTGGACTTGTTTGCCTTGGGGAGACATCTGGGGGGTGGGGGTGGCTGGGGAGGGAGCCTTTAATGCTGCTTGTGTGAGGACAGGGAGGCTGGAGCAGTGTGTGGGGGGTCCGCACTGTGGGCCCAGCAATGGGGCGGGGCAGTCCCCCCCAGCTTCACTTCCACCCCACCCTGGGGTTAGGGCCCTCAAGTGCTGGCCTGGTGCTCAGGGAGATTTGGGGGCTCCTGGAGATCTCAGTGGGCACCGGAAGGAGGACCTGGGCCTAGCCCCCCACCCCGAGTCAAGAACACCAAGCGTCCCCCAATAAGAGGTGGGAGCTGCTGCTCTCGTTCAGGATATCCACATCCTGGGTGGTTTGAACTGGCTGGGCCTCCTCAACTGGGAGAAAGCAGGTACTTGATCCTGGGGGAAAAGGGAGGCTCAGTGGGCAGGCGACTGCTCCCTCCCCGGCCAGGCCAGCCAAATCCCTCATTTAAGCCCCCTGAATAGAAAGAGCTTAAACTAACTTCTGTCGAATAAGCAGGCTCCCCAGGCCTCTCTGCCTGCTCAGCAAACAGAGGAAACCACCCTGTGCCAAGGGCTGTAGCCTCAGGCCAGGGCCCATGCTGGGTCCCAGCGGGAGAGGGGAAGAGCCCGGGCTCGAAGGGGCCCTGTCCGGAGACTGTGCCCAAGTGTGTCCCTCAAAAACCTCTTCTCCGTGTTCGTGGTGGATCCACCCTCGAGGCAGGGGACCCTGGTGGCGCCCTTCCCTCCCTCCCCCCTCCTCTGTGACCGGCCACTCACCTGCGAGTCAGGTGCGGCGGGGGGCGGCCGCAGGTGCAGGGCAGCCCAGGGGCCTCGAGTTTCTCCTCCCTGCCTCCCCCGGCCAGCCGGGCTCACACCTCTTCCTTCCTTTGCGGACGCGTCTTTCCTGACCCGCGGCTGCGCCCCGAGTGCCTCTGCTCAGCGCAGCGGAGCTCCTGGCTGTTGACAGCCAGCTGTTGTCTCGGCTTTTTTGTTGTTGGTCGTCCTGGAGATTCAAGTGTCACGTTACTTGGGGCGGCCGCTCAAGTGGGGAGCCAGTGCCCCCGCTGTGCCCAGAGGGAATCCCTGCCGGGAGGGCGTCCTGCAGGCTTCCTGTGCCTGCTCCCTGCCCCGAGGTCTGCGCGGCCCTCCTGTTCCTCCTCCTCTTCCTCTCCTCCCTCCTGGCGGGTGTGGGCTGGGCCTGGGCTTCGAGCTGATGAAAGAGGAGGGCGACTCGCACGTTCCCTGGCAAGGATGACCTCTGGGAGGCTCCACCTGAGCGGAGAAGTCGGGCGGGAGGGGGGCTTGCAGCTCTCCAACCCTTGGCACCCCGCGGCCCCCTTGGGGGGGACCCATGTCCTTCAGCCCCCACTCTGTCCTTCAGGCGACTCCCCAGCAGGGCCCCCTCTTCTCTTCTCCTGGGAAAGAAAGCCGGGGAGATGCCAGACCACCCAGGCTGTTAGCCCTCTGGGGCGGCATCTCAGGGAAGGACTCGGGAGTCCCGAGTGACCGGGGAGTAGTCCAGGCTTAACCCGTCCCTCGGGAGGTGGCCCCGGAGGAGAGAGGACACTGCTGCTCTTTTCTCGACAGTGTCTGCTGGGGCTGTCTCCACACTCCTGGCCCGGCCGGCAGGGACGGGCTCCAGAGCAGCCCAGCGGCCAGCGGGGCCGTTTGACATTTGGCTGGTCGTGCCACCCCAGCAGACCAGGCGGTACCCGGAGCAGGACAGGGGCCGACCCCAGCCCGCATCTGCGAGCTGTCAATGGAACCCTTTGAGTGTGAGCACAAAACGCCAGTGAGTCAGGGCTTGGGGGAGGGCGCGGGGAAGGAAGCCAGGCTTGTGGCCACACCACTTGGATGCCAGAGCGTCCCAGAGGCGGGACAGGCTGCCACTGTGCGGTGGCACGGACTTGGGACTTGGGCGGCGGGGTGAGCAGCGTGGGTTTGGGCGCGGCAGGAATGGCGCCCTCTGGTGGCTGCGCAGCCAGCCCACCTTTCCTCTGGGCCGTGTTCTCTGAGCTGGCCCGGGGTCTCCGCTCCTCAGCCTGTTCCTTGCAGCCCCAAGCAGTGCTTGTGTTTAAGTCGTGTCCCAGCTAGAGCAGTGGTGTCTGCTCTTCTTGTCTTTGGGACGTGGTACCTGGATGGCCTTGCCTCTGCTCTGGCCTCCCCAGAGGCTTCGCCCACCCTGTGCCGCATGCCTGCTGCAGGGACCACTGTTTGTAATGGCCCGGATGGAGCTGTGCCCTCCACCCACACCCCCGGTCTCTACATCTGCCCCAGTGATCCATTGGGCCCCCACAGGAGAGACTGCTGGAGGCTGGCACCCCAAGGGGGCTATGGTGGGTCAGGGCAGAGGAAGATGTGATGAGGAAGACCACGGGAAGGCTGTGCTCACCAGTGCCCGGCATGGGGTGCCAATCCAGAGCTGCCTGGTTCCTGCTCTCAAGCAGTCTCCCGGTTCCGGGCCGTGTACACTGGGTCAGGCAGAGGCTTGTTAGGGACAACAGGGAGGAGTCGCCAGGAGACAGAAGCAGAGCTGAGCGCTGAGGTGGGGTAGGGCCACTTCCTGCTGTTCACTCTCCCCAGCCCCACTCAGAAGAAGAGAGTAAGGAGCGGTAATAAGAGCCCTAAGTGCTAAGTGCTGTTACGCACTTCCGAGCGCTGTCTCGGCTCTTACGCTGCCCGAGGGGCCAGGGCTCTCCTTGTACCATGTTGTAGGTGTGTTGTGCTCGAGGTGCCTAAGCTTCATTTCAGGAGGTCAGGCGCTTTCCCCAAGGACACAGCCTCAGCTGCAGAGTCAGCGTCTGCACCCAGAGGCGATGCTTCTCCCAGGGTGCCCCACTACCGGAGGATGGAGAGGGGGCTGGGGCCTGGAGCCCTGAGGAGTGCCCCATGGAGAAGCAGAGCGGGTTTGTGCCCTGGCTCCCCTGGCACGTGTGTTACATGACTTTGAGGACTGTCCTTCAGCTCGTCGTCCTCATCTATAAAATGGGCACCCCCCCCTGCCCCCCGCCCAGTGATGCCTCGTGAAGCTCGCGTGAGATGCTAGCCACAGTGCCAGACAGCCATGCTCAGGCAGAGTTTGGGGACTGAGTAAACGAACGCTGGCCCGAGCGGGCCCCTCACCACCCCTGCTCCAGGTGCCGCCATGCTGCCATTGCCAAGTACTTCGGGGACTCGCCCCCTGCCTGCACCAAAGGCTGTGACTGCTGCCAGAACCCCACGGGTGTGCGGAAGCAGCTGGACGCTTTGGAGCAGAGAAGCAGCTGGAACAAGACCTGCATTGGCCCCTCCCAGGGGAATGGCTATGACCCTGAGCTGTACGAGGGAGGCCGCAGGGGTTACGGGGGCTTTAGCAGGTAAGGGGCTATGAGGCCAGGGCCCCCTAACCCACTGGAAAGAGTCTGGCAGTCTCTCCCTGGGGCCAAGGCCAGATCAGAAGTGACACATGTCCCCGCCCCAAGGGCCACACTGGGGCCAGGACATCAGCGTTGCCCCCAAGTGTCCAGGGCATCAGAGACATCACTGCCCTACCAGACACGTGATGGGAGGGCAAAGCCCAGACCCAGGACGGCTCACGCCCAGCCTGTCGCCTAGGTATGACGAAGGGTCTGGAGGCAGCGGGGACGAGGGCAGAGATGAGGCCCAGAAGCGGGAATGGAATCTCTTCTACCAGAAGCAGATGCGCCTGCGCAAGGTGAAGGGAGTGGGGTTCAGGGGGCTCTGGGTGGCCCCTGTTCACACCCTCTCAGCCCCTCTCTTATGCTAGACTGGGAGCTGTGTTGCTATGGGACAGGATGGCTCACAGGACTTCATGTCATCTTCCAGGGCAAAGACCCCAAGACAGAAGAATTCGTACCCCCAGGTCAGTACAGAAATGTCCCCTGGGGTGGTCCCAGGGTGTGGGGGGAGGATGCCTCGTTGGAGGGTCAGGGACACCAGAGAGCAGGAAGTAGGGTGGAAGGACTTGCCTCTCCCCCCCGCAGATGAGGACTGTCCCCTGAGAGAGGCTGCCAGTAGGAAGATCCCCAGGCTCACTGTGAAGGTAAGAGGTGGGCAGCTCCTCACACCTGCCCCCAGGCTCCTCCCCCAACCTGGGACCTGTGTGACCACCTTCCTGCCCCGATGCAGGCCCGTGAGCACTGCCTGGGGCTCCTGGAGGAGGCGCTGAGCAGTAACCGCCAGGCCGCAGGTTCCACTGACGGGTGAGCGTCGTCAGCCCCCTGGCTTGTTTGGGCGTGCGTGCTCTGTCCCTAGTAGTGTCCGACTCTCTGCGGCCCCATGGACTGCAGCCCACCGGGCTCCTCTGTCCATGGGATTCTCCAGGCAAGAATACTGGAGTGGGGTGCCATTTCCTCCTCCAGGGGATCTTCCCGACCCAGGGATCGAACCCTGTGTCTCCTGCATTGGCAGGCGGGTTCTTTACCACTGAGCCACCTAGGAAGCCCGGTTTATTTGAGCACCTCTTCCCAAATTGTGACTCATCTTCTTCCCAAGGGGGTGTGGGTCTTCACACAGCCCCACCGGGGGGCAGACTTGGCCGTGACAGGGTGCCAGGAACTGCCGAAGGACAGTAAGCCACAGGGGCCCAGACAGTCCAGGCTGGAATCCCTGTGCCCAAGGCCATTCCCACCAGGCCCTGAAGCCATCTCCAGGGTCCCCTGGGGGAATCTCACAGGGCTGACCTCAGGCCTGACACCTTAATCTCATTGCTGCCTTCAGACTTGACCTCCAGGCCAAGGCAGTGGAGCTGGAACACGAGACATTCCGAAATGCCAAGGTGGCCAACCTGTACAAGGCCAGCGTGCTGAAGAAGGTAGGCGCCGGGCAGGGGTGGGCGGGGCAGCTCCCCATCCAGGGGGCCACTTAGGTGGAGAGAAGCCCGACTTCCCTCCTTCCCTGGCTGCAAGGATTTCTAGCCAGCCCTGTGGGGACTAGAACTTGTTCAGTGTCCAGTTGCCTGCAAGCGTGAGCCACAGAAGCCACTCATGGAAAGCCTGGAGCTAGCGGGTGCCAGCCAGGGCGTTCCCCCCTCCCTCCCCGCCCCAGGTGGCTGAGATCCACAGAGCCTCGAAGGATGGGCAGCTGTACCGTGTGGGCGGCGGCGCCAGCAGCTGCAGCGCCCAGGCCGAGCCCCCGGAGCCCACCGAGCATGACATCCTGCCCGCCTCCCAGGTGTACTCGGTGCGTCCACCAAGCCACCGGCGCCCCGGCCCCTCGCCCTTCGTGTCGGCACAGTCCTTGCTCCTCCTGGCATCACAGCCCTGACCCTCGCTCTCCCCTGCCCTGGAGCCCCCTCAGCACCTCTCACCAGCCTGACCCCCAAGCCTCCGCCCGCCCAGCCTTGCCTTCCCCGGCCCCCGTGGCCACACCCGGACCTGCCAGCGAGTGCTGAAGGGGCCTGTGGTCAGCAGCCTCTTTCCTCCTCGCAGCTCAAGCCCAAGCGGGTGGGAGCTGGTTTCCCCAAAGGCTCCTGCCTGTTCCAGACGGCCACAGAGCTGATGGAGAAGACGTGGGTCCCGGAGCAAGAGCCCCGGCCTAAGCAGGGCGGCGAGCGGGGGGCCCCTAGCCAGCCCTGTGACTGCCAGGGTGCGGAGCCCGCCAAGTCCCTCCCTGGGCCCCAAGGAGAGGCCCCCAGGAGCGGTGCTGTTTGTCGGGGGCCCTCCCCTGAGGAGGAGAGAGGCCCTGCCCGGGGCAGCCCCACCGCCAAGGCCCGGGTCAATAAGAAGCAGCAGCTCCTGGCCGCCGCGGCACTCAAGGACTCTCAGAACATCGCCCGCTTCTTCTGCCGAAGGACCAAGAGCCCGCCCCCAGTCACTGCAGCCCCGGGGGCAGATGGTACCAGCCCCTCCCGTGATGGGGCGCGGGGACCCTTGACGTTCCTGGAGAAGGGCTCAGGGCAGGAGGATGGAGCCGTGGGGCATTTGGCTGCCCGCCCTGAGACCAAGGAGTGTGCTGAGGAGGGGCCGAGGTGAGTGCGTGGGCAGTCCTGGCATCCCTTTGGCTCCCTGGGCCTCTGCAGTGGGGCTGGTTCCTGCCACGGGCTTTGCGGGGCTGCCCGGGCTGAGGGGGAGGAGGCGACTGGACCCTGACGCCTGCTCCCCCTCTGGCCAGTGCCTGCCCGCTCAGAGATCAGAGGCCCCCTGAAGGCCAGCCCAGCCCCACAGAGGAGGCACAGAGAGGCAAGCGGCCCAGACCCCAGCAGGTACCGAGAGGCACGAGGCTGCCATGCTGGAGCCTGCTTGGGGGGTTTCCGAGACAGTCTCCACTGTCCACACCCCAGGGCAGATGGGCCAGGCCAGAGGGAGCCAGCGGGCTTGGAGACCCCATCTTCCAGAAGGAAGGGAGGGGCCCAGAACAGGGGACCCCAGAGTGACCCTCTGCTGTGGCCCTGCCCAGGAGAGCCCAGGGAGCCAGGCTCAGAAGAGGCCACGTCCCTCAGCCAAGGCCTCCATCCTAGCTGAGGCGAAGGGCAGCGTCTCAGCCAGCGACCAGCGCCCCTCAATCCCCCAAGGCTCCTGCCAGCTCTTGGCACCCAGCATCTCCCTGAAGGAGGCTGCGAACGTGGTGGTCAAGTGTCTGACCCCCTTCTACAAGGAGGGCAAGTTTGCATCCAAGGTATGGTAGGTGGTTGGGCCCTGTTCTCCCCTGAGCCTGGGGCACTGGGGTGCAGACGGCGTGGGGGAAGCATGAGCCCAGGACAAGACAAGGCGGAAGCCCGCAGCCCCCTCCAGGGTCTGCCTTGCTCTGGGTCCTGGCGTGGGAGCTCCTGGCTCCTCCCTACACTCTCTCTCCAGGAACTGTTTAAAGCCTTCGCCCGCCACCTCTCACACTCACTGACCCAGAACCCCTGTCCGGGAAGAAGCGGTGAGTGTGAGTGGCACCAGCTGGGAGGGACTTGTGGGGGCTCCGCCGGGAGGGGACTGGCCCTCACGCCCCCTCCCCCCCGAATCTAGTGAAGGAAGAGGCGCAGGACGTCATCAAGCAGTTGTTCCACGGCCGAGCCCGGTGTGAGAGTGAAGCCGACTGGCACGGCCTGTGTGGCCCGCAGAGATGACCGATGGGGCCCACATTCCTGCCTGCCCCCCAGACTCCAGCATGGCCCGCCCGGCCTCGCTCAGGACCAGGGAGGGCGGGCGGCCTGATCCTAGGCTCTCCCCGCCTCCAGCCCCACCTCACTTTGGAAATGGGCCTAGACGCCTCCCACAGCGAGGTCAGCCCACCTTACTTTTTGCTCGCAAAGCCTGAGGCCCTCTTTCTCCTCGCCTGCCTGCCTTCCTGGCCCTCGCGGTTGAGTTTTCTGGGCCAGATCCCCAGGTGAGAAAGGGGCATATGGTGTGGTGGCTGCCAGAGGAGCAGAAG
Source organism: Bos taurus (assembly GCF_002263795.3). NCBI lineage: Eukaryota > Metazoa > Chordata > Mammalia > Artiodactyla > Bovidae > Bos > Bos taurus. Next base: position 55,945,736 of record NC_037346.1, read on the forward strand.
AAAACGGTCCCTCCCCCTCTTAAAACACTTTAAACTCAGGGCGAGGCCCAGCAGGCCATGCCGTCAAGCTGACTCGAGGAGCTGCCCTTGGTCCACCCCCCCCCGCCCTCTCCCCTCCAGATGCCGCCTGCAGCCCAGCCCAGGGGCAGAGCTCATGCCAAGAGGGGCAGCAGCCCGCCCTGCCCCAGCTCAGCTCCTGGTCGGGAAGGCTGGGCGGGACGTCAGCATTTCCAGGAGAATAAAGCGTCCGTTGGTTCTGACACGCACGCGCACAGCCCTGTTCTCTTGGGGGTTTTATTTCTTCAGCAGCCGCTCCTCCCAGGTCTGGGCACGTGCTGATGTGGGGCCAGGCCCCAGGTGGGCATCTCCCCGAGGCTGGGTGACCCCCCGACACCCAAGCCGAGTTCCCGCAGTCCCCACTGCAGGCCCACCCCAGAATGAGGCTCGCAGCACTTCCCCAGTTGAAGTCCCTGTAGCAGCCCCACTGTGGGCCGTGCTACAGTGGATTCCAGGACAGCCAAGCACTGAAGTCCAAACCAGACTGGCCTGACGGCACCCAGAGGAGATTGTCGAGGTGAGACGTGGGCCGGGGAGGGGTCCTGTCTCCGTCTCTGCTCCCGCCTTGGGTGTAGCGCGGCCACTAACTGGAAGGAGGGTTGCCGTCCAGCAGGAAGGTGATGGTGTGCTTCAGCTCCTGGGCCTGTGCGGGCGTGGCACATGAAGGCAGGGCTCCCCCGCCAGCCCCCGCCTTTGTCCCCAGCTCTGCCATGGCAGAGCCCTGGGTAGCAGCCTGGGCCCAGGCAGCTGGGCACACCGGGCCTGGGTGAGGCACTCGCCACCTTCTCAGGGCGCGCAGAGTCCACCCACCTGCGGAAGCTCAAACCAGATGGTCTGGGGGTTGTCGGCTGAGCCGTAGTTGAGTTCCAGGCCAGGGGAGCCCTCTGCCTCCAGTGGGCTCAGCAAGTGGAGCCGCTGCAGGTCTCTCAGGGCGATGGAGCAGCACAGTTCCTGGGGGGTGGGGTCAGTGTCGGGGGTGGGAGATCAGTGCCCCGAGGGTGCCCAGGCCAGCAGAGGGGCAGAAGCCTGGCCCACCTGGGAGCCGGGGTCCATGAGGACGAGGTGCTGGCGGTTCAGCCCCAGGAGGCCGGGGCTGGGCAGGGCCGGATTGCTCACTCGTAGCACCAGGTAAACCGTGTACCCGAAGAGGGGCAGCTCGCTCACAGCCTCTGCAGATGGAGAGCAGGGCTGGTGGAGAAGCTGCTTAGCTCCTCTACCCTCGGCCCTCCTTCCTGGGCGCCCCCGTCCCCCTCCCTGGCCGTCCCCCTGCCCCAGACCCACTGATGAAGCTGATCTGCGCTTCCTGGGGGCTGCATCCTTGTAGCTGCCTCAGTTCCCGGCCCATCAGGCTCTTCACAGTGGCCACATTCATCTGCCATTGCTGCTGCCACTGTTGCTGCCTTGGCACGTAAGCCAAGAGGTCTTGCCTAGGACACAGCCTGGTCAGGCGAGGCTGGGCAAACAGCTGGTGCTAAATCAATGAACTAGTGGCTCCCGTGGGTGAGACCAGGGATCCAGACACGTGGATGAGGTGTGGGCCCTGCCCTGGAGGAGTGTGGGGTAGGATGGGGGACAGGTGTACATAGCCCGCTGGGTTAGGGCCGTGAAAGACACCAGTGGCCTCGACTTTGGAGGAGGGGGTAAGGGGGTGACAGGAGGCATGGTGGCTGCGTTCACGCTCACTCTGAGGGGGGCTCCTCCGTGCTCCTGCTGAGCTGCTGCAAGGCAGCCAATCTGGCAAGTCGGGCGTCTTCCTGGGGGCTGAGCCCCAGCTTTCCCTGAAGGTAGTCCCGCAGCACCTGAGCGGGGCGGGGGCAGCAAGGGGGTGGCTCCTGAGCCTCAAGCCCACTGCTGCCACCCTCCCTTCTCCTTTGAGGGCAGGGAGTCTTGGAGGGCCCCTGCCCAGGCAGCTGAGGCTGGCACTACCGTGCAAGGCTGACCTGGCCGTAGTGGGTGCTGATGTAGGTGGGATTGTCAAAGTGCAGCCGGGTCTCCCAGCCGAGCCGCCGGCTGTGCAGGCTCACATCCAGACCCCCGAGCACGCTGTTAAGGTACTCCTGGGGCCACAGGGGCCGCACCAGCTCACCTGCACCAGGAGTTCACAACCTGAACAGACTTACCAGGGCCAGCCCCGCCCACGGCCCGGCCAGCCCCAAGCATGGGAACTGCCTCCCTCAAGGCCACAGCAGGGGAATCCTCCCCAGGCCAGGTGGCTCACCGTCCCCTTTGATGAGGAAGAGGGCAAACTCCTGCACTTCCTGGGGGTCCGTGATGCCCATCTGCCTGCACAACTCCTCCAGCACCTCTGCTGCCACCTAGACATGTGGACAGAGATGGGGGTGCCAGGGAAGAAATGGGACTTCAGGGGTGGGGGGGTTCCCAGGCTTCCCGTGTCTCCCCTGCCCCCCCCGCCCCCGGCTGTGGCCCTGCACTCACCGTGAAAGTGCGGATATTGGTCTTGTAATCCACACCCCCAGGCAAGTGAATTAGGACCAGGTGGACTACCTGTCCTTTCTGCCAGGGCAAGCGCAGGGTCAGTCCACCCATGGAAAGAGGCCCCAGCTCCTGCCACCCACAGGGAGTCCTGGAACGCTGCCCAGCCCGCACCCCCAGTACCAGGAAGGCCTGCATCTCGCCTGGGGAGGGCAGCCGCCGGCGCCCCCCATACTTGACTGTGCGCTGCAGGTGCTCTTGGCTGCTTTGGGCCAGCTCTGCAGAGAGGAGCCAGGCCGGGCTGTGAGCGTCTCCCAGCCCCTCCCTGAGCAGCCAAGACCCCAGCCCGGAATCCCCTCCCTGCCGGCACCTTGGTGAGGACCCCAGTCCTGCAGAAACTTGGTCACGTAGGGCATCAGCGTGTTCGATGGGGGGACGCAGCCCGTGAGGAGGCTGAGGAAGCGCCAGCCTCTCGCGCAGAGTTTCCTGCAGGGCAGAGAGCCTGGGCTTCAGGCTGGCCAGGCCGCAGTGCTCTGCTTTCCCTGAGAGGCCGCCCCCCCACCCCCGTCCCCCACTCACGGCCGGGGGTGTCCTGTGACCTGCTTGATGGCCTGGCAGTAAACCTCATCCCTGAGATCCTCCTTCTCCTGGCAAAGCTGTGGGGACAGGAGGGGCAGGGCGGTGGGGGTGGGATGGCGTGGAATCTGAGGTCAGAGAGATCCTACTAATGGCCACGGTAGGGGGGCAGGTCGGGGTGACAGCCATGGTCCTCTCTCGGGCTTGGTCTCACTCGACTCAACAGCATCTGCACCACTGGCCATTCACCAAGTCACCAACTTCACCCGCTTCCAGGCCGAGCTGGGTCCTGTCCTCTTTCTCTGGTCCCTCTGTCCCAGTCGTCTCAGCTGACTCCCCTCACCACCGGGACCTCTAGAGGCTGCAGTGCCCTTGAGCCTCTGCCTCCAGCCCAGACGTCTCCCCTGAAGCCCAGACCCTCCGCTTGAAGACTGGAACTTCAGACTTCAGCAGATTCCGCCACAGGCCAGCCCTGCTCCCTCACCAGGCATCGTAGTGGGAGACCAGCCAGTGCCCTGGCCAAAGCCTTGGTGTCATCCTTGGCCTCTCTCTCACACACCACGTGCATTTCATAGCAAACCCTTCCTGCTGCCTCTGGGCCTGAGCCAGCACCATGTCTAACCTAGGATCATGGCAGTAACCCTTCCCTTGCCCTTAAACTCCCAGAATCACAGACAATAGCCAGAGCAAACCCAAGAATTGTAAGCCACGTCAGTCTTTCAAATTCTCCAGTGCTTTCCCCAGTCTTGAAAACTCAGACCTCCTGACAAACGGCAAGGCCTCCGTGCCCTGGACCCACCGCCCTTCCCGGTCCTCACCCTCCACTCCCCCTCACTCGCTGGCGCCAGGCTCCTCCTCTCCCCTCCCCGCCCCCCACACGCGTTGCCCTGAGGCACGCAGGCCTCACCCCCTCACTCCTTCAGGCCTCTGCTCCAGGGTCACCTTGTCACCAAGTCTGCTGCACCACAGCAGCCCCGCCCCTGCTCTCTCTCTCCATGGGACTCTTGGCCCTAGGCGCGCGGCATCAGGGTTTACGACCATCTCTTTAGGTGGTAAGCTCTGTGGGGGCTTCACCAACTTGGCCCAGTTGTCCTGGGCCCAGCGTGTAACAGCTGCTCAATGAACATTACCGGATGATTTGAACACGTAAAGAGGATGATGATGAGCAAGGAGAGGGGATGCCCTGGAGCCCCAGCAGGAAGGTCGAGAGGGGCCCCCAGGGCTCACTGTCTCCTCTGCAGCTTCTGGCACATTCAGCCCATGCTCACCTTCAGCAGCCCATAGAGGAGATCCAGCTCATTCTTGCCCCGTGGCTTGGACTGGTCCCCCATAAACTGCATCAGAGCTGTGGGCAGAACAAGATGCATGGTGAGCTGGGACGGGGCCCTGGCCCTGGCCCTGCCTGGTGCCATCGCTACGCGGGGCCATCTCGTGCCTTGCTGTCAAGATGCATGGGAGCCAAGCGGAGTGGCAGCCCCAGCCTTACCAGTGAGACAGGGTTCAGAGATGCTGTGGGCCCCAGGGCTACACAGAGCGCATAGTGAGCTGGGCCCACCACTGCCTTCCCGCACAGACCCCGTACAAGCCACAACCCCTTGAGCATGAGTAGAAGGGAGGGCCACGTGGCACAGGAGCCACCAGTGCGCCTCCCTGAGAAGGCAAACTCAAGAAGGCAACTGGACTCCTAGGTCACAGGCACAGGGACCCAAGAGGCTGTGGCCACTCACCCTGGAAGCTCTCCACAGCTTGCCTGTTCGTGTCCTCATCACTGAAGCTGATGAGCGATTCCTGGATGGGAGCCTGCAGCCAAAGAGGCTGGGCTGTAGGTCTGGGGCTGGCGGGGCAGGGCCAGCGGGCAGGTCTGCGGGCCTGGCTTCCCTGCACTGTCCCCTTTACCTTGCTGTACTGCACCAGGCTGGCCGTGGCCTTCTCAGCATCTCCACCGGTCTGGGCCGGCCTGAGGGGGGACGGGGGAGGACACCTCTGCTTGCTCAGCCCTCCCCACCCCCCATCCCAGGCCGGGTCTAGAGGGTACAGATAACCCTGGCCCGGGGGCTTCAAGCAGGGAGGCCCACTTCAGGGGGACTGAGGATGGGCTGGCGCGGGATGGGGGCAGGAAGGGCACTCACAGGGTCTGGGGTTTCCGGAAGTAGCGCAGGGCAAACTCCTGCATGGTGTAGTCGGAGTCCGTGGGCAGGGCCACGTAGGCCACAGAGGGGGACAGGCTGGTGGCCGAGTTGTCACTGCGCGCCTGGCTCCAGGCGTGGGTGGGGAACTTGGAAACACAGGAGACTGGTGCCACCCGAGGGTCCACTGGCCTGTCCCGAGGCCCTGCCCCAGCCCCCAGCCCCCAGCCCCGCCCACCCCAAGAGGAGCAGGCAGAGCGGCTGCAGTGAGCACACCACCAGAAGCCAGGGAGATCAAGAGCCATTTATTGAGCATTTTTCAGGCGCCACCATACTAGGTACCACGAGGGCCACACGAGAGGCGGACAGCCTCACCCCTGCCCACGGGGAGCTCACAGTCTTGCTGGGGAGAGACAGGGCAAGAAACTGGGAGCAGGCGGAGGGGCAGCACCAGGCCAAGCGCTGCCCACCAGGCAAGCGGGTGGTCCTCGGCCGCCTGGGGGCCACGGAGCCCTTTCCTAGGCTCCTAGTGAGGCCTTGCCTCGGCTTCTCCCGTCTTCCTCACCTCCGATGCCCTATCCCACTCTCTGCGCTGCAGCTGACCCTTGTGCCCCTGGCTGCTCCTCTGCTCCGTTGAGAAGAATGAGTCTGGAGCAGCTGCCGGCTGCACGATGTCAGCAGGGAAGAGTCCGGAGCGGCCGCCCGTGGAGCCGAACTGCCAGCCTAGAGACGTCCAAGGACGGATCCTCACCCACGCACCGTCCCCCCCGCCCCGTGCCCACTGGAGGCGCCGCCTCATCTGCCCGCCACCCTGCTTGGTCCACAGATACCTGGCTCCAGGGTGGCCACCGGCAGCAGCTTGATGAGGTCCCCACGTTGGAAGCTGAGGAGGCTGTGGTCATCGGTGATGTAGCTTCGCAGGGCAATGACATAGCCAGAGTCCTGCAGGTGGGCAGGCAGGTGAGGGGCCAGCCTGCTTGTGACCCCTTCCTCCCTGTCCCCTCTGCTCCCCTGCTGGCCTCACTCTCCACCCAGCGTCCCCAACTCCAGGCAGCTCGAAGGAGCGTGGCTGACAGCCCCGAGACCAGCCAAGGTGGACTGGGCAGCAGGCAGCAGCGGTGGAGGCCCCCTGCCAGCCCACACTTGCCTTCTTGAGCTCGCTCAGGAAGAGCTCGACCATGGCCTTGATGGCTCCCGCCCGAGCCGTGTGCAGCACCAGCTGTTCACTCTTCAGCGACAGCTCCAGGGTGGAGCTGGCCGGGCACTCCACGCCCAGCACCTCAGCAAAGCTGCGCCCAGGGTGAGGGCATGAGCCGGGGGGCCGTCTCACCAGCCCATCCCCGCCCTCTGCCCCAGCCCTGGCCTCCGCTCACCTGTACGAGCAGAGAGTCTTCAGCTGGTCGGGGTGCAGGCTGGGGCCCTGGGTCATCTTGAGCAGTCTCAGCCCCCGGTGGGACACAGCCAGCAGCTGCACATCGCTGCCGCTCTCGCCCTGCTCGGAAGGCAGGTGGGTCACAGCCCGGCTCCCGGCTCCAGGCCACTGTCCACCCAGCCCGCCTCAGCTCTCATCCTGCTGCCGAGGGATCCAGCTGGCACCCAGCCGCTGCCAACCCAGCCTCACTGACCGAGACAGGGAAGATGCGGGAGAAGTAATTGGCCCAGTTGTTCCTGGCGGCCACCACGATGCGCTTCTTGACGCCGTCCTCAGCCGTATCCAGTGAGTCCAGGCCCACCTCCAGGTCTCCTGCGGGTGGGAAGAGCCCCAGCCTGTCCCCAGGCTCCTTCACAGCGGGGACCCCAGAGTTTACTGCCTCCCTCTGGACAGGCGCAACCCGCATCACTCCAGCTCCCTGAGCCTCCCGTGGTCCCTGGACCCTACCCAGCAGGTCTTTCATCTTGCGCCTCTCGTCCTGGGAGATGCGGATGCAGGACTCGGCAAAGGTGTCCCTCAGGATCTGGGGGCAAAGCCATGTAGTCACCACCCGGTCCTGAGGGCTCAGTGCGCCCCAGATGCAGCCACGCACAGAGGAAAAGCTGCAGGGCCCCATGGGCACGACACTGAGGGACGCAGGGGCTTCCAAGCTCAGGGCTGCATCCACCCGGAGCTCCCACCTGCCCCCCCAGATGCCTGCACTAGTCGAGCTGCTGCTCCTCCTTCAGCTAAGCATCCCTGAAAGAACAGACCTGTGGGAGGAGGGGGTGCTGTAGAACTGGGGGGAGCAAACATGAGCCTCTGGGAGCGTCCACGGGCGGCAGGCAGGCGCCGGTGAGCACCTGCTGTGTGCCTGGCCTGTGTTGGGTGCTGCATGCTCTTCGTTTTTGAACCCTCGTTATGAGTCAAAAAAGGGCTTCCCTGGTGGCTCAGACAGTAAAGAATCTGCCTGCAGTGCAGGAGACCTGGGTTCGATTTCTGGGTCAGGAAGATGCCCCGGAGGAGGGCATGGCAACCCACTCCAGTGTTCTTGCCTTGGAGAATCCCATGGACAGTGGAGCCTGGCGGGCCATGGAGTTGCAAAGAATTGGACAGGACTAAGAGACTAACACACAGAAGTCAAAAACGGTCCTCATTCTGAAGGATGTTGTGAGGAATAAATAAAGGCAGGCAGGGCTTGAAACACGCCAGTGCCCCACGGTGGTAGCCTGGCCAGGGGTGGGGAGCGTGGTCTGTCTGCACATACCCCGGTGGGGCCGGGTGCTCACCTGCTCACAGAGGAGCCTGAGGCAGTAGGGGTGGCTGAAGCTCTCCCGGGGGTAGAACACCTGGATGGGGGCACGGGAGACCGAGAGTGGGCGGGTGGTCCCCCCGCCAGCCCGGCTCCCGCCCCACCTCGCCTCCGGGGCTCAGATGAAACCAGGCAAGGAGGTGGGCAGTGGGGAGCCGACGCCGGGGTCCCAGGCTGGCTCCTCCACAGCCTGTGCCCCGCCCCCCACCCAGAGCAGCTGGGGTGAAGCCCACCCTGGTGCCCACCTCCTTGCGCAGGAACAGCCTCCAGGGGGCGCTGGCATAGGAGAAGCACACGCTGCCTGAGGGCACGAGCAGCTGGGTGGAGACCCCCTGGTCCCCCATGGGCTCCACCAAGCCTGGCAGATGGAGGGGCCGAAGAGCATCGGGTGTGGACCTGCCTGGGGGCACGGGGTGATGGGGGCACAGGCAGAGAAGACCCTCCTCTCCAGAGCCCCGCACGCCCGGCCAGCTTCATCTCTGCCGCTCCCTCCCACCTGCTGTCCCAACTCCCGCCTCCAGCTGTCCCAGACGTGCGTGGGCCCTCCCTGACCACGTCAGCAGGGCCACTAAATTCTTGCCGGGGCCAACGCCCTATGTGTGACAGTCCGTCTGTGCCAGACAGGCCCCGGGGGTGCCCCGGCCCTGCCCCCAACGGGAACGCGGAAGCTGGGGCTCCTCGCCTACGGCTCCAAAGTCCAGAAGCCCGAGCCGCTGACCTTGGCATTGTGAGCTTGGATAGGTCCTTGGGAATCCCCCCTACCGTGCCCCCTCCAAAGCCCACCTAGCAGGAATGTGGGGTTCCTTACTGCGGGGCTCAGCTGGAGGGCTCGCTGGCTCCCAGGGCGGAGGCAGTGGAGGTGCGGGTGGAGGGGGTGGTTTCTGGGCAGTGGGTGGGTTCTGGCCAAACAGCTCTTGAAGGGGCCCCTGCTTCTCCTTGATGGAGCTGGACGGCATCAGCCGTGGTCGGGCCCTGGGTCGAGGGGCCACGGCCGGTGGGGGGGCCTTCCCTGGGCTGGGGAGCGTCTGGGAACACAGGGAACACACAGAGGCTGTGACCCAGGGCCAAGTTCACCCCAGGGAGCCTCAGGAGGATTCCAGAGCTGAGCGGCTATGCTCTGGACCAGAGGGCACCTCACCTGAGGGGGCGAGGAGGCACCACTGATCCCCAGCTTAGCCAGAGCCTCATCCTTAGGGTTGTTTTTCTTTAGGAAACTTTGGGGGGGCTTCCTGAAAGAAGGAAGAGGTCACAAGTTCACAGGGTGACTCTCTGGGGAGCGGTTAGCCCCTCCTCCCCTCCCCCCTTTCCTCTCCCCTTCCCCTCCCCTCCCCCCTTCCCCTGGCACCTCGCCGGCTGCACGGGCACAGGCACGGGGCCAGGGCGGCTCTGGTACATGCGGATGATGTTGCGGATCTCCCTGCTGGGCTCTGCCCGCCAGGGCTCAGGGTCCGAGCTACGCACCACGGCTTTGCCCCCGGCCGGCCTGTGCCCCCCGCCAGGCCCCACCTCCGTGGCTGGCTCAGCCTCGGCCTCCTGTGCAGCTCTGGCTGCACCTTGCGACAGTGGCGGCTTCTTCACCACCTGGGGAGGCGGAGCTGAGGGCCCTGCCCATGAAGAGAGGAAAGACGTGAGACCCTGTGCAGAACCCCGAAGGCCCAGCCTGCCCCCCGCCTCCTCACCACCTGCTCTCTGTTCCTCCTCTTCTGGCTCCTCGTCCTGCACCTCTGCCTGGGGGATCTTAACCTTGGCTGGAGGCTTCATGGTCTTCACCTTGCTCGGCTGCTGCCCTGTAAATGCCCCCCAGATGGTCCTGTCTATTACCTTCCACTTGGCCCGCCCCTCTGAGCTTCCCTGGTGGCTCAGATGGTAGAGAATCCTGCCTGCAATGCAGGAGACCTGGGTTCGATCTCTGGGTTGGGAAGATCCCCTGGAAGAGGGCATGGCAACCCACTCCAGTATCCTTGCCTGGAGAATCCCCATGGACAGAGAAGCCGGGCAGGCTACAGTCCGTGGGGTCACAAAGAGTTGCACACGACTGAGTGACATTGGGCTCCTGGATGGGCCACCCTGACTAGAGGGCAACCTCCCATCCCCTGGCCAGGCTGGGGCGGTGTCTGAGTCTGTGTCTGATTGCCTCCCCAAGGATGCTCACCCAACTTCTGGAAATAGTCTCGCTTCTGTTGGAAGCTCCTGGGCCGTGGGTGCCTGTCTTCAGCCTCCTGCGGGGCCTCCTGCTGGCAGGAAGGGGAACAGAAGGAGCAGCCTTGCCAGCCAAGTTGCCACTCGCACAGTGCACCCACTCGGACCTGCAGGGCCGAGGCCGGGCAGCATCTTTTCTGCATCGCCCTGTGGCCCCATCCCCAACCCCCCACGTCTCCCACATCTGCAGCCCTGAAACCAGCTGCCCATCCCAGGCCCTGCCATCTCCCCAGCCTTGGCTCCTCACCCTCAGGCGGGCACCTACCAACTCCAGGCCACTCTCTGGCTCCTTCTGGGGGGTGGGTGTCTTGGGCTCGTGGGTGATGGCTGGAGGAGGTGAGGTCAGGGAAGCTGCTGTAGGGGCTGGGCCCGGGGCCGTGGCTGGGGCTGGAGCTGTGGCTGGAGCTGGAGCTGCAGCTGGGGCTGGGGCTGGGGCCAGGGCCAGGGCCTGACTCTGCTTCTGGAGTTGCTTTGCCTGCTGCTCCAGGGACAAGGTCATGGCCTGGGTGGTCATCTGCTGGGCCTGATGGACGGGGCGTGATGCGCCAGATGAGAGCCAGCCTCGCCTCTCCCTGCAGGCTGGTACCCACAAGGCGATCCGTGGGCCCCACCATTCCTCACCAGGATCCGTGCTTGCTGGTTGATGAAGTCCTGCTGCTGGGCCGCCAGCTGCCTCACGTCCAAACTGGGAAGCACGGGCTGTGGCTGTGGTGGTACCACCATGGCTGGGGGCATGGTGGGCAGGCAGGCAGTCAGGGCAGATTAGCGCCATGGCCGAGCTCCCAGCCCCCTGCCCACTGTGCCCTCCAGGCGGGACCTTCCCTCCTCTAGTTCCGGTCCGCCACACCCCCACCCCCCGAAGAAGGGACCGGGCGGCCACAGTCCAGTCTTACCTGGGACCGGCCCCATGGCTGGCATCATGGGCATGGGTGCTGGCATCATGGCTGGCTGGTAGCTGGGCATCTGCACCATCCCTGGGTACACTGCAGGGACAGGGTCCTCCCACATCAGTGCCCACCCAGGCCCTCAGACAGCCTCCCTCCAGCCCCAGGCGAGGAGATGAGCATGGGCCACTGGGGTGCAGGCTGGAGCTCTGACGCCAGCTGCGTGGGAAGCCCGGCCCACGCCTCCCCCCGTCCGTGGGCAGGGAGACCCCGGATGGGCTCAGCCCTGCACTCACCCATGGGGTAGCTGCCTTGCTGCATGGGCCCCATGGCACCCCCTCCCTTCATGCGGCCACTCAGAGCCCTGCCTTGCTCCAGATCCTGTGAAGGCAAAAGTCACAGGTCAAAAGGTCAGAGCTAGAGTCCTAGGAGGGCTGGGAGAGGCAGCAAAGGCCCCAGAACAGGAGGGACCGGGCTGGGCTGGGGTGCAGGACACTCACGCTGAGGCCAGGGGAGAGGACTGGCTTGAAGAGGTGGTCCAGGAAGCCATCCAGACTCCCTGAGGTCCGGGACTCACCTACGGAGAATTGGTGTCACCTGCTGGGGGCAGGGGCTTCCTGCAAACCCATTCTCATCGCCCTGCCCACCCGAGTGTGCCCACTCCCCGCCTTACCTGTGAGCCCCCTGCTGGGCAATGTTGGGGCTGGACCCGGAGGTGGGCCTGGGGGCAGTGAGGGGGCCTGGATGCTGGGGGCCAGGGGGATATTCTCGGCTCTGCAGGAGACAGTGGGCCCAGCTAAGGGGTTGGTGGGGCCACCTCCAGCCATGGAGGCCCAGCTAAGGAGGTGGGGTGCCCAGGCTGAGGCAGGGTGTAGAAGCTGCCATGGAGAGGGGCGGGGGGTGGTCGGGGTCATCCCCACGGGATGGGAGGAGGCTTGGGGGCTGGACCTGTGGCAGCACCAGGGAACCCCAGGGTATGACAGGGTGGCGGTGGGGTCGCCTACAACAGGATAGGGACAGGAGCCAGAGGTGCTGGGGGTGGCACCTACAGGCCACGGGGGGCGATGGGGTAGCTGTGATGCCAGGCTGGGTCCCCCGGGTCCTCGGTCTGGCCAATCAAGTCCAGCACAAAGTCACAGCCGGCCAAGTCTCTCCAGGAGTCCCTGCAGTGCAGTGACACAGACCAGCCACGCGGGGGCGGGTCCAGGCCTCTGGGTGAGACAGGGGCAGGGAGGAGAGGGTGGTCAGCCAGGCAGGTGACCATCCGGAAGCGGCAAGGACCTGGGGGTGCAGCGGGGGGAGGCGCTTGCAGAGGGGGGCGAGAGGACCCGGTTTCCGTTCTTTTTCTGCAAAAAAAGGCCCTCTACCTCTGCGTTAGCTCTGATGTATTTGTTTTTGTTTTTATGTATTTTTCTGCTGTATTTATTTTACCAATTTGATCAGAATCTGGGCCAAATCTAGCAGGAATACTCCCTACTCGTTCTCCATCTGGAATCTGCTGTCTGGACCCTGCCCGATGACTCCCACACCTCGCCCCCACCCCTTGGGCAGCAGGCCTTGGCCTGCAGGAGCAGCCGCAGAAGGTACTTGGTGGGACAGCAGGCTGAGAGGGCGAGAAGGACTCAGGAGGTGGACGGGACAACGGTCAATGTCAGCCAGACTCCCCCATCCCCAGCCCCCAGACCTGCTCTGTAGAATCCACCCGGCGAACTGCTCCCCTGTGGTCCAGGACTCCACCTCGGCCGAGTAGCACTCCTCTGCAAGGACGAGGGGCAGGGGTGAGAGAGAGGGACAGCAGGGTCCTCCCTGATGGGGAAAGGGGTGCTGTCCCGTGGGGGTCCCACCAGCAGGACGGCAGGGAGGTCAAGGTCACATCGGGAGGTCAGGATCACATTGGGAGGGCTGCGGTGGGAAGGGGGTCTGGGGAGGGTGAGGGTGCCGGGCAGACTCTGCCGTGGGAGCCCTGAGCAGGACGCGCGCCTCACCATTGAAGGTGGACACGTCCAGCGCCATGCGGCCCCGCCTCCATCCGGCCGTCCACTCGAGCTGGGTGGGTGGGTGGGCCCGGGCAGACCCAGGGGCCAGCTGCATCTGCTCCAGGGCCCCCAGCAGCTTGTGTTGGCACAGCGCTGCCATGCCCCTGGGGGCCTGGTCGGAGACAAACCTGCGGGCGCAGCACAGGGCCGCTGTGAGCCTGGGGTGGCCTGCTGACCCCGTCCGCGGGGCCCCCCACCCACGGAGCCCCCTACTTGAGCAGTGGCTTCTGCAGGGTGTGCATCGGCGGGAAGGCACTGAGCAGGATGGCCATGAGGGCCCAGCCGCGCTGGCTCTGCTGCTCGTCGGGGTTGCGCCAGAGCTGGGCCACCAGCTGGCTGAAGAGCTCATCTCGCAGCCCCGGCTGGCGCTGCCCCTGCCGCACCAGGTACTGGCCCATGGTCTGCTCCTGCCAGGGCGCCAGCGACCCGTCCCCCAGCAGCCGCAGCATCTGCGGACACCAAGCCAGGGGAGGCAGGTCACGCAGGGCTCCCTGTGCCCACCAGCACCCCCGCATGGGCCCACCCTGTCCCCTCCCCGCTGGGTCACTCACCACCTTGTTGATATCCAGGGCATGCTGAGGGTTCTCACCGTCCAGCCGGGTCAGGGGCTTGGTCAGCAGCTGTCCAGGGTGGGGCAAGGAGGGCTCCTGCAAGGAAGGCGGGTGCCACGTGCCTGAGCAGGGGCTGATCCGTGCTGATCTGCCAGACACAGGCCCGGGAGAGCCCCGAAGGAGCATACAAGAGGAAGACGGGCTGGAGAGGAAAATCGCCTTAAAAATACACCTTGATTGGGCTTCCCTGGTGATCCAGTGGTTAAGAAGCCACCTGCCAATGCAGGGGGCACTGGTTTGTTCCCTGCTCCAGGAAGATCCCACATGCCACGGGGCCACTAACCCCGTGCGTCACAACTCCTGAGCCCGCGCACCGCAACTGCTGAAGCCTGCACCCTAGAGCCTCTGCATCGTAACGAGAAAAGCCACCGCAATGAGAAGCCTGCTCGCCGCAACCAGGGAAAGCTCTCTCAGCACCAAAGACGCAGCACAGCCAAAACATAAAAATCAATATTAAAAAACATACACCTCAATTACTCTTTCTGATTAGAAAACTAGAGCCCGTGCATATGGAAAACTCAGAAAACAGGGAAAAGGATGAAGAATAAAAACCACCATCAATTTGCCACTGTGAGGTATAACCAGAGTTAACATTTTCACCTCTTTCTTCCTAGTCTTACTTCCTGTGTGAAGGTACACACGTCATCTCCCCACCCGCCCGGCTGTTGCCGGGAACTTCGGGACTGTGCTCGGGCACTTTTGAATCTTGCTTTTGTTTCCAGCACTGTTGCCTGGACACTCTGCCTTGTCATTAAACACGCTTTAACGGCATGACTTCAGCGTTCAATGGCAAGGCAATGCCACAGGTGTAACAAAGGTGTGGCATCGCTGATAAGTAACAATAGACTGAGATGTGGGTTCAACGGATTTTCCGAGCAACGCGGTTGCATCCACAATTCCCACAACAGGAGATGGAGGAGGGGGTTGGAGAAAGAAGGACAAACACAGCTTCTGCCTGTGTTTGGGGGCTCGTGTCTGGGGAAACATGGGCAGCAGCCAGTGAGCTGAGGCCTGGAAGCCCACCTGAAAGCCGATGGAGATGAAGCTGGAGAAGGGGAACTGGTTGATGTCAGGCGGGAGGGTCAGGCTGGGCCGGGCGGGAACTTCCGGGGGCATGGCCTCGGTGATGCTCTGGACCCGGGCGTGCTGACGGCCTGGAATGACATGGGAGGCAGCCCAGAAACGCCCAGGTAAGGTGACTGGCTCTGGTGTCGCCTCCACCTCCCAGCATCAGCCCCTGGCTCCAGTGCAGAGGGAGCCAGGCAGTGAGCTGGGGGCACCCAGAGACAGCATCAGAGGGAGCGGCCACTGGGAGAGGAGGGGGTCGTGGAAGAACGAGGCCCATCACGACTCACCTTCCGCTGTCTTCAGCATGACAGAGAGCTCAGCTGGGATCTCCAAGCGCCCCAGCTCCTGGTGAAGAGGAGCAATTGACCAGAAACTCAGGGAGGGGGCACAGCGACCCAGGGGCCATCCTCACCCCCGGGGCTATAAGCTTCCCCTCCAGAGACCAAGGATTCTAGTCCTGGGCACTCCAATAAGGCCCCCGAACCCTCAGAGCGAAACCAAGGGCACCCAGGCCTCTTCTTGGGGGGCACAATGGATGAGCCTGAGGACAGGACCCATCTCGGCACCCTTGGGATCCCCACGCTCCCCCTCAAGCCAGGCCAGGTTCAGCAGGCTCACGACCCAGCAGACACTCTCCAGCTTCCAGACCACCTACCATGCTTGGCACCGTCTCGAAGGCCCCGACGCTGTGCCAGATGTGCCGACGCCCAAGCTGTTGGAGGAGATGAGGGAGGAGGTGGTGTCCCCGTGAAGTGTCACCCCGAGCTCCCTCGAGGTTCCTCGCCGACTGGGCAGTTCAGCTGACCCCTCCTCCTCCTAGGAGGCCTGGGCACCAGCGGAACAGGTGTGGATGGACCCCAGGGGGCTGGCGTCTGCCCCCTGCCCTCCAGAGCCCTCACCAGCCAAAGTGCTGTGGGTGTCACTGCCTGTCTGCCAGGACTGGGAAGAGGGCAGGAGGAAGGGAAGAAATGGTCCTTGGGGAACAAAGTCCAGGCAGGGAGGGGCAGGAGAGGGAGCTGGCGTGTAGGCATTGACCTTCGAGCTGCTTTATGGCCCTCACATCGGAGTCATCGGGCAAGACAGGGAGCAGCCCAAGGGGCCCGGAGGGGATGGAGGCACCCCAGCCGGCAGAGAGAGTCAGGCCCTGGCATGAAGGAAGGTGATGAGCTCCCAGAGGCCCTAGGCTGCTCTGGCCAGGCAGCAGTGGTCCCCGAGGCCCCGCCCCTCGTGTGGCTGGGCGTGGAAGGTGGTCACTGTCGTCATTCGGCCAGCTGGACGGGCAAAGGCTGGCTTGGCTTCTCCCCTGAGCACACCCCAGGCAGCACCCCACCCGTGGGCTTCACCTGTGGTCTCCGCCGTCTCCAGAGCAGGGGCCGGGCCGCCAGCACGATGGTGTTCAGCTGCTCCAGAGCTGCCCGCCGCCGGAGGTACCGCTTCCTGGAGGCCGGGAAGGGGGCTGGTGAGGAGTCCACGCTCACACCCAATACCCGGATCCTCCGAGTCAAGACATGAGTGTAAAACCAGAGCCCAATGAAGCGCCCGGCTGCCTAACAAGCAACGGGGAAAGGACAGGACAGAAGAGCAAGTGAACCCAGAGGCTGCTGTACACACAGGGCTGAGGCCTGAGGCTCTGGAGCCAGCCACCCAGGCGCCTTCCTCTACTGTTTCGTCACAGCAGTCTTGGATAAGGTCTTTACCTCTCTGGGTTTTGGGGGTTTTTTTTGGACATGCTCGTGGCTTGTAGGATCTTAGGTCCCCAACCAGGGATTGAACCCACACCCTTGACAGTGAAGTGCTGAGTCCTAACCACTGGACCGCCGGAGAATTCCCTACTTCACCTCTTCGTGTTTTATTTTCATCACCTCTAAAAGGAGAATTAGTGGACTGTCTGCTCCACAAGAAGATGAAATGAATTAAGAGGTGTGTTTGGAATAGAGTCTGGCACATTACTATTTAAGAAACAGAACTTTTTTTCCCCTCCCCCCAAGAAGAACTCCTAAAAATGAAAAAAATTACATCTCTGGAAGTCTAGTAGATCCCTGAAGAGACAATATCTTTGAGAATTTTCCAGATATAAGAAAGACCAGACTCCTCAAGGAAGCAGCCCTGAGCATGATGAATATTTAAAAATTAATCTATACACACTACTATATATGAAATAGATAAACAACAAGGATCTTATTTTTTATTGAAATATATTGGTTTACAATATTGCTGGTATATAGCAAAGTAACTCAGTTACACATGTATACATACATATATATCTATATCTATATAGAATACAGAATAGAATAATATTCGCTATCTTATAATTACCTATAGTGGAAAAGAATCTGAAGAAGAATATATAGAGAGATATACAGGCATGTACATATTTGTAACTGAATTACTTTGCTATATACCTGCAACATTGTAAACCAATATACTTCAATAAAAAATAAGTCTACAGCTTTTTTTTATATCAAAGTACACTATCAAGAGAGGAGACTAAAAAATAAATAAGAGAGAGGAGACTGCTTGTAAATCAAATATTTGATAAGAGTTTAGTATCCATAGTATATAAAGAATGCCTACAACTCAATAAGAAACAAACCACCCAATTAAAAATCAAGCAGAGGACTTGAATAGTTGTTTCTCCAAAGAGACATACAGATGGCCAAGGAGAACATGAAGAGATGCTCAGCATACTAGTCGTTAGAGACATGCAAATCAAAACCACAATGAAATGCCACTTCACATCCACTAGATTGGCAATAATTTAAACAGCAGAAAATAACAAGTCTCGGCGAGGATGTGGTGAAACTGGAAGCTGCACACACTGCTGGTCGGAGGCTAAAACGGTGCGGCCACTATGGAGAACAATCTGGCAATTCCTCAAAAAGGTAAAGACAGAATTACCAGATAACTTGGAATTCCGCTCCAAAGTAAAGACCCCAAAGAACTGAAAGCAGAGACTTGAACTGTGCCTTGCACGCTCATGTTTATAGCAGCCTTATTTGCAATAAACCCAAAGGCGGAAACAACCCACACACACATTCAACAGACACATGGATAAACGGCCGTGGTCCACTTACGCAACGGAACAATTTCCAGGTGTAAAAAGATATACAGTGTTCTGACACATGTTACAAAAGGGACAAACCCTGAAAATATGTTTAGTGCAATAACCCAGATGTAAAGGGAGATATTGTATGAGTCAACTTAGATGACATATCTAGAACAGGCAAATTCACAGAAGCAGAAATTATCCTGGAAGCTACCAGGGGCTGGAGGGAAGGAGGAGTGGGGTATGATTGTTGAACAGGGTACAGAGTTCCTGCTGGTGATGAAACGATTTGGAGGGACTTCCCTGGTGGCTCAGACAGTAAAGAATCTGCCTGCGTGCAATGCAGGAGACCTGGGTGTGATCCCTGGTCAGGGAGCTATTAATAGATTCCACACACCACAACCAGCGATCCTGCATGCTTCAATTAAGACCCACTGCAGCCAAGAAAGAGAGAGAGTATTCTTGCTGCAGAGTGCAGAATGGACTAGAAAAAAGGACAGTTGGACTTTCCTGGTGGTCCAGTGGTTAAGAATCTGCCTGCCAATGTGAGGGATATGGGATCCAGGAAGATCCCACATACCATTGAGCAACTGAGCCTGTGAGCCACAACTGCCGAAGCCTGCGTTTGTACTCTAGAGCCCGCGCTCCGCAACAAGAGAAGCCACGGCCACGAGAAGTGTTGCAGCACAACGAAGAGTAGCCCCTGCTTATTGCAACTAAAGAAAACCCACATGCAGCAATGAAGACCCAATGCAGCAAAAAAAAAAAACAAAAAACACCAGTCAAGGAGTCAAGACAGCAGGTTTGAGTGCCCTCAGCAGGTAATGAGCTCCTCGTGGCTGGGGGCATTCAAGAAGAGACAGCAGAGGTATGGGCAGGGGTGTCGGCAAGAAGAGTCCAGTGCCGATGGGATGCAGGCAGACAGACTTGCCTCGAGGCCCTATGTCTCCCAGAGCCTGCCCTGCCACGTTGAGGAGGACTACAGTCTCAGCGCCCCCCACACACCTGGTCTGAAGCCCACGCACACGAGCCTGCATCCGCAGCAGGAGGTGGAGGCGCTGGTGGGAGATGCAGACGCGGAGGCCTCGGTGCAGGGTCAGCAGGGCCTGGGCGTGCTGCTGGGCCCAGCACTGCTCCAGCTGCTGCCAGCCCGGCTCCCGCAGCAGTACCTGGGGGCAGAGGTGTGGGCTGGAGGCAGGCCAGGTGTGCAGGCAGGGACCACCCTGCCCTTCTCCTGAGGCCTCAGCCTCCTTCCAGGCAACCCGTTCTCCTGGGGTGTCAGGGACGCCCAGCCCACTCTGTCTCCCCGCCACCTGGAAGGACCCCCAGATTCTGAGAGGATCCCAGAATGCTCCTCCCACTTGCCAGCCCTCCCTGCCTCTCTGCACACACACACCACCCACCTGGGTGGCTCCCAGGTGACAGAGGGGTGACTCAGCTGCCAGCACCTGGTTCAGGATGATGCCACACCTTTCCCGGTCAGAGAGCTCGCCCTGCTCCTCTGTCCCCAGGGCCCGGAACCTGCCCAGGGATGGATAACTCAAGTCAGAACAAGCACATGAGCACCTCTCCCCACACTCATTTGATCCTTGAGCCCCTTGGGTCCATTCAGTCTGTAAGTCATTCAACAATGATTATGGAAAGCACCTACTAAGTGCCAGACACCCAGGAGAGTTTTGCTAAGAGGAGGAGAGGTGCATGAATGCACAGAGGCATGAAGAGGCGTGGGGGTGACGAACAGTGGAAGGAGACATAGATGGAGGGAGAGAAGGAGAGAGACAGAGAGTGGAAGAAGGGAGGACTGGACAGCCGGCCCAGGGTCCCTGGGAAAGTGGGTCCGTCTTCCCCAGAAGGAGCCCCAGGTCCTCTAGCCACTCCAGGTGGGCCTGCCTAGTGAGTCCTGGCCCTGAGGTGCCTGCTTCCCCCCATCCCGGGCCCTACCTGTCCAGGAAGGCCTGGAAGGGCAGGCGAATGGGGAAGTTGGCACTGCGGGTACACACTGCCTCCAGGATGCCCGCCTGGCGCAGTTGTTCTGCCACATGATCCACGTCGAAGAGGCCTGGAAGCTGTGGCCAGGCAGTGCAGCAGAGCCAAAGACATGGAGTCGAGGGGCTCACAGCCATGGGGAGCACGGGGCAGGGGACGGGAGTGGCGGGGGTGCTGAGAGGGCAGGGCAGGGACGGGAGGGCTCTGCGGCCAGGTTCTGGGAGGGCTCACCTTTCCTGGATTGGGGTTGAGGCACTGGATGAAGCAGACATGGCTCCTCGTGGGTGGAAAGGGGAGTCACGTGAGCACAGACTGGCCCCCTATTCAAACTCCCGGGGGTCAGGTGTGAGGGCACTATTCTCACCTGCCCAGCTGGGCTAGGAGGTCCCCCAGGGACTTCTGGAAGCGAGCGGCCAGCGTGGGTTTGCCCCGTCCTCCCCCAAACTCATCAGGCTCTGCTTCCTGGAACAGGCAGCTCACCAGCTACGGGGGGAGACAGGGACTGCGGTGGCTCGCCAGGCCTGTCCATAGCCCAGCCTGCTCCCCGTCCCCACTCCCTGGGGCGCTGGGGTGGGTCGGCCAAAGGCTCAAGGTGCCAGGATCTTGAAGGCCAGCCCCTTGGGCAAGACTGTCTGGGCGAGGAGGACAGAACAGGGTCGGGGGGTACAGGACGGCCAGCAGGGGCACCTGCAGCTGGCTCTGGGCAAGCATCTCCACCACTGCAGGGTCAAGACGATCCCGGTTTCTGTTTAGAAACTTGTGAACCTGCGAGAGACAATGTGAGGCGGGGAGGGGACGTCAAGGAGAGAAGGCGGGTGTGGAAGCCAGTCCCTTCGGCAAGTGACCCAGCCTCTTTCCTCTGTTAACAGTCCAACTTCAAAGGTGGCCTTTCATCTCACACCATGTACCAAAATCAACTCAAAATAGAAGGATCAAAGACCTAAATGTAAGACGTGAAACCATAAGACTCTTAGAAGAAAACAAAGGGAGAAAGCTTCATGACACTGGATTTGGCAAGGATTTCCTGAATAGACACGAAAAGCACAGGCAACAAAGGAAAAATAACTGGGTTTCATTAAAATGAAAACCTCTTGTGCATCAGAATATAGTGTTGAGAGTGAAAAGACAGCCCACAAAATGGAAGGAACGATCACATATCAGATAAGGGATTAATATCCAGATTAATATGCAGAACTCCTACAGTTCAGTTAAAAAAAAACAACACAATTCAAAAATGGACAAAGGACTTGAATAGATATTTATCTAAGAAAAATACACAGATGACCAAGGAGCACATGAAGAGATGCTCAACATCATTAATCACTAGAGAAATGCAAATCAAAACCACAATGAGATACCACTTCCCACCCACAAGGATGACTTGTTCCACCCCAAACCAGTCACCCAAATATGCCATTTATACCACGCCCCCACCCCCTGAAACTCTCCTCCTGGGTAGGTGTGCAGTCATCATGAAACTCAGAAGGGGGAGAGGAGGTCTCTTTACTGAGTACCTCGGACGTGCCAGGCACCTGTCTCACCACTTCCATGTAATTACATCAATCCTCAGGACAATACTATAGGACAGGTTCCCCTTCCCATTTTACAGATGAGGACAATGGAGGCGCAGAAGGAGAAGCAGACTCCCTGAGGTCATCAGAGCCAGGTCCCATGCATACTCTCTGCCCCTCTGGGTCTGGAGGGTCCCAAGACCTTGACTCCCCCATCCCACAATGCTTGCCCAGAGCTCAGTGATCATGCCCTAGGTGAGGCAGAGGGGCCCAGGCAGAGAGAGATGGTTAAAGCCTTGGAAGATGCCTCCCCACACTTACCCCGCTCACCCGTCAGGTGACTCCCCAGGGTCACTCTGCCCTCACCCGATACCTGGTAGGTGACAGGCCCGGCATAATGTCGCACGGTGAAGATGGGAAGGGGCAGCTGGGGCTTGGTGTAGCGCGGGTGGTCGCCATGGTGATAATGGCACTTCTGCAGGAAGGTGTGGTCCGTGGCCTGATGAAAGGAAGAGATGCTCAGGCCTCTGCAGGTGTGGCTCCCCTGACGGGGCTGTGCCTCTCTCCCCTGCCCCACAAAACCACAGCACTGAACACACAGTGAGCTTCAGTTTGGTCTCCGAGCTTTTTTAGGAGGTCGCTCCATATCTGAGTCTTTATAAAGGGCACGACCTCTTTCCCAGGGACTATTTTGAACGATCAAGAAAAAACACGGAAGACTTGCACACCTCAGTCAATAAGATTTGGCAGCTTAGAGACGTTTGATAAAATTATTTAAAACAAACGGGTCTGGGGGATTTGAAGGCAGTTTTGGCAATGACTCCTGGGAGTCTGGTCTCACAGTTACAGGTGTTTCTGAGCAAGTTTTTCAAAGATACTTTTAAGAACCCATCCAGGGACTTCCCTGGCAGGCCAGTGGTTAAGAGCCTGTGCTTCCAATGCCAGGAGTGTGGGTTTGATCCCTGGTCAGAGAAGTAGGATCCCACATGCCGTGTAATGTGGCCAAGAAAATAAAAAGGGGGAAGGATACAGTACATTTAAATGAAACATTAAATAGATGGGATGTGTTTTTTTTTTTAAAGATTCACATATAAAAAAGTCATCCAGTAAGAGGCTATTTTTATGGAGTTTAAGAACTTATAACAAAGACTCCTGATGAACCCCCAAGCCTCTCACGCAGCCTGCAGAGTCTGCACCACCTGGCCCCTCAGGCACGATGGTCCCCCTCCTGCAGCGAGGACTCTCAGAGAGGTCAGCATTTCACTCAGGGTTATCCAGAGACTAGAGATCTGAACCCAGTGTGGCCACTGCCTTCCCAAGCTGTGCTGAGGGCCTGCGGGCAAGGTCCCAGGACCTCAGACTTCATTTCTCCCCTGAGAGGCACTGCTGGCTCTGGCTTGGTCACCAGGCACCCCCCACTCCTTGTCCCCCAACACGAAGGGCTCACCTGGGACAGCCATGTCTGGGCATCCAGGATACTCAGGAGGCTGTGTGGCTGGTCTACCAGGAAGTCCAGGCAGGACTCCTGTGGAGCCTGCGGGATGGGCACCCAGGGTAGCAACTCCCTCCGACACTCCTCCTGGGAATAGCCAGCACTTGGTTTGTGGAGATCACCTGTGTCCATGGGGGGCCTCATCTGAGCCAGAGTAGGGCTGACCCTCCCATTATACAGATGAGTAAACTGAGGCTCGGAAGACTGAGACGGCCTACAGCAAGGGGGCTCTGGGGCAGGGCTCTCAGTGCAGTGCTCTCTCTCCCCCAGGAATGGCCTCTGTTCTAGGAAACAGCTGGGCATCCCCGGCCTCCTCCAAGCCCAGTCCCATACCTCCTCCTGGGCCAGCAGCAGCCGATTGCACCACAGCTGCAGGCGCTCGCTGCCCAGGTTGTTGTACAGCTGCTCCAGACCGTTGACCCGCAGGGCCTGGGGGCACGTGAGCAGTGAGGTGGGCACCCACATGAGGTGGGGGGGCCAGGGCAGCTAGGGGGGCCAGCACACAGGCCTGGTGCCCTTCTCCCCACTCCCACCGCTGCCCACATTCTCCCAGCACCAGGCAGGATGCTGCCCCAGGGCTGATGCTGCCACCTCCAGGGTCAAGTCCAAAGACCCTGGCCCAGTGCGCGGCCGCCTCAGTGCTGCCCCAGCCCCAGTTGGGCCTCCCCTCCAGCAAGCTGTCCCCCTGCCTTCTGCCTCAGCACTGCTGTGAGCCTTCGGGCCTCTGATCACAGCCATCCTGTGGTCTGGAAGGCACCTTTTCCTACAGCCTAGCTCAGGGACCATCCGAATGCCACATTCTCATAAGCAGAGTTCCAGGCTGCTGCTCCCAAGAAGCCTTCCAGGAGTCCTCCTGTTAGAATTCCAGGCTCCTTCCTCTGTGCCCCCAACACTTGACCAGCAAGCCTAGCAGAGCCCCTGCTTCATGCAGCTTTGTACAGAGTTTTGTACATGCTCTAAAATACACACAAATGTGCATATGAATATACATAAACACATACAGGTGCCATGGAGAGGAGGCAAGAGCAGAGGACAGTGACCGGTGCCCATCTCATCCCTCCTCCCTGGCCTGAGGGGGCCGGATATTCTGGGAAGGGGTGACGAGCTTATGGAAACTCAGGGTGATTTGTGGGAGTCCCCTTCTCCCCCCGCCTGTTGGACACAGGAAGTGAGGCTGACCAATCCTGGGGTCTTTCACCACCTCAAGGCTCCATGAGACTCTGCAACAAGGCCAAGCAGCTAGGACTCTCCAGAGGTGATATCATGACTGGACGGGGCAGACGGCTGCACCTACGGAGCCTGCAGTGTTTCATGGACCATCTTACGGTCAGAGAGGCAAGCAGTGCATGAGTGTGCCCCACAGAAGAGCTGCTGGAGTCCCCAGGAATATCCAGGATGAGGTGGACACCCCTTTCTGGGCCCCACCCTCAGGGTGACCTCAAAGCCGTAGACATCGATGACAGTGATGGTAACCATGCTGCCTGCCTCCACAGGGGATGCCAGCTGCGCGTTGGCCATCCTCAGAAGCCAGGTGAAGAGCCGTGCATACAGGGCCTTGGCCAGGGTGTCCCTGGGGGCACGGTGAGTGAGCCCCGTGCAGCAGGGGCCAGGCCCACTCCCAGCTCTCTCATGTCCCCAGGGCTACCTGGCATCGATGGCGCTTTCCACGGGCAGGGATCTCGAGACCTGGCCATAGGGCGTCTCCTGAGGGCAGAGAATGTGCAGCTGGTGTGCCAGGCCCAAGGCCCACCCCGGGGCTCCCCAAGCCTTTGGGTGGTCTGCTCAGGACCCCCAAGCTCACCGTGACCCTCCGAGTGACTGCTCCCTCCAGGCGCTCGGGCGGCACCTGCAGCAGCCGGGCTGCAGCATGGATCTCGGCCCAGCTGGACACGGCGGCCACCTCCTGGAACTCCCTCTGGACGGAGGCGGGAGGGAGGAAGGAGCACTCTGCTTGTGGACTGGCTGCTTCCCATGGACGGGGGCAGCGCCACGCTCAGACCGGAAAGGTGCCCGTGACCCAGAGGTAGACCTGGGTGGGCGGGGGGTGGCTAGCTCTGGAGTCTGAGAGCCTGAGTGTGAATCCGACTTTACCTCTGTGCTAGCTGGTGGCCCCAACCAGTCTCTTCCTCTCTCTGAGCCTCCACTGTCTTGTCGTTAGAGGGGAAATAATAAGCTTTATATGACGGTGTTCTCAGGAGCACTAAATGGACTTCCCTGGTGGTCCAGTGGCTTAGACTCCATGCTCCCAACGCAAGGGGCCTAGGTTTGATCCCTGGTCAGGGAACTAGATCCCTCATGCCATAACTAAGAGCTGGTGCAACCAAATAAATATTAAAAAAAAAAAGAAACTCTATGTAGGGAATTCCCTGATGGTCCAGTGGTGAGGACTCTGCTCTATCACTGCTGAGGGTATAAGTTTGATCCCTGGTTGGGGAACTAAGATCATGCAAATTGCTCAGTGTAGACCCCCCACCCAAATACACACACACACACACGTGAAGTCCCAGGTACATCATAGCCGCTCAGTTAACACCAAGCGCCCGTCTTAGGGTGGGGCCTTAGTGGGATGGGATTAGTATAGAGGCAGAAGACCCTAGTCTCAGTTTTCTTGTTTATAAGATGGAAATCCAAAACCACTACAATATTGTAAAGTAATTAGCCTCCAATTAAAATGAATAAATTTATAAAAAAAAAAAAAGATGGAAATCCATCCACTTTCCGGGACAGCAGTGAGGCCCTGCGGGTGGCCTCCTGCACTCTGAGGTTACCACCGGTGATGCAGACGAGCCAAACCACCAAACCAGCACCTCCACGGAAGCTCACCTCTGACGAGGAGAAGCAGATGTTGCCCAGCTGCAGGACGGAGGCCAGCACAGCCCAGACGGCGGTCAGCTCCTCGGTGCACAAGCCCAGCGCCTGCAGGGCCCTCACCAGTCCTGTGAAGTCCTGGGCATCGTCCTTGTCCTGGAGCCTGCAGGCGCGGCCCTGCCAAGCACAGCAGAGCTCAGGGGTGAGGGGCCTGCTGAGCCTCCCTCAGCCTCCCTCGCCTAGACCCTGAGTGGGGACCCCTCCCTGGGCAGGCCCTGTCGCCCGGCACTGGGGAGCGCCTCCCCTCACCTGGTTGAGGTAGTAGTAGGTCTCTGGCCCCTGCAGGGAGAGCTGCTCTCGTTCCACGGGGTCCAGCCCCGCCAGCAGCTCATAAAAAACATGGAAGCTCCGCTCAGCCTGGGCCTCGGGGGAGAAGGACTGGCTTAGCGGGAGCGGCAGCCGGGTCTTGTGCCCTGGGGAGCAAGGACAAGCCCCCGGGGGAAGGCAGGCCAGGGGAACGAGGGGTCACAGCGCCTCCCTCTCCCCTGCGCTGGGAGCAGCGGGCCGGGGTCGTACCTGAAACACCACCCTCGAGGTCTCGAGCAGGTGATGTGACACAGAAGCACCTACGACGACCCCACTGTGGGCACAGGACACGGTGAGGGTGCCCAGGGTACACGAGGCCCAGGGCCCACTGAGGGCAGGACCCAAGGGTGGCAGTCTCGGGTTCCCAATCTGGGGAACCGGCCGTGGGTGCCCCTGCCCACCTGGACCCCCGTCACTCACTGCTGCAGGCAGAGGCCCAGGACCTGGCCGAAGCGGCTGGCATTGGCGTTGAGGACTGTCTTGGCATGGCCAAAACTGCTGAGCAGGGGCAGCACGGTGTCCAGCTGGGTGGGCAGGGGGGACATTCAAGTATCTCTGGGCGCAGCAGCCCCGAATGAGGCATCCCAGACGAGGACAGTACGTGGGGGCTCTGTCGGCCCACAGAGGGGTCGGTCTCCCCAGCCCACCCTGCCCCGCAGTAGGCCATGCCTGGGGCTGCCTCCGAGGAGAAGCCAGAGGCCTGAAGACCACTCTCCTGGCCCAGAGGAGCGGGAAGGTCCCTCTTGGACCCCTGGGCATGGCGAGCTGCCCCTCACCCGACACCCTCTCTCCCTTTGCTCCCACTCCAGGCTGTGTAGGAACTGCACCATCTTTTTGGCTGCCTCTGTCTTCCCAGAGCCGCTGTGCCCACTGCAGGAAAGAAGGGCTGGCAGGGCCTCCAGGAAGGGGCACATAGGGTGACCCCTAAATGAGCCCCAAAGCAGGGATGTGCCCACCTGGAAGTGATTCCCACCCTAAGGGAGGCTCCCAGAAATACAGAAACATAGATCCAGGGCAAGGAGGCCAAACAGAAAAAAAGTCCCCAAGGGCACTGTCTTAGCAAGGCCAGAGCTGCTGCCCAGCAGTGGACCGGACAGGCAATTTCAAATACGGACCTCACATCGCCCTCCTCCCAGCCCTCAGCGTGGCCTGGGGCTCAGCCACCACTCACCCCAGAAGGATGCAGGTGGCCTGCCCAGTGCTTTCAGACAGGCTATACGCCGATGCCACAACGGCAAAGATGTGTCTGGGGGAGGAGAGTGGAAGCAGATGAGAGAGAAGGTTACCAGCGACGCCAGGTCCTGCCCACAGTTCCCTTGACCTCAGTCAGTGTGACATGCTGGGGTAATCACCCGGTGGGTGCCTAGTGGGGCAAGTTCACATACGGGGTGGTGTTGGGGGTCTTCCCAGGGCGGTAGCTGGCCAGGACCTCAGGTGCGTAGAGAGGCAGGGCCCGGCGGGGGTTCAGAGCGAGCAGGAGGGGCCCCCCGAAGGTCTAGGAAGACAGTGAAAGCTCTCATCAGAATGTGAAGGGAGCAGGGTTCAGCACCCAGCCTAGGGAGGATGGAGGGGGACACTCTGGGGGGTGTGTGCCCAGAGGGCCCTCTGACCCCAGGGGAAAAGGAATTCCAGACCACCACCCCCTCCTGGGTCCCCCGTACGTAGATTCGGCCCAGGTGAAACCTCTTCTTCAGACACAGCAGCACGGAGCTGTCGCACACTGGCCTGCAGGGCCGTGGGGTGGAGGAGAGGGGAGTTGGGAGCAGAAAGAGGTCCTGGGTTAGCTGGCTGCAGAGACACCTCCACCAAGTCCCGCAGCCTCTCCAAGCCTGTCCATAACACAGCCCTCCCCCGACTCGCCCCTCCTGAACAAGAGATCCTACCGTGGGGGCTACAGGCAGGACTAGGCTGCTGAGCCAGAAGGAAGCTTTGTGCCAATTAGAGAAAAAAAGGGCATCTGAATTCTCACCCCTCTCCTGCCCCTTCCAGCCTGACGACCCTGTATGGCAAAACCCCTTCGAAGGAGACCCTCCATAAAAATCGGAGGTAGGGTGGAACAGGAGAAGGTGTGACCCAGGCAGGGCAGGTTTGGGGCCGCGCCCACTCACCGCAGCCGGGCCAGGTCCTCGGTGTCTTCCAGGCCTTCCCCCACGGTCCAGCCGTCGGCGCCGCTGGGAAAAGGAGGCTCCTCCGGGCCGGGCACGAGACTCAGCTCCAGGTCCCTCTCCAGCGCCTCCTCCACCTCGTCCTCTGGCTCCCACCGATCCCTCAAGGACCCGCGGGGGCCGGGGCTTCCCTCCGGCAGCAGGCGGGTCTCCAAGGTGAGTCGGGGCAGCAGTGCTTCGGTGCCAAGCCTGGGGTCCTTGTGAGGGTCCGAGCCCTCTGCCCAATGCACCGGAGCCGCGGCTCCCAAGGTCTCGGGCTCCGCTTCGCTGCTGGAGCCGCTCTCGTCGACTGGGGGCTCTTCGTGGGGATTCGGGCCGAGAGAGCCGCGGGGGGACTCCGCCACCCCTTCTACACTGGCCCTGCGCCCTGCACTGTCCGCAGACGCCCCAGCACAGGACCAATCGCGCCCCTCCCCGGCGGGGGCGTCCGCGGACCCTTCCTCTGAGCTCCTGGGGAACACAACGGCGAACTTGGGATCTGGAGTCGGGTCCTCGTCCTCCGATGGGTCGTGAGCTGGGCTTTCTGCAACCTGCGGGGAACTCGGGCCGCCGCCAGGGGGAGGCCTTGGTCGCCCCCACAGCCCCGCGACGCCCGCCAGGCTCAGCGCTAGACGGCGGCGGCGCGGCCCCTGCCCGCGGCTCGTCCCCTCGCTGGTCCCGGGGCCCCGCGCGCCGCCCGCGCGCCGCTGGAGCCGCAGCCGCAGCCACCGCAGGAGCCCCAGGGCCCGCGCTACGCGCACGAGCCGGTCCTTGAGGCTGCCGCGGCGGGGCCCGGCGGCCTGGGGAGCGGGTTCCGGCGGGGGCCTCGCGCGGAGCCTGCGGAGCGCCACTAGGGCGGCCAGCGGCGCTGGGGCCCGCGGCCCGTCTCCCCCAGACCCCTCGTTGCTCACGCCCACCGCCTCGTGCGCCTTCCCCATCACCTTTCCAATCTGGCGGCGCTGACCCCGAGCGGTCGAGACCTCGGCTCTTTCGGGCGGGGCGCCCCTCGGCTCAGCTTCGGGCTGCACCCCATCGTCTCTTGCATCCCCGCCCTGCCTGGGGTCCTGAGAACCCCACGAGCTCCGGGGGATGCAGGCGGGGCTGCCCTCGAGGGGGCTGGAAGCTGCGGCTTTTCTGTTCGGGTCAGCCTCGCTGGCCTCAGGGGCCCCGCGGGTCGTTCCTGGGGCTGCTCCTGGGCTCCGGCACGGCCCGGCCCCCTCCTGACTCGAGTCTGGGTCTGTCCCGGAATCCTCGGTCTCTCCCTGGGTCCTCGCCCCCGACGATCCTTCTGGGCTCTGGGGCTGCGAGGGGGGCTTGTCACTGCCTCTGCCGTCGCTGCTGCTTGGGCTGTCGCTCTTCTGGGGAGCTCCTGGCGCCTCCAGCGCTGACTCTGCGCTGGTTTGAGTGCCCCCCGAGCCCATGTCCGTTTGCTCCAAGTTGGGCCTCCGCTCTGGGGTCCCACCACCTTGGCTGTGGCTCTCCTGGGCCTCGTGGGCTTCGCTGTCCAGGCAGGAGCTGGCCCTGTCTCCCCCCGATGTGTCCCCGTCGAGGCTCTGTGTCTCTTGGCGGCCCCGCTGAGCCGAGCGTCCCCGTTGTTTTCCTCTCCTTCTGCCGCGGTCGTGCTCGCGTGTCCTTCCTCCTCCTTGGAGACCCTTCTCCTCCAGGTGCCCCCCGTGGCCGTCCCCCCGCTTGCCCCTCTCCTTAGCCCAGCATCCCCCACGGGCATGCCCGCTGCCTCCTCTCCCCTTGGCGTCTGGCGGCGGCCCTGCCTCTGCTTGTCTGTAGTCCCTGTTCTTCCCTACAGTGGGCTTCCTGTGGGCACCGGGGGGCTCCTGGCCTCGCCTGGCGCTGGGCTCCCTGTGGGCCTTATGGTGGCCCTTTCGGTGTTCCCGGCTGGGCACGCTGTCTGTGCTGGCAGACCCAGATTCCTGCTCCCCCGAGGGGGGCCTCCCGGGTCCCTCCGGGCGCTGGGGCGCTTTGCCCTTGCTCCTGCCCATGGCTTCCTGGTGTCTGTCTCCTCTTCTCGCCTCAGGAGCCGGCTGCCCGCAGACGTGCCCTCAGCAGCACACCACACGGGCTCTGCGCTAATGGGGGCTACAGGCTCCATCTACCCGCCCCCCACATCTCCCGCCTTACCAGAGGGCATCAATAATGCAGGTGGCTGCCGGTCCTGACCTCCTCCGCCAACAATAGAGAGGAGGCCAATCAGGAAAGAAGAGCTGCAGGTGCGGACAAAGGCCGTGGACAGGGCAACCCTGCTGCCCTGAGTTGCTGCCAGCCTGGCCAGCCTGGCACTGGGCCAGATCGAGGGGGCCTGCCCTCTGCTCTTGCCTCACTACTTTGGCATCAGGGGGTGGGGGCGGGTGCCAAAAGAACCTGTTTGGGTCATCCTCCTCGTCCTGGGGGGCTCTAGGGGACCCACCCTCCTCCCTTAGCCCCTTGGAGGCTGGAACCAGGCTGACCTCGGTGCACGGCCAGAACCCAGTGAGGGTTGTTAGTTTTGTTGTTGTTCTAGATTGTGAAATATGATTTAAAGAAAACTGCATAAAACATAAATGTACACCTTGGACTGGTGTGAAGTAAGTAAATGTTTCTTAGTCATGGAACATAACCAGACCCCACTAAATTCCTGAGCACCCAGATGTGTGTGTTGCTCTAATATTTAATTTTTTTGAACAGGTAGTCCGGAAGATGAAAGTTTCCCATTCCTGACCCACAGCTATTCATTGTCCCCTGAGGTTACCCATTTCTTGTACTTCCTTCCAGAGCTATCCAGGCAGAGAAAAGCAAGTATTATTTTTCCCTTTGAGAACAGGTGGAAGCTTTTCTAGCTCATGGTGCTTCATTCTAACAGATTAACTTGGAGATTTCATAATAGTAAAAATCTTTTTTTTTACAACTTCGTAATATTCCAGCAAATGAATGTGCCAGAGTTCAACCAATTCTTTATTGATAGTGTGAAAATTAATAAAGGAAACACTCACTAAATGGAGGCCAGCGGCCAGAAGGGGGAGTCCTTATACACTTAACCAGTTCACCTCGGTATAGATCCCAAGAGAAAAAATGTACTTTGGACCTCAGGCAGGAAGTGACAGAACTTTACTGCTGCCAGCTGGAGGAAGAAAGTTTTTCCCCTTGCCTGGCAATAGCGCAGCCAATGAGAAACTGTCAAACTAAGCCAATGAAAAGCTGCTATACTTCAAACTCCCAATTTCCTCCTATGGACTTTTTGTTTATAACAGCCTCTCCCAACTTCCCTTTTTCCTCTATAAAAGAGGTTCCTTTATAAAAAGTTTTCTTTCCTGCAGAGGTGTGTGTAGTTGGCATTAATTGCTGTCCCATGTTGTAATTCTTTGCTGGTAAAATAATTGGCTCTTAAAATTATTTTAGGTTAACAGACTTTTACGACTGAAATGGAGGCTGCCTTCATCTAACCTTTTGCTTCAATTACAGACAACATTGAAACCCTCTGTGTCCAGGCCGAATCAATTCCTAGAAGTGGAATTGCGAGGCCATAGGGTGTGTGATTTTGTATAACTCAGAGAGCTCCAAATTTTCCTCCGTGGAGGCTGTACCAGTTTACACTCCCACCACCAAGAGAGGAGACCACCCATCTTCACATGGCACTGAGGCAGGATATCATCCAACATTTTTTCCCCTCTGAAACATGACAAATCTCAGTGCCCCCACCGGACTCCTGTGCCCCTGCTGACCTCTGGCCTCTCCTCAACTGGGAGCCCCACCCAAAATCACAGTGGGGGAGGCTGACGCTCCAGGTTGTGCCCTTTCCTTGGAGGGTTCTCCACTTAGCTCCTACCTGCCTCACACCACTAGACCATTCAGGTATGACCTAAATCAAATCCCTTATGATTACACAGTGGAAGTGAGAAACAGACTTAAAGGACTAGATCCGATAGACAGAGTGCCTGATGAACTATGGACGGAGGTTCATGACATGGTACAGGAGACAGGGATCAGGACCATTCCCAAGAAAAAGAAATGCAAAAAAGCAAAATGGCTGTTCGAGGAAGCCTTACAAACAGCTGTGAAAAGAAGAGAAGCGAAAAGCAAAGGAGAAAAGGAACGATATACCCATTGAATGCAGAGTTCCAAAGAATAGCAAGGAGAGATAAGAAAGCCTTACTCAGTGATCAATGAAAAAAAAATAGAGGAAAACAATAGAATGGGAAAGACTAGAGATCTCTTCAAGAAAATTAGAGACACCAAGGGAAAATTTCATACAAAGATGGGCTCAATAAAGGACAGAAATGGTATGGACCTAACAGAAGCAGAAGATATTAAGAAGAGGTGGCAAGAATACACAGAAGAACTATACAAAAAAGATCTTCATGATCCAGATAATCACAATGGTGTGATCACTCACCTAGAGCCATACATTCTGGGATGTGAAGTCAAACGGACCTTAGGAAGCATCACTACAAAGCTAGTGGAGGTGGTGGAATTCCAGCTGAGCTATTTCAAATCCTAAAAGATGATGCTGTGAAAGTGCTACACTCAATGTCAGCAAATTTGGAAAACTCAACAGTGGCCACAGGACTGGAAAAGGTCAGTTTTCATTCCAATCCCAAAGAATGCTCAAACTACTGCACAATTGCACTCATCTCACACGCGAGTAAAGTAATGCTCAAAATTCTGCAAGCCAGGCTTCAGGAATATATGAACCGTGAACTTCTAGATGTTCAAGTTGGTTTTCTAAAAGGCAGAGGAACCAGAGATCAAATTGACAACATCCGTTGGATCATCAAAAAAGCAAGAGAGTTCCAGAAAAAACATGTATTTCTGCTTTATTGACTATGCCAAAGCCTTTGACTGTGTGGATCACCACAAACTGTGGAAAATTCTGAAAGGGATGGAGATACCAGACCACCTGACCTGCCTCTTGAGAAGTCTGTATGCAGGTCAGGAAGCAACAGTTAGAACTGGACATGGAACAGACTGGTTCCAAATAGGAAAAGGAGTTCGTCAAGGCTGTATATTGTCACCCTGCTTATTTAACTTATATGCAGAGTACATCATGAGAAACGCTGGGCTGGATGAAGCACAGGCTGGAATCAAGATTGTCGGGAGAAATATCAATAACCTCAGATATGCAGATGACACCACCCTTATGGCAGAAAGTGAAGAGGAACTAAAAAGCCTCTTGATGCAAGTGAAAGAGGAGAGTGAAAAAGCTGGCTTAAAGCTCAACATTCAGAAAACTAAGGTCATGGCATCCGGTCCCATCACTTCATGGGAAATAGATGGGGAAACAGTGGAAACAGTGTTTGGGGCTCTCACAGATGGTGATTGCAGCCATGAAATTAAAAGACGCTTACTCCTTGGAAGGAAAGTTATGACCAACCTAGACAGCACATTAAAAAGCAGAGACATTACTTTGCCAACAAAGGTCCATCTCAAGGCTATGGTTTTTTCAGTGGTCATGTATGGATGTGAGAGTTGGAGTATAAAGAAAGCTGAGCGCTGAAGAATTGATGCTTTCGAATTGTGATGTTGGAGAAGACTCTTGAGGGTCCCCTTGGACTGCAAGGAGATCCAACTAGTCCATCCTGAAGGAAATCAGTCCTGAGTGTTCACTGGAAGATCTGATGTTGAAGCTAAAGCTCCAATACTTCGGCCACGTGATGTGAAGAGCTGACTCATTTGAAAACACCCCGATGCTGGGAAAGATTGAAGGCGGGAGGAGAAGGGGATAACAGAGGATGAGATGGTTGGGTGGCATCACTGCCTCAGTGGAGATGAGTTTGAGTAAACTCCGGGAGTTGGTGATGGACAGGGAGGCCTGGCGTGTTGTGGTCCAGGGGGTCACGAAGAGTCAGACACGACTGAGCGACTGAACTGGACTGAACTGCCTCACACCCACCTCTCTGCACATCTGGAGCCAACCTGGGTGGAGCTGCCACAAGCACTCACGTTATCTAGGAGGGCCACTCAAGCCTGGTTTGAGCAAGGAGTTGAAAGTGCCTTGGCCTTTGCCAAGGAAGCAGCTGTCCTGAAGGAACACAGCAAACGGGTAACGTCGGTTACATGTGACTCATGAAACTGGTGTCTTTAAAAGTCTGTACGCTCTGCTTCCCCACCACCAGTACTGAGCAAGGCAAAGGGCAATCAGGTTCAGAGGGCTCCTTTCACCTGCCAAAAGTAGATAACGATCGATCGGTTGTTGCATTGAAAACGACATACCATTGCCAGCGACATACCTGGGTTATTTCACAAAACATGATGGTGAGTGAAGAAACCAGTTGTGAAAGAGTTATAGAGTCACTGTCTGATTCTATTTATATAAAGGACAAAAAGAGGAAACTGAGCTAAGTTAGTGCCAGGGTGGTGCCTGGGTTGTGGGTGGGAGGTTGGTAGTGACTAGGAGGGTCACAAGGAAGCCTCTGTGGGTGATACTGTTCAGTTTGTGAAGGTTTACTGGGTTGTTCTCCTTTGACTTGTGTTATTCTGTATGCATTTTATAATAAATAGCATAGAGAAAGAGCTCTGTTTTGTCCTGGACTAATAATGACGATAATAATAAACATAATAAACAATAGCTAACACTTCAGGGCTTACTGTTCTACATCCTTTACTACAAGTTCACTTAACACTTTGCTGCTGTTAGTCGCTAAATCGTGTCCGACTGTTTGCAACCCCATGGATTGTAGCCCACCAGGCTCCTCTTTCCATGGGATTTCCCAGGCAAGAATCCTGGAGTGGGTTGCCATTTCCTTCGGCAGGGGATCTTCTCTACTCAGTGATTGAACCCAAGTCTCCTGCATTGGTAGGTGGGTTCCTAACCACTGAGCCCACAGGGAAGCCTTCACTTAACTCTTAGAAGCACTCTAAGAGATGGGTGGTATAAGGATTCCCATTTCATGGATGATAAGACTGAGGCACACAGCTGAGTGTCAGAACTGGGATGCCCACTCAGTCTGGCTCCCAAG
This sequence comes from Bos taurus, assembly GCF_002263795.3. Lineage (NCBI taxonomy): Eukaryota > Metazoa > Chordata > Mammalia > Artiodactyla > Bovidae > Bos > Bos taurus. Next base: position 55,980,749 of record NC_037346.1, read on the forward strand.
GCCTGGCAGGAGAGCTACCAGCTATACATGGAACTTCAATTTGTCCAACCCATTACAATGTGTCCTGTGAGCACTGGAGAGCTCCATACTCCCATCTCCAGTCTCCAGCCTTCTCCTGGGTCCTCCTCTCTCTCCTGTTGATCCAGGTCAGCACTTGTTTCTCATTCAGCTGGGACTTCCCTGGTGGCTCAGAGGTTAAAGCGTCTGCCTGCAATGCGGGAGACCTGGGTTCGATCCCTGGGTTGGGAAGATTCCCCTGGAGAAGGAAATGGCAACCCACTCCAGTATTCTTGCCTGGAGAATTCCATGGATGGGGAGCCTGGCGGGCCACAGTCCCTGGGGTCACAAAATGCTGGACACGACTGAGCAACCAACACACAGCTGGGAAGGCAAGGCCGCTTCTGAGCCCTTGAACCTCGGCTCCCTTCCCAAGCTTCATTTCATCCAAACCTCCCCAAACCTTAGGAAGGGGATATGGTCTCATTTCATAGATGGGGAAATGGCTCAGAGAGGGTAAGTGGCTTCAGGACATGTAGGCAGTAAGTGAGGAATTGGGGACCCAACTCGAGGCTCCTGCCATGCTGCTCCATGGCACTTCTGCTGGGATTGGCTTTGGAACCAAGACAGGCTTGGTTCCCCGTGCCCCCCACCTCCTGGCTGTGTGGTTTCCAACAGCCTCCAGGGAAGTCCTCAGACAAACCAGGGGAGAGGGGCGCCACCCCCGCCTCCTCCTTCCCACCTGTCCTCTTCCGCTTTGCTCACAAGGGCTGAGATCACCTCCTCCACCTGTGCGAGTCCTCTTCTGACTCCACACACACTCCCTCCCTCCCTCCTGAGCAATCTCCTCCTCTCCTGGCCTCATCCACCTCACGATAACCTTCACCTCCTTTGTTTGGGTCTTAACTGGGAGCCCGGTCCTGTGGGATGTTCCAGATTCTCATTGAATCCTTATAGTCCTCTGAGGTCCGCCCTATTATTACAGCCCATTTTACAGATAAGTAAACAAAGGTGCAGGAGTGAGGTCAGATGACCTGCAAGGTCACACAGCCGGTCACAGACAAAGCCAGTGATAAAGAGTAGGATTGGCCCGACTTTCAAAGGTAGGATGCCGAAGGCCCTCAGATGTAAGTCTCCAGACCAACTGTCTCCAAGGCCCTTAGAATTGGCAGCGACCCTCCCGCTCACACACCGTCCATCTGGCAGCCTTCCTAGTCAACTCACCCTCTCAGTGCCTGCTTTGGCACTCTCGCCACCTCTTCCTGGACACCCCACTCCTCCACAGGGATTAATCCCCTTTCCAGAGCGCACCAAGTGCTTCCGTGTCTGCATGCCTAGCCACACAAATTGCCACTCACGTTCCCAATATGAAAATGTTTTCTGAACTGAAATAGTCGAACCACCACCATAAGCTCACTCTTCGAAGCACAATGTACTTAAGGCCAAGCTCATCCTTAATGGGCACAGGGTTAATCCATTTTCAAAATTTTCAGAGATCTCTAGGTATTTTCAGTGTGTGTGCTTGCTGTTGACTTCCTGTTTGAGCTGATTAACTGGATCATTGCTGCAGCCACAAAGCCCCTCTGAGCCATGGAAGTGTTGGCTCTGCCATTTTCTTCTGGTTTATTGGTGTTTGCATTATTAGCAGTATCTCCAATCCTTAGTTACTTGGCAGGAAACTTCATGTCACTTGTCCATTTGTGTGAGTTAACTTAGCTAAACGGATAAAACACGCAGAAGCCCCCCTAAACGGGCAGTCACAAAAGCATGCCTTCTTCCTAGGCAGGGGAAGGGCTGCCCAGCTCCCCTGATGTGACGTTCCCACTCCTCCCTTGGCACCCACTTTTGGTGCAGGATCCTGACCCACAGACTGAAGATCCCAGTGCCAACCCAAGTTCAAAACAGCAAAGCTTAATTTGTGATAAAAGATAAAGACGTCTTGGAATTACCAGTGGTCCAGTGGCTAAGACTCTGCACTCTCAGTGCAGGGGGTCCGGGTTTGATCCTTGGTTGGGGAACTAGAGCCCACAGGCCACAACTAACAGTTCGCATGACACACGTGAAGATCCCACATGCTGCAACTAAGACCCGGAGCAGCCAGAGAAAAAAGGATAAAGACATCCTGTGCATCAAACTCTTAAGATGTTTTCCCTGATCCTAACAGGGTCAGCACCATCATTAACCCATTAACCACACGGACTCAGAAACCTCGCAACAGATCAAGAAGGAATACTATTATCACCCAGTTGCCAGGAGAAACTGAAGCAGAGCAGGTAAGTAATTTGTCCAAGTGCGACTTGCTAGGGTTGAAGCTACAGTGGTCTCTAGAAGAGTTACTTTAGAACTCATCTCCATTGGGTCAGTGATGCCATCCAACCATCTCATCCTCTGTCCCCCATTCTCCTGCCCTCAATCTTTCCAAGCATCAGGTCTTTCCTAATGAATCAGTTCTTCACTTCAGGTGGCCAAAGTACTGGAGCTTCAGCTTCAGTCTCAGCCTTTCCAGTGAATATTCAGGGTTGATTTCCTTTAGGATTGACTGGTTGGATCTCCTTGCAGTCCAAGGGATTCTCAAGAGTCTTCTCCAACACCACAATTCAAAAGCATCAATTCTTCCATCTGGGTAAGCCCCTACTATTCCTCCAAGGAGAAACAAGGGAGCTTGAGTGGTCCAAGTTCCCAAATTCAGAGCGTGTCTGTAGCGGGACATGCTGGAGGGCAGGTACAGAGGATGCTCCCCCGGGGTGTCTGTCCTGGAACCTGGAACTCAGCTCCTCCTCTGCTCCCCATGCTAATTGGTGTCCTTCCAACAGGCCCTTTTCCAGCTCAGGCCAGGGGGTCTCCTGTGACTCAGGGCAGTGCCCTTGCCCCCACGAGGCTCCCAGGGCTCCCTGACTGGCCCCGGCATTTTCACTCACTTCCTGCCAACCACCCTTGGCTCTTCACTCGTTCCGCTGCAAGGAGACCATTTCCTCGTGTGCTGCTGTGCCTCCCTGCCCCCCAGCCAACTCCTGGTCACCTCTCCTGTCCCAGCTTATGCCTTTTTTTTTTGGCTACTCCACAAAATGTGGGATCTTAGTTCCTCGAGCAGGGATCAAATCTGTGTCCCTTGCACTGGAAGCTCAAAGTGTTAACCAGGGAGGTCCCTCTAGTCACAGCTTAATGTCACCTCCCCAGGCACATTTCTCCCAGGCCCCCGGATTTCCCTCATCCTAACACTTCCTGCACTTGTAGGGACCATGAGTCCCACAAGGGCAAGGCCACCTTGTCTTGGCCACCTCTGAACCTCAAGCACCCAGCATAGAGTAGGTGCTCGATGAAGATGGGTGGGGAACTTCATGGTGGTCCAGTGGTTAAGAATCCGCCTGCCAGTGCAGGAAGACACGGGTTCGATCCCTGGTCCGGCAACTAAGCCTGTGTGCCACAACCACTGAGCCACGCTCTAGAGCCTGTGCCTCTGCAACGAGAGAGGCCACCATAATAAGCCTTCGCTCTGCAACTAGAGAAAGCCCGTGCACGGCAACAAAGAGCCTGTGTGCCTCAATCAACACCCAGCACAGCCAAAAGTAATTTAAAAAACAAGATACCAGGTGGGTAAAGATGTAGGCCAAGAAGAATCAAGTCCCTGGCTTGTCGAGACCTTAACCTCCAGGCACTGACCCCACCTGGGTGGCACCCCATAGTCCTTCCCCAAAGTCCAGGAGAAGCCATCAGGTCAACATCCTGTGAGCATCTTCTCCTCCTGACAGCAGAGAAAGGCCAGCCAGGAGTGGCCAGGGCCCTCCTACGGCCCCCCACCCAGGGATGCAGTCAGACAGACTCAATTCGGTTAACTTGTTATCATTTATTCTCAAAGAGAGAAGGCATGTGGTATTCAGATACAACCATGTACAGTTCATGTATCTGATTCCAAATAGCATAAAAGAACCGACAGGTTCTCCTGAGCACCAACCTGGTCCAAGGGATGGACCCCAGGGGGCAAAGGCAGGGAACCCGCTAACCATCGTTTCTATTTACATGGAAAAATCTCTGCACAAGTTAAAAAAAAAATTAAAATCTTTGGACCAGTCTGGCGAAGAGGTAATAAGGTGTTTATTAAAAACTTTTTCATCCAGAGGCAATTAACATTTATAATTTAAAACCCAACCCACTACAAAAGGGGAGGGGGGGAAGGGGGGTTCAAAATTGTGCAACATTAACAAAGGAACCAGGAGAGTCAGGGCCCGGGGAGGGACAGCCCCGGGCCGTGGGGGTCCCCACTCTCCTGAGGCCAGGAGCAGCGGCAGGCTGGACCCTGGGGTGCCCCCAGCCCCTGCACGGCCCGGTGCTGGGCTTCTTCAGGTAGGCGGGGCCCCGCGGAGGAGCCCTCAGTAGTGTGATCACTGTGCAGGCTGCACACACGTCCCGTTCACTCCGCTGCAGGAGACAGGAACACCAGAGCGTGAGCCCAGACACGGAGGCTTTCCGGCAAGCGGGGGCACGTGTCAGGGCTGGGATGAGCCTAAGGGTCCAGGAGGGTGGGGACGGGGCCTCCTCCTTCTCCCACACCCCCCAAGCCCGCAGCAGCGCCCAGGGCCCCTACCTCCCCCGTTGCTGAGGCTGTATCCCACAGCCACTCGCTGAGAACGCCAATCGCCACAGCTCCTGCGTGGGCAAAGTCGGGGCTGTCACCGTCCATGGGACTCTGGACGAGAACCCTCACGCCCACAGCTCTCCTGGCACTGGGGCCCGCCCCGGCGAGGCGGACAGTCACTCACCCTCGGTCTCCCTCCAGCGTGCTCTGGATCTCCTTCAGAACCCCTGCAGGGCAGAGGCGGGGAGCAGAGGCCCGGTGAGGCCGGTGCGGGTAGGGTCGGATGCCCGCCTCGCTCCCCCTTCTGCTGACCCGGTGAACCGGCCTGCCCTCTTCAGGAAACCAGCTCGCGTTTCCACCCTGGCCTTCCAAGTACCCCCCACCCCCACCCCGAACATCCCTCCTGCCAGCCCACAACTCCTGCCCCAACTCACTCTCGTCATTGAGCAGAGCGTGCTCCATCACAGGGCCCGACCTCCGCTCTGAAAGGCAGAGGACAGGCCACGTGAGCCGTCGGCCCTCTGCTGCCCTGGCTCCCTCTCTGTGGGGGCGGGGGTGCTGGAGCCGGAGCCCAGGACCGCAAGGGAAACTGTGTGACCCCCAGCCCGAACGCCGCATGACCACCTGGGCTCCCCGACCCTCCCCAGCTGCCCTCGCCGCACCTCTGCCCCCACATGCCCCCGGCCCCAGAGAGACCTGTCTTACCCTCTCCATCACTCTGGCTCCCTGAGTTCCTGTGGGGAAGAGACCATAAGGATCAGGAGGCCATGAGGCTCCCCATTCTGGCTGGGAAAGGGTGGGTGGGGTGGCTGGCTGAGTTTCAGGGGAAAGGGACTCTGAGCAGCCCCAGAGCGGGCACCCCAGGGAAGGCGGGGCGAGGAACGGGTGGAGCAAAGGCCACCTGCCCTTCCACCCACCTGGCTCGGCCCAAGGACTTCTCGGGGCCTGATCCGTTGCGTGGGCGGCTGCGCTTCTTTGATTCTGCTGAATCCACCAGACATCGGGGCTCAACTAGCCACTTGGTGGAAAGAGAGAAGCGCTCAAACTCGGAGGGTGAGATCAGGTAGAAACCTGGGGGTGGGGTGGAGAAGGCTGGCAGGTGAGGGCAGCCCGAGTTGGCCCTGCGGCTGTCAACAGCACTGCACTACCCACCCCCAATCCCCACACTGGGGGGTCATTAGGGATCAGAGCCTCCGAAAGTTCTCTGCCTAAGGAGCCTGGCTTTGGCCGAAATACCCCAGGCTGTCCTTCCCAGCAGCCCCCACGATGCAGTGGGAGCCCCAAACCTGGCCCAGGGGGTGGAGGCCCCGCCGGGCCCGCCCCCCACACACCTTGGCCGTATTTGGTGAAGACGCATGAGGCGATGCCGCTGACGTCCTCCCGGCGGATGCAGCTGTACCGCACCTGGGGCTTGAGCAGGGGCAGCGAGACCACCTGGACGTCGCCCAGGTTGGTGAGGACGGCCAGGTGATGCTCCCCATAGTCCTCAGCCCGACAGCTGCCGAAGCGGGCTGCGCTGACCCGCCGCACCCGCGAGCCCTCCAGGGCAGTCAGCTTCAGCTTCAGCCGGGCACTGACCTTGGGCAGCGTGAACACCTAGGGCGCAGGGCAGCCAGTCACATCGGTGGCTGGACCAGTTCGCAGTGCTTCATCCGGCCAAGCGAGGACTTCTCGCGTCCCTGCCCGGTGTCGCTGCTGGGCCTGGCCCTCTGCCGCCTACCCAGCTTCCTGGCGAGGCCTGCTCAGCCCCAGTGCTCCTGCCCTCGGCACTCAGACGTGTGGTTACTGTGCTTGGACTGTGAGGATGCCAGGGTCTCTTAGTTCCCTGTCTGCATCTTCTCTCCCTTCCACAGACACAAGTCCCGCTTCAGTGTCCCTACCACTGACCCTGCGGACTCCACCAAGACCTCGCTTCTCTCTGGTGCCTCTGCAGCCCTCACACAACTACATACACAACTTTAAAGGAGTCCCAGTGGTTGTCCTTTGTGGAGGGATCCCTGGGGGCCCCGCCTCCTCCCGTAAGGCACCTTGAACTGCTCCTCCGACACGACGAGCAGCTGGTGGCTTCCCTGCATGTCCGGGCTCTTTGACAGATCGTGGGCCACTTCCAGGGGCTCGGGAAGGGGCACGCTGTGTCCGTCCAGCACCAGGATGCCCACCACGGGCGCTCGGTGCATTAGCTGGATCTCCTTGGCTGCAGGATGGAGGTAGGCGGTAGGGATGGAGGTGAGGTTGGAGATGCCACCCTGCTCCCAGCCTAGGCAGACAAGCACCCTCCCCCTGCCCAGCACTCACCCTGCTCTGCCCGCACTGGCTCATCCATTCTCCGCTCGGCAGGGGGCACGCGCAGGGCAAAGGCGTAGACAGTACCTCCATTGGTGCCAGCCCACAGCGAGGGGCAGTGGCGGGAACCTGCCAGGAGGCCAAGGTTTACATTTAACCCCTGGCTCTGGGGCTCAAGGGGAGCTGGGAGACCTGGCTCACTACCCGTGTGACTCCAAGTTCAAGCCCGCGAACTTCACAAGCCTCACTTTCTTCCTCTGTGAAATGGAGCTGCTGTGGGCCCTGCCTACGTCCTGGTGTAGACAGGAAGGGCCTGCAAGGCTCCCTGACAACCAAGGGCCCTGAGCAGATGATCCCAAGCCCAGGACTGCTCAGCCCTCGAGATACAGCAGCAAAGAGCCCTCGGCCCACCCTTACCCTGGCAGGAGAAGAGACACAGTCAGACAGCTTCCAGAGGACCTCATGCATGTCCCAATGCATGCAACCACTCTAGGAGGAAGCCACGCCACCATGTTATAGGGAGAGAAGCAAGACCCAGAAAGGCTAAGTGACACATCCAAGGTCACGCTTCTAGAGCGCAGTGGGGCCTGGGTATGAAGCCAGGGCGACCAGACTCAGGCCGCATAGAGAAAGAGGCAGGTGCGGGGGCTCCAGCTCTGCCCGAGCTCACGAAGGGGCAACCCTCTTAAGGGCAAATCAGCCAGCAGTTTCCAACACACCCTCAAGCCAGAGGATGCTTGCCCGGGCTCCCCCATCTCAGACCAGCCACTCACTGTCCCTCAGGTAGGTGTCGGCGAAGTAGAGGGTCCGGACGAAGCCTGTGAAGGAGTCCTCTGCCGACCGCGCCTCGATCTTGCGCTGCACAGGCGCCAGCTCCATGTTCTGCAGGCCGGTCCGCTCTGCCCTGCTGCTCCCCTCCTGCACCTGCAGCGGGTGGGCGTGGCCTGAGGGTGGGCAAGGGCCTTCCTTCCCAGGGGGCATTGAACTGCTCCATGCTTCCCTTCCAGGGAGGACTGGCCACCGCGCCCCCCCGCCATCCGCCTGGTCTCATGGACCGGAGGATGTGACCCCGAGGTGTTACAGAGACTGCCGTTCACACTTGGGGACAGAGAGGCAGGGCGATAGATCCGAGGTCACGGGGTCAGGCGGGGGTAGATGAGCCGGAGCCCGTGGCCGAAGCAGGCATGGCCGGCCCTGGCCTCACCTCTCCCGGAGGGCCGGTGGGCCGCCGCTTCCTGCTGGACGCCCGGCTGCGGCGGATCCGGCGGAAGGACTGACGCAGGGACTTCTTCAGGGACTTCACACGGGACAGTGGGCCCTCCAGGGCGAGCTGGTCGCTGGGGTGCAGCGTGCACCTGGGGGCCGGGGGGGACGTGGGGCCGTCAGCACCGTCACGCTCTGGGGCACTCCCTGCCGATTCAGGCGCCGATCCCAGACCCGGTCCCGGCCGCCCTGGGTGGGCTGCTCACTTGACAAAGACCTGCCGCCGCTGCTGGTGGTCAAAGAGGCCGAAGCCATGGCTGGTGCCGAAGGCCACGAGCCGCCACTCGGAGTGCAGGACCAAGGAGGTGACCACGGCCGGGGGCTGGCACTGCACCAGCACGAAGGGCTGGAAGCCGGGCTCGAAGTGCACGGGCCCCGGGCGGGCACACAGGCGCTCGTGGCCCTTCCAGCGGTAGCCCTCCTGGTCCCGCAGCAGGTCGGCCTCCACCTGCCCCACTGCGTGCTCCGCCTCCTCGTCATTCAGCTCCAGCACGAGCACCTGGGCGGATGGCAGATGGGCTGAGCCAGCCCGGCTCCAAGGGACAGCTGGGCCCGAGGACCCCGATGGCAGGGGACCCAAGACACACACCAAGGCCCAGGGTCACAAGTGCCCAACCTCTGGCCCTTAATTCTGGCTTCTGGAGAAGTCACCATCCCAAAGGCCTCCTTCTAATGGGATCTGGGAACTCCTATTCACTGGGAAAAGTCAAGGGCAGGTGATGTTCCTGTCGACACCATCAGTGGGCACTCAGGAGACTAGCTCCTGGCCCAGTGTGTGCATGCTAAGTCACTTCAGTTGTGTCTGACTCTTTAGACCCCATGGACTGTAGCCCACCAGGGTCCTTTGTCCATGGGGATTCTCCAGGCAAGAATATTGGCATGGGTTGCCATGCCCTCCTCCAGGGGATCTTCCCGACCCAGGGATCGAACCTGGTCTCATGCCTCCTGCATGGGCAGACGGGTTTTTTTTAACCACCGAGTCACCTGGGAAGCCCAGGCTCCTGGCCCTGCTGTCCCCAACGCCCCCACACAAAGCTGAGAAGGAAGCTCCTGACCCTGGACCCTCTGACCACTCCTCCCCGCTGCTCCCCACGCCCAGCCCGGCATGCTACCTGCCCTGCTGTGCCGGCCACAGCCAGGTAGCCGCTGTATTTGCAGAGGAAAATCTTCTGGATGCCCAGCCGAGGATCGTCACTATAGGGGTCAAAGGAGCCCACCTGCCAAGGGAGAGGAGGCCCGTGAGTGGCCTTCAGCTCTGGGCCTGACCCGCCCCCACACTCCCTGGTGCCCAAGCTCAGGGCCTCACCTTGCGGAGGGGTGGCCACTCTTCCTCGCCCTGGGCACTGAGGCTTTCGTTGGGTTCTGTGTCGGTGAGGAACACCCGCACGGTGCTGAGTTTGTAGAGCAGCCGCAGGCAGACGCCCGAGGCGTCCCAGAACCGCACCGTGCCATCCTCATGCCTGTGGGCGGAACCCGCCTGCCGCCCGTCAGAGGGCTGCCGGGCCGGCACGCAGCCCTCTAGGCTCTGCTCCCACCCCGCACGTCCCATCTGGCAGGAGAAGAGTGCCATTGGCATCACCTACCCTGTTAGCAGCAGGTCCCTCTGCGGCGGGGCCGGGGCCAGGCTGGTGCCGCCGTCAATGGGCCACTCCTGGAGGAGATGATGAAGTTCACGGGCGGGGCGGAGCCTGCGGTGGGGCGGGGCTGGCCCTGGGGGCGGGGCCTGCCCTGGGCGGGGCCGGGCCGAGCCGCACATACCATGGTGGAGAAGTGTGTGCTCTGCCGACTGCCAGCTGCTATGATGCGTTCCCACAGCTTCAGTGGGATGTTGGAGACGTGGTGGGAGCAGGTGATGGCAGAGCAGTGCAGGGAGGCCAGGTAGGGAGGCTGGACTGGAGGCCAACCAGCCGTCTGCAGGTCAATCACCACCAGCTCCTCCTCGGCCAGCACCACCAGGGCATAGGGGTCATCGAAGGCTGTGGGGACAGGCCAAGGGTCAGGGGCTGCAGGAGCCACAAGGAAGCAGTGTACCCGGCCCGGCCCGGTGGAATCAGAGGCTCAGGGGCTGTAGCCAGGGAATCTGCATTTTACAAACAGGCTCAGGGACTTCCTTGGTGGTCCAGTGGCTAAGACTCCATGCTCCCAAGACAGCGAGCCTGGGTTCAATCCCTAGCCAGGGATTGAACTAAATCCTGAATGTTGCATCTAAGGATCCTGCATGCCACAACTAAGACTGGGCACAGAAAAATACATAAATTTAAATAAATATTTAAAAATAATAAATTATTTAAAACAGGCTCCAAATCCAACAATGCATAAAAAGAACTATATGCCACGACTAAGTGGGTTTCATCCCAGGTATGTAAGGTATCCCAGGTATATCAATGTTTGAAAATCAATTAATGTAATATATTGTGTCAACAGGCTAAAAAAGGAAAATCACATGAGTATAACACTGGGTGCAGAGAAAGTGTTTGACAAAACCTAATACCCATTTATGATTAAAAAAAAAAAACCTCTCAGTAAAGAGAAGAATAGAGGGGACTTCCTCAACTTGACGAAGAATATCTAGGAAAAAACCTACAGCTGATGTAATAATCGATGGTGAGAAACTTGAAGCTTTCCCACTGAGATCAGGAGCAAGGCAAGAAGGCCTCCTCTCAACACTCCTATTCAAGCACTAGCTAACGCAGTAGGACAAGAAAAGGACATAAAAGCTATGCAGATGATTGGGAAGGAAGAAGGAAAACTGGTTTTGTTCACAGATCATCAGTATAGGAAATCTAAAAGAACTGACCCAAAATTGGCCCTGGCTGCCAGCACGCTGTCAGATGTGAGGATGGAAGGGGCTGAGAAAAAGAGGAAAAGCAGGTTCACAGTCTCCCTCTAAAGAGCTGCCGGCGAGGCCTGCAGAGCACAGCCCAGGGTGACCGGAGCCGTCCCACAGTCCCCCTCACCCGGAGGCCTCGGGCCTGTCAGGTCAGAGCCGTCCAGGGACGAGTCATCAGGAGATCTCCCGCCAGGCCTCCTCTCCAGATTTCGACACCGGCCCTTTCTGGTCTTGCTTGTCACCCAATTTAGGAAGCTGACTCAGCGCTCTGTTGGCCTGGCTGAGCTCCAGGAGGCCAGCTCGAATGGCCCCACACTGCTATCTGCCCCACCCCACAAGGAGGGCTTCACTATGTCCAAGTGAGTGTTAAAGCCAATAGTGCAGATCTGGCCCCCTTTGGGCTAAGTCCCAGGTGAGCCACTGAAGGACAAGGAGAGCTTTAGGGTGGGTGGGAGGTGTGGCCAACAAGGACAAGCCCCAGGCCAGCAGGGAAGGAGAGGGAGCAGCCCCCGGTGGGGCTGAGGGACTCGGGGCGGCAGCGCTGGGATCACCTGCAGGCCCCCCCTCTTTGTTTACAGGTGGGGACCCGTCCTCCACACCCACTCCTGCCCGCCTACCAGCCGCAGGGTCCACCTCGATGAGGACAGTGAAGTCAATGACGCGGGAGGTGAAGTCGAAGGCTGTCTGCTGGCCGTTGTGGACCACCGAGATGCAGTGGCGGTCCCCGTAGCTGGCCCGCGGCATGCCGCCCTGGAAGATGGTGAAGGGCAACCTGGCAGGCACAGAAGAGCAGGGGTGGGCTGGGGCTCACCTCACGGCTGAGCCAGCCGAGGGACAGTCCTGTGACTGGCCTCCAGGGCAGGGCCTGGGAGGGCGGCCAGTCTCAAGGCGAGTGTGCACTCAAGGTTCCCGGGAGAGGCTGGGGCGGACCCCTATCTTGTCCCAACTCAATAGCCCGGGAGAACGTGGGGGTGAGCAGCAGGGCACGCAGACTGTGGGCTGAGTCTCTGCCACCAGGCCCACTTCAATCAGATCCCATCACCCTCTATGCTTCTGTATCAAGTTTCCCTGTATGATTCTGTTTGGTAAGACAGAGTTTGGAAGCTGCTGATCTGAATTCTCTCTCCAGGAGGGTCAAAGGGAAAGAAAGGGAATTTTTTTTTTCAGGAATTTGCCAGAGAGAGATATGAATGGCCCCCTCTCTGTTGCCTGGAGGCCCAGATGTGGAACCCAAAGGCATCATTTATGCACCACCTTCCCCAGGAAGAGGCCTAAGCAGCCTTTTTAGCTCCCTAGGAAGACTCTAGCAAGGCAATAGGACAGGGCACTGACACCTACCCCTGCTTGGTGGTCAGCCAGAAGATTTTGGTAATAGCTTTGCAAGGAAAAGGACCTAAAAGAGAAGGAACGAGCTCGAACGCTCCTCCCGCTTTCAGAGGCCCGTGGGCCACAGCACCGACCCCCGCGCACCCACGGAGCACATCTAGGCTTAGGAGTCTTGGCCGGAGCAGTTCCCAGAGAAAGCCACAGAGTGGGTGTCAGAAAACCCGCTGTGTGGCTGTCATCACTGCCTTCACCCTCTCCACCCTCTCCGGGCCCTGGCTTTTGCTCCTCTGAGTTGGGCACCTACACCTGGAAAGCAGGAGGTCGCCTGGGGACTGGAGAGGATACTGCCCCGCTCACTGGTGGGAGGTCCCCGGTGGCAGGCAGAGCACTGACCATAAGGCACACAGCTTCGCAGGGGCTCCGGCTTCGGGCTGTTGCTGGTCAAGCGCCATTGGCAGTAGCTGCCGTCAGAATGGCAGCTGACGATCAGACGGCTGTCCCGCTGCCAGAAGACGTTTTCCAGTTGCTTCATGGCGGGAAAGAAGAAACAGCGTGCGTGGGCTGGGGTCGGGGGGTGGTCCCATCGCCTGCGCCCCCTGCCTCAGACAGGGGCTGGATGTGTCAGGTGGGCGTTGGGGAGAACCAGGTGGCACCCCTACCTGGCTGCTGAGGAAATGAGAGAGCACGCGGCTGCCCTGCAGGTCCCAGATGACGACGAGGCCCCGGCTGTAGCCGATAAGGATCTGGTTGGGGTCCCGGGGATGCTCCTGCAGAGCCTCCACTATCTCAAACGCCCGCCGCTGGCGGGCCTCCTCTGGCAACCTGGGCAAAGGGACAGTGTGAGCCAGGCCACCGGCACCGACGCAGCATGGCTGAGAGTGTCGGCCATCCATTAACTACATACACGGCACCTGCAAAGCAGTGGGCGCTGAATGTGTCAAGCGTGGAACGGCTGCTAGGACGCATCATCAAGGGGAGAGAGAAGTAATGCATAGAGAGGGACAGTAATGCACAGAGATGGAGAAAACCCTCCAAGGATGCAGACACAGCGGGTACGACCACCAGGAAAGGCAAGGACGTGGTTTCTAGGAAAGTCCATGGGGTGGTTACCTCTGGGGGAGGGAGGGAGCTGTGACTGAGAGGGGCAGGAGGGGGATCCTGGGGGAGGGGGGCGGGGCTGGCAAAGTTCTGTCTTTTCCCAGAGTTGGCTGCATGGACACTCGCTTAACAAGAATCTGTTAAAACGTACATTCAAATTTAGTGCATTTCTGTAAGGCAGTGGCATTCCATAAAAGTAGTTTTTGAGCCCCACAAAACAAAACTCCGTTATCAGTTCTCGTGGCCTTGAGCCCCTCCTTTTCTGGGCCTGGAATGCTGATGTGAAGTCTGGAGGTGCTGCAGCCAACAGAAGCCTATGAGGCAGCAGGCACGGGACCAAAAGCCAACAGCAAGGATGAAATGGAAACAGCCCGAATCCTGAGGGCGCTTCTATGCTCAAACCCAAACCTAACTTGCTACATTTAAAACAAGGATTTAGACTCATAGGAGGGATTCCCAGGGCACTCAGGCTAGGAAAGCCCAGCAAGGGCTCCTCCCTGACCGACTAAATGCCCATTGGTGTGGGTGAGGTGGGCGCTGGCTTGGCCACACTGAGGAGCAGGTCCTTCCACTGTCCTGCCTGCAAACCAGGAGGCCCTGGTGAGCACCAGCCACACCTGGCCCCCTGCAAACAGTCCTGCTCCAACCATGGTCACACTGCCCAGTGTGAGTCTACCCTGCCCAGTGCTCAGAGGGACCCAGACCCAGCCCCAAGCAGGAATTTTCCCAGCCCAGCAACACCCAGCTTGGCTTGACCATCACCTGGGGCCTGAGGACTGCGAGTACGACAGGCCTGGGCCAGAGCCCTAAGGAAGCTTGAGCCTGAAGGGGCTGCAAATCCCAGCCCTGCCGTCTCCACGGGCTCCTGCTGGACTCCTCCATTGCCTCCCTTTGGGACCTGGCACCCCCTCCCCACCCCCAGACCTGATCTGAACTACTCTCTACTTCAGACACCACCGTCCAGGAGCAAAGATTCTGAAATGATCCCAAGAATCCTACAGGTTGTGGCCGTCAGGCGCCTGGGGCTGTGGAGCCTGCCTGCGAGTGAACAAGCAGCCGAGACTCCAAAACGTGAGCATCAGCGGAAACTGCCCATTTGACCAGGGAAGTCTGGGCCTTGTCTTCCCTGCAGCAGAGCCCCCAGGCTTTGAAAGGGGCGGTACCGGTGCCAGGAACACCGGGCTGAGAGCGGCATCGTTACACAGTCTTTGTGAGCCTCCTTTTCCTCCCCGTTAAATGGGATGACAAGTACTCCCAAGACCGCTTTTGGTGCTGGGGTGCTAATACTTTGGAGGGCAAGATTCTCAGTTTGGGGGACAGGTTGGGGGGTGCTCAGAGTCTGCCCTCCTGTCCCCACAGACTTTCCAGGAGAGAAATGATAAGCTCCTGAGGCATCACTGGGGCGGAAGGGAGTGGGCCGCGTCCACCCCGAGGGCACGAGGGGCCTGGGGCTCACCACTGCAGCACGGCGTCCGAGCTGATGGCCCGGTCCTCCAGCGTGCGGAAGGCTGGCAGCCGCACCGCAAAGACGTTGCCGCTCTCGGTGCCCAGGTAGAGCAGCTGGTGGGAGGAGTGTGGCAGGACCACAGTGATCTGCGTGGCACTGGGGGCAGCCCTGAAGACGGGAAGGACAGCCTGTGAGCCGGCTGCTGCCCAGGCAAAGGGGGACCCACAGTGGGGGCAGGGGGTGGAATCCCCTGACTCCCTCAGTGGAGCCAGGGATGCCCAGGCCTGGGGTGCCCTTTAATGGCGTTCACGGCGATTCAGACCGGATAAACATATTTACTCTTTTCTGCCAAGGCTGCAGACCGATGGCAGAGAGCTAGGGCTCAGAGAGGATGGGGGGAGGTGGCCCGAAGCCCAGCCCGCTTCCTGGCTGGGGGCAACAAGACGAGTTCTCACCCTGGGGGGCCGCGCAGCGTGAACGTCTCATCTTCCTGCAGCTCCGACACCCCGCCTTTGACCTTCAGGCTCCACAGGTGCAGGCTGTTGTCATCCAGCAGGGTGACCAGCTGGCACTGGGGAGGAAATGGGGTGGGAGTGGCCGGTCTCGTTAACCATGGCAGGGCAGCATTCCCGTGGCCTCAACACAACACACCGACACACTGGGGCTGCCCAGGGTGTCAGAGATGCGGGTCATGAACTGCGGCTGGGGAAGGGCAGGTTTGTCCCGGGTCCTCTCATTAGCACCAAACCCAGTAAGAAGGGTGTGGGGTGGCTCACCTGGCCAGGCAGGAAGTGGATCTGCACCACAGTGTTGTTCTCGCGGTGTAGGCCCATGAACTCCACACCTGGGGCACCATAGCTAGGAGGAGAGGGCTCAGGAAACAGCTCCAAAAGGCAGGACTCCCAACCCCCGGCCTGCCCTCGGAGTGCAAGTCCTCAGCAGAGGAGGGCTCCCTCCCCCAGGCAGCAGGACCCCTCTGTGTGGGCGGTCAGGTGGGGAGGAGGCAGCAGTAGGCCAGCCAAGGACAAGGTCCAGCAACCTGACCCCCGAGGGGCAAGTCAGCCAATCAGGGAGGGCTGCCTTGGCAACTGTCAGCCTGCTCACTGCAGCCCCTGGCCTCCCTGAATCCCAAAACCTGACCTGTAGGAGACCATCAGCCACCGCATGGTGGCACCCGTGAGGAGACACACAGCGGGCACCTGTGGGCCCACCCACGGCAACCGGGGAGTGCGAGTCTTAGCACTGAGAGCTGCAACCAGGATATGGCCGTGGGGCGGCAATGATTAACCAGCTGAGGGAGGGCTGAGCCCTGTGGGACCTGGCTTCTGCCCCCCTGTTCATACACCAGCCCCTGCCTAGCTCCCCGCCCCCATCCGGCAGCAGAGGAGCAGGAGGGAGTTTCAGCTTCGCCGAAGGAGGTGCCAGCTGGGCTCTCCCCATGTGACCCCTACCCCCACTTCCCAGTCCCCCTGGGTCCCACCCTGGGGCCTCAGGTCAGATCCAGGGGTGGGACTTCCAGACTTGTAGCCCAGCCCAGGCCAGACGGCCTGAGCAGTGATCCCCCGTCCTGGCTTCTGAAATAGACCCACTGGACCATGTCGACCCTCAGGCCAGGGAAAGACTGTAGGGACAACCAACCTGTGTGCGTGCGTGTGTGTGTCTGTGTAGACTGTCCCTGCCAATGTATGTGTGTGTGTGTGTGTGTATGTATGAGGGAGTGCACATGATCAGGGGTAGAAACTGGAAGAGCAGCTCCCTTAGCACAGCTCCTCTGACCCAAGGCCACCCTGTCTCTAGTTTGGGGCCAGTCGATTGATTCTTCTGGGGTGGGGGTGGGGAAAGAAAAACAACCACAGCACCACTGCTTGGCCCATCCCTGGCCTGCACTCGCTGCATTCAGGGCTGACTCCTAAGAGGGTACTTGGAACGTCCCTGGAACGAGAGGGGTCATCTGCAACTTCTTTTTATGCGGACAGTGGAGGAGTCTTTTCTCGAATCTCACCAAGGCCAAGGCCCCCAGCCTTTCCAGAAAGGATACAGCTTGACAGCTCCGGAGCGGGTGCCGATGGCCAGGATGCGCAGGGAGGGGCTGTAGCCGAGGGCGCTGGGCTGGTGGGGGAAGCCATGCTCCACCGTCTGCAACGAGAACCAGGCATGCACGGGCCTGCAGACACGTCCCCTCTGCCCCTCCACAGCTGGGGGCAGGGGTCAGCGCCAGAGGGTGGAGCTGCAGGACAGAGCCACCCGTAGCAGGAAGGAGGAATTCAATCGCATCCGGGTCCCTAGCCGGACCCACCTGGGCCACACCCTCTGTCCATTCCTGACCTGGTCCTTGGCCACGTGGCCCTCACTGGGAGCTCATTCTCCCCAGACGCCTCAGGGGCCCCCTGCTCTCCAGGAACTCTGACACGGTTACTCCACCGCCTACACTGTGGGGAGCCCACCCAGCCCTCCTGCCAGGGTGTGGGGCAAGTCTGTGGGGCCGGCACAGGGCAGGCACCAGGCAGTTTGGAAGCCTGGCTGCATCACAGCTCCAGGTGGGCGTGTGGGGTCCGACAGAACCCACAGCCACCCTTCCTGACTCTGGGCGACCCAAGGCTCCTCCGGGGCTGAACACCTGCCACTGTGAGCTCTCTTCCACCATCTTCCCCCGGTGGAAGCTTCTGGAGTGCTTGTCACAGACACATGCCTTTTCTCATTTCTCTTTCTAGAAATAATACATGTGGTAGAAAACCTGGAACATACAAAGGAGCCTGAGAAAGAGAACAAAAGTCACCCACACTCTCATGACCGAGCAACCCTTGCTAGCAAGGCCGTGTGTCCCACTGAAGATGTGTGTGGCTCTATACTTGCAGATAGCGACCTCAGAGGAAGGCAAACACTCTATGTTGTCACTTATATGTGGAATCCAAAAAAATACAACCAACCAGCGAATATAACCAAAAGAAGTAGACTCACAGATATAGAGAACAAACTAGAGGTTACCAGTGGGAAGGGGTCAGGAAGGGCATTCAGAGGTGGGGAGTGCGCAGTACAAATGACTGAGTCTAAGACGGGCTCAAGGACGTATCGTACAACATAGGGAATAGAGCCAACACTTTGTAATAACTGTGGCTTCCCCGATAGCTCAGTGGGTAAAGAACCTGCCTATAATGCAGGAGACCCCAGTTTGATTCCTGGGTCAGGAAGATCTGCTGGAGAAGGAATAGGCTACCCACTCTAGTATTCTTAGGCTTCCTTTGTGGCTCAGCTGGTAAAGAATCTGCCCACAATGAGGAAGACCTGGGTTTGATCCCTGGGTTGGGGAGAGCCCCTCGAGAAGGGAAAGTATGCTGGCCTGGCGAATTCCATGGACTGTACAGTCCAAAGAGTAGGACACAACTGAGCAACTTCAATACTTTGTTCAGTTCAGTTGCTCAGTCGTGTCCGACTCTTTGCGACCCCATGAATCGCAGCACACCAGGCCTCCCTGTCCATCACCAACTCCCGGAGTTCACCCAGACCCACGTCCATCGAGTCAGTGATGCCATCCAGCCATCTCATCCTCTGTCATCCCCTTCTCCTCCTGCCCCCAATCCCTCCCAGCATCAGAGTCTTTTCCAATGAGTCAACTCTTCGCATGAGGTGGCCAAAGTTCTGGAGTTTCAGCTTTCAGCTTCAGCATCATTCCCTCCAAAGAAATCCCAGGGCTGATATCCTTCAGAATGGACTGGTTGGATCTCCCTGCAGTCCAAGGGACTCTCAAGAGTCTTCTCCAACACCACAGTTCAAAAGCGTCAATTCTTTGGTGCTCAGCCTTCTTCACAGTCCAACTCTCACATCCATACATGACCACAGGAAAAACCATAGCCTTGACTAGACGGAACTTTGTTGGCAAAGTAATGTCTCTGCTTTTGAATATGCTATCTAGGTTGGTCATAACTTTCCTTCCAAGGAGTAAGCGTCTTTTAATTTCATGGCTGCAGTCACCATCTGCAGTGATTTTGGAGCCCAAAAAAATAAAGTCTGACCCTGTTTCCACTGTTTCCCCATCTATTTCCCATGAAGTGATGGGACCGGATGCCATGATCTTCGTTTTCTGAATGTTGAGCTTTAAGCCAACTTTTTCTCTCTCCACTTTCACTTTCATCAAGAGGCTTTTGAGTTCCTCTTCACTTTCTGCCATAAGGGTGGTGTCATCTGCATATCTGAGGTTATTGATATTTCTCCCGGCAATCTTGATTCCAGCTTGTGCTTCTTCCAGCCCAGCGTTTCTCATGATGTACTCTGCATATAAGTTAAATAAGCAGGGTGATAATATACAGCCTTGACGAACTCCTTTTCCTATTTGGAACCAGTCTGTTGTTCCATGTCCAGTTCTAACTGTTGCTTCCTGACCTGCATACAGGTTTCTCAAGAGGCAGGTCAGGTGGTCTGGTATTCCCATCTCTTGCAGAATTTTCCACAGTTTATTGTGATCCACACAGTCAAAAGCTTTGGCATAGTCAATAAAGCAGAAATAGATGTTTTTCTGAAACTCTCTTGCTTTTTCCATGATCCAGCAGATGTTGGCAATTTGATCTCTGGTTCCTCTGCCTTTTCTAAAACCAGCTTGAACATCAGGAAGTTCACGGTTCACATATTGCTGAAGCCTGGCTTGGAGAATTTTGAGCATTACTTTACTAGCATGTGAGATGAGTGCAATTGTGTGGTAGTTTGAGCATTCTTTGGCATTGCCATTCTTTGGGATTGGAATGAAAACTGACCTTTTCCAGTCCTGTGGCCACTGCTGAGTTTTCCAAATTTGCTGGCATATTGAGTGCAACGCTTTCACAGCATCATCTTTCAGGATTTGAAATAGCTCAACTGGAATTCCATCACCTCCACTAGCTTTGTTCATAGTGATGCTTTCTAAGGCCCACTAGACTTCACATTCCAGGATGTCTGGCTCTAGGTCAGTGATCACATCATTGTGATTATCTGGGTCATGAAGATCTTTTTTGTATAGTTCTTCTGTGTATTCTTGCCATCTCTTCTTAATATCTTGTGCTTCTGTTAGGTCCATACCATTTCTGTCCTTTATCAAGCCTATCTTTGCATGAAATGTCCCCTTGGTATCTCTAATTTTCTTGAAGAGATCTCTAGTCTTTCCCATTCTGTTGTTTTCCTCTATTTCTTTGCATTGATCGCTGAAGAAGGCTTTCTTATCTCTTCTTGCTATTCTTTGGAACTCTGCATTTAGATGCTTATATCTTTCCTTTTCTCCTTTGCTTTTTGCTTTTCTTCTTTTCACAGCTATTTGTAATGCCTCCCCAGACAGCCATTTTGCTTTTTTGCATTTCTTTTTCATGGGGATGGTCTTGATCCCTGTCTCCTGTACAATGTCACGAACCTCCGTCCATAGTTCATCAGGCACTCTGTCTATCAGATCTAGTCCCTTAAGTCTATTTCTCACTTCCACTGTATAATCATAAGGGATTTGATTTAGGTCATACCTGAATGGTCTAGTGGTTTTCCCTACTTTCTTCAATTTCAGTCTGAATTTGGTAATAAGGAGTTCATGCTCTGAGACACAGTCAGCTCCTGGTCTTATTTTTGTTGACTGTATAGAGCTTCTCCATCTTTGGCTGCAAAGAATATAATCAATCTGATTTCGGACTGTAAATGGAAGTAACCGTTCTAAAAAATTTTTGTTTAACTTTGGGGTTTCCCTGGAGGCCCAGTGGTTAAGACGCTGTACTTCCACTGCAGGGGGTACAGGTTTGGCCCCTGGTTAGAGAATACGTATGTATACATATAAGTTTAAAATTTTTTAATAAAAATATAAAGTATAAATTAAAAAAACAAACAAAAAAAGCAGAGACTTAGGTGGGACCGCACCACACGGATATATGCACACACACACAGCTCTGTATTCGGTCTTCCTACCTGAAGCCAGCCCAAGCTGTTCAAAGCACCCAAATGACTTTTAAAAAAATTATTATTTTATTTAAGTTTTTGCTGCACTTTGCAGCTTGTGGGATCTTAGTTTTTCAACCAGGGATTGAACCCAGGCCATGGCAGTGCCAAG
This sequence comes from Bos taurus, assembly GCF_002263795.3. Classification (NCBI taxonomy): domain Eukaryota; kingdom Metazoa; phylum Chordata; class Mammalia; order Artiodactyla; family Bovidae; genus Bos; species Bos taurus. Next base: position 56,001,615 of record NC_037346.1, read on the forward strand.
TCCCAACCATTAGACCACCAGGGAACTCCTAAAATGACTTTTAAATGGTTGAAGAATAGTCTTCAGGAGGAGGAACCCTAACTCACTAGGCCTCTATTATTGAGTATTTACTTTGTTACCCGAGGTTTTGCAACTGACGGTTACACTGATGACTATTCTTGCTCTCTTATCTCTGCTGTAACTAAGTATTTCCTTAGGCAGATGTCCTGGGGTGGAATTACAGGTTAAAAACGTATGGATGTAAACACTAGAGACTGAGATTGACAAACCATCTTCAGGAGGGTTTTCACCTGTTTCTTAGTCAGCAAACCTCAACCCCTGGTCCCCACCCCAGGGGATACTGAACCTGTAGAGCTAGGTTAGAGTGGGACACAGGATGTCAGCCAGCTAATTTGAAGATTTTTTTTTCTTTTAAACCATGGAGACTGTCCTGCAGAAAAAGGCTTCCCCAGTGAGGCAGCTCTCTGTAGCCCCAAGGCTCTGCTCTGGGCTTCACTTGGCCTCCAAGGAGCAGAAAGAGATAAGTCCTGGTGACAGCTGGGGCAATAGCTTAGCAAACCCAACTGCTGCCTGCCTGCCCGCCCTGACCAGTGGATCCAGGAAGGAGGCCCTGTGTTGGGGTCGACCAGGGGACGAGAGCTCCAAAGAGTGGCTATTCTGGGATACACAGGTGTGGGCCCCCGCAGGCCTGGTTCTCTGCCAGGGACACAATCTGCCCTCTAAGTGGCTGTACCTGGAAGGGGGCAGCAGTGGGACGGCAGGAACCCCCACCCGCTCCAGTCCAGGTTCCTGTTCAGCTATGTAAAAAATGCAGAGCCTGGAAAAGCCTTGGGGAGATATCAGGGTATCTGGAATGTAAACATTTCCCAGGAAAAGGAGGGTGATGCGGTGTGTGGGACAAGCTGCCCCAGGAGCCCCCCCCGGCCGGCCCCAGGTTGCTGGGGCCTCCCTGGGCTGACAGCATTTTCCCATCACCACCAGCAGCAGCAGCTCAAGGCCAAAGCCTCTGGAATTTGGAGGACTCTGGAGGAAGCACCCAGCAGGAGCCTGGTGGGGGGCCCAAGCCCTGACGCCCTGTAAAATACGCACAAGCCACGAGTAGATCCTGCGCCCTCGCAATGTGGCCACCGCCACTAAGGAACTGAACTTCTAATTGTATTTAACTTCAGTTCAAGGATGGGCCCTCACAATTCAGTAATTAGAAAACTTGCCAGGTTATGTTCTTGGGTTCCAGAGCAACAGGGGCTGGAGTCAGGCAGACCAGAGCCTTGAATTTCCTTTTTCAACTGTAAATCTTCCAAATGCTAAATATAGATCACATATTCCAAAAGAAAACGTAATGGCCAAATTGAGATGAGTGGTAAATATAGAATAATCCTTTTTATTTTAAAAAATAAGTTAAGAAAATCTAGTATCTGTTGACTACATGTTGAAACAATAACATTTTGGATATATTGGGTTGAATACCTCATCAAAATTAAATTCACTTGTTTAAAAAACTGTAATGTGGCTCCGACAACATTTTAAATTGTGTACGTCTCATATTCCCATCAGACCAGGGTGCTGCCTTAGACATGTCTACCTCGGGGTATCGGTAGGAAAGTCAAGCCAAAGAGAAAACAGCTTTCTGTCAGGGGCTCAGGCCACACGTTATCCTAGCAATGCATCAGCAGGAAGTTCTCCTAATATCTCACCCGAGTCACTCCTGCTGCAGGTCACTCTTTCCTCCAACGCAGCGGGAGATAAAGGTCAGGTCTACGGTTCAATCTCTTGTACTCATAGCTCATTTCCTTTCGGGTCCTGAGGACACTATGCCACCCTTCCCTCCCAAACCACATTCTTTCTCATAGGCTGGTTTAGAAAGAACAGGAACTGAGTCAGGCCCACGAAACTTAGAATCCTCAGCTACCACTTAAAAGGTGTTTGCAGCTGCGCAGGCTACGTTGCCTCATCTCATGGGTGGCCCACAAGACGACCCTAAAGACTGCATTGAGCAGGGCTGCCTTTGGCTTGGACAAGATGAGCCTTAGGGCTCAGCTGGCCTCACAGGGCAGAGGCCTGCTCCTTAAGGCCACTGCCTCCTTCAAAGATTCTCTCTCATTCCCTCATATCCCTCAAGGCGTCTTCTCCAAGTTGACAACTTGGGAGGGACCAAAGCTCCCTCAAAAACAAATTAATGGAGGAATTCCCTGGTGGTCCAGTGGTTAACACCCCATGCTTCCAGTGTGGAGGGTGTGGGTTTGATCCCTGGTCGGGGAAACAAGACCCCACATGCCTCACAATGTGGCTGAAACAAAACAAAATGGGAGAGAATTTAATGGTGACCCTAACTGGCTCAGTCAATCCTAAAGGAAATCAATCCTGAACAGTCATTGGAAGGACTGATGCTGAAGCTCCAATACTTTGGCCACCTGATGTGAAGAGCCAACTCATTGGAAAAGACCCTGATGCTGGGAAAGACTGAAGGCAGGAGGAGAAGGGGACGACAGAGTATGAGATGGTTGGATGGCATCACCAACGCGATGGACATGAGTTTGAGCGAACTCTGGGAGATGGTGAAGGACAGGGAAGCCTGGCGTGCTGCAGTCCATGGGGTTGCAGAGTCAGACTGAGCAACAACTAACTGGTTGGGGCCAAGAGAGTGGATTCGAGTGTAATTAGTGTGGAGACGGGGGCTTCCCCAGGTCTGGGAGTGGGCACAGTGGCCCTGCTTCCACAGGCAAATATGACCCACGAACCCCTGACTGAGGCAAAGCGACATGAGGAATATGTGCTCGGGGACCCAGCAGAACAAGGAGCCATGGGGACCCCAGGCCAGTTATGAGGGGCCCCGGTGGTCTTGCTGGGGTTTGGATATGGGGAGAGAAGAGAGGTCAGTGAAAGCCTGGAGGGGAACAGGGAGGAGGTGGACCCTCAGGGCCAGAGACACTGAGAGAAGCAGAGGCTTCCACGAGGCACTGTGGCCTGCACTCTGGCTGCCCCTCATGCTCAGGTGCCCCTCCCTCCAACTCCTCTCAGCCTTTGAAGACTCGATTCCCCCGCCTGGAGCACTGGGCCCAGGTGGGCAGCGTTCCCCCAGGCACGGCAGGTATCAGACCTCCCTTAAAGGAAGCAGCCCCCAGGTACGGGAGGGGCTCAGCCTTGGGGTTGGGAGCCCCTGTGTGGACTTCTAAGGCACAGAGCAACCCCCATCAGCCCTCCGCCCAGGACGCAGGCCCAGCCCTCCCAGCCGCCTCCAGCTCCAGTTCAAAGCAAAGGCTGACCAGAGCCTGGCAGCCGTGGGCTGTCCTCCCCTACCTCCCGGGCCCAACATCCAGCCTACCTGGCACTGTCCCCGCCCTGCTACCTGGCTCAGGTGACCTCTGCCAAGAGAAGGGAGAACAATGAACGCTTTTGACAGGGAGTTGGGAAAGGAGAGATTTGTAGGAGCTGCCAGACTGCAACATAAGCCTGGTGCAGAGAGAAAGCCTGTCTGTCTCATTCGGGTTCCCCGGAAGGGAGAGAGCAGAGGGAGGGAGACAGCAGAGGTCCCCGCTGCCCCCAGAAAGGGGGGACCCCATCCAAGATCGAGGGCTGAGGAGCCCCTAGCACTTGCCGGGGGCGGGGAGGAAGGCTGCCCAGGGGCGCCTGGGGGTGTGCTGGGGGGTGGAGTGGGGGACAGGGAGGCACTGGCCCAGACTGGGTGTGGTCAGCCCAGATTCCTGGCGCTGGCAGCAACCTGGCCCTCCCTGGGAGCCTGTCACCTGACACCAGGGGCCCAGCCATGCAAAAGCCAGGACCAGACCGCCCTGGACAGGGGCAGCTGGTCAGGAACACACTGTTTGTTCAGGGCCTGGGGTGGGGGAGGGTGGTCCCAGGCAGGAAGGGCCCGGGTGCCCTTATCAGCCGGCTGGCAGGTCTCACTAGGGAGGCCGGGCCTCGAGGGATTTTTCAAGGAAGAGATTTTACTTGAGTGACGTGCCCTCGGGGTCCCTTCCTCCCTCCTGTGGGTCCCACAGTCCCTACATGTGGTCCCCGGCGGCCCTGCTGGCATAGCCAGCTGACTCCTCTGTCCTCCTGACTGGCCCGAGGACACAGCACAAGGCACAGGTGAGAGTCAGGGCCAGCACCCTGAGGCCTCGGCTGTGGGCAGATGGAACTGGGTGCTGTGTTCCGAGTTGGTGCCCCTCCAGGTGCTCAGGCCATGCAAGCATGGAGCCCTCAGTTTCACCTGCAGAAGCGGGAACACTACCACGTGAGTCGTCAGGAGGAGGCGAAGACGAGGCTGACTCTGTAGGGCATCAGCCATACGTGGGCGCCATTCAAAGCAATTTAACTCACTCAGCATACCACCAGGGTGGAGGGGTTACTATAATACCCACTTTGCTATGCTATGCTATGCTACTTCAGTCGTGTCCGACTGTGTGACCCCATAGACGGTAGCCTACCAGGCTCCCCTGTCCCTGGGATTCTCCAGGCAAGAACACTGGAGTGGGTTGCCATTTCCTTCTCCGATGCATTAAAGTGAAAAGTGAAAGTGAAGTCGCCTAGTCGTGTCCAACTCTTAGCGACCCCATGGACTGCAGCCTACCAGGCTGCTCCGTCCATGGGATTTTCCAGGCAAGAGTACTGGAGTGGGGTGCCATTGCCTTCTCCAATAATACCCACTTTACAGATGAGGAAACTGAGGAGCAGAGAGAGTGATGTTTCTGCAGTCACTCAGTGAGCTGGCATCTAGACCCAGACCACCTGTCTCCAGAGTCCTGGCCCCTGTGCTGCCTGGCCCCGAGCCCCCGGTGAACCGGAGCTACCCTTCAGACAATCAGCCCCCAGCAGGGGCTTTCGAGCATCTGTCCACAGACAGAGCTCCTTCCCAAATACACAGGACATGCTGCTCTCTCTGAGGCACCTCCCTGGCAGCGAGTGTCAAAGAGTTTCGCCAGAAGATGCTGGAGGGAGAGACCCAGTCCTGGTTTAGAAGTGGGCATCTGCAAGCCGCCTGGGACTGGCCGATGATGGTGCCAAGTCCCACTTCCCAGCTCGGTGCCCTGCAGACCAGCCCTTCCAGGGCCGACATTGCCTGCTTCCCCAGATGTGAGGCTCTGAGCTCCAGCTCTGTGCATCCCACTGCCTGCTGGGACCTGGTCACACACCTCTGCTGGAGGGTGCCAAGACCCTCCAAATTCAACCTTGAGCCAGATAACATTCACAGCTGTGCTAATACTGGAACCACCGGCCACTTAGGCCCCTCGATTTACACACTAACTCATTTAATCCGCACACCAACACTGCGGGGTAGTTTCTACCAGCCTCTCCATTTACGGATGAGGAACTTGTCCAAGGGGGCGACAGAAGAGATGAGATGGCTGGATGGCATCACCAACTCGATGGACAGGGGTTTGAGCAAACTCCAGGAGATGGTGAAGGACAGGGAAGCCTGGCATGCTGCAGTCCACAAAGTTGCAAAGAATCAGACATGACTGAGTGACTGAACAAGAACTTGTCCAAGGTCACCTGGCTGGTGAATGAACCCAGGAAGGTACCTGACTGGCACCACGTCTGGAGACGTTTCTGGTTGTCATGTCGGGGAGGCAGGGCCGGGCATGCTGCTGCTCCTGAAGGCCCCAAATGTCAACAGTGCCAAGCCTGGCGCCCCACCGCCACTGCTGGGCCCCACCCAGTCAATGCAACATCTCCTAAGGGTTACCTGCTTCAGAGTGAAAGGTTGAAAAAAGTCCCAGAAGCACCTTAGCTAATAAGTCATAAATGAGATCGCTCACACCCCTGCTCAAAACCCACCAGGCTCTGTGTAGCAGACCCAGACTCCGAGGTTCCACCCTCTCTGGACCTCACGGCTGGGGGCGGGGCTTGGGCTCCCCCATCACCAAGGATCCAACCTCACCCTCCAATCCTGACCCTCCAGGCTCCACCGCTCACCCAGAGCCTAGATGAGTCTAAGGCCCTCACCTTCCCCAAAGATCTCCCAAGACTTCCCCCACTTCAGACCATCAGCCCTCTTCTTTCCACCAGATTATAAACATCCTGGAGGGCAAAGCTCTTATCTGAGATTCTCAAAGCCTCAGCCCTGTGCTGTGTATACAGTAGGTACTCAAAGCATGTTTCTCAGAAGTGAATGGAAGTAAGAAGGAATTCCAGGAGCCTCCCCTCCCTCTCCCCAGCCAGGCCTGGGGGTGGGGCAGCCGAATTTGGGGGCACGGTGGGGGGCCGATTCCTCTACCTTGGCCCCACCCCAGCTCCACCCTGTTGTTCCACAGTTGGAACTTGGGGCGGGGGTTCATCCCTCTTCGCTGAGCCTGTCTATCCGGTTTGCCCCGGAATCAGCCACCTTTTTGGGGTGTAAGATCCCAGCGTCATCAGGGGCAATGGAAGGCAACAGCGATCACACCCAGGCCCCGTGGTGGGTGCTGAGGTTCTGAGACCCGCACTCAACACCCATGAGCTGTTCCCTTGGGAACGAGAATGGCAGCTCCCCCGTTCATAACACCTGCGTGTGCACACACACACCCACCCCAAGGCCTAAAAGCCCCACCCACGGCTTCCTTACCCCAGTGGGAGGAGGTGTTCCTTTGGGGAAGCCCTGATCCCAGAGGCAGGTACCCTCAGAGCCACAGGTCAAGAAAATTAGAGGAAAATGGCAGAGCACAATGGGACCCTGACTAGCCTTAAACACGCCCCTGGCCCCTGGGAGGCACACAGCCCCAGAAAACAGCAGCTGGCACTCCCGGGCCACTGTACCCAGCCCTTAAACGATCTAATTCCACATGGTCCACATGATGGGCCTATGCAGTGTGTGATGGGCACTGGCTCCCCCCACTTCTAAGAGGCTAAGCTGGATTGGAAGCCCACCCGTCAGCATGGCCTGGAGGGATCCTGGGTGCCCCTCTGAGGGGAGGAGCACCTTGCTGCTCCCTTTCCTGCCGTCTGCCTTCTGGAGGGGAGGCCGGGGCCTAGATCAAAGTAGAAGTGAGAGGGGCTAATTACCCCGGATTGGCTTCAGATTGCTAGGTGGCCTTGGAGCTAATAAACCACGCTGTGCTCCTTCCCCTTTACAGCCCGGCTCCAGCCTTCCCAGGCCCAGCCTTCAAGGAAGCCCTGTGATCTTGGGAAAAGGACACTCACTTTGGGGGGCGGGGGGCTTAGGAGCAGGTTAGGGTGGGGACAGTCATATGTCAACCCACACCTTCTCACAGATGCCTCTCCCCACCCGCCCAGGCCTAGAACCCGCCAGAAGGAACCATGCCTCCCCGCTGCAGGGAACACCGTGTTTTCCTTTGGGGATGATTTGAGGAGGGAGGGGACAGCTGTAGCCTGTGGCCCCAGGGCTCCAAGGAAGCTGGCATCATGGGAACAGGACTACACTCTGCAGGACTCACTGACATCTCATCCTCCCTAGCCCTAAGCCTCCCCTATAACCCCGGGGGAGGTAGGCGGGGTGCATGGTTTTATCCCCACGTTACAGGTGGGGAAACTGAGGCTGGGAGAGATGGAGAGACTTGCCGAGGTCAGAGAGAGATGAGGGGCAAGGAGAGCCCACTGCTGGGCATCCTGTTCTCCTCGCCCAGGAAAGCTGCCACCCAGACCCCATTTCCAAAACCTAGATCCCGGGGGCACGGTGGGTGGCGCCAAGTAAGCACTCTAGTCCAGGTAAAGGCGACCCCAGTGCCAGCCCCCGCCTGGGGGGAGGGTGACACCTTTTGTTCGTTTGTTTGGCTGCGTTGCACTTAGTTCCCCAACCAGGGATCAAACCCGCACCCTTGGCAGTGAGAGCACGGAGTCCTAACCACTGGACCACCAGGGCAGTTCCTGGGGGAGGGATACTTTCATGCCCGCCATTCACACCCAGCCGGCCCCCGGCTCCCCTTACCTTGTTAAACTGGAAGAGGTCCCTCTTGAGCCTCTCCCTCGCAGGGTCGTGTCCCGGCCTCAGGAACCTCCTCATCTTGTTGTGCGGTCCCCTGGGGAAAGCAGGGAACAGCTGAGTGCCCGGCGAGGGAGGCCCCAGAACCGGGCCCAGCGCCCAGTGCGGGCAGCCTCTCTCCCCGAGCCTGCAGGTGGCTGAGCCCCGAGCCGGGCCTGCTTCACTTCACCCTGGGCTTCCCCATGGCCCATCCCTGGAGTGCGCCTCCCTAACAGGAGACTGGAGGGAGGGAGCCCTGTACCCGGAGGCCCACAGCCAGTTAACACTCTGACGCTTGCTCCCGGCCACCTGCGGCCCTTGTAAAGCCAACGGGAGAAGCTGGGGGAGGAAGCCATTTAGCCCAGCTTTATAGCAACAAGAAGGGCCAGAGGCCCCGAGGTTAATTAAGCTTAATTGTTAACCTGTTTTCTGGAGAACCATAAAACTCTGGCTACCCAGAAAGGGAAACTTCACAAGCCTCTGTCTCCAGAACCAGGGGGAAGTGGGAATGCAAAGGCGGTCCACCTGGGCTCACAGATCAGAACCCAGATGGGAGAAGGGAAAGGCCCAGGGGAACTCCCGCGGCGGGTCAGCACCCCTGCACAGACTCTTCCTTCCGACTTCAGGGAAGGCTGTCCGGGGGCTCTGGGCTGAGGCTGCTCCCACCATCCCACCCTACACCGGGGACCCACGCGGAGCTGGGTCCACCCCCACAGCTGCCGGGGCCTGCGTAGCCCCAGGCTTCCGCCCCACCTCCCTGTCTCATCTCTGGCTCTCCCAGGTCCAGCGCCCCTGGGCTCCAATGGGGTGCGCTGGTTTTCGCACGGGCCCAAGTGGAGGCTAATCAGGAGAAGAAACCTGCTCCCAATAAAGAAACCAGCTCAAAGCCCCCAAACCGCCCGCCCACCACAGAACGCATTCCCCAGTCCAAGGGGAACTATTTCTGGCTCATCCTTGGGGAAGAGGGTGGGATCACATGGGCTCCCGCTTCCGGCTTCCAAGAGCACAACCTCCCACTGACCACAGGACGCCAGGGCCTGTCCTTGGAAACACAGGGGCTCAGGCCCACCCTGGAAACGGCTTCCCATCTGGGGGGAGCCAGAGAAGGCCCCACTCCTCCAAGGACCAGCAGGCAGTCGGGAAACTCCCAGGTGCCTGCTTGACCCGAGGCCCTGCAGCAGGTTTGGGGAACAAACATGGGAAAGTCCCGCAGGCTTCTGGGAGTGACAACAGACCGGGTGCCGGGCTGCAGCAACCTCCTGGACAAACAGCTGAGCTGGTGGCCAGGCATTCCAGCCGTGGGGGAGGGTGCACCAGCTCATCAGCCGGCTGCCCCGGGCTCCTGGGGGTGGCACGCCCCCTCCCCCGGCCCTGGTCACTGAGTCAGAAGTCAGAGGAAGCCAGGAGGGTCGCCCCGGAGGAGGCTGCCTGGAGACTCTTGTAGGGGCTGGGGTCAAGTGGGCACGGGGCCGTCTGTACCGAGGACCCACACAGTGCAAGGGTGACGCTGCACAGCCCGGGGAAGACGTGCGGGGGTGGGGGGGGGTGGGCAGCCCTACCTGGGAAGGGAGGACGGACGCTCCATCCACCCAGCTGCCCCTCGGGGCCCCAGCTGCCTACTAGCACTGAAACACACTTTTGTGAGTTAGAACAAGGTGTACCCGAACCTCATCCTGGGTGTTCACCTTCCAGAGGACTCCTTGGAAGATGAGTGGAATATCCCCACTTGGCAGACAAGGAAAGGAAGACCACAGAGGCTGGGCAACTCATCAAATCACTGGGAAGGGATGGACAGAATGCAGATTGCCCCCAGGAGTGGTGGATTCCCAACTCTTGGGGCTCTGGGAGGCAGCCAAGGAGGTATACGACAGGACAGAGGATGCCTGGTTACAGCCCCAGGATCAAAGGCACAGATGCATGTAGACACACTCCCACATGCCTTCAGCTCGGGGCCAACCAGGCAGCGGCGTGGCCGCCAGCGCGCTGTGGCTGGGCCAGGCTGGGTGGCCTTGCCTGCCCCTGTCACTCACTCCACCGTGGGCTGGGACACCCGTGGCCTCGGGGGACGGAGTCAGGACCTCAGTAGGTACACACTGCATGTGCTCCTCACTCCAACCCACCCTTCAGAGGAGCTCCCAATACAGAAGCACCGCTCAAGACGAGGCCTAAAAAGAGCCTTCCCATCTCGAAGGAGGACAGCTCTGGGACGGGCTGGACTCAGCTCCAGGCAAAGCCTCGGCTCCACTCACCCCAGACAAGCAGGTTCTCTGCGGAGAAGCTTCAGGAACCTGGGCCTGCCTGGAGCTTCCGGGGGTGGAACAGATGCTATCGACTCAACCGAGTCCTGAGCGGGAGAAAAAGACGTCAGGGAAAAAGCCCAGGGCTGGGGACGCAGAGCTAGGTGGCCCTCAGGCAGTTCCTGGAGGCCGAGAGCGCTGGTCTGCTGTGAGCAGTGGGCGCAGCGCCAAACTCCAGGGCCTGGCACGGAGTAAACCCGGTCCTAGGACTGCGCGTACAAGATCCTCTGACAGCCAGACGAGATCCTCTAGCTCGCCAAGCTTACACCCTGGCAGGGGGGTGTGGTGACTCACAGGTACACGAAATCAGTCGGCGGGCTGGTTTCAGGTAGAGATCAGAGCCTCCAGGAAAATAGGGGAAGACGCTTCGATGGAGGGACCAGGATGGTCAGCAGGACCCGGTCAACCTTCCCGGGTCTGGGTCTCTGTGTCTGCCGTTCCTTCTGCCTGGGACGCTTTTCCTCCAGATGCTCTAGCGCCTCCCACCCTCGCCTCCTCCCCCGTGGAGCTCGCTGAATGAATGAATGGAGGTGACAATATCTCCACCCTGTCCTGGATGGCGGGAAGCAGTCAGCCATGGGAGGATTCGGGGCAGGGCGTGTCAGCCAGCCAGAACAAGCTTGCGTGTGCCTGCGGGGGCCGGGCACAAGCAGCAGGAGGGATGCCATGGGTCGAAAGGGGGTCCTGGTGGGCCACAGCAAACAGCTTCAGTTTGTGCCCACAGGGAACTCCCTGACAGTCCTGGGCAGGGGCCTGACAGGGTCCGCCCTCTCCTCCCCAACTGTGTCCCCCTCTGCTTGGCCCTCTGACCATCTGTCTGCTAGGCACCCCAACATGAGTCCCATTCACTCTGGTTTCCATGCTTTTGTCTTCACGATTCTCTCTGAAATAACCTTCTTGCCCCTCAGGCAGCATATTAAAAAAATCACCTTCCGTACAGCACAGGGAACTCTGCTCAATGTCATGGGGCAGCCTGGCTGGGAGAGGAGTTTTGGGGAAAATGGATACATGTATCTGTACGACTGAGTCCCATCGCTGTTCACCTGAAACTATCACAAGGTTGTTAATCAGCTACCCCCCAATATAAAAGAAAAACTTTTTTTTTAAATCGCCTTCTGAAAACATCTGTATTTGAACCCATCTTGACCATGCTCGCTCACTGTGCTCCCTCAGCGCTGGACCGCACCTTAGGCTCAAATGATGTCTAAAACCACCGGGGACCCAGGCACCCGTTGAGCTCCATGGATGCCCTCCCCCACCTTGTCATGCTGGTCGTTAAGCTACTAGGAAAAATCAGAGGCCACCTAAGCGGCCAAAAGCAGGGGACGGGTGAGGGGTGCTCAGCCCCACGACGGGAGGCAGACGGTCACGAAAAGGGCAGGAGATGATGGCTGTGGAAACATGTGTCCAGTGTATCCGGGAGTTGGGAAGAATCTACTGAAAATATTTACATAAGTTGACAACACACTGGAGGGGTTATAGGATTACCAGTGATGTTTTTCCTCCTTTCTGATTATCTACCTCCCAGGAAGGGCAATAAGAAGATCACACGGAGTGGGGGCCCAGGCAGCGGTCAGGTGTGAGGACAACCCTGTGCTCACAGCAGGCACTCGGTCCTGTTGGGGGACAATTACCCCTGCCGCCTCCCATCCCCCCGCCACTCTGGACCCCGAATTGAGAGCAGAGGCAGGGAGCAGACAGGTGGGTGGAACCAGCTCTGTGACCTCAGGCTTCAGGGGCCCAGGCCTGGGGTGAAAGGATGTTACTACTTTGCGGGCCATGATCAAGGGTGGGGGCGGCCGTGAGCTTCAGCAGGAAGGCCTGGGAGGGGACTGGCGAGCTCTCAGGTGCTGCCTACTTGTTGGCCAGATGTTTGTTGTTTAGTGGCTGAGTGGCGTCTCTTTTGCGACCCCAGGGACCATGGCCCGCCAGTCTCCTCTGTCCAAGGAATTCTCCAGGCAAGAGTACTGGAGTGACTTACATTTCCTTTTCTGGGGGATCATCCCAATCCAGGGATCGAACCTGCCTCTCCTGCATTGGCAGGTGTGTGTGTGTGTGTGTGTGTGTGTGTGTACGTGTGTGTGTGTGTACCACTAGCCACCTGGGAAGCCCGCCTACTTGGCCACAGGCTAGTAAAATCACACCTGGTCTTCCCTTCCCATCCTCTGCTCAGACCCCACATGGGTGGGGGACCCACACATACCTGCTGAAGGCAGAGAAGAAACACACGCATGGGAGTGGGCTTGTCTTGGCTCCCTGCCCGAAGCAGCACTTCTGATTGTGTCACAGGGGGTTGGTTCTCATAACAGACGGCTCGGCCCACGCTGGCATGGTTTGGGGCACCTGGGCTCATTTATCCCCAGGAAACAAAGGCTTGACCAAGCCGTGCCAGCCTGTCCTGGAGGTGTGTGATGGGCCAGCCCCCCCTAGAAGGGTCCCTCCATGGCCTGGGCTGCTGGGAGAGGCTACATCTGGAAGCAGCGCTCTGGACACCCGGGGCCCACGGGAGGGAAGGCTCCTGGAGCCCCGGGAGCATGATTCCCCTGTTCACAATCGCTGGGAGCACGTCTGGCGTGTGGCACAGCCCCGGCTCAAGCCAGCTCCCCACAGCCTGCTGCTGCTGAAACCGCCCTCCCTTCCCCGACATCCTGTGTGAGGCCCGCGTGTGGCTTTGGCCTCCGTCTGCAGGGTGTGAACACGCCCCTGCACCTCCCACCCTGGGGGAATGGTAAGGCAGGGCTCTAAGCGCCCGGGGCAGCTGCTGACCCCTCCAGCATCTGCCTGTGCCAACTCAGATGCCCACGGCTGCTTTGCTGGCGCCTGAGTTGTCCTGGGAAACCCAATCCCCCAGAGGCACCAGGCAGCCCCTGGCCAGCAGCTTAGCAACCAAACCTTGGCTCAAAGGGCACCTCTGTGGAGGTGGGACTAAAACAGAGAGGAGGCGGCAACCACGGTACTGTCGTCGCTGCTGCTGTTAGGTAATAAAAGCGACGGAGGGAGCTGTGGCCAGATACTGCTTGAAGCACTCGACAAGCATCGCCTCATGTAATTCTCCCAGCTACTTATGAAACTGCTAATTCTGAGCGCTAGCAAGCCTGAGAGGAGTCCAAGTCCCAACCTGAACTCCAACCAGACTGCACAGCGTCTGCTCAGTTCAAGCCTCACTCCCAGGACAATGGGGCTCCCCAAGAGCCCTCACCCTCCCTGGCTGGATCCAGGTCAGTCACATCCCAACGGAGCCACAGGCCAGTCCTCCAGCCCTGGGTGGGCCCTCCTGCCGGGTGCGGGGGTGGGAAGTCAGAATGCCTGCGTCTCTCCACATCCCCATTCTGGGGGAGTCAGTCCTCACCTGCAATCTAACCCCAGCCTCCCTCCAGGGAAGTGACAGATTGGGACTGGCCAAGCACGGGGAAAAGCAAAGCCATTCTGGGGAGAAGACAGACTACGACTCGCCTGGGGTGGGGGTGGGTAAGCTGCCTGGTTCATCCCGTCAAGCTCCATAACATGACCTCCGACTTGCCTAAAACTTGGAAGGCCAACCCGTGGAGCTTTCAGGATATGTCAGCCCCAGGACGGACATGCCTCACCTTCCATGGTCGTATCTCCAGTGCTTAGAGCCCTGAGACATGAAAGTGAAAGTGAAGTCGCTCAGTTGTGTCCGACTCTTTGCGACCCCGTGAACTGTAGCCTACCAGGCTCCTCCGTCCATGGGATTCTCCAGGCAAGAATACTGGAGTGGGGTGCCATTTCCTTCTCCAGGGGATCTTCCAAACCTAGGGATCAAACCCAGGTCTCCCACATTGCAGGCAGACGCTTTAACCTCTGAGCCACCAGGGAAGCCTCCCTGACACATGAGAGGCACCGAATTTTATTTAAAGAACTCCCTCACTTCCTGTAGGGCTTCCCCAGTAGCTCACCAGTAAAGAATCTACCTGCAACAAAGGAGATGCGGGTTCCATCCCTGGGTCAGGAAGATTCCCCTGGAGGAGCGCATGGCAACCCACTCCAGTATTCTTGCCTGGAGAATCCCCTTGGACAGAGGAGCCTGGCGGGGTGCAGTCCATAGGGTCCCAAAGAGTCAGACACGACTGACTGAGCAAGGCAAGGCACCTTCTGTAAGCCTGTGCTCACGTGTGACCTTTTTGATGAAGCCCATCCTGACCCCTTTTTAAAGTTGCAACCTGCCTCCCTCCCAAGGGGTCTCAACCCCTGCCTCCACCTCAGTTCTTCCTCTATAGCTCATATTGCCTTTTAGCAGATTATTTATTACCTACACTTATTCCTGGCCACTCAAGATTCCCATCCTTTAGAACAGGAGTCCTGTGACAGCCGAGATCTTTGCTTGGTGCAAGGATTATGCCTGGTGTCTAAACCACACCGCACATACAGAGACACTAACAAATACCTGTTGAATAAATGAACAGCTGGGACTGAATGGGGATCAAGTAGGCAAACATCTTCTCCAGGTAGGAGCCACTGATCCCAAAGAGCACAAGGATGGGGCCGCAGGGGAACTTCCTGTTCTCGTCTCTGGCCAAGGCCGGGCCATGTGCATACCACACCTGACATGGGGCTTGGGATACCCTTATGGACCCTGTCTTAGCCTGATGTTCCAGAAGACCCGGCTCCTTGGCAAGGAGAGCCAACATTATTTACTAGAATCAAACAGTCCTGCGCCCAGATGTCCCTCTCATCAAACCCTGGGAACACTGAGTCAGGTGTCTAGAGAAAGTATCCAGTCTCTGCTGGATTCCTGAAGGGTAGAGTCAGGTGCCTAGCTGCTTCCCTGTCCCCACGCCCAGAGGAGCCTCTCCTAGCTCAAGAATTCACTGTGGCTCCTGGGGAGGGGAAGGAATGGGGTGACTCCTCTGAGGACCAGTTTCCTCTGAGACGCAGGGGGTAAGGGGGAGAGAAGGCCACCCCCAAGGGAGGTGGACAAAGGCCCACAGGGACAGCCCACAGGGAGGGGAGGCTCTCCCAGGGAACCCTGGGGAGCTGGGGCTGGAGAAGGGCAAACAGTACCGGTGGCCCCACGGGGACCCCATCTTCTGTCCCACACCCCACTTCTCTCTGCAAAGGACTCCAGGGCCAGGGAAAACAACGTTGCCAGAGACCTGCCGAGCCTCGAGCCAGAAGGAGCCCTGATAGTGCTATCACCCGAGTGAGATAAGAAGGCCTCTCCGGGCTGAGTACTCAGGATAAGTGGGTCCAGCCGGCCGTGCCGCTCAAAGCAGCCAACCCAGGGGCAGAGGCCATGGGCCTCCGGGGCCTTCGCCGGGCCCCTGATTCGGGTGTCTCAAAAGCTGCGGCTGACATGTCTGGGAGGGCCCTTCTGCGGACACCACATTGCCCCTGACTCCCGCCAGGGATGCTCAATGTCTCCAGTGGGGTAGACGGTGGGGCGCAGGCTGATGGCAGAGGATCCCACCCTTCGCAGCTCTGCACACCAGCTTCTCTGTGGGAGGGAGGGTCCCGGGGCCAGGAAGTCCTGGCAGGAGATATCTCTTCCCTGAATGAGGTTGACGGAATGCACGACGGAGTTCAGAGAAAAATCTCGTTAATGGTAACAGAGCAGCCCAGGAACACGCTTCCCCTACCCACTGACCCCGCCACCCACCCACCCACCCACCAGGGTGCAGAATGTGTAACAGTCAAGCCCTCCCCAGAGCACAGAGCAGAGGAGATTAGATTGTACACACACACACACACACACACTCCCCCCAGGAAAGGCTGCCCCAGCTGGGGTCTGGCCATCAGGCCTCACTCCCGGCTTTTCTAAGCAGCAGCAGAAATACCGAGGGCCGCTGGAACCGAAGTGAAGTTAGGAGAGACCTCAGCCCTCCAAGAAGCAACAGCCTCATTCTCAAAGTTCTCATTCTCCAGAGGTTTTCAAAAATTGGGATTTCTGGACAGAGAAGCCAACTGCCCTCATGACCCGTCAGGGCTCAAAAGGCCCCGGCATCTGCCCTAAGGCTTGCTGCAAGTGATCGTATGACTTTTATGCTTCGCGGGGAGGCTGAGCAGCCCACCCTCACCTGGTGCCGGCCAGGACCAGGTATCTATGATATTTTTCATCCTCTTGTCAACATCTGTAAAAACAAGGCTCGCCGAGGTTTGGCATGGTTAAGTAACAGAGTCAAGGTCATGTAGTGAAAAATCAGCATGGCACAACTCAAAACTATACCTGAGTCTGGAAAGACACTAAAAATCTTACTGAGGGCTTCCTGGTCGTTCAGTGGTAAAGAATCCACCTGACGGAGACACAGGTTCAATCCCTGGTCTGGGAAGATCCCACATGATGCACGGCAACTAAGCCCATTTGCCGCAACTGTTGAGCGTGTGCTCTTGACCGCAGGAGCTGCAACTACTGAAGCCCACGTACTGCAACTACTGAAGCCCATGCACCCTAGAGCCCGTGCTCCACAACGAAAAGTCACTGCAACAAGAAGTCTGCACACCACAGCTAGAGAGTAGCCTCCACTCGCCACGACTAGAGAAAAGCCCGTGCAGCAGAGAAGACCTAGCACAACCAAAAAAAAAAGAAAAAGCAAGCACTACACCTGAGGCAAGACTATGAAGCAAGAGGGAAGATTTTTCCCTCTTATTTTACTCTTTCTAAAATGCTTCATTTGCCCCAGGGAGCTCCTATTACCTTTTAAATTTTTGAACCTATTACGGGTTATCTGGGATTAAGACACTTTTTAAACGCTACTAAGAAGTTGGGTTTCCCTTGTGGCTCAGCGATAAAGAATCCACCAGCTAATGCAGAACACATGGGTTCGATCCCAGGGTCTGGAAGATCCCCTGGAGAAGGAAATGGCAACGCACTCCTGTATTTTTGCCTGGGAAATCCCATGGACAGAGGAGTCTGGCGGGTTACAGTCCATGGGGTGGGAAAAGAATCCAACAGGACTTAGCGACTAAACAATAACAAAGGACTAAGTTACTAAATGAATAAAACTATATTAATCTGCTGCTAAAGGGGATGCTTCTTTGACTCAGAGAAGGTTAGGGATGCAGGATGACCCAGACCTTTTAAACAACTGCCCAGGGGCTCCCACCGAGACTGGCCCCGTCTAAACTTTAGAGAACAGCAGCAGGCACTCGAAGCACCAAGTTTGGTTTGACTCCTCACTGATGAAAGTGAGCACTGTGTGCAGATGGTTGAAGAAAACCAAATCTGAATGCCCTGTGCATAACATAAAGAAGCTGGCCCATCTCTTCCAGGACCATTCCCATGCTTCAGCTCACAAAACCCAGACGGTCTTCCTCAGAAGCCACTTCTGCCCTTGGCTCCCCGCTGAGCTGGGCCAGGGCTCTTCAGTACTGCTGCTCTGAGTCTCCCACCTGGGGTTTCCTGTCTCCATGACACACAACCCCTTCTTCTTCCCCTCTCTGCTCAGAATCCCCTCCCCAGATTGAAAAGACCCTGAGTTGTAAACTCCGGGAAGGGTGCCTAGAGCCTTGGTTAAGATGCCCTGCATCTGGCACAAGGATCCCCAAGGGAAGGGCGCTGAGTCTACGCCCCGCCCACCTCACCCAAAGCTCACCTGTCTCAGGTGAGAGCCTCAGGGGGCCACTACCACAGCTCTCCTGGTAACCGTCAGTTCTCCTCGCAGCCCAAGCTCAGGGTGCCTGGGAACCGTCCAGCCCCGAGAAAACCAAGAGCAAACTGCACTTTCTTTGACACAACAGAATTTCTCACTTTTCGCCAAGTCCCAGCGTCCCGCTGCGCAATCCCACCACCGTGGCTGTGGAAA
Organism: Bos taurus; assembly: GCF_002263795.3. Taxonomy (NCBI): domain Eukaryota; kingdom Metazoa; phylum Chordata; class Mammalia; order Artiodactyla; family Bovidae; genus Bos; species Bos taurus. The sequence continues at coordinate 56,019,569 of NC_037346.1, forward strand.
AGAGGCTGGGTCTCCATCACGTCCCCCAAAGGGATACAAAGCTGCCTGGGGCGGAGAAAGGCCCCAAGACCCAAGTCCCTCCCGCGGGCTTCCTGCGTCCGGGGATTAGGAGGCACAAAGGGCCGGCAGGCAGAGGGCCCAGATGGCAGGGGCAGGGGCTAAGCCGCCGACGTAACGCGCTCCGGCCCCCGCGGGCGGAGAGAGGGCCGCTGGGGGTGCGCGTCGCCGGCCTCTCCGGCCAGGCGCCTTACACGTGGGGCCCGGGGTCCCGGGGCTCCGTCTCCGCCCGCGGTGACCCTCGCACTCTGCCGGGCCGAGCACCTGTTCCTCGGCTCTACCAAGCCAACACGATTGTGCAAGCCCGAAACCCAAGTTCTGTCTGTGATCGCCGGCGGATCGGGCACGGAAAAGTTCCCAGCCGCACTTTCTACAGGTGTCTGTCTCCCAGACGAGCGGAGCGACGGGATCCGGGGCGAGGCGAGCGGACCCGCGCGCAGCCCTCCCCGCCCGGGGAAGCCAGGGGTCCCGGCCCTCCCCGGCCTTCCCGCTCCGGCCGGCGGGCGCCCCGAGGGGGCGGCCTCGGCCAGGTGGGCCCCGGCCCGCACTCACCTGGAACCCCAGGCCGGCCCCCGCCCGAGGCCTCCGAGTCCTCCTTCAGCCCCAGCCACCGGCTCCGCACGCTCCGCCGCGGGCCCGCAGGCTGCTGGGCGGCAGTCTCCTTCCTGCTCACCTCCGGAGCGGCGAGCAGGGGGCGGGGCCGCCACTATTTACATAAAGGGCGAGCCGGCCCTGAGCGCCGGGCCCCAGCGGCCCCGCCCCCCGGGCCTGGCCCCGCCTCCGGGAGTCCACGGCCGTCGAGGCGGGGTCCCCGCGCCGGCGCCCTCGGGGGGGCGGGGCCGCGCTCGGGCCAATCCGCGGCTCCGTCCGCCCGGGGGCGGGGCCCCAGCCCGCGTGAATATGCACGAGGCGCTGTCGGCCCGCCCCCAGCCTCACCTGCGCGCACCTTGGGCCGCAGGACCTCCGCGCCGCGCCCAGTGTCCCGCCGCCTCCCGGAGGAGGAAATAGTTCCCGGAACGCGCGCCTGCCCCGGGCTACCTCCCAGGACCGGCTGCAGAGGGGAGCGGTCCCTCCCACGACCCGGCCCCGGGCTGCCCCGGAGGGAGGGGCAAAGCCCAGCCTGCTCTTCTTCCTGCAAGCGCCCAACCCTATCAGGGAGGGGGGCCGGTGGACACAGGGCCAAGTTTCGGGACCGAGAGCTAGGTGCTTTGGGATCGGGCGTCGCCGAAGCACCTCCTCTCCGGGCGGGCCCCAAGCCTGAGCCCTCCTCCGAGTCGTCGACAGCGGCAGCAGCAGCAACCGGGGTTTTTAGCACAACGAGGGAGGGCAATTGGAACGACGAGAGGGGAGAAGAACGGGGGGTGGAGGCCAGGCCAGAGGCCTGGGCCGTGGATGGCACGCTCCACCGCACAGTTTGAAACGACTAGCTTTCGAGCCACGCTGACGTGGCGCCTCTCCGCCGCCCCTCTACCCGGAGCCGTCTGCGTGGTGTAGTGCCAACCTCCCACTTCGGACTACCTTTCAGAAAGCCAAACTAACTAGAGGTCAGTGACTTCCCGGAGAAAGGGTTGGGGTCGCATTTCTGCCCTCCCACAGGCTGCTCCTAGCTCTTGCACCGGAGAAAGCAGCACTGTGGGTGGGGAGGGCCTGGGGCCCAATTCCGAAGGATGGTGGGGTAGGGAGGACTCTTCCAGTAAATCCAGCTACAGCAGTAAAAGGATATATATATATATATTTTAATGGCTTTGGCTTTATCGCATGAAGCAGGCACACTCTCATTTAAAGGCACAGAGTCTTCTGCCCCACCTCGCTGGCCTCTTGGAATCTAGTCCTGAATTCCAAGGGGATTACTGCAAGGCAGCAGTCTCAGACCTGGGGCTTAGAAGCGCTGCAGCGGCCAGGTAGCGGGGCAAGGCTTTGCTCTCCTGTGGGCATCAGACACCCAAGGCCAAGGCCCAGACTAGCCTCTGAAGCTACAGATCAGAGTCTGGGTGTAGGAGGCAACTGCGATGGTCCCTGAGAGTGGACGGTCCAGGTCCCCCAGGGCAGACCTCAGCTGGGTGGTCAGTGTTCCAGATCCCTGGGCAGCGTGAAGTCCCTGAAGCTGTAGAAGGAGATGTCTCCATGATCCACCAGGGCAAAAATCAGAGGGACATCCCCACTCTGGTAGGACAACCGCTTGAGGGTGCAGAGGTCTGGGACCAGCTCATCAGATCTGCAAGAATCAAGGTTAGACTGAGACCTGGCCAGAGCCCACCCATAAGTTTGGGAAGCCAACCCTCCTAAGCTCCCAGGGAAGGCCGATGTATGACAGGAGTTGGGGGGACAAGAAGTCTGGCCCTGGGCTCTCCTGTCTGCAAACCACATGGCTCTGATTTTCCAAGTAACACCCAGGGCCCTGGTAGGGTAAGGAGACTGGGAATAGTGAGGGTCTTGCCTCTCTTTTAGCCCGGAAACCCCTCATTCACATCCTTCTGCTGGCTGAGCCTGGAACTGAAATGGCCCAGGAGAGAAGCTACTCGAAAAGGACAGGAGTGAGAACTGAGGATGAGGACGCTTGGGTTCCCGTAGCACTAACTGGCTGTGTGACCTCTCTGGACCACTGGTTCTTCTCAGGGACTGACAGATTAGCGGGGGGCATGGAGGGGACATCCACGTGGTTTACAAGAGGACTCGCAGCCACGCTCACTGGTCTCATACCCGCTAATGCACAGCCGGACATAGGGCTTGCCAGGGTTATTCTTTCGGAAGGTGGCCACGGCGTCAGCCTGGTAGACATCAAAACTGATCTCCAAGCCCCCGGGCTTCTCCAACAGCCTGAGGACAGAGTGAGAAACCTTAGGAGACAGGGGCACTCCTCTCCCACCTTTTCTTTCCATACCACCTTTTTCCTCCCCGTTTCAGGGAGCAGCCTCCTCCAGGGAGACTAAGGAGGAGCAGTGACCCTATCTCAGAACCGGTGGGATAAATCATCAATCTACTTGGCTCTTACTCCTGCGGATATACAGGAGTATTATTACCAGGGTAGGGGCCCCTGAAATGATCCCCCAGCTCATGCCCAACCTCAGGAGTCAAATCCCAGCTGCCAACTCCTGCTGGCGCCCCAAGTACTATAGAGGTGGGCACTACCTGGAGACTCACCGGGCACCTCCTTCAGCAAGGTGCGTTGTCTGCAGCACAGAGATCTGCTGAAGGACTGAGGCTACAAGGACGGTGAAAACAAGGCGCTCGTGAGGAGAGTCGACCATCCAGACTCCCTGACATCTCTGAATCTGCCATCTTGTTTGGGGTTGCCAGATTTAGCAGATTTTTTTTTTTAAAGTATAGGTATGTCTCATGCATGGAGAAGGAAATAGCAACCCACTCCAGTATTCTTGCCTAGAGAATTCCATGGACAGAGGAGTCTGGCGAGCTCCAGTCATGGGGTCACAAAGAGTTGGATACAACCAGGCGACCAACACACACGTCTCATGCAATATCTGAAACATACTTATACTTTAAAAAAAAAAAGTTATTTATCTGAAATTCAAATTTAACTGCTCTGGCAATCTCACTCTAGTTCCTTACAACACACCACATTCCCATAAGGATTGTAGTCCTGAATATATTAGCACTGTTCTTGTCTTATTCTCTACTCTTAACATGTAGGGTATATAGGAGATCTTCCTTTCATTTGGCCAACATATCGCCCCCTTGTTCCCCTCTAACAGAGGTGGGAGAGCACAGGACCACAGCCATCCACATGCATCTTGTTTATGATTTTAAGGATGCGGTTGTAGTTTACATTCCTCCTCGCCTCTCCTCAGGCACAGACCAGGCTGTTTCTAAACCTTCCCAGGAGCCTCTTCGCTGCTTCCTGCAGTGGACAATCCTGTGGGTTCCACTCCACCTACCGCTCTCTCCTCCCCCATCTTCCTTAAGCCTCCATCAGCTGCAGTCAATGCACGCCGCTTTTAAAGGCATGTGATCCCTCAGCTGCCCGTGGCCTGTGGCAGGGTGATGTGGTACCTGGGGAGTCGGCGCGATCGGGACTCAGCAAGGGGGTGACAGGCTGGTCCCACAGGTGTGGGGGGCGGCTCTGGGTCTTCTGCAGGTGCCGCCTCTGCAGCAGCTGCTTGTACTCCCGCCAGCTGGAGCAGCGCTGTACCTGGGGGTCAGCGTTCACATCCTCGCGGAAGTGCTGGGCCTCTGCCTGCCGCTCCCGTTCCCGCCGAGAGAGCTTCTCCTTCCGCTGGTTGAGCCTCTGGCACCAGGACTCGGCGTCCGTCTCCCGTCCAGCCACGTTGGCCGGGAGCAGCTCAGGAGCGGGGGCGAGCAGGAGGGTATGGCGGCTGTCTGCAGCCATGTTAGGGAAGGAGATCTGCTCAAAGTTCCAGCGGGGCTTAGGAGCCCCCGTGACCCCGTCCTCTATTTTGCCATTCTCTGGGCTGCATTGTGCCCCCTCCCTGCCCAGACCAGGGCAGGGTTTCAGGGACCCCAGCAGCTGAAGGGGGCCCACGGGGCTCTTTATGGGGCTTGACTCCTGGGGTTTCTCCTCTGGGCGGCAGCTGTTCTGGTTCTGGGGAGGTGGGCTGCAGGTTGCTGGGCTCTCGGGTGTCCCATCCATCCCCTGCAGGGGGTTCTGCAGGGCCTTGGGCTTCTTATTAATGGACCTGAGGGAGAGGAAACGCAGCCCATCTGCTCCTGACTGCTGAGGTGCACATGACCTCCATAAGCCCTACTGCCTCCCTGAGCCCCTGCGGGAGCCACCCCAACCCAACTTTTAAGCCCAGGCATTCTCCAAGGTCCCGAACACCAGCACTTCCACAGAATTCTCCCTGTGGGGTGGCCATGCGGGGAGCATTACTGAGAGCTGGAGCTCCTCCTCTTCCTCTTGCCCTCCAGGCACTGGGCACCACCGTCCAAGTTCAGCTGCCGCTCGTAAGGGGACAGGACAGAGCTGTGGGTGAGAATGGGTGGGGGGCAGGCAACTGATCCACCTCCTCAGTCTGGTGCTCCCCTTGGAATGTGTGAGGGACTGGCCCAGAGTAAGTCAGCGGGCCAGGGCTAGAACCATAACCAAGGGCTGGAGCCCCAGGCAGACCCCACACAGAGTAATGGGGGAAGACACAGGGGCCTCCCTGCGCATCTTTGTCCAGGCCTCTGGGTCTCATCAGTGGTACCTTTGAACAGAGGTTCCCTGACACCAGGGCTCCTGCAGAGCCAGCAATAAATAATTAACACTGGTGAGAAAAGTCAGGAGAACTGGAAAACTTGGAAAATAAAGAAAAATGAAAATAAAACCCATGGATACCAAGGTAACATTTTGTTTCCTACAAACACACATATTGACTGTCTTTCACCATATCTCTGTCAAAAATGACACTGTACTAACATACTGCTGTTTGGTCCTTTTTATATTCAACAATATAGTGTGGCCCTTTATTACAGCATTCTTCCCTGCCAGGAGTTTTTCTTATGGCTGTGAGGCTGTACTGTCCATTATAGTAGCCCTAGATACAAGGGGCTATTTAAGTTAAATTTAAACCTATTAAAATAAAAAATTCCACACAAGCCACATATCCTGGACAACACAGACAGAATATTTTTGTCACTACAGAAAGTCCTATCAGATAGTGCTGATCTAAGGGATAAACTCTAATCTGTGTGACCATGTTTTCCCTGTTGGGCTTATACGAGGTTTCCAAGATCACTGATTTTGCAAAGTGATGGTGTTTTGTGTAAGCTCCCCTCAACACAGGTTCTGTGGGGTAGTGCTTTTGTTCTCTGCTCTTCCTCAGCAGCCAGCAGAGGGCCAGCACCCAGTTAGTAGTCAGTGTTGGGCTTAGTCGCTGGGGACTAGGATAAATTCGAGGGAACTAAGACAGGGATTTACCTTGGTTGGAATCGTCGAACCACATAGCCGAGTCTTTTCAGGTGGCTGAAGACCTCAAAAAAAGAAACCCGAAGTCAGACGTCCACTTATGGAAAAAAACTGTTCTCCAGACAGAAGCCATTCACCACGCCCCGAGATTCCAAACCCTGCTACCGGCAGGACCATACTCTCTCATAAACACCCTCCCCACACTGAGGTCTCAAGTCTCTGAGTTGCTGTCTCTCACTGGCCTTACTCTGGGCACGAATGACAGCAGTTTCTTGATTTAAATGCAAATCCCCAAAAGCTGATAGCTGATGGACCAGGGAAAAAACTTAAGCCAGAATATTTTGATATCAAAGCTGTCACAAGTGAAGCTCCTGACTACAATACAGACAAGACAACAGAGGGGGTGGACATCCTGCCGCCCCACAACACTTCCAAAGATGGGTGGGTTTTTGGATGAACCACATGTTCCTCCATGTGGCCCTGCATCCATATATGAGCGATGTACGCAGGTATGCCCCAGCTTGCTTGATCTCTCAGTAGCATTCAACGTAGCCAAGCCCTTCTTCCTGAAAAGACCTTCTTGTGGTCTCTCTGATGCCCCCTCTCCTGGTTTTCTCCGTTGCTGGACACTCCTCACATCCATTATCTTCCCCCTGACCTCCTCATGTTAGAGTGCCCCAGATTTCAGACACAGACTTCTACTCTGGCCACACCTCCCTACAGCCCAGTGGAGTCTGAAATATCCATGCCATCAAGATCTCCACATTTATGTCTCTAGCCTTGTGCCCCTCCTCCTCTGTGTTTTTCTTGGCACTCAACTCTGAAGTCAAACATCCATTTGCTTTCTTACCTATACATTACCCAAGCGCCCCCACTAGGACATAAGCCCTTGTCAGTCTTGGAGCCTCAGCACGTGGCTTGTTGTGTAGTCACTAAGTTGTGTCTCTTTTGTGACCCCGTGGACTGCAGCCCGCCAGGCTCCTTCTGTCCATGGGATTTCCCAGGCAAGAATACTGGAGTGGGTTGCAGTTTCCTTCTCCAGGTGACCTACCGGGTCAAACCAGAGTCTCTTGCATTGGCAGGTGGGTTCTTTACCACTGAGCCACCAGGGAAGCTCTTGTAGGTACTTATAAAGGGTGGCTGATACCTGGTACTGCAGGAAAGTCACTGTGTCCTCAGTCAGCAGCAGCTGGTAGGCCTCTTGGATAGACAGCGGAAGGTCTTGGTGGAAGAGCTGGATGGAGCCCTGAAAGTGCAGCCCATAGCTCGGCTTGTGAACCCTCCCTATGGTGGCACGGCCAAGGGAGCAACTTCCCCACTCTGCTATCTGCGTGCTACACCCCCCACCCATCACGGCAAGAATCAGGCCGGCCAGGAAGGGGAGGGGGGAGAGGGAGGCAGCATCGTTACTAACAGACTGGAAAGCCTGCTCCCTGAGTGACATTCTTGTCTCCTGCTCTAGAAAGCAGATTACAAGACTCCCCCCCACCCCCCACCCCCCATCCGAATACTCGGTTGTAGATACTTTTTCCCCCAGAAGAAACGCCCTTCCGGTTCTTTGGTCACAATCCCCTCTCCACTCTCCCAGGGGCCCCACTCACACACTCCAGCAGATACAAGGCCTCTTCTGGATGAAGCCGCTGCCGGCCCTGCTCTGAGAAGCCCATGGTCTGCCAGAATTTACCCTGCGGGGGACCCAGAGCAGATGTCACAAAGGAGCCCGGGAAGGCAGAGTAGGCGGGTCCCGGGTCTCTGAGCCCCGCCGCTCACCGCAGGAGACTTCAACTCCACGAAGCCTTCTTCTGGTCTCCACTCGGCGGCCACCAAACTGCCCCTGGCGAGGAGCGGGGAGAGGGGTCCGTCTCAAGCCCACCGGATCAGACTTACGGGGTCCAGCCGCCCAGTCCGCCCCGGCTCCGCCCCCGCCCCGGCCCGCCCCTCTCACAGGCGCTCCACGCGCTCCTCGGCCAGCAGCTGCCAGAGCTCCTGGCGGCACAAGCGCAGCCGCTCGGCCTGGGCCTCCGAGCCGTCGGGGAGGAAGTCCTTGGGGCCATGCGAGCGCTGGGGCAGCTTCTGGGACCGGGAACGTGCGGCGAAGAGCTCCGGGGCACTGGGGGAGAAAAGGCCGCGGCGTTAGCGCCGCGCAGTCGGGGCCGCTCAGCCCAGGCTGGAGATCTCCGGCCCGGGTGCTCCGGGCCCGCTCCCGCGCCCACCCCGCGGCCACGGCTCCCGCCCCCCACCCCCAACCCCGAGGCCCGGCCACGCCGCACCTGAGCACGCGCCCGGCCGGAACCTCCACGGAGGCCGACTCAGGCTCGGGATCCATCGGGTGGGGCTGGCCGACGCTGCGCGCGCACCGCCCTGCCCCACCCCTCCCGCCCCGCCCACCGCCGGGAGTCCGCGCGGCCCTAGCGCGCGCGGGTTCCACCGCCGCTCCCCGGGGCTCCGGTCCACCCACCTGCTTCCCACCTTCCTGGGTGTCCTGGGTCCTAGCGCCCGCCGACAAATATGCGCCGCGATTACTAGGGGGCGGAGAGCTTGCTAGTTTCTGGATTTGTAGGAGCTCCCCCTCTCCTATCCCCCGCCCGCCTCTGGGGCTCCTCTCTAGTAGTTCTCGAGAAGGCTGGCGTTTGAAAGCGTCATATGAAGAGTTATAAGCGTGACCCTCCCCTCCGCAACCCCGGACTGCCTAGTCCGCACCACCCAGGCTGGACCGGGAGGAAGGCGGGGTTAGAGAAAGGAGAATGCTGGGTTCCCCAATTCGGCTTCGCACACTGAGGGCCACCACGGGCCGCCAGGTGCAGACTATGGGGGCCCGCAGTTCCTTCAGGTCCTTCTGTTGAGTCCCTGCCTGGGGGCTCGGAAGCCGGGCTTCCAGGACTTGGGGGGGCGGCGGGAGGCGCTGTCCGACCCACGACGGTGCTGAAGCGCCACCCCAGCCGGTCGTTAGCGCCTCCCGGAGCCTGGGGTCCCCGCCGCCGCCGCCTCGGGCCGTCCCCACACGGCCCGCTAGGTGGCACCATCGCTCCGACCAGGGGCCGTCGGCCTGTGACTTCGGGTCGCGGGCGGAGGTCGCCGCGGGAGTCCCGGGAAGGACGAGGGGCGAGAAAGAAGAAAGGGGGGGGCTCCCCAAGTGGGATTCCTGGGTCTCGATTCCCGGCCCATCACATCGCGTCCTCTCTCGCACCCCGTCACACACACGGTGTCTCTCCCGTCCTTCTGAACTCCAGAGCCCCGGGTCGTGCCCGGACTCCAGTCTGGACCGAGGCTCGCTCTCTAGTCCCCGCCCCCTCCCCGCCCCCATCGCTTCACCTGGACGCATGCGCGGACGCTCGAGCCCGGGGGGGGTGGGGCGGGGCCTCGCGCGGACCGGGGCGGGGCCCCGCGCGGATCGGGGCGGGGCCGCAGCCTTTGATTGACAGCCCGGCTGCGCGGCCGGGACGGTCCCTCCGCTCCCGATCCGGTGGGAGGGAGGGGGGAGGGGCGGGATTTCCTGCGGGAGGCGCCGAGCCGGCCTTGGAAAAGGAGGAGAAAAGGGGTGGGGGGGGCAGTGGGAGCCGCCGTCCAGGGGGCCAGGGACCGAGCAGGACCGGCCGGACCCCCGGCGGGGCGGCTGGGAAAGGTGAGACTGCGGGGCCTGATCTGGGGGTCAGCACTCTTGAGGGCCGGCACAAAGTAACTTTTCTTGCGGGATCCGCGGGCGCCTTCATCCGTCGGGTCTTTCTGTCCTCCTCGCGCCAGTACACCGTCTCCCCGCATCAATCCCTCCGGGCGCTTGGCCCTCCCGGTCCTTCTCGCCGCTTTGTTCCCCGGTCGGCCTGGGCTGGGCTGGGTTGGGGGGTTGCGCGGCGCTGGACTGGCATTCCGGGGGGCGGGGGAGCCAGCCCGACCCCATGCACTGCCAGGGGCGCCCTCCCCCAATGTCGGGCCGCGGGCTTTGAGCTGGAGTGCCATCTGGTTTGGGCTTGGGACTTATGGGGAGTAAGAGGACCCCAGCTAGGGCCCCAGGCCTGCCGCGGGTCTCATGCCACGGGACTCGGGCAACAAATTCTCGGCCACTGAGAAACTGACGTAAGCTTTTCTAAAGTGAAGTCGGGACTGTGGGACTCAGATTCAGGCTTGGGAGGGCGGACAGCCCCATTTAGCAGCGGTACCCCAGCTCTCATCTCTGTTCTCTGCCCGGCTGTTTCTTCATCCCGCACTAGGGGTGAGGATGGGTCAGCAACAGGTGCTGTAAAGCCTCACTGTCCTGCAGGCAGACCCTCCGCCAGAGATGGGGGGCCATACCTCCCCACTCCACCTTCTGAATTCATAAAGAGCCCTGGGGCTAGGGCTTCCGGTGATCAGAGCAGAGCCTAGATGGGGAGGGGTGACCCCTACCAGTCCGCCTGTGCCTGACCCTCCCAGGCCCCACCTTCTGGCCCACCACTTGTCTGTGGGTGTCAGAGCCTCAGGCTGTGGAGAACAGGCTGCTGGCCCGACCTGCCCCCGTGCGTCGTGCTGCCAGGGCCCCTCCTGCCCCGGGTTGAGGTGCTGCCAGGTGCCCTGGGGCCTCGGTGACTCAGCCTCCCCCTCCCAGAACACCCCCTCCCGGCCTCCCAATACTCCTCTCATGCATGGCGGCTCCCTCCCGCTTAGAGTGGCTCAGCCCCTCCCTTGACTCAGAAGGGCAGCCAGGGTAACTTGGGGGCTCCCTGGAAGCCCTGTCCTGTTCTTTTTCTGAGCCCTGCTTCTGGAACCCTTACAGACCCAGCCTTCAGCAGACCCTCAGTGGATCACACCTTCTCCAGACCCCCGAGACCTGGCCGCCCCTGCTGCCCAAGGCACGAGGGAATGCTGGCTTCTCTCTGGGTGAGCACCGGTGCTCCTGAGCCACATCGGGAAGATTGGCGCCCCCAGTCCCGGCCCATTCCTGGGCTGTCGGAAGCTGCAAGCTGATATCCGTCCAGATTTCCACACAGCCTCCACCCCCTCAGAGATCAGCTTTCCTGCTTGTGGCGGCAGCTCACGAAGCACCTTGAAGGAGTACCCGTCAACGCCTACCAAGAAGCCCACTGCCTGGGACACCAGACACACTCCCCACCACCGGACACCTGGCCCTCCAAAGGGCCAAGGGATGGCACCCTGACACCTCAGCTTAGACCAGTTTCCCTGCCTCTGCCCTGGACCCCTGAGCCCTGAGTCCAGCCCAGGGACCAGGAAGGATGGGTCGAGAACAGGACCTGATCCTCGCCGTCAAGAATGGAGATGTGACTGGCGTGCAGAAACTGGTGGCTAAGGTCAAGGCCACAAAGACAAGTGAGTACTTGATGGGGTGACTGTCTACCTGAGACCCTCCTCTGAGTGCCAGGCTATAGAGAGAGGCCTGGGGGGAGTGGTCACTCTGATCTGGGGACTTGGGGTGGGAGTGCCTCAATGTGGGAACGTCAGAGAGGAAGTTGGGTCCCCCTTGCTGTGTATCCTTAGGCAAATCTCTTAACCTCTCTGGGCCTCAGTTTCCTCACCTGTAAAGTAAAAGGGTTGAAGTACATTCATTCTAATTTTGGGGGAGTGCCTACTGTGTGCCAGGCTCTGTTCTATGCTCTGAGCTCTAGCAGTGAACAAAACCAGCCCAAATTCCTGCCCTTGTGGATTTGCCTTCAGCAGGTGGTTTTTCCAGTGTGTTCTTTGGAGCCATGGGGTTTCTGGCAGTGGGTTGGGAAAGACTGAATAGGTAGCGCTCCACCCCTGGCCCCTCAGTCCAACCAGAGCATCTCTGTGTTTTTATCAATTTGATGACAACATTTGTGAGACAGCTTTTTTATTATTATTTAGTCACAGCAGTGGGACACGTTTATTGTGGGCTCCTCTGAGTGTAAGATAGCTTTTTAAAAAGAGAATTCTGCTTAAAAGAGGGGTTTTCCTGGTAGCTCAGCTGGTAAAGAATCTGCCTGCGATGCAGGAGACCCCGGTTCGATTCTTGGGTCGGGAAGATCTGCTGGAGAAGGGATAAGCTACCCATTCCAGTTTTCTTGGGCTTCCCTGGTGGCTCAGCTGGTAAAGAATCCGCCCGCAATGCGGGAGACCTGGGTTCAGATCCCTGGGTTGGGAAGATCCCCTGGAGAAGGGGAAGGCTTCCCACTCCAGTATTCTGGCCTGGAGAATTCCGTGGACCGTATAGTCCATAGGGTCGCAAAGAGTTGGATACGACTGAGCAACTTTCACTTTCTGCTTAAAACAAAGTTCACATTATCTAACCGGTTACTGAAGCCTACTGGAGGTTGTGTGTTCAAAGTTAATTTCCTGAGAGAGAGAGGTCTCTCTGCAGCCTGGTGTCTCTAGTCGATAGGGCTGTGAGGGCTCCGTGTACAGGTGGCCACACCTGACTTCCAGCTCCTGAGTACCCCTGCAATGAGACCCGCCCCCCCCCCAAGAAAAGTAGACCTCTGGGCTTCAGGGCAAGCTCCCTGGACTGTCCCAGGAGGACACTGGACTTGTCCCCTGAGTTCCTCGACCAACAGGGACAGGAGGGGAGGGAGGATCCTTCTCAAGTGCTGGGGCTCTAGCCCCAAGACACAGCTTGGGCCTTGCACAGGAAGGAGTCCCCCGGGCTACCCGAAGATGTCTGATTATCCCCACCCACACCTGGGAGTATGGGTGCCCAAAGGAAGGATTTTAAGGGCCTGGGAGTTGTGCACATGTGTGAGTGCCCCCGCTTCCACACCAGGGCAGGACACCCAGGTTGTCGGGAGATGGAAAGGGTGCTCTCTGTGCCCTGGGGAAGTGGGTGCAGGGTGAGCCCGAATAAGGGGAAGGTGCCAAGAAGGGCCCTAGAGACCCAAGAGTGGGAGCCACTCCCCTCCTCCCTGCACCTCGATGTTGTTTTTGGCGATCTGCCCAGTGGGGCCTTGGCCTCATAGCCCTGGGGCCTCAAAGTGAGGCCTTCAGGGAGGCAAGTGGCTGGAGGCTGGGGGCGGGAACTTTGCAGCTGGGGTCCTAGGCTCTGGGAAGGTCCCTGGTGCTCGGGGGAATGTCTGTGGGGGAAGATGACCATTCCCCCACCCCCACCCCCAAGGGATTTGCACAGACATAGAGTCATAGGGTCCGGGGACTCCCTGTCTCTCTGGGACTCCCTGTCTCCTCCTCTCAGAGGGAAAGCTGGTGACAAAAAGGAGATCCCAAAGTGACCTTTGCAGACCCTAGGGCTCTTCCCTCATGGCTCAGTTGGTAAAGTATCTGCCTGTAAGGCTGGAGACCTGGGTTTGATCGCTGGGTCCGGAAGATCCCTGTATTCTTGCCTGGAGAATCCCACAGAGGAGCCTGGGAGGCTACTGTCCATGGGGCCATATTGTAGTTGCCTCTATTCCCTGTGAGACAGGTACTTCTACATCCACTTTACACATAAGGAAACTGACACTCAGAGAGGGTTAGTGATTTGCCCAAGTTCACACAGCTGTGGCGTGGCAGATCATACCACAAGCCCGAGCCCCCCTCCCTATGCTACTGCACTCGGCTGTCCATCAGAATCATCCAGGGGTAGTTCTGAAAGTGCCGACTCCCTGGTCTCCCCCAGAATTACTGAATCATCACAGATAGCCCTTGACTTTGGAGAACCAGAAAGTTCTTCAGGTGATTCTGAAGCCCAGAAGGGTGAAGGGAACTGCCGGAAGGGAGGCGTCAAGGGCTCCCTCTTTCCCCTCTGGGCGGTGGCTCGAGCTTCCTGGCTGTCCAAAGAGGGGTGCTCCCTGAGCCTCCTCCGTTGGGTAGCAGGTCACTGGGGGGCCGGCCCTCCCTGCCCGCCCGGGTCCTCAGGGTGCAGGTGCCTGGGAGGAGAGGGCGACCGATGCCCGGGCCTGGCCTCCGCCCTTCCTTCCTCCTCCCTGCTCTGAGCTGTCCCCTTCTCCGACCAGAGGAAATGGAGTGGGCTGGGGGTGGCCCGCTGAGCTCACATCCTCCGCCCGAGCCTAAATCAGGAGCGCGACCCTTCCACCCCCAGAGCCCGGGCCTGGGAAGAAGGTGGTGGCGCAGGGGAAGTGCCTGGAGCCGCTGCCAGGAACCTAGGACCCTCCGCCCTCCCCTCCAAGGTCCCCAGCCCAGTCACTCAGAGCCTCTCCCCCACCGCCTTTCCGGCCATTGTTCTGGAAAAAAAAAACACACAGAGCCACCCAGGCTGGCCCTACCCTTGTCCCCGTCATGTTGTCCTGCCACTCCCCGGAGGGGCTGCCTCTTGGCCGCCCCGGACCGTCCAGGCGGGCAGCAGGTGGAGGGACTTCCCTGTATTGACCTCCTTGCCCTCACCGAGGCCCAGAGAGGTCCTAGGGCTGGCCAAGGTCACACAGCCGGGCGGAGGAAGAAGAATCTGAACCATGCGCTTCCTGCTCCTCGGGACTCTGTTCTGTCCACTGCACTGAGTGGTTCCGTGTAACGAGGACTTTCCAAGGGGTCTGCAGGATGGCTGGGAGCAGCCTCCACCCCCTCGCGGCTTCGTCACGCCTCGGCTCTTACCTTTCTGGTGCAGCGCCATTCGGCTCGGCCCTAAACGTAGCTGTCCCCCCTCTCCCTGTCCTGTGCGCCTCCTCGCTGCAGGCTTGGTCCCTCCCTATTGGAATGAGGCCCTTTTTTGCTGGGGTATTCAGGGGCCCACCGGGGCCTGGGGGGCAGGCCTGGACCAGCATGCTTGGCACTGTGCCCGGCTGGGTTGAGCCAGGCCTCCTCCTCCTCCTTCCCGGCAGGGGTGGGTTCCAGCGGGAGGCAGGGGCCGCCTGCGACAGCACTCTCCTCTCCCTGAGGACCGCCGCCCCCCGCCTCCCGCGCCCTGGCTCACACGTGGAGCACACCTGCATGAACCCTGTCCCTGAGAGGGGACTGATCCGGTATCCTACCCCTGCCCCCTGTTCCTCTTGCCACCCCCTGCCCCGGGGCATGGAGCTGTCTGCCAGGAGCTCATGGGGTGCAGAGTCTGCAGTTCCTCCCCTGACAGGGGCCGGTGGGGGGAACAGTACCAGCTTTCACTGGAGACACCGCATCTCGGGAGTATGGGCTAACGTGTAAGGAGCGCTAAATGCTGATAGCTCCCGTCTTTCACGAGGGTCAGGCGTTGTACTCACAACTCTCGTACGTGGCTTCTGTGATCAGCCCGTTTTACAGATGAGGACCCTGAACTGAAGAGGTTAAGTGACTCTCCGCAGATCACACAGCGAGTGCCTGGCAGAGCCGGGGCATGGTGTAGGTCTGCATGATGCCACCTTCCCCTCTAGCTCCACTCAGGGATGCCCCCGGGCCGGGCACGTGGCCCTTGGGTCCAGCCCTGGCATCCGCCCTCTCACCCTCAAGCTTCTGGCCCCTCTCTCTTCTCTCTCAGCCCCCTCGGCCCTGTGGAACAATGAGACTGGCTCCTCGGCCCATTCAGGCAGGAATGCTAACCATGCGCTCGTGGGCCTGTCCTTTGAGGGCACGGCAGGCCGGGGGGCCCCCCATCTCCGCCCCCTTCGACTATAAACACGTGGGGCTGGGGACCCAGGGAAGCCAGGCCACTGCTGCAGCAGCTCCTTGCAGTCAGCGCCCTCCAGCTGATGGGCTGGGGTGGAGGGCCACAGGGACCAGACAGCTTGGCAGGCCATGGGACAGGTGCTTTTCTGCACTCCGAGAGGTCAGCGGAAGCCGAGCGGTGGGCAGGAGGGACCCTGGGTCAGGGGTGGGTACGGGTACCCTGACACCTCTGCTCTAACCCCCAGAGCTCCTCGGCTCCACGAAGAGGCTCAATGTCAACTACCAGGATGCTGATGGGTGAGTGAGAGCCCCCCCTAGTCCCTCTTGAAAACGGCGTGGTGGGGGAGGGGCGGGGAAGGATCAGGGGCCTGGAGTCCCTTTCCCTCTCAAACCCGGCCCTGGAAGCGTGTTCGCTGAGTGCTCTGGCCCGTCTGCCTGCGTGTCTGCCCGTGGGGCTGCCCCTGAGTGCAGGGAAGGGGCCTCTCTGAGGGGCCTCCTTGGGTCTGATTCCTGCTGGGCCCCATTTTCTCCCTGGAGGGTAGGAGCCCTGGGGCTCCTGCTCCCACGGCCCCCTCCCCTGGGCCCGCTGAGGGGGAGGCCAGACAAACAGGCCTCTCAGCCCAGACACTAAGCCCTTTCATGCCGCAGCCCAGCAGCTCTGCGCTCCCACGGCATGGCTGGCAGGGTGTGTGTGTGTCGGTGGGGGGTGCGGGGGGGCGGCCACAGTGGGCAAGTAACTCAGCCACGCCAGCCCCCAGGATGAGTCTGCCCTGGAAGACCAGGATTTTGGGGGTGGAGACTGCTCCCTGACACCCCTGACCTGTGTCCCACCATGCCAGCTTTTCGGCTCTCCACCATGCCGCCCTGGGGGGCAGCCTGGAGCTCATCGCCCTGCTGCTGGAGGCTCAGGCCACCGTGGATATCAAGGACAGCAACGGTGAGAGCCCAGGGTATCCCCCACCCCAGACCCTGGGGTCACTGTGCCCCTGCCACATCACGGCAGTGCCAAGGCATGTGGGCGTGGCTTCTCGGAGCTTGCAGACGCTGGACCTCGTCAGTCTTCACAGCCTACTGGGGTCGTGGGTGGTACTGACAGCCCATTATCCAGCTGGGGAAGTTGAGGTTACAAGGCCACCAGATCCTCTGTGGTGGGCATGGTGGGCTTCTGGCTTCAGCCGGGCCTCTCCCTGGCCACATCTAGCTTCCTCTGGGTCTTCTCCCCTCCAGCCAGGGCTCAGTTCTTTCCCCCAACCCCAGGCCGTCCCAGGACCTCCCTCAGAAACCCGTCCCCTCCTGCAGGTATGCGCCCACTGCACTATGCGGCCTGGCAGGGCCGCCTGGAGCCCGTGAGGCTGCTGCTGCGCGCCTCTGCGGCCGTGAACGCTGCCTCGCTGGACGGGCAGATCCCACTGCACCTGGCTGCCCAGTACGGACACTATGAAGTGGTACGTGAGCCTGCCAGCCTACAGGGCGTGGGGCTGGGGGCAGGGGCCGGCATAGGGGGCCCGGCCAGACCAGACCCCTCACCCGGCTCCCCCCACCCCAGTCAGAAATGCTCCTCCAGCATCAGTCCAACCCATGCCTGGTCAACAAGGCCAAGAAGACACCCTTGGACCTGGCCTGTGAGTTTGGACGGCTCAAGGTGAGGCCTGCTGCCCTTGGGGTACTGGGTTCTGGGCGTGCGTGGGGTCTCTGGGGGGAGGCCCTACCCAAGTGCCGGTTGCCGCAGGTGGCCCAGCTGTTGTTGAACAGCCACTTATGCGTGGCGCTGCTGGAGGGGGAGGCCAAGGACCCGTGCGACCCCAACTACACCACGCCCCTGCACTTGGCTGCCAAGAATGGCCACAGAGAGGTCATCAGGTACCCACCGGGGACCCCCCGGCTTCCTCCTCCTCTTCCTATGGGACTGATCACGTCCCCTCAGTGCCCTGCCCTGCTGCCCCCTTCACCCTGGCTCTGGATTGCTCTCCCAGCCCCCAGCGATCAGCTTCCTCTCCTTCCGTACCTGCTGCCCCCCACGCCAGTCACTCGCCCTCCCGTCTGCAGGCAGCTCCTGAGAGCCGGGATTGAAATCAACCGCCAGACCAAAGCAGGCACGGCGCTCCACGAGGCCGCGCTGTACGGCAAGACCGAGGTGGTGCGGCTGCTCCTGGAGGTGGGCGTGGACCCCTGGTCACCCCGCAGGTGTATACGGATCCCCGCCGGGTGCCGGATCCAAGACCGGCTGGGGAAGCAAGAGAAGGACTGTCCTGCATGGGTTGGGGCCCAAGTAGCTGGAAAGCAGACAGACATGGTTCGAGCCCCAGTTCTGCCTTTCACTGGCTGAGTGACCTTGAGCTCGTCCCAGAACAAATTTGAGCTTCCATTTCCTCGTGTAAAATATGAAAATAGTAGCTACTTCCTGGGTAGCTGTGGGAATTGGGAGAAGCAGCCAACCCGGTGCTCAGCACAGGCTGGCCCTGCTCTGTACACCTAGGGCGGGGTGGACGTGAACATTCGGAATACGTATAACCAGACGGCGCTGGACATTGTGAACCAGTTCACCACCTCCCAGGCCAGCCGGGAGATTAAGCAGCTCCTGCGGGGTGCGTGTGGTGGGGAGAAGACCCAGCCCAAGGGCTTCAGAGCCACTCCAGAGGGTCCCTGGGAGTGGAGGAGGAGCACATGTCACATTCCTGGGGCTGGCCGGGGGGATGCTATGGGGATGAGGGGGCAGGGACCTGGGGAAGGGTCATGAAGGGGCCTGGAGGGGTGGGAAGATGCCCTGGGAACCCTCAGATGACACCCGTCATCCTCCTTATCTCAGAGGCCTCAGGGATCCTGAAGGTCCGGGCGCTCAAGGATTTCTGGAACCTCCACGACCCCACTGCCCTCAACGTCCGGGCAGGGGACGTCATCACGGTGAGGACCTGATGTAGGCATTCCTCTGAGAATACAATTGGTTGCCGTCACTTACTTGGGCACCTGCTGTGGATCAGGATTGGTGTTAAGGTCTTTATTTGCACCATCTCATTGAACTTTTTCCCTTCTAAGTAAGGTAGGCGTTCTTACCACTTCCTTTTTTAGGGCTGACAGAATTGAGGCTTAAAAGAATTAAAGTGATTTGTCCAGAGTCACAAGCTAGCCTGCAGTGGAGCTGGGGTCTGAACCCAGGCTGACTCCAGACTCTTTGTTTGCCCTGGAGGCAACCCGGGGGTTGGGCTGGATGCTGGCAGGGGCAGGACTGTAGGCCCACTTGAGCATCAGGGGGCGCTCCCTGGGGGGAGGGGAGGAGCTGGACCACGGCTGCAGGCTGGCCACTTGGCGCAGGAAGTGACCATGCCCCCCTGCCTGTCTGCCACAGGTGCTTGAGCAGCACCCAGACGGCCGCTGGAAGGGCCACATCCACGAGAGCCAGAGGGGCACCGACCGTGTGGGCTACTTTCCCCCGGGCATCGTCGAGGTGGTCAGCAAGCGGGTGGGTGTCTTGGCACCCCGCCTCCCCTCTGTGCCCACCCCCCTGCGCCCAGGCTTCTCTAGGATGCCGCAGCCCCCTGCCGAGGAGCCCCTGCACCCCCTCACCTATGGCCAGCTGCCCCGGGTGGGCCTCAGCCCAGACAGCCCAGGTACGTCCTCCCCGGGAGCGGGTAGGGCGATGCTAGGCGCCGGCATGAGCGTCTGGCTCTGGCCAGCTGCCAGCCAGCTGTGGGCGGGGCCCACCGGGGTTCTGACCGCTTGGCTCCTGCCCCCACAGCAGGTGACAGGAACAGCGTGGGCAGCGAGGGCAGCGTGGGCAGCATCCGCAGCGCTGGCAGCGGGCAGAGCTCCGAGGGCACCAACGGCCACAGCACCGGCCTCCTTATTGAGAACGCCCAGGTGGGTGGGGGGTGGGGGGCTCTTGGGACGAGGGCTGGACCCCTTCTCCTCCCCTTCCCCCGCTCCCACTGCCAGTTCCCCAAACAAGAGACATCGCCTTCCCGTCTCCAGCCGCTGCCCTCTGCCGGAGAGGACCAGGTGCCTCCAGGACTACAGCCCGCGTCCCTGGCAGGTAGGAAGGGAGGCGGGGGCCTGGGTGGGCCAGGAGAGATGCAGGTGGGGCAGCCGAGGACTTGGCACCCCTGCATCCTGTCACCCTGAATGCATTTCTCTCCGTCCTTAAAGACAACCCGAACCACCGCCCTCTGGCCAACTATCGCTCGGGGGAGCAGCACTTCACCCAGGACGTGAGGCCTGAGCAGCTGCTGGAGGGGAAGGTATGACCTCCACTGGGGAGGTGGCTATGGGCCCAGAGGAGGGGGCGGGATGGGCCTCAGCATGGACTTGAGTTCCTGTTCGGACCAGGCCCCTGGGGTGGGGCTGGGGTTGATGGCGGGGCTGTGGCCTTGGCACTCAGCCCCCTCCCACAGCAGGCTCAGTACCGTTAACAGCACCCCCTCCCCCCAACTTGTAGGATGCTCAAGCCATTCATAACTGGCTG
This sequence comes from Bos taurus, assembly GCF_002263795.3. Taxonomy (NCBI): domain Eukaryota; kingdom Metazoa; phylum Chordata; class Mammalia; order Artiodactyla; family Bovidae; genus Bos; species Bos taurus. The sequence continues at coordinate 56,039,413 of NC_037346.1, forward strand.
AGCGAGTTCCAGCTGGAGGGCTACACTGCCCACTTTCTGCAGGCCGGCTACGACGTGCCAACTATCAGCCGCATGACGCCTGAGGTCGGTGCCACAGCGGGAGGGCAGGGCAGGAACCCGTGGCCAGGGGAGGGGGCCTGACGGCATGACTTTGTGTGGCAGGACCTGACGGCCATCGGGGTGACCAAGCCTGGGCACAGGAAGAAGATCGCCTCGGAGATTGCCCAGCTGAGCATCGCCGAGTGGTTGCCCAACTACATCCCGGTGAGTGGGCGGCAGGCACGAGCTCCCACCGCCGGCTGAGCCCTCCTGGCTCGGGGGCTGATGGTGCGGCTCTTGCAGGCGGACCTGCTGGAGTGGCTGTGCGCCCTGGGGCTGCCTCAGTACCACAAGCAGCTGGTGAGCAGCGGCTACGACTCCATGGGGCTGGTGGCTGACCTCACCTGGGAGGAGCTGCAGGAGATCGGTGTCAACAAGCTCGGTGAGGACCGCCCTGGGCCTTCTGGCTCGGCCTCCGCGTGCCTCTGAGGGCCCCCAAGATGTTTCGGGGTCCAGGAGGGATGAAGGGCACCATCTCCAGCCCCAGCTCACCCTGCCGCCTCTATCCGCCTGCTCTCAGGTCATCAGAAGAAGCTCATGCTGGGGGTGAAGCGGCTGGCTGAGCTCCGGCGGGGCCTACTGCAGGGGGAGTCCTTGGGTGAAGGCGGCCGCCGGCTGGCCAGGGGCCCGGAACTGATGGCCATCGAGGGGCTGGAGAATGGGGACGGGCCCCCTGCGGCCAGCCCACGCCTCCTCACCTTCCAGGGCAGCGAGCTAAGCCCGGAGCTCCAGGCGGCCATGGCAGGGGGTGGCCCCGAGCCACTCCCCCTGCCCCCTGCCCGCTCCCCCAGCCAAGAGAGCATTGGGGCTCGCTCACGGGGGTCCGGCCACTCACAGGAACAGCCTGCCCCCCAGCCCAGTGGCGGGGACCCCAACACCCCACAGGAGAGGAATCTTCCAGAGGGCACAGAGCGGCCCCCAAAACTCTGTTCCCCACTTCCCAGCCAAGGGCCCCCGCCTTATGTCTTCATGTACCCCCAGGCCTCACCCTCCAGCCCAGCCCCTGGGCCGCCTCCGGGCGCTCCCCGGGCCTTCTCCTACTTGGCCGGCCCCCCGGCCACTCCTCCGGACCCCCCACGGCCCAAGCGCCGGTCCCACAGCCTCAGCCGCCCCGGCCCAGCTGAGGGGGAGGCCGACGGGGAGGCCGAAGGGCCAGTGGATAGTGCCCTGGGCAGCTACGCCACCCTCACTCGGCGACCAGGACGCAGCACCCTCGCCCGGACCAGCCCCAGCCCGACCCCAACGCGGGGGGCTCCCCGCAGCCAGTCCTTTGCCCTCCGGGCTCGCCGCAAAGGCCCCCCGCCCCCGCCCCCCAAGCGCCTCAGCTCTGTCTCTGGCTCCACCCCGGAGCCCCCACCACCAGATGAAAGCCCGGGGCCCAAGGAGGGGGCCGCGGGGCCCCGGAGGCGAACACTGAGTGAACCCACAGGCCCCTCGGAGCCCTCCGGCCCACCCACCCCAGCCGGTGCCGCATCGGACACAGAGGAGGAGGACCCGGGGCCCGAGGGGACACCCCCGTCTCGGGGCAGCTCAGGGGAAGGGCTCCCCTTTGCGGAGGAGGGGAACCTGACTATCAAACAGCGGCCCAAGCCGGCGGGACCCCCACCCCGGGAGACGCCGGTGCCCGCCGGCCTTGACTTCAACCTCACAGAGTCAGACACTGTTAAACGGAGGCCCAAGTGCCGGGAGAGGGAGCCACTGCAGACGGCACTCCTGGCCTTCGGAGTGGCGGGCACCACGCCCAACAGCCCTGCCCCCCAGCCCTCACAGACCCCCAGCGAGCCCCCCGCGGCCTCTCCCAGCCCTCCCCAGCCTGACCCAAGCAGCCTTCCCACCCCCGGAGCTCCAGCCCTCTCTCTCCCAGCTCCCCGGCCCAGCCCCTCGGGCCCGCCCTGGAAAACAATCGGCGGCCCGGGGAGACGGAGCCCCCGGCTGCCCCCGCCACCCTCATCAAGGTGCCCGGAGCAGGTATGAAGCCAGGGCCTGCAGGGAGAGGGTGGCATGGGCAGGGCCTGTGTCCGGCTCAGCTGAGTCACAAGCCAACCTCTTTGTCTCTGCAGGAACAGCCCCCAAGCCTGTGTCCGTGGCCTGCACCCAGCTGGCATTTTCCGGCCCTAAGCTGGCTCCCCGGCTCGGCCCCCGCCCGGTGCCCCCTCCAAGGCCGGAGAGCACAGGGGCCGCGGGCCCAGGCCGGGCCCAGCAGAGACTGGAGCAGACCAGCTCGTCCCTGGCAGCTGCACTGCGAGCCGCGGAGAAGAGCATTGGCGCTGAGGAGCGAGAGGGGTGAGCGTGCTGGGAGAACGGGAAACAAGGGCAGCTTCCCCACCCCCGCGTCCTTCCCCTAGGGTCTGGGCATGATGGCGAGGGGACATCGGTGTCATGGCAATCAGATCCTCAGGCGGGGGGGGGGGTCCCCACGGGGAGGGGTCACGCAGATCTGGCCTGCAGGCAAGTGGCACTTAAGAGGCAGGCGAGCTTGGACCAGTCACTTCTTTCTGTGAAACCCAGCGCCTCTGTGGGAGGAAGGGTCCGTGACTCCCATGACCTTGGGAAGTTGTGAGAAACGGGACGAGATGCACACCTGGTGCTCGCCCCAACCAGGCCCCACGCCCAGGGCCAGCAGGGTGCAGACCGCTGGCTCGTCTGACCTGGCCCTTCCCTGCCGCAGCGCCCCCGGCGCCTCCACCAAGCACATCCTAGACGACATCAGCACCATGTTCGACGCCCTGGCTGACCAGCTGGATGCCATGCTGGACTGATCTGGACCTGCCAGCGGCCCTCGGTGGTGCCCACCGCCACCTCCCGCAGCGCCCACTGCCTTTCCCCCTCAGCGCAAAAGACGCCCCCACCGCCCGAGCGGGGTCCCTTCTGCCGCCCCCAGCCTGCGGCCGTCCCCACAGCAGCCCCGTGCAGAGCGGAGGGGACTTTTCAGAACCTGACGTCTCAGCAAAGCACCCCCACCCCACCCCCAGCATGTAATCTGAGGGGAGGACCCTGCTTCTCGGACAGGGGCCCTGGTAAGAGCTTCCTGTCCTGGAAGAGTGGTGGCCGGGCTTCTGGGGTGCCTTCTCTGTACCCCCCCACCTTCCCAGTGTCTCAAGTGCCTGTGCCAAGGTCCCCTGGCCGTCCACCGTGCGGTCCTGGCACCCTGAGAGGCTGGAGGCGGCAGTGCGTTTGGCCCGGCCCCCACAGGTGCGCACAGGACGTGTCAAGGGCCAGGGGTCTGCTCTCACTGTCAGCGGCACCCAGCCAGCCTCGGGCCCGCCCCTGCCTGCCCTCAGAGAGGCAAAGCTGTCTGCAGCGGGGCCGGTGGATTAACCGGTCCCTCGAACAGATCCCCAGAGTCCGAACGTTTCCAACTGTAAATGTTATTTTTTAAGCAGAGAGAAATGCGTATATTTTAAATGGAATTTATTCTATCTATAACTGCCTGTGAGGACACAGTGGGGGAGGGGCTTCGGACCACAGCGAGAGCACCCACTGCCCGCCATGGGGCTGCAAGCCTGACCTGCCTGGCCCAGGCCCCAGCTCTGTAAGCATTTAACCTCTTCCCCCAACTAACACCAATGAAAGTGTCATTCCACCAGACCGTGCTCTGTGTGTTTGGATGTGCGCCGTGAACCTCTGAGCCCAGGGGTCGTGCCTGAGCCGGACCCAAGCGCCCCCGCCAAGGTGCAGGGTGGGGAGAAGGCCTGGGCCCCCCCATCTCACCTTCAGGGAGGGGCTCCCTCACTGGCCCAACCCTTGGGTGGGCCCTTTCGTGGCTGCCTCAGGGATCAGCCACAGGTTTTGCTTCAGGAGTTTATAAGTTTTAATACAAACCAGTCTGTATTCATTCCCAAAAGGCTCATTTCCAGTAAAAAATATACACCAGTAAAAACATTCTCACAGGGTAACTGGGGCTGAGGCTGGAAGGAGGTCCCGGGCTGCGCCCCCAGGACTGGCTCCACGGCCTGCCCAAGGGTGGCCCAGGAGGAGGTTCTCGGACCAGGCGGGGGCTTGGCTCCGTCTTCGGGCCCCAGCATGAGGCCCCCCACAGAGGAGGAGCGGGCTTTGCCCCAGGAAGACAGGACGATGGGAGCCCGGGGAGGGGCTGGAGCCCCGGCCTCCAGTGGCGCCCTGGAGGACCATGGGCATATCCCAGGACTGCCCTCCCACCAGAGGCCCCATGGTCCACGGCTCTGCCTAAAGGCCAGGGGGCCCTGGAGGGGGGCAGCCCACAGGTGGAGAGGGCTGAGGGCCCCTCTGCTAAGCACACGAGGTCATACATTCAAGAGCCCGGGGGTCTCCCCCTGGTGAGGAAGAGCCAGACGGTCCTGGACTGAGGCTGCAGTTCCGTGTCTCTGAGGAAGCCCCGGGGCGGGAACCACAGCCGGGTCTGACACCGGGAGCTGGGACTCCAGGGCCATGCGGTGCAAGAGCAAACCCTGAAACGTTCATGATATCAACTCCCCAGACACAGAAATGGGTGTGGCTTCAGCCCCAGACACCACGGCATCTATGGCCGCCACGGCCAGCGGCTCAGAAAGGAGAGTTCATGCCCAGCTTAGTTTCAAACTGCAGCTTCTGTCGCTTCTGGTAGCGGACGCGGACTCTGGTGGGGTGGAGATTGAAGACCAGGTTAGCGCAGACGCCGAGGCCAGGGATGGACAGGACGCAGAGGATGGGGTGCGGGCAGCAGGAAGGGGTGAGGCAGGAGGTGACCAGGGAACACGCCCGAGCCCAGAGGGGACACACGCCTGGCCGGTGGCTCACCGGATCTCGTGCAGTTTCACGACCTCGTTGGTGACCACCACAAGGACCAGAGACAGGCAGCCCAGGAGCCACGTCAGCAGAGGCACGTCCTCCAGGCCGAAGTGGATGTGGCTGTCCCTGTGTGTCCACAGCTGCAGGTCCACTGCCGTCTGGGCCACCTGCCCCAGCAGCCTGCAGGAGGCGGCAGCCCACATCAGCCGGGGGCCCTGCTTCCTTCCCTGCCCTTCTCGGCAGGAGGCGCACCCGGAGGGTGCCGTTCAGCCCCTGGCCCAAAGCCCACCTCGCATCACAGCCCCTCCCTGGCTCCCGCCCTCCACCCGAGACTCACACCACGGGCACGGTCACGGCCCACCACAGGTTCGTCAGGGGGCTCTTCCTCCACAGGGGCTTGGTGCGGTGCACATGGGTGATGGAGATGAAGACTGGGGAAATCGTGGCGCGTGTCAGACCTCCCACGGCCAGAGGCCCTGTCCCCGGGGAGTCCCCCCGGCCCACACCCAGCTGCAGGGCGCCCCTCACCAGTGTGTAGGACGATCAGGGCAGCGGCAAGCTTCTGAGCCGACAGCAGCCCGTTGGCGAAGTTGTCAAACCAGGCTGGGGCCTTGTCGACGTGGCTGCCAAGGCAATGTGTGGGCTCAGCCTCCTCGGGGCCCCGGGGAGGTGGCCCCAGGGGTGAGGGTTCGGGGCGGGACCCACCTGGGCAGCATGATGGAGGAGCAGTTGGTGAGGTTGCGGGCCCGGGACCTGTCGCAGAAGCTCTGCAGTGTGAAGGCAAAGCAGATGAGGCACGAGCTGATGGTGAGGCTGAACTTCAGCAAGAAGCACAGCAGGAAGTAGTGCTGGGTCTGCGGGAAGCGAAGACCCGTCACTCAGGTGCCTGGGTTCACAGGGTCCTCGGGAAGTGGGCAGGCCCGGGGGGGATGAGAGCAAGGAGCTTTCCCAACTCTATACCTCCCGCCCCCTTGGCCTGATGGAATCCCTCCTCGCTCCCCCAGGGCTCAGCCCCCTCCACACTCACCTTCCTTGGGAAAAGCCCAGGCCCATGGGCTCCGTGTCGCTTACCTTCTTAGGAATGGACTGAAGGTTCTTCCCCGTTGCCATAGACATGATGGAGCTATGTGGGGGCTTTCCCAGTAAAGAAATGCTAAAAAACAGGGATTCGGTGAAGGATAGGGACTGTGACCCTGTGTCCCCCAATTCTCTTTTTTTTTTTTAATTGCGCTTTTCTTTTTTTTAAAATATTTACTTTTATTTATGTACTTGGCTGCACCAGCTGATCTAGTTCCTCAACTGGAATTTGAACCTGGGCCCCCTGCGTTGGGAGCATGGAGTCTTAGCCATTGGACCTTCAGGGAAGTCCCCATGTCGTCCAATTCTTCCCTAGGAGAAGCTTTTCAGGAGTCCCAAGAGTGAGGGCAACTCTGCTGGGCAGACAGGCTACAACAAGGAAGGGCGCCCCCTGGAGCTGGGCGGCCCCCACGGTGGGGGCACTAGCGTGGCTTCCTGAACCTGGGCTCCTGGGGACACTCGGGGACATCCTGATCCTGGACATGGGGGGCGGCCGGGCCTCTCACCTGAGCAGAGGGTAGCAAAAACAGGACAGCCACAGGATGTCGGTGGTGCTCAGGATTGGCGGCAGCTGGACGAGGCAAGAGAGGAACTGGGCCAGGAAGAGCCGGGAAGCCCGATTAGATTCCAGCGAAGAGTCAGATGCCAGGAGCCCCGGGGCTGCCTCGCCCTGTACCCAGAGGGCTGGAGGGGACACGATTCTGCCAGCGGAGGTTCTCAGAGGCTCTGGGGGCCCCTCAGGCTGTGCTGCCTCCTCCCAGCCTCTCAACTGGTCCCGGGGCACAGGAGCCGGCGGTGGGGAGGGGGGTGCGGTGCCAATGCCCACGCCAGCCCCACCTCACCTGGATGACCACAAGCGTCAGCTGGCACTGCAGCAGGAAGAGGAAGCACTTGCGGATGCCGTACGTGGCGTGCCGGGCCTAGGGAGTGGGAAGGGCAGGGGGTGGCCATGATCAGACCCTGCAGCTGATACGCTTCAGCCAGATGTGGCAGATGTTCACATTAGCGAGCGGCCGGGGCAAACTAAACCTCCTGGGAGAGCTGCACCCGGAGGTGAAGTGCCCCCGGGAGCCCAGGCAGGTCCTGCACAGCAACTCCCCACCCTAGCAGGCTCTGACCTCTGCCCCCCGGCATGCGCGAGCCCCTACCTGCTCGATGAGCCGGATGATGCTGATGGTCTCCTCCTGGCGGAAGGTCAGCGAGCAGGGCAGGCTGTTGAGCTGCCCCGAGAGCTGCAGGGGGGAAAGGCCATCCGAGGCCTGGGCCATGCTGGTGCTGGTGGCGTAGCCGAAGGTCTCCCAGGAGCAGCGAGACGGGTACAGGGGGTCCAGGGCGATGCTGCTCAGCATGGGAAGGGGAAAGGGTGTCCATCAGCTGGGGTCCGCCAAGACCCCATCCATCTCCCAGGGGACGGAGCCAGCACCCCCCGCCCCCGCTTCCTTCTCTCCCCACCAGGCCCAGGCCGGTTATGGGGAGTCCTGGCTCTGGGCTGTTGCACTGACCTGACGTCACTCTGGAGGAAGAGGCAGCTGTTCCGCAGGTTGGCGGAGCTGCCCAGGCAGCAGGTCACCTCCCCGTACTCCTGCATGATCTTGATCATCTCACACATGGCTGAGGGGGCAGAGTTGGGGGCACAAGGGTCAGGCACGTGGAGCCCCACTTGGGGCGCTGGGCAGAGACCCACAGGCCAGGGCAGGAGACGACAGAAATCAGGCCCCTCTTTGGAGCCATCCTACCCCCAATGTCATAAACATTCTACGAACGCTGTCACTTCTGAGTCCCTAGAATGGGCTACGCTGGGCTCCTGCCCACGAGACTCCCCAGCTCCTCCCAGCCCAGCTTCCTCTGCTCCCTGCATGGGAAACCAACACCCCTCCGGAGCCCGTGGGGTGCCAGGGGCTGGCAGTGCTCCACCCAGGCCCAGGCTGGACGAGCGCCCAGTCACAGCACTCACTCTCGGGGGTACAGTCGGTGAAGAGGGGCACCAGCAGGGGCACGTTGTCGATGTTCTGCAGGTGGGGCCGCACCTGGTGGATGCCCCGGGGCAGCTTGGCCTGCAGGGAGCAGAGATGCGCGTGGCCTCAGGGCCCCACCTCCCTCACTGGCTCCCCTGCCCTGGACCAGCCCTGTTGCCAACCCCAAGGCTCCAGGGGCACAGTAGTACCCGGTTGCAGTCTTCCAGGAAGCTGGGGAGGTCGCTATCCGTGGGCTGGAAGCTAATGAGGTCCGAGTGACCCTCCTCCTCCATTAGAAGGAGTCCTTCCGCGTCGTCTCGGGATGCTGCAGGGACAAAAGCCTGTCCCTCACCATGGGGCCAACCTTCTGGGGGCCTTTCCTAGCCCTGAAGATGGCGCAAAACTTCCTTCTCGAGCTCTCCTCTCCCCCAACCCCATAGACTGTAGCTACTGCAGGGGATCAGAGCCAGGTTCCCAGGAGGGATCCCGGGAGGTTCTTTCTAGCTGTAGCTCCCAGGAAGGGGGACGGCCCACACCCACCTCGTGTCCACACCAAGCCTCTGCCCTCACCCTGGTTCAGGTCGTCGTGCAGGGAGCCAGCATGGCTGGGGCTGGAGGGGGGGATCTCGGAGCCGGGCATGTCACCATTGGGCGTGAGGGAGATGTGGCAATTCCAGCCCGTCTCCAGGCCCATCTTCTCTGCAAACACCTGCACCAGGCAGACGGTGATGACAAGAGGGGCCCCAGAGGCCGTGGGGAAAGGGGCAGCGGGAGCACAGGGGTCGGTGGCTCCCCAACCTTGCTTTTGAGCTCATCCTCCAATGAGAAGTAGACGAAGCGGATGCAGGCGTTGACCAGCCCGTCGATGAGGCGCACGATGTCCAGGCGGGCCTGGTACTGGGAGGACACCATGCCCATGAAGATCTGGCCACTCAGGGCCTGCATGCAGTCTTCCTTCTCCAGCACCTCCCCGATCCCTTCTTCAGGAGGCAGCAGGTGCAGAGCCCGGCCAGGACACCAAGGAGCCGGCGGGTTCCAGGAGGCAGCCCGGGGCCACACACGTGGGCACCACGCCCAGATCAACGAGCACACGGGCCCCAGGGGACCACACACATGTACAACCAAGACAGAAAAGGAGCCGACAGACACGGGGGCGGACGGGGACGGTGGGGGAGAGACAAGGAAAGGTACTCATCAGTCAGGTGACCATCCCTGGTCTAGGGCCAGGAGGCGGGCCCCACCCTCAGCCTTGGCTTCAGTTCACAGGCTCTTGGGTCACAAGACCCCGGAAGGCTGTGTGTCTGACGGAGTGGGGAGGGGTGCATGGAGCTCTGAATCCCTCTGTTGTAGCAGTGTTTGCGACCAGGTCTTTTGTCTGATTCCAATCAGGCTAAGGCTCTATACACACTGCTGCTGCTGCTGCTGCTAAGTCACTCCAGTCGTGTCCGACTCTGTGTCACCCCATAGACGGCAGCCCAGCAGGCTCCCCCGTCCCTGGGACTCTCCAGGCAAGAACACTGGAGTGGGTTGCCATTTCCTTCTCCAATGCATGAAAGTGAAAAGTGAAAGTGAAGTCGCTTAGTCGTGTCCGACTCTTCGCGACCCCATGGACTGCAGCCCACCAGGCTCCTCCGTCCATGGATTTTCCAGGCGAGAGCACTGGAGAACACTACTGCTTTCCAGCCTTCAGAGAAAGCGCTTTTCCATACGTCACCCAGCGGCAGCAGCACCGCGGCCGTGAGCGGGACACAGGTGACACTAAGGAACCTGCCCACGTCGCCAGGAGCCACCACGGCGCTCCAGGTCTAGTGCCCGCTGTCCCCTCTGCTAGGCTCTCACCCAGGCCCCCGCAAGCTCTCCCGGCCCCTGGCCCCGGGGGACGGGGCCCACGGTACCGTCTGAGCTCCAGCTGCCGCGGCGGGCGCTCAGCTTGATGGGAATGGTGCTGGGCAGCTCGCACGTGGTGAAGATGCTGTTCTGGCCGGGCGCCTGCACCAGCTCGATGCACTTGCCATTGAGCTGGGAGGACAGGGCACAGCTCATGGGCTTGTAGGCGAAGGCAGAGCAGTAGCCAGACAGGCAGGCTCGCTGGTAGAAATCCAGCACTTTCTTTCTGCCGGGGAAGCAGGGCGGAAGTGAAACGAGCAGTCCCAGGGTGTCCCGACCTCTGGGTACCCAGCCAGAGCCGATGGTTCTCACCACTGGCCATGTGCCTCCTCACCTACCTGTCGGAACCTGAAAGAGGGTAGATGTCAGCTCCGTCCCAGAAGTCTGTGCAGGCCTCCAAGACCACGTCAGCCGTGCCGTGGGACAGCATCTGCTCTGTGCCTGAGCAGTGGAGGACCAAGCCCTGAGTGCCCCAAGCCACCGCCCCTCCCGACGACCTCCGAGGACATACCGCCACCCCTGAGAAGGATGCTAAAAGGAGCCCCTGGGTGGGGGGCGGGCCATGGGAATCCCCCAGGCATCATGGCAACAAACCTATCGGCAAGGCCACTGAGTGCGTAACGTGGACACGAGGCCGCCGGTCCTCCAGACAGTCCCACGACCCACGGCGTCCACCGTCCCAGCCCCCGTCCCCAAAGCCCATCTCTGCCACGTGTGAAGTCTCGGCGAAGAGCTAATGCTCCCTAGAGAGAAGACACCCTGAAAAGAGCCCCGCCCCACCACACTCCCAGGAGGCTCACTGGTGGTGGTGTCCTTGATGAAGAGGCTGATCATGTGGCTAAGCGGGGGCCGCCGCTTGGTGACGCAGGACAGCCTCCCCAGCGAGGTCTCCTTCATGGTCTCAGCGCTGGGGAGACGGTAGAGTGCGAGGTGGTTCCCCTGCTTGAAGAGCTCCTTGGCCCCGGGAGTGAAGCCTGCAGGATGGGTGGATGGATGAATAAACAGATAACATGCAGATAAAGGGGCCGATCAGAAGCTCAAAGGGATGCCGGTGCTCTTGACCAAGGCCACACCTGGCCCCGGTGTGTTTGGAGCTGGGGTCTCTGGGGGGGATCCCCACCCCACACACCTCCCTCCCTTCCTGGAGGGGAGAGAACCCCAGTCAGGCCAGGCTGCTTCCCTTCGTCCGTCCACCCCACCGGCAGTTATCTTCCCAGATAAGGGAGCGCCATCAAGCGATGGCGCCTGGTTAAAGGGGCTGATCAGGGAATTCCCTGGTGGTCCAGTGCTTAGACTCTGGGGTCTCATTGCTGAGGGCACAGGTTTAATCCCTGGAGGGGGAACTAAAATCCCACAAGCCACATGGCACAGCTACAAATAAATAAATGCATGGATGGGTAAATAAACGAATACATAGATGAATAGATAAAGGGGCTGATCAGAAACGCAAAGGGCTGCCGGTGCTCTTGACCGAGGCCACACCTGGCCCCGGTGGCCCAGCCCCTGGGAAGAGTCGCCAGGCTGCATACCGATGAGGCGGGCGAGCTCACAGAGGCCCCAGGGCACACGCACGGGCAGCACGGCGCTGCGGCTCTCCTGCAGGGCGACGTTGCACAGGTGGTCTGAGAACCGGCAGAGCCGCTCGGTGACGCTGGCGTCGCACAGGTTCAGCAGCACGTTGAGGCCCAGCGGCTTGAGCGAGGTGAGGTGCAGCTGCCAGTTGGAGTCGTCAAACTGGATGCAGGAGGGGTTCTGCTGGTCCTGGGACAGGCTGAGCATCTCCAGGTGGTAGTCACACACGAAGTCCTCGGCTTCGTAGGGCTCGCCCTCCGGCCCGTGCTGCGTCTGGAGGAGAGGAGGAGGAAGGCAGGGAGCTTAGACTGAAGTTGGAGGGGGTGATACAGGCAGCTCCCCTGAGAGAAGGCACCCCCCCCCAAGCAGGGCGTGCTCCTTCTCATGCTCTCCCAACCCTCCCCACACCCCTCTGCACCCATCTGTGCTCAGCCACACTGTCACCAGCTCAGAGGAGGCTGTCGAGACTGGGCAAGAAACGGCAAAGCCTCTCTCTCAGCCAGAGGAAGTATTTTTAGAGGGATATCTTTACTGGCTTTCTGTCTCTTGAAGGCTGCAGTCAGGAGGAAGGGTCTTGCCCCAACCAATTACCACCGTCGTCACCAAACCCGAAAAAGGGGGAGGGGTCTACTCTGCGGGAGAACCAGGCACGAGGCCTCTGGAGCTGAGAACAGGGGCCGGGATGTCTGAGCCCCGGGCTCCACCCACCCGGGCTGGGCGGCGCCTCTGCAGCACCCCCAGCAGAAGAGGCCAGGGTGCCTCACGACGGATGAGGTGGCCGCTCCCCGGGCTCCCCTCACCTTGCTGGGGTCGTCGTCTTCGCCGCCCTCGGTGTCCCTGCTGAAGCTCACGCTGGAGCCAGACAGGTGTTTGCTGCGGCCATGTGCCCGGTGGTGAGGGTGGGGCTCGGACGCCTTGGGACCGTCGCTTGGCCAGTGGCCGCCGCGCTCCTGCTCATTGGAAAGGTGCAGCGGGGCGTTCAGGGAGCCGGCCAGGAGGGCGTCGCGTTCGTGGGGCTGAGGAGAACAAGGAGCACAGGCCTCAGACCCCGCTCCTGACGTTGCCTCGGGCCAGGAGGCCGGGCAGTTACGGCCCCCCGGGGCCCGTCTCGACAGCAGCTCCTGAGGCCTGAGCCCTCCTCCTCCTCCCGCCTCGCCTCGCCCAGCGGGAGGCCACCAGCCTGGCCCAGGCCGCACCTCCTCCTCCACCTCGGGATGGCAGAAGGAGCGGGTGGACAGGTCGTCTGTGAGGTCCTCGTGGCTGCTGTGCGGGGGCTCCACCTTCCCGCTGAAGAACAGCACGGTCTCCGGGCTGGGGTTGGGCCACGACAGGATCCCCTGTTTGTCCACACAGCACAGGACCTGCAGGGGGAGATGGGGGTGCGGCATTTCCCAGGCTGCCAGGGTGCTCCGGAGAGCCGCCTGCCGAGGCGGGGTCCTCCCACGGGGCCGCCCTCACCGTGACGGAGCCCAGGCTGTGCAGCAGGCTGGAGCTGTGGCTCAGTGTGGGCGACGTCCCCTGGATCACCCGCAGGAAGTGGCCCCAAATGCAGCGCAGCATCTCCTGGGGGCAGAGACAAGGTGCTCGGCCACATTTCCCTGAAGATGGCCTTGGGGACCGATAGAGGAAACGGTCTGGGGGAAGCGTGTGCCCCCCCAGCAGTGACACGTTACCCACATGGGACGGGGGGGCCAGAGGGGCTCTGAGAGGGAGGCTCAAGGCCATAATGCAGGGGCACCTGGGGGCTCCAGAAGGGGCCTTGGGGAGCTCGGGCTGGGGGTACAGGGCCAGCATCCATCCGGGTGAAGGTACCTGAGAGGACACGGCTTCTGTATAGCTGCTAAGAGTGTCCTCCGAGAACTTGGCCAGCTGCACAGAGAAGAGGGCGTGAGACTTGGGAAGGAAACTGCCACCGTCCCGCAGGCCTTGGAGCCGGCGGGTGGGGGCCTCGCACCTCTCCATGAAGGACACCGGGCAGCCCCGGAACCCGTCTGCTGAGAGCAAGGGTGGATGGATGCCTGGCCATCCCTGGGGCCTAGTCTGGAGACCCTGCTGGCTAGAGAGGCGGAGCCCTCAGAGAGCTGCCCAGGGCTGGCCGTGTGCTGGGCCGCAGGGCGGGAGGTGGGGTGGCTGCACTTCTGCCCTCTTTGCTGGGGGCACAGCCCCCTCTGTCTTTCTGTTCCTGTCTTTGGCTCTTTCTGCACTGTCCCACACCCCCTCCCCGAGGCCCGGGAACTACTGACCAGGGAGCTGGGGCGAGGCCTTGCTCATCTGGGCCAGGACACGGGCTTCTCCACAGGCGGTTGCCAGGACCCAGAGGACCGGGAAGAGCAGGGGGAGGATGGGCAGGACGCCATTCACCTGGGAAAGAGCGAGCCCCGCTGAGGTGCCTGGGGCCCTCCCCTGAGCAACAAGGACCGCTGGGGACAGCAGGCAGGAAGCGGGGAAGGAAAGCAGGCGCTCCAAAGCGGAAGTCTGGGAGGCCCCTGGGCTGGGGGTGGGAGGGGCAGTCAGGGCACCATGAGGGGACCCAGTCTCTGGGGAAAGAGAGGAGAGGGCAGTCTTACCTGCAGCTGGAGGAGAGTGTATTGCCAGGTGGTGACACCCGGGGCATTGAGCATGAAGCGCAGGGCGTTGGTGATGAGGAAGCTGGCCTGTTGGGGACAGGAGAGACACTGCCTTAACGCCACCCCTCCCAGGGGGGACTTAGGCTCTAAGGCACCCCACCTTCTGACCACTCACACTCCCCCACCCCTGGCACTGGCCGGCTCACACCTGGACCCTCCTGTCTTTGCTCACAGGCTTGCCTGAGTCTGGCTCCCAGGGTCCCCGAGCCCCCAGCCCCCAGCTGCCCCCGCCACGGCCCGGCCGCACACACCAGGACCACAGGCACCGCGTAGCGCAGCATCACCGACTGCACTGTGAACCTCTCGTTGTCCAGAGCGGTCACCGGGCGGGACAGGGCCATGTCCAGGCACCACCTGCAGAAAGAGATGGTCCTACACTCGGGCGAGCCTTGGGTCCTGCAGTTCCCCGCTCCCCTCCCAGGCCCTGGCCCTGGGAGAATGGCCTCCTGGCCACTGTGGCCCATGGCCACCTCTGATAGCTGTCCCTTCCGAGTCCAGACTGAGAAGGGGTCAATCACCCAGTCGAAGAATTCTCACGAAAGGGACTTCCTTCACAATCCACCTTGCAGTGTAGAGGACATGGGTTCAATCCCTGGATGGGGAACTAAGATCCCACATGCCGTAGAGAAACTAGACCGCGCATCACACCTACTGAGCCTGCAAGCCACAACTGAGACCTGACACAGCCCAACAAACAGACTGGAAAAAAAAGAACCTCACAAGAAGCTAAAGCGAAGGCCCCGCAGATGCCTGCTCTAAGGGGCCCGGGTACGAACCAGGCTCCTTCCTGTCGCCATCGCCGGCTCACGGCTCACAGGGGGAGGCTCTGGGGGGAGAGGCTGGGGGACAGCGCAGCGCCCCCACCTGATGTTGTCGATCACGGGGGTCTCGAGGACACGGAAGAGCCGGTGCTGCTGGGGGTTCTGCGGCCCCTTCTTCACTTCTCCCCGGGGGGACGGGGGTGGTGAGAAAGGGGGGAACAGGTCTCCCGGCTCCAAGACGATGTGCTCGTCGTCCTGCCAGAGATGAAGGGGAGCAGGCGGAGGGTAATCAGTGGGTTCCGGGGAAGCCACTCTTCCTTGACCATTCCAGCGAAGCAGAGACATCTCACCAGGTTAAGGACCATCAGTGAGCAAGGAGTCACCTGGGGTGGGTTGGGCAGAGCCTGGAGGATGGGTTTCCTAGCAACTTAAGGATCACAGGGAAGGAAGAACATGATGAAGAGAAAGATGTCCCAGCTTTTCTCCATTTTTCCTAGAGCGCATGCCAGGAAACCCGTGAGCTGGGCAGCAAGCGTCAGGATTAAGCCCTGGGACCCTCCCACCACTGCTGGTGGACGTTCCCACAAAATTTCCAGGGAAGGAGAGGAGCCCCCAGCTACCTTGATGCCCCGCAGGGAAGCAAAGGATTCCTGGCCTGGCCTCAGAGCTATGATGTCGCCTTCTACCAGCAGGCTAACCGGCAGGTTGACGAGATGTCCATCTCTATAGGCCCAGTGCAGAGACCAAGATGGTGCGAAGGGCATGTGGAGGTCTGGATACATGGCATCTGGCCACTTGACCTCCTTGCCATCCCTGAGGGCATCTGATGAAGGTGGAAAGACAGACACAGCCTCACCCAGAGCTCCGCACACACCAGCCGGATCCAGCATGCTCTCCTCGCTTCCCCAGAAGGCCTGTGTCAACCCGCACCACTCATTCCAGCACTGACCCCGCTGTAGGTCCGCGCCCTGCCTGGCCTCACCTTGGATTTGGTCAATGACGCCCCGCAGTCTCCGTTCTACCTCCTGACGCTTCAGCCGATCTTGCCGCCCAATGAGGACGAGGTTGAGGAGCAGCAGGAGGAAGAGCGCTGAGGCGTTCACCAGCTCCACCCCGCGGCTGGCAGCAAGAGGGGAGGGCGTCCTGGGGGTCCTGGCCAGCGGGGGGTGGGGGGCTCTGCAGCCCAGCCAACCCAGGGCCCCACACTGCCCTCCCCACTCCCTTCTGCTTCTGACAGCAGCTGGCCAAGCAGATTCTCTCTTGACCCAGGCTCTGACTGCGGGGGGCAGTTCCCTGTCTCCCGGGTGGGTACGGGGACAGGAGAAGGACAAGCCCAGACCCTGTGCTGCGATAGGCAGGAAGAAACCCCACCCACCCAGGGCCGAGGGCTGCGTACCTGCCGGCTGGCTGGCCCCCGCAGCAGGCGAGCAGCAGGAACACAGCCAGGAGCATGAGCGAGGCGCCCGGCCAGTGGAAACAGGAGCAGCGGTTCCCATGGTGCAGGAAGCTGCTTCTCCACATCTCCTGGAGGGGAGGAGCCGGGGAGTGAGAGGCCAGGGGACAAGCGGGGGACAGGAAGGGGCCGGGACTCTCCGACCTGCTAGGATCTGACTGCCTTCCTCCCCAGCCCACCCGATCCTTCCCCCGTGGCTGCCTCCGTCATCTTGCTTCAGTCCCGGCTGGGGATCGGGACACCACTCTGAAAGGAACCGTGACTCCTTTTTGATTTTTAGGGATGCCTCGGTCGGGTCATGCTGCCCAGGAGGACAGGGTGAGTCCCAGCCCTGAGAATGGGCCTCCCAAGCTTTTCCGCCACCCCAACTGTACAGCCCTATACCACGGCCACAGGTGTGGAGCCCTGGACCAGGGTCACAGGATAAAAATCTCTGGGACTGACCAAGCCCCATAGCAACTGTTGCCATGAGCCTCCGGATCTAAACCAGCCAGTCCCCCGACCCTGTATTAGGTCAAATACCCACCCTATTATCAGTCCTATGGCGTCCCATCACCTAACGCCATCACTCCAGTAGGAATTTTCTCTGTCTTGAGGCTATAAAAATTGGCTGCCAGCCTTTGAAAGGGTTCGGCTCTCCCTCGAGCCGGCCCACTGTGCTAACAGCGGCTCCCACTCTAGAAAACTTTCTTCTCCTCTCATTCTGCCTCACGTCTGCAAATTCCTTTCCCACCCGCGCACGGACCAGGACACCAGCTAGGCTCTGGGCTCCCGGGAGGACGCGTCACCTTCCACGTGAGACATTTCTTCCGCTCCTTCAGGTGTCCATCCAGCACTGCCTCCAGCTGCTCCTTCAGAATGCTGAGGGCCTTCCGGGTGGACAGGCCCAGGGCCAAGGGCGGCTCGCCCTGGAGCGGAGAGGGGGTGGCGCTCGGCATCCCACGGGAGGCCCAGGCCCCCTCCCCTCCGGCCTCACCAGAACCTTCCTCCCTCCTCCCAAGGCCTCGCCCTCCCTCCCCCCTCACTAGCCCCTGGCAAGCAGTAGGGGTCATGAGCATGTTCCCCACCGAGTGAAAAGATGTGCAGGTACACAGTCCCTGCTCTTCAAAGCCCAGTTTAACACAAAACTAGAGGGACTTCCCTGGCAGTCCAGAGGTTAGGACACCACGCTCCCAATGCAGTCGGCACAGGCCTGATCCCTGGTCGGGGAACTAAGATCCCGCAGGCCACCTGGCGCAGCCAAAAAGTAAAATAAAACGGGACCAGAAACACCTTTCTAGGCTCAGCGTCTTCTAACTCTCCTTTCACTCAACTCCTGACCCACTGCCATCAGCAGCCCAGTACCACTTGGGCCGTGCTCACCGCCCAGCTCCCCTTACTTCACTGGGGCCATCTCTCCCAGTTCTCCGGCTGGAAAATGTGGATTGTTTAAGTGTGAGGGGCTTCCCTGGTGGCTCAGCTGGTAAAGAATCCGCCTGCAATGTGGGAGACCTGGGTTTGACCCCTGGGTCGGGAAGACCCCCTGGAGAAGGGAAAGGCTACCCACTCTGGTATTCCCGACTGGAGAATTCCATGGACTGAACAGTCCGTGGGGTCAGTTGCAAAGACCAACTTCCGCTTTCTAAGTGGGGAGAAGAGAACTAATCTAGAGGTACTAGCTTAAAGTTCTCCTTAGTAAAAACGTGAAGGAGAAAAACCCCACCAACTTCTGTCATCACCAGTTCATTAAAGGGAAGCTACTGTAACACTGATGGCGGGAAGAACACAAGCTCAGAAAAAGGTTGCTCCCAGGCTGCTCCTTGCAGCAGCCGCTCCCAGGAAAGGGCCTGTACCGACCACACCCCGCACTCCCGCTCGCTGAGGGTGGGTGAACGAGGCACGGACCGGGTGGTTGGTGGCACATTTTCCTCTGTGGCCCCACAGCCTGACCTCTGCCATCGAGACCCCCTCTCCTGGGCTTCTCGCTTCCTCTGTCCTGTCCACCTACCCCGCAGTCCCTCCTGTGACATCTCCACAACACTGTGTACGTTTCCAGGGAAACATCAGCCACAGGAATTCGCCTGCCAGCAATAAGCTTCCAACTCCTAAATCTAACCTGTAGCCTGACCACTGTCCTAAATTCTGACCTGTTTCTGAACTGATCCACAGCTCTTTCATAGGTATCTGTGAGTTGACACGTGCGAAACCCCAAAACTGCCGCCCAGCTCTCCCCACCAGAGCCAGTAGCCCTCCTGCAAGTTACCACCTCACCCAGGCATTTCAGCCCCTCCCCTCAACCCCTGCCTCCCCTTCCCGCCTCCCAATGCCTACCTTCTATCCCAGCCAGGGAGCGCGCATCTGATCAACTGACCCTGTTTCCCTTTAAAATCCAGCCCAGACTCCTGAGCATGGTCTGGGATCTTCTCCAGCCTCTTCTCCTGCTGTTCCTGCCACATGCCCAGCTCCGTGAGCTCATGTGCCAACATCTTCCTGCATTTTCCTAGCCAAGAACACACTCCCTGCCCCAGACAACTCTTACTTCTCTGAGACTCGGCTCAAACACCACCCGCTCTGGGAAATTTCCCAAAGCCCAGGGCTGCACGTACTGCAGGAGGCTGGTATTCCAACGGCACCCCAGGGCGCCCTGGCTCACAGGCGGCGCTGCAGAGCGCTGTCGCCATAGGTCTGCTTGTCTGGCTCCCCCACCAGACAGACAGCCAGTTCCTTGAAAACAGGTGGTGAATTCTTCCATGTCTATACTCTCCCACCAGACACAGGGCAGCGGCTCAATGAATACTTGCTGAATGAATGAATGAACGAACGAACGTGTAGCTTCACGGGTATCAAGGACACCTTAACGAGGGTTGTCAAGTGTTCAGCCACTCAATTGTGTCTGACTCTGTGACCCGATGGACTGCAGCCTGCGGGGCTCCTCTGTCCATGGGATTATTCTCCAGGCAAGAACACTGGAGTGAGTTGCCATTTCCTGTTCCTGGGGATCTTTCCGAACCAGGGATAGAACCCGCATCTCTTGCATCTCCTGCGTTGGCAGGCAGTTTCTTTACCACTAGTGCCACCTGGCAAGCCCAACCCAGGACCTACGGCAGAACTGCCTAGAGCTTTTACAAATGTGCAAGTCCAGGTCCCCACCCCAGACCTACCCAATCAACGCTTCTGGAGGTGAGGCCCACTCTGGGTGGATCTGAGGCACAGATCCCCAGCTGGCGGTCCAGGGGAAAAGAAGGCCCCTGGGAAAGACAGGGCCTGGGGGAGCAGTGAGTCTTTCCCAGGGCAACCTGAAGAGCACCAACGTGGGCTTTCACCAGGGAAAGTTCTGAGCAAGGAGAGGGAAGGCCTAGCCCTGGGGCACCAAGAAAGGGTCTGGGTTTATCCACTGGGTCCCGGCCAAGCGTCACTAAGCCAATGGGGCCCTGGCTGCCCGGGTTCACAGCCCTGCCTCTCCGTTCCTACCCTCGGGGTCCTGCCCTGACTTTGTCCACTAATGTTTCTGGATTTCCTCCTCCCTGCGGGTCTCCATATTCCCTCCACTCCATGGCAGCCTAGCCCCTCACCAGATACACATCTCCACCACTAGGGGTTGATGGCCTGAGGTGGCATCCCCTGGCTGCAGACTGGGCACCGGGGGCTTGTCGCCAGCTCTCTCAGCCTGAGGGGTGAGGATGGACCCCAGAGTGGGTCCCACCCAAAGACCTCCCAGCTCCTTCACTTGAACCCCAACCCCCCATCCCTGCTCTCCACAGAGGCTCTGGGGGATTATGAGATGAGAGCTGCCTCTTCCAAGAGGGAAGAACTGGTCATTTCAGCTCAGGAAGAAATGGGCCTCCAGGCAGGGAGCTGGCACCCCCTTAAGGGTAAACACCTCCCTCTGGCAGGGATCCGGGCCGAGAGCCCATGGTCCAGAACAAAGGAGTACCAGGTAAGGCCAGCACCTCTGCCTAGACTCCTGGCTGGAGGGAAGAAAGCCTCCAGGGGCAAGAAGGAGGAAGAGAAAAGCAAAGGGTGACCAGAGGTCTGTCCAGGGCCAAGGGGCTGGCCCCGGAGGGGGATGCCTGCCCCTCTCGTCCCGGAAAACCCCGGAAGAAGAGAGTCTGGGAGGCCCGCCTGTCCTCCCCCTGCCCCGTCCTCCCTAAGGCTCAACCCTCCGAACTCCCTTCCCCAGCAGGGAGTGCGAGTTCCCAGGGTGGACTTGCCTAGGCCAGGTCTCCAGAAACTAAAGTGAGTACACCTCCTGCGGGCAGGGGAGGGCTGGCTGGCAGAGGTGGACAGGCTGTGCGCCAAAGGGCAGGAGAAAGCAAGGGCGACAAAGCCCACGGGGCTGCGGGGTCACCCGGAGAGCGGCTTGGGCCGGAACAGGTGCCAGGCTCAGGAAGGCTAAGGGAGCAGCCGGGGCGCAGCCTTCCTCTGGCCGGGCCTTTAGACCATGGACACTCAGCAACTGCCCTCCGCCTGCCCTGCAGCTGGCCTGTACCCGCTGTCTTATTTCAGGCACCCCAAACCCCCTGAGTCCCCCACCCACCGATCGTTTAGCTCCTTCTCTGCCTCCAGGTTCTTGGAACCTAGAGTCTGCTCCCCTCCCGGGGTGGAAGGAGGGGCCAGAGGGTGGCAGAAGCTCCAGGGGCAGCGGGAGGTGAGCACGGAGCCCCCGTGAGTCAGCCCCCCGCATGTTGTGTCTGGTCTGGAGCACCCACTCCAGACTGGCGATTAAAGGCAACACAGCAAGGGGAAAATGAGCCATTGTAATTATATGCCTCCTGAGGAAAGCACCTGCCCACACAGAAGCCCCAGGGCCCGACACCGCCCTTCAATCGACTCTCCGCGGTCCGCAAACCCAACTGTTGTGGCTGCACACGAGGCCTGATGACAACCCCCTCTCCAGCAGGAGAGCCCGGGTGTGGGGAAAACCACTGTTTCTCTGCTTTTCCCGAGGCTTTCCACCCACGAGGTGTGAGAAATGAAGCGGAGGAAATTGGTGAAAGAAAAGGCTCCTGGCGGCCCTTCTCAAAAGCACTGAATGAGGCTGGGCACCCACAGTGGGTTCGGTGTAAGGCTGGGGCTGGTGTGAGAGATAAGAACCCAGGTCACACGCACTCCATCTAAGGTCTGCTCCTCTCCGTCCACCAAGGCCAAGAAGGGCGAGGAGAACCTGTCCCAGAGGGATGCTCAGAGGCTCCTCCTCCCCACCCCCAGGCACCTCCAGGAGGCTTCGGGGGTCAGCAGCCAGGTCTCCACGCCAGAGGGGAGGGGCGGCCCTGCTTCTTTCCCGACACTGAGGTTTTCTGGGCAGAAGCAACCATGTCCCACTCTCTGAGCTGCTCAGCCTCCACTCCCGAGGCCCCAGCAGGGGTGGGCTCAGGAGGGCTGCCACCACACCCCTCACTCCCTCTCCATCTCATCACCAAAGGAGGACACGGGTCAGGCCCGGGGATTCAGGGAGCAGCAGGTGGTGACGGATCTCTGTCTGGTCCAATCAGAACCCAAGGAACCTGCTCCAGAACCGAATCTGCTCCCCAGGGCCCAGAGCTAAGCATCTGGGTCAGTCTAATGAGGCTTCAAGAGCCAGTACACCTGGGCTGCCCTGTGCCACCATGGTCAGGCTTCTCCGGTGGCCCAGAAGCAGAAGCCCTCAGCCGCCCACCCCCTCCGGCCCCCAGACCCGTCAGGACTCCTCTGAGGTTCCCTCAGCAAAGCAGCTGTCTTCTTTCCTGTTTGACCTGTTTCAGGAAAAAGTGGACTCAAGGTCCCCTAGACTCAGGGGGACCAATGATGAACTGGCCTCGGCCACAGCACAAAGCCACTAGTCAGAACCAGCTGACCCTCTGCCAGGTCCCCTGGGTCACAGCCTTCATGGCTGGTGCAGCGGGCAGGGGACCCAAAGCTGGACTCCACGATGTTGGAATCACCGGAGCAGAGATTCGGCCACTGTCCTCCAGGACATATGACAAGCATCACCACGAATCTCATCTGAGCTGGGCCAGACAGACCCGAATCGACTCCACCGACAAGCAACTCAAAGCTTTAAGCAGGGGCCCCTCCTCCTCTTCCTCATACGGACCGGGCACTTTCACCCACCTCCTGCGGACAAGACCCAGGAAGAAACCCTGGTGGCTCCTGTCTCAAGACCCATGTGGTCCAGGGGGAGACGCCTCCTTCACGGCCCCGAGGACGGGCTGGCATCCAAGCCTTGTATGTGGTGACCTGGGTGCCGGCATACCGTGAGAGGGTGCCCCACGGGGAAACGCGGGCTCCCGTCCCGCTCTGGGTGACCATGGGTGACTCAGGGGCTGGGTGGGCGGCTCCACACCCCGGCTTCCTGGTTCCCACTCCCAGGCCCCTTCCACAGTCCTTGCTCCCTCTAATGCAGGTCCAGCCTCCACCTTCGACCCCACCGTTAATCCAAAGCCTCCAACACAAAGCAGGGAAGCCGGGTGGGCGGGACGGGGCTGTCAAGCCCAGCCGGCATACTCACTTTGCCGCCTTTGCCCTGAGGGGCCGTCCACAGCTCTGCCCGCTTAAAGAGCATGGGGCAGCACCTGGGCCACAAGCGAGTCAGCTACCGGGCTGCCAACACTGCCTCCAGGGAGGGCGAGAAGGAGACGGGGAAACGGAGAGGGTGAGGGAGGGCAGGGGAGAACAGGGGAGAGGGCTGGAGCACGTGTGAGCGAGGAGGACCCTGCGCAGCGGTGGCAGCAGCGGAGTGGAGCTTCAATCTGCTGATTAATTCAGCCTGTTCCCAGTCATGCTGCAGATCGAGGGAGGGAGGAGGCGGAGGAGGAGACCAGGCTGCCATGCAGGAGGGCGGGGCAGGGGTGGGAGAGAGGGGAAAGCTGGCAGCGGCTCTGCCAGATGTCGGGGGCTTGGCCCATTCAGCAGGGGAGGCACCGTGGGGAGCCCGGAGCTCGGGAGGCGCCCACCAGAGGAGAGGCTGGGCAGGAAATGGTTGCTGTCGGCCCGCAGCCCCCAAGGCAGCTGCCGGCATCAAGGAGGACCTGGTCTCTCACGGCCCCAATCCCTTTCCTGGGGCCCGTGTCACTGGGCGAGGTGAGGGGCCCTACCGGGGGAAGTCCCCCAGATCCCTGACACTCCAGCATGGAGCCACGACAACCGCAGCCCTCTCCTCTGTTAGAGCTGCAGGAAGGAGGGGAGGGGGGGACTTGAGAGTTATTAATAGCAGCACATCCTAGAGGAGGGGAGAGGACTGACAAGTGAGAAAACTGGAGCAGTGACTTCCAAGAGGGCAGAAACCGGGGGACCGGAGAGGGAGGGAAAAGCCCCTGAAAGGAAGCCTCTGCGGATCCCAACAACGGACCAAACTCCTTCCCACCAGGTCGGGGGGCCTCCAAGAGCCACTCAGCGGTGCCATGCAGAGCTCAGCCAGCAGCCGTCCGCCGACTGCATGCAGACGCTCCTGCCCAGGTGCTGCTGGGACAGGACACCGGGCCTCGTCCCCAGAAGAAAGTGAGGCTGCGGACCTCCTGGGGCTTCATTCAGGGCCTGGGTGTCACTCCGGGACCCCGAGTTTGACACACAGGAAGCTGTCAGAACGGACCCCCTGGATGACGTAGGGGCAAAAGACCCTGGGAGTGGACAGGAGAGTTCTCTGCCTCCCTCCAGGCCACCCTGAGGCTGGGGCAGGAACACCTCGGCGGAGATGAAACGGTCTAACAGGTCGAAAACCTGAGTGCGGGCTGGACCTGAGACAGGCTCTCCAGGGCTCTGCTTCCTAGACAACACCATCTCCTCTGCAGCCAGCCTCGCCCCTCCCCATTCTCTAGCACAGTTCCCCGGGGGGGCCCACCCCAGGCCCCGCCAAACCCAGAGCTGAGTGGGGATAGGAAAGGAAGGGCCTGGGCTGTCCAGGGGTTAAGGGCAGGAAGTCTCCCGGAGGACGGGGGAGGAGGGGTTGGCTTTAGAGGCAGTCACTCTGATTTTGGGCAGCAGCTTTAGCAAAGTGCCCAGGAAACTCCTGACCCCCAGCCCCGGCTCCCAGGGCACACTCCCCTTTAGCTTTCTAAAAAGACACTGCTCTGGGGGAACCACAACTAAGCAAGCACTGTCTCTCCTGTGCAACAGCCCATAGGGTTTAACTCAGGTGCTCCACAGCCCCCAGCACAGCCTTCCGGTGTCCGGTCCCCCCTTTCCAACACTGTCCGCTGCAGCAAGTGCAAGGGGAACTTCTGAGAAGGAGAGACCCAGACCGTCACTGCCAACGGCACATCCACCACGGGCTGGAGACGGGAGAGCGGTGCCTGCCGAGCACACTGAGGACAGGTAGGTCACAAAGAGGAGGGGGGCAAGATGCAAAGGATCAACCGGCAACAGCCAAACGGTTGCCAGGCAACGACAGGCAGCCTCACCAACAACTCCCAGCATGTCAGCTCACCCACTCCCGTTGGAGGCCCCAGGGATCCACTTTATAAGCCTACATTTACACAACTCACAAGGAACCTCAGGTAGAAATGTCATCAGATCTATTACTTAGCTGCTTACCCTATAAATTCCTCAACTAGTCTGTCTGTAAGCCAAAGGCCATCCCCTGGGGGCCTAGAGTTCTACCAACCACAGGGAGCATTCCATGAATACAACTGATGATGGTGGTGATGGTGCTTTCTAGAACAGGAGAGCATCTATCCAGAAAGAAAAAGAAGAGGATGAAGGAAAACAAACCCTCCCCAACAAAAGGCATCCAGCCTGGGTTCACAAGTGTTCTTTGGGCTTGAGAGAGAAGCCAGCCCCTAGACCACAGAAATCTGTTTCCCTGATTCAATAGTAATGGATGTTTCAGCCACAAGCTGGAACCAGAGGAAGATACTGTCCTCTGTTTTGGGGACATTCAACCTCACCCAGGCAGGCCACCTCATCACCACATCGTAACCTTCGGAGGGAGGGCGCTCCCTGGAATTGAGCAGTGCATGGCCCTTGCAACTGTACGCAGCAGCCTTGCACCCAGGCTGGGGGTGGGACAAGTGCAGCCTTGCCTGCGTGCCAATCCCTGCTAGGATGGACACTTGCACAGCAGCCAGAGGCCTCTGTGAGCAGGAGGCTGAACACACCTGCCTTAAGCTCAGGTCCACGAGCCTGCTCCACAGCCCATCCAGAGGCACGTGAATCCTGGAGCTGAACATGTCAGCAGTCAGCCAGGTTCCAGTGTGTGGACCCACGGCTCCTTCCCCAGACCTCCCAAGGTCTCTTTGGCAGGAAGATCACTATCATAAGTTCAAGTCAATAAATATTTACTAAGCTCTTTCTACATGCCAGGCTCTATGCAAGGAGCCAGGGACGCTGAGATAAAGCGGGACAGACAGATGGTGTCAACACGGCATAGCAAGGACGACGGTGGAGGGGCTGTGAATGCTGGAAGAAGGGACTCCGGAGGGAGGAGGAAGTATCTGGAGAAGGTCATGCTTAAACCAGATCTTGAATGAAAGAAAAGTAGAAGTCTGGCAGGAAAAGGAGGGGGAGGGGATTAGGTAACAGCCTAAACACGAAGTGTGTACCCAGACTCTAAAGCACTCAGAATTACCAGTGGTGGGACTTCCTTGGCAGTCCAGCGGTTAGGACTCTGTGTATCCACAGCAGGGGGCACAGATCTGATCCCTGTTCAGGGAACTAAGATCCCAGAGGCCGCACAGCACACCCCCCAGAAAAAGAATTACCAGTGGTAAAGACCACGGCAGGGGAGGTGTGGGATGCTGGGCCAATGGGCAGAAGTGGGCGTGTGGAGGGCTCTGGACCCCATAGTAAAGGTTTTGGCAGGCGACACAATGACTTTTAAGCAGGAGCAACAAAAGGTCAGCTCTGTATTTTGGGTAGCTTTCCCTGCCCACCCAGTGGAGACAGGGGGTCAGAGACAGGGGGACCTGCTAGGAATGTGTGATGGGAGTCCAGGCAGAGATGTAAGGGAATCTTCGTCCCAGGAGAGGGGTACTCGGATCGACGACAAATCTACCTCCGCGTAAAGATGGTATATGTGGAGGCTGGGGGTGCCCAAGTCAGGCTGGGGGGTGCCGCCTGGACCCCTGGGGGGCTCACTCCCAGCTGATTCAGCAGCTGTGCCTGGAGTTTGACTGGGGAGCTCTTCCCTAACCAGAAAGAAGGCGCCGGACAATACTCAACAGGGCTCGGCAGGCTTGGGCAGAGAGCAAACAAGCGAAATTACACAGCCCTGGGCGAGGAGTGGAGACTGGCTGGGAGCCAACCCCGATCGAGAACTGGCTCCATGCGGCCACGTTCACTGGTCCACCCTCTGCCCTTGAGTCACAGCTCCTGGAATCCGTGCGTTCCGGCCGTCAATGGCCTCATCGAGGGATCAGATCACGTGCTACAAGCCCCAGAGCCACACACCCCACCTCTCATTTTCAGTGTCAAGCCCCCTCACGAGGACCTCCCAGGCAAACACAGTCGGGAGAGTCCAACAGAAACACACACAGTCCCCAGGAGGGCAACCATCGCGGCCTACCTCGTGCTTCTCTTTCAGGTCCATGGGCCCAGAGTACTGCAGGCATGCCCAGAGGACGGTGGTCACCCCCGAAAGGAAGGTTCCTCTGCAACATGTACGAACCCCAGTGACTCTGTCACAGTCACCGTGACATCTGGGGGAAAAAGAAGAAAGAGGTTCCATGGGGCTGTTTCTGTGAAACACAAGAGGATCACCTCAACAGTCGAGCAGGACATGGAGGAGACGGTGCCCTGACCGCTGGGCCCCAGCCTGTCCTGGCAGCTGGCAGCTTTGTGAAGTCAAGAGGGAGACGGCTACAGAGGGGATGCTGGAGGGCTGTAAGCTTCCCCTCTTTTAACCTTCATTTTTGGAGGCATGTACACTTTGTTCTTTGACTTGCTGCCTTTCAGCGAGTAGGAAAAGCCATGGCTCATTAGCTCTTTATTTTTGGAAGCACTGCATGGCATGCAAGATCTTAGTTCCCCAACCAAGGATGGAACCCGCACCTCCTGCAGTGGAAGTGCAGAGTCTTAACCACTGAACCACCAGGGGAATCCCTCCTTGGCTCTTTAAAAGAGAAGGTATGGGACTTCCCTGGTGGTCCAGTGTTTAAGACTACGCGTCCACTGCGGATGGTGTGGGTTCGATCCCTGGTCAGGGAACTAGGAATCCTGCATGTCACACAGTGCAGCCCCTCCCCCCAAAAAGTGAAGGTAAACTGGAATCTAGATACAACTGGAATAATCAGGCAAATGGTGGAGAGAGCAGCAGAGATGATTGGGGTAGAGACATGCTTGCTCCACCTTGTGGGAAACACACACCGTAAGCAAATGCGTGCACGCCCAGGGCCGCGGGCCTCTCTTGCACCTGGTCAATGGGGCAGTGCTCAGTAGGCACCTGGGCGGGTGCCCCAGGCTGCAGGGTCCAAGGCAACAGTAATGCGGAAAATGAAGATTTAGTCTCACCTCCCCACCTCCTACTCCCTCCCCATATAACCCCTGACCCTCACCCATACACACTTTATAATTTCAGACGAGTGTTTGGGTGAAGAGTGCGTGCATGCGTGAGTGCAGGCTAAGTTGCTTCAGTCGTGTCCAACTCTGCGACCCTATGGACTGTAGCCCGACAGGCTCCTCTGTCCATGGGATTCTCCAGGCAAGAATACTGGAGTGGGTTGCTATAACCTCCTCCAGAGGATTTTCCCCACCCAGGGATCGAACTCGTGTCTCTTATGTCTCCTGTATTGGCAGGCGGGTTATTTACCACTAGTGCCACCTGGGAAGGCCAATTAGCTGCAGAGAGAGCAAACTAACCTGCTCTCTAACAGTTCTCTTGGGGCCGACAGCACAGCCTTATTAAGAGGAGCTGGTCAGAAGCCCAGGAGAACTGTCTAGAAACAATTAAAAAAAAAAAAAAAAAGCTGTGTCCAGAGGACCCCAGGCAGGAGGCCCAGGCGTGGCAGGCACTAAATCCGACCCACAATCCCATCCGATCCCTCACGGGCCTGCATGGCTGAGTCTGCCCGTCCCTCTGCTCTGCCAAGCAGGGCTCACAGTCCCAGAGGTCAGAGGCAGCCAGCTGACATGGGATCCGGGGAGGCTGAGTGTGCATCTCCCAGAGGCCGCTCTGACTCGGGCACCCAGGCCCTGTTTACAAGGACAGCTCAAGGTCCCCATGACAGCCCATCCCAGCGGGGGCTGGAAGAGACAGTCACTGCACAGAGAGAGGCATCAGGAGCCATGCGGAGATTCCGCTCAACTTCTCCGCCAACACTACCAGGGTGAGACGACTGTGCGGCCAGCTGGAACCGCAGCAGCTCCGAAAGGGCAGCCAGGAGCACGACATTCTTCTGTGAGTCTCTGTGTTCCCATCACTCCATACATGGGATTCTGGGAGAGAGCCGGCCCTAACTGCCTAATCTGAAACCAGTAGCTGTGTCCTTAAAGGGCCAGGTCTACTCCCCGCCCATGGTGAAAAAACCCACAGGCTTCAAAGCCAAACACCGGTGGCTTCAAATCCTGGCTCCATCATGTGCCAAGTGCCAAATGACCTTGGCGAATCACCTGCCTCTCTGAGCCTCAGTGTACCTGTTCAATGAAAGGGAGTGATGATGCCTATTTCACAGTATTAATATTGACACACTTCACTCAGGTCCAACTCTGCGACCCTATGGACTGTAGCCTGCCAGGCTCCTCTGTCCATGGGGTTCTCCAGGCAAGAATACTGGAGTGGATGGCAGTGCCCTCTTCCAGGGGATTGTCCTGGCCCAGGGACTGAACCCACGTCTCTGACGTCTCCTGCACTGGCAGGCGGGTTCTTTACCAGTAGTACCACCTGGGAAGCCCAACACACACCCACAAAAATGACTAAAATGAAGAATACCGACAGTACCTACTGTTGTGAGGACATGAACTGGAAAATCACTGGTGGGACTATCACATGGTGTAACCACTTGGGAAAACGTTTTGGCAGTCTCTGATAAAGTAGAGGTGACTGCTGAAAAAGGCGGGGGTTAGAGGCACCAACCTCTGACAGCACCACCGCACCCTCGGAGTGTAGTGGAAAGTCCACATGTAACTTTACAGTCAGCCCTCCAATTTACAGTCCTGCGTTATGGATTCAACCCACCATGGATCATGTAGCACTCTGGTTCGTATTCAGTGAAAGAAATACAGATATAAGTGGACTCATGCAGTTCAAGGGCCAACTATAAACACTTATTACATGACCAAGTAATCAAAATATACACCCTCACAAATATTCATAGCAATTTCATTCAAAGTAGCCCCAGATTGGAATAATGCAAATGTTCACTCACAGGTGGACAAATGTCCACTCAACATTGAAAAAACTAAGATCATGGGATCCAGTCCCATTACTTCATGGCATATAGATGGGGAAACAATGGAAACAGTGAAAGATTTTATTTTCTTGGGCTCCAAAATCACTGCTGACAATGACTGAAGCCATGAAATTAAAAGATGCTTGCTCCTTGGAAGAAAAGCTATGACAAACCTAGACAGCATATTAAAAAGCAGAGACATTACTTTGCTGACAAAGGTCCATATAGTCAAAGCTATGGTTTTTCCAGTAGTCATGTATGGATGTGAGAGTTGGACCATAAAGGAGGCTGAGCACCGAAGAATGGATGCTTTCAAACACCACAGTGTTAGAGAAGACTTTTGAGAGTCCCTTGGACTGCAAGGAGATCAAACCAGTCACTCCTAAAGGAAATCAATCCTGAATATTCATTGGAAGGACTGACGCTGAAGCTGAAGCTCTAATACTCTGGCCACCTGATGTGAAGAGCCAACACATTAGTAAAGACCCTGATCCTGGGAAAGGTTGGAGGCAGGAGAATTAGAGGTTGACAGAGGACAAGATGGTTGGATGGCATCACCAACTCAATGGACATGAGTCTGAGCAAGCCTCGGGAGATGGTGATGGACAGGGAAGCCCGGTGTGCTACAGTCCACGGGGTCGCAAAGATCCCGAGTGAATGAACAACTACCACTCACAGGTGAATGGATGAACGTGTTATGGTTAATGCGTATAATGGAATTCTACCCAGCAACAAATACATACATGCAACCGATACGTACAACAATGTGGCTGAATATGAAAAACATCTGATGAGTAAAAGAAGCCACTCACAAAAGAGTGCCTACTGTATGACTCAATTTACATAAAATTTATTATTGTTGTTTAGTCATTAACTAGTGTCTGATTCTTTGCGACCCTATGGACTGTAGCCCACAAGGCTCCTCTGTCCATGGGATTTCCCAGGCAAGGATACTGAAATGGGTTGCCATTTTCTTCTCCAGGGGATCTTCTAGCCCTAGGGATTGAATCTGTCTCACCTACATTGCATGTGAATTCTTTACCACTGAGCCACGTGGGAAACCCATATAAACTTTAGAACAGGCAAAACTAATCAATCATGGCAGCAAGCAGATCAGGAGTTGCCTGGGGTCAGGGAGAGGGAATGACCACAAACGACACAGAGATCTTTTGTTTAATATTGTGACTGTGAGTGGTGGTTATGGGATGTATACATTTGTCAAAATTCTTTGAACTATATACTTAATGGGTTGGCAAAAATATTTGTTCAGGTTTTTCGCAACATCTTACTTTTTGGCCAACCTGATAAACAGGTATGTTTTATTGTATGAAAATAGAGTGCTTCCATAGAGCTGATTCTCAGAAAGTACAGTGGAATCTGAGGTACAGCCGATCTTTAAAATGCCTAGCACATGCCAGATGTGGCTGATCTAAAAGAGAAGGCTAATGAAGCATTTATCCAGGGCCGACAATGGCAGATACTTGGTAAGTCTAAGGAATGGTCCTGTTTTCAAAGAACTGTAAGATGAGGTCCCTTCCCTAGAGGGATTTAAAATACAGTGGTTTGGGCTATTCTGAAAAAAAGATAACTAAAATTCAAGTTGGCCTTGAAACACTAAGTGAGAACTGCTAACAGGTGCGTAGGAGGAAGACTTACCTAAGCAAGAGTCACGAGTCCAACCAAGGCACCGAGGAAGAAATGCAGAAGCCTTTTTGAAAGACAGAGATCTGACCTATTCGGTTAGAGCAGAAGGCCTGAGTAGGTCAGAGTAAAGAAGTAAATGAAGGATCACACAGGACAGGGAAATCGGGAACTCTTGCAACAAGGCGCCCTGAGGAGTCACTGGAGGTTTCTGAGCAGGCCTCGGGATTTTAAGAGGGTAGAGAATGGATCAGAGGAGAAAGGGAAAGAAATTACAGGCAGACGAGTTAGAAGAAAATGACAGTCACCCTGGTTCACTATGACGAGTGTCTCAACAAAGGAGGCAAAGAGAGTGACCTGGTGGACGCTTCCTGGCTCAGAACCAGCGTCAAAAACAGCCAAGTAAGTGATGAGGGCTTTCTGGGGGTCCAGTGGATAAGATTCCTCCTGACAACGCAGGGGACACGGGTTCAATCCCTGTTCTGGGAAGTTCCCGCAGGTCTCAGGGCAACTAAGTGCGTCTAGAGCCCGTGTTCCACAACAGGAGAAGCCACGCACCAGCCTAGAGAAGAAAACAGAAGAGCCTGCACACGGCAGCAAAGGCCGCGCAGCCACAAGTACACGAAATGTTTCCTTTTTTAAAGAGAGCTTAAGTGGGTACCCAACGTTCAGGCTGAGGACTAGCTGAGGAGCTGGCTGTCCATATCTCTCTGTTAGCTATGGTGGCATTCTAGGCACACCCAACCCATCAAAAGCATAATTTGGTGGACTTCAGCTAAACAGCGGTGCCCAAAGTGTACTGACTGATGCGGGAGGGAGGGAGGCTTTTAATCACAAGTCTCAGAGTTCTATCCTTGGTGGCATCCTAGTCAGTAGTTTCATCAGTGACTTGGGTGAGGAAACAGACGGTATGCTAATCAAATTCTCGGGTAGCACAAGCCTGGAAAGGAGATCAAAGCCAAGCTCCAAGAAGATCTCAACAGGCAGAAATGATGGGCCAAATGTAATAGATTCAACTCAACTGTAAGACATTCAATATTAATTCCTGTCCTTAGGTTCAAAAACTACTGTATAAAACATTCTAAAGGAATTATCCTTCAGTTAAAAATAAAAAAAAAATTTTTAAAACACTACTGTAGAAAACACTGTAAAGCAATTATCCTTCAATTAAAAATAAATTAATTAAAAATTTTTAAAAAACTACTGTATAAAACTACTACAAATGGCTTGTGTGCTAAGTTGTTTCGGTCGCGTCTGACTCTTTGTGACCCCATGGACCATAGCCCGCCAGGCCTCTCCCTGGGAAGATGGGATTCTCCAGGCAAGAATACTGGAGTGGGTTGCCATGCCCTCCTCCAGGGGATCTTCCCAACGCAGGGATCGAACCTCCTGCACCAGCAGGCAGGTTCTTTACCACCAGCGCCACCTGGGAAGCAGTTTCAAAATAAATGGCATGGCCACCCAGAGTTCATTCATATTTAGGTCAAAGAACTGATGCTTTCAAACTGTGGTGCTGGAGAAAACTCTTGAGAGTACCTTGGACAGCAAGGAGATCAAACCAGTCAATCTTAAAAGAAATCAACCCTGAATACTCATTGGAAGGACTAATGCTAAAGCTGAAGCTCCAATACTTTGGCCACCCGATGAGAAGAGCCGACTCAGTGGAAAAGACCCTGATGTTAGGAAAGACTGAGGGCAAGAGGAGAAAGAGGCAACAGAGGATGAGATGGTTGGATGGTATCACCGACTCAATGGACATGAGTTTGAGCAAACTCTGGGAGCTAGTGACAGACAGGGAAGCTTGGTGTGCTGTAGTGCATGGGGTTGCAGAGTCGGGCATGACTTAAGAGACGGAACAACGATAACAATAGACATGCTGCTGCTGCTGCTAAGTTGCTTCAGTCGTGTCCAACTCTGTGCGACCCCATAGACGGCAGCCCACCAGGCTCCTCTGTCCATGGGATTCTCCAGGCAAGAACACTGGAGTGGGTTGCCATTTCCTCCTCCAATGCATGAAAGTGAAAAGTCAAAGTGAAGTCGCTTAGTCGTGTCCGACTCCTAGCGACCCCATGGACTGCAGCCTACCAGGCTCCTCCGTCCATGGGATTTTCCAGGCAAGAGTACTGGAGTGGGGTGCCATTGCCTTTTCCAATAGACATGCTAAGTACCCCAAAAGAGAAAAGTAAGTCTCCTGCTTGCACATTTCAGAGCACACCTGAAATAATTTGCTCATTTGTATATCATACACTGAGAAGGACACCGACAAAAGCGGAAGGTTTCCAGGCAGAAACTGCCAGGTTGGAGAATCTGTGACATGAGAAATAGTGGAAGGAGCTGGACACCCTTAGCCAGGACACATACCAAAAACATGTCCGGTCTGAGCAGGGCTAGAAGGGCCTGATGGCTGCCAGGGGAAAGAAGGGCCAGGCTCACTCTGGGAGGCTCCAACAACAGGGCCTAGGCTAGGGTGAGGAAGCTACAGGGAGGCAGACTGGGACTTAACATGAACAATATCTTTTCTTCGTTTTTGTTTTTTGGCCACAAGGCTTGTGGGATTCTCAGTTCCCCAACCAGGGACTGAATCCGGGCCACGACAGTGAAAGCCTGGAATCCTAACCACTGGGCCACCAGGAAACTCTTGAGCAATTTCATTACATAGTTAAAATTGCATTTAAAAAATGGAAGAGGCTACCTGAGAGG
Organism: Bos taurus; assembly: GCF_002263795.3. Lineage (NCBI taxonomy): Eukaryota > Metazoa > Chordata > Mammalia > Artiodactyla > Bovidae > Bos > Bos taurus. The sequence continues at coordinate 56,073,208 of NC_037346.1, forward strand.
CAATGGGCTCCCCATCACCAGAGGGATCCAAGCAACGGTGGGAAATTATGGAGCTAATAAACACATCAGGCAGCAAATAAGAAAGACATGACCTTCTATGGTCTCTTCTAATTCCAAGAGACTCTGAAATCAAGAAATCCAGGAGCATTTACCTATGAAAAGATGCTCAACTCCACTCACAGGAAGAGACATTCAAATTAGACTACCCCAAGGGAACAAAGCTGGAATATTTTCACCACCGGACTTCAAGGTTTTGTAAAGCTACACTAATCAATGCAGTGTGGTATTGGCCTGGTAATAGAATCTAGAAATAGATCCAGACAAATATGGTTGATTGATTTTTGAGAAAGGTACAAAGGCAACTCAGTGGAGAAAAGACAGTCTTTTCAACAAATCATGCTGGAACTAAATAATCAGATATTAAAAAAAAAAACAACCCAAAGTTTGTAAATATAGCTTGCACCACACACAAGAATTAACCAGTAATGGCTCCTAGAGCTAAATGGAAAAGTAAAAAGAAGAAATAATAAGAGGAAAACCTTTGCTAACTTTGGGTTGGGTTTCTTAGAGTCAATACCAAAAGCTGCTGCTGCTACTGCTGCTAAGTCACTTCAGTCATGTCCAACTCTGTGTGACCCCATAGACGGCAGCCACCAGGCCCCCCTGTCCCTGAGATTCTCCAGGCAAGAACACTGGAGTGGGTTGCCATTTCCTTCTCCAATGCATGAAAGTGAAAAGTGAAAGTGAAGTCCCTCGTCGTGTCCGACTCTTAGCGACCCCATGGACTACAGCCTACCAGGCTCCTCCGTCCATGGGATTTTTCAGGCAAGAGTACTGGAGTGGGGTGCCATCGCCTTCTCCAAATACCAAAAGCACAACCTACAAAAGATATTAATAAATTGGAACTGAGTAACTGATGACAGGAGTGGGAGGAAGAATTTTCACTGTATATACTTTTGTGCCTTTTGAATGTACCTCGTGAATGCACATGTATCTTTAAAAAAAAAACAACAACAGCAACCTCTCACTTCTGGGTATATACCCACGAGATGTGACATCAGGGATCCAAACAGGTATGTGTACACTCGTGTTCACAGCAGCATTATTCACAACGGCAGAAGTGGAAGCAACCCAAGCGTCCATCAACAGACGAACGGATATACAAAATGTGGCTGATGCATACAATGGAATAGTAGTCCATCTTAAAAAGGAAGAACATTCTGACACGTGCTGCAACATCAAAGAACTTTTAAGGCCTACACTATGTGAAATAGTGAGTGTAAGTCGCTTAGTCACGTCCGACTCTTTGTTTGACTCCGTGGACAGTAGCCCACCAGGATCCTCTGTCTGTGGAACTCTTCAGGCAAGAGTACTGAAGTGGGTTACCATTCCCTTCTCCAAGGGATCTTCCCGACCCAGGGATTGAACCAGGTCTCCCACATTGCAGATAGATTCATTACTGTCTGAGCCACCAAGGAAGCCCAAAGTGAAATAAGCCAGTCACAAAAGGACAAATACCATATGTTTCTTCTGACATGAGGTTTCTAAGGAGTCCAATTCCTATAGACAGAAAGTACAACGGTGGTTTCCGGGGACTAAGGAGCAGGGAATGGGGGGTAAGTGTTTAACAGGGACAGAGTTTCAGTCTGGGAAAATAAAACAGCTCTGGAGATGGATGGTGGTGATGGCTGTATAACAATATGAATGTACTGAACACACCGAACTGGTTAAAATGCTAAGTGTTGTGCTTTGTATATTTTACCACAATATATTAAAAAAGTCAGCAACTTCTGATTTTGCAATTGGCTCTGGCTTTTATTACAAGCAGTGCGTTCCATGATGACTTTAGGGATGTTTATGCTCAAATTCAATAAAGGCTTTAAAAAAAAAAAAAGAAGATACTGACATTAAGAAAACTAAGTTCATATTATATAATTATACTATTCATATTCATACTATTCATTCATATACTATTCACACTATAATATTCATATTCTTAACTGTAATGTTTCTAGTTTCCCAAAGGCCACTGTGAGCCCTGAAAGTCTCCTTCCCTTGGGGACCCCTCATTCCCCATCACTTTAGGCCTCCGGATGCAGGCATCAGCTCAGGTCTAATCTGGCCCTTAACCTACTTGCCATGCCATGTGATCCTGTTTACTACTGGCTCGGCAGCCGCAGGCAAAGCTTATTATTAAGCTGGTCACCAAACCACACATTCTGGCTGGCCGGTCCATTCGGAAGAAAAACATTCCTGCTGCAGCTTAGCCTTTAGTTCACCTGTGTACTGTAAACAAATCTGGGCCTACTCAGAAACCGGGGTTCAAAGAATGTTTTTAAAGGAGCCTATCTTTCAGGTAGAAAAAGATGCTCTCATGAAAACAAGGCTGACACACAGCAGAAACTTACACAGCATTGTAAAGCAACTATACTCCAATAATAAAAGTTTTTTAATTAAAAATCTCATTTGGAGAACAAAAAGCACTTAGCAACTTTTGGAAAAAATGAAATAAATTATGATGTATGGATTAAAAAAAAAAAAAAAACAGGACTTCCCTGGTGGTCCAGTGGTTGAGAATCCATCTGCCAACGCAGGGGACACGGGTTCGATCCCTGGTCCAGGAAGATTCCACATGCCTCTGGGCAACTAGGCCCATGTGTCACAATGACTGCAACCACTGAAGCCTGAGTGCTCAAGAGCCCACACTCTGAACAAGAGGAGCCACTGCACTGAGAAGCCCTCACTCAGCAATTGGAGAGCAGCCCCTGCTTGCCACAACTAGAGGAAGCCCTCAAACTGCAACAGAGACCCAGTGCAGTCAAAATAAATGAGTAAATAAAAACAAAAACGCTGACACAATAATCAGATTTAAAAGATCAGCACCCACTGATCAGCAGAGATGTGCCAACTACGACTGGGAACCTTGACACTTAAACACCAGGAGTGAGTGGATTTGGGAAAAGCTATGATCAGAACTCAAACTTGAGTTGGGTGAGGTTCAGTTGCGCCTTGGGTCGTAGGTTATGGTCTCCAACCTCCAGGGTCTAATGCTCGATGATCTGAGGTACAGCTGATGTAATAATAATAAAAATAAAGTGCACAATAAACATAATGCACTTGAACCACCACCAAACCATCCCCCCATAATCCATGGAAAAACTGTCTTCCATGAAATTGGTCCCTGGTGCCAAAACGGTTGGGGACGGCTGGGTAGCTCATGTTTACAATAGCATGCTTCCCTCTCTATACAGAAATCGTTTCCCAAGCTCAACATTAGGGAAGGACCAGTGGGAGGAACCAAAGGATTGCAACCTGCCTTTCTCATGAGTTCCGCAGGAGTTAAGCTTTCCAAAAGGCTGATTCTCAACCCTCGGAGCTGGTACTCCCTAGCAACTTCTCAAAATAGAAATGTGAAGGGCTTTCTGTTGGCTTCCATCTCACCGCCCAGCCCTGGCTCTCCCGGTCGGGTCACCACAAACAAGGAGGGGGTGGAGGCGGTTCAAGGGCAGTTAACTCTCACTTCTTTGGCAGCTGGTTATCAACGGGATGGTTTGTACTTCACCTCCCTAGGCAAGGCACTTCTCCATGGTCTCTGCCAGTTTCCCTACTTGTCGTTCTGACAAAAATCAGTGAGAAAGGAAGTTGCAGCTGAAATAAGCCTTCCAGGGTATGTGGATTTTATGTGAACATCTAGCCCCAGTTTCACACTTAATGACAGTCTACATTCTGGTGTCTTCTGATCTTTATAGTGATTTTTTTTCTATTCCATGGATCACTTTTACCTTTTTCTTTTTTTTTCTTTTACCCAACTTTTTAGATAATGAACCTGGTGCCCTTTTTTCTTATTTAAAACTACCTCACTGGAACACGCTCGCTCTTCTTTTGCCCAGATCACCATAAAGACATACCACCATAATATTTCTTCTTCAGTGCTTCTTGACTTTTTTCTGTTTCCACACTGCTCTTATACACAATCACACTCTCTTAATAATACCTCTAATTACACTGCCAAGTTCCCTGAAACCAAGAAAGTGCTACCTCGCCCTGACTCCACCCGCCCCACCCCCGCCTCCCCTGAGAATCACTAATTTACACCCACAAAGATATACCACAATAACTATTAATCAGCCAGTGAACTACTTGTTGGTTACTTAAAATTAATAAATGCAAAATATATTAAGTAAATGCTAGACCCCATGAAAAGGGATTCTCTGGCGGCTCAGATGGTAAAGAATCTGCCTGCAATGCAGGAGACCTAGGTTCCATTCCTGGGGTGGGAAGATACCCTGGAGAAGGGAATGGCAAACCACTCTGATATTCTAGACTGTAAAAATCCCATGGATAGAGAAGCCTGGTGGCCTACAGTCCATGGGGTCACAAAGAGTCGGACATGACTGAGTGACTAACACACACACACACAAAGATCCCATGCAAGGGATCCTATACATACAGGCCACGTCATTTAAGGCTCACAACCACCCTGCAAGAGGCTGAGAAAAAATAGGGAACTTGGTTTTCTCAGATCACACCTAGGAAAGGACATGCTGTAATGGGTAAAGAGCTCAAGAATCTGGACTTGATGACCCTGGTGACCCTGGCCCTGGCCCTTTGCATCTCTCAACAGTTAGTCCCAGGCCTCCCAGGTGGCTCAGTGGTAAAGAATCCACCTGCCAATTCCAAGACACATGGGTTCGATCCCTGGGTGGGGAAGATGCCCTGGAGAAGGAAATGACAACCCACTCCAGTATTCTTGTCTGGGAAATCCCATGGACAGAGGAGCCTGGCGGTCTATACAGTCCATGGGGTGGCAAAAGAGTAAGACACGACTTAAGGACTAAACAACAGTTAGTCCCCACATCTGTAAAATAAAACGTTAAAACTCCCTCTTGACTTCCATCTTCTAAGAGTACCCAGGCTTAACTGAAGTGAGTGTCTTGGATAAAGCATGAGAAAACTAGCGTTGTCCCGGTGGACAAAATAACACACCAAGAAGGAAAATAGGATTCGACACAGAACTCCCTGCCTTTTTTTTCCCCCAAGAGCCACACACACACACACAGAGGGTGGGATGGAGCAGCACGTGACCATATCAATGAGCACGCCGAAGTGCAGCCGGTGGTTACACACCAATGAAAGAGCAGGGTTTCCCTCGTATCTGGCACCGGGCAGGGGCTCACGCTGCACACGAGGGACTCTAAGTACTGGCTTCAGCGGTGAGCCGCTGAGGAGCCAGAGCGCAGCAGAGGCAGCAGTTTAAAGGGTGGCAGTGACTCCTGCTGCTTCCAAGGAGTCTTGAAACCTTCGGGAAAGGTAGAAAGGGGCGGGGAGGGGGAGGCCAGGCACGCTCCAAAATGCAACGTCGCCGCCGCTCTGCGCGGAGAAGCAACCTCCGGCTCCGTCCACCTGGACATCGGGGTCGTGATCAGCACGAGGGCCCGGGCGGCATTTGAGAGCGCGCGCAGGGGAGACAACCGTCCGAACTGAGGCCGGGAGGGGGGCACTCCCAGAGACCCTATGAATAAACTGGACGCCAGCGCTGGAGGCCGTCCGGGCCAGGGCCCAGGCACGGTCATTCCCGGGGCAGGGAGTCTTTTGTTGGCTGGAGGCTTCGGTTTTTGACGCGGGACCCCCAAGGGGCCCAGCCAGGGCCGAGGGGCAAGTGTGAGCCCCTGAGAGGAAGGAAATGGCCAAGAGCTGGAGGCAAAAGCCAGTTCCTTGACTCCTCCACCGAAAGGGATTCCCTCGAGGCCATTCCCTGGGTGCAGACCCCAGACTCCCCTCCCCTCGGCCAGGAATCCCGAGGAGGCGGAAGGCCGGACCCCACGCCCCTGTGCTCCCCTTGCTTCGGGCCACGGGCCTTCTCGTACTTACCGGGGCCGGGGGACCGGTCTTCCTCGCCCGCGTCCTCTCCCCTCCCTGCCCCCTCCTCACTTCACGTCCCCTCCTCCAGGGGCCGCGGCCATGTCCGTTACTGGCAACTCCAAAGGGGTTTGCCTCTTTCTCCGACAATGGAGACCGCTAGCTCGCTCGCTAAAGTCCTGGGCGCCGATTGGTCAAAATCTGAGACGGGGAGGATTTCCAGCTTCTTATTGGTAGAGTGGAGCGCGAGGCTGTAGCCACAACCACCCCTCTGGGAGCCTGGCGGAATTGAGTGCCAAATGCTGCCGGCGGGAGAGCTCACAACCGCTGTCCATCCTTGAGCGTCGTTCTCCGGCGGTTTCTGAGCCAGCGGTCTCAGTCAGGGAGGAGGGCACGGCTTTCAGCTCGATTCGTTTTCCCACGGAATTATCCTGGGAAGATCGACAGGACCTTCCGCCCCCCGCCTTTCTTTTTAAAATGAGCCCTTTGCAGAGCAGAGCGCCTGTGTCTCCGACTTCTAACTACCCTCCTTGTTGCTGGGAACAAATGCCTAGAGACACCTCGACGCTCAGAGACCTTGGAGGGAGTCCCTGGGGACCACTACTGCTTCCAATCAAAGCTGGAGAATCTAAGGCAATCCTGCAGTTTTCTCCTCAGCTTAACTGAACTCTAAGGGGAAAAACAAGTTAAAAAAAATTTTTTTTTCTAGATAATTAGAGACATCGCCTGGGAGACCTCTCTTGGGAAAACAAAGCAAGCTGTGTCAGTATTTGCTTTTCTTTTCCCAGAGATCTAAGTCTGGAGAGTTAGGGTTTTGTTTTTTGGTTTTGTGTCTGTTTATAAAATTGAAGGACAGTCATGGCTGGCCCTGGGAAGTAAGAGCCCCTTTTCCCTATTAATGAATTTAATTATGTAATTAAAATCTCTCTTTCTTTGCAGCTGGACAAGATGGTGCCATTTCGGTGCCTACTCTTGTATGTTTGAACTGTTTTATCTGTGTCTAGAACTGGTACACTTGAATCTTAAAACTGGTGGAATTGTGTCACTTTCCTGCAAACAAAAATCTGCAGTTTATCTCTGCAAATAGAAAAAGTCCAAATCTCTCTGCCTGACGTTCAAAGCCCCTCATAAATTGACTCAGACATACATTTCCAGGCTTAACTCCCACAAACTGAACTATTCCTGCAGCCACAGATTTACCGCTATCCCCTAGATGCCTCTGGGACTCTCCCACCTCTGCTCCTTTGCCCAAGAGGATTCCTGTGCTTTGCAGATTCCTTCCTACCAATAAAGCCAATGTTCAAATACACACCCATCCTAAAAGTCTACCTCAAACACTACCTGCCCAAAAGCCTTCCCAGACTTTTAGTCATTGAAACTCTCTCTATAGCCTTGTGCTTTTGTACCCTCATTGCATCGCTGCCTTTACAAAAGTGTGCTTTGCGCAGAATAATTTTTGTAGGACTTGAGGCTCCTTGAAGGCAGCTTGGTTATCCTGGCAGTCTCCACAGCACCTTACTTGAAGCCTGGTACCCAGTAAATGTTTGCTGAATTGAACTAGTCCACTGTCTATATCTTACTTCTTTTTACTTCATCCTAGAAGGCTTTGTTGTTGTTCACTCACTAAGTCATGTCCAACTCTTTGCCACCCTGTGGACTGTAACTTGCCAGGCTTTGCTGTTCATGGGATTTCCCAGGCAAGAATACTTGCGTGAGTTGCCATTTCCTTCTCCAGGGGATCTTCCCGACCCAGAGATTGAATCTGCATCTCCTGGATTGTCAGGTGGATTCTTTACCACTGAGCCACCAGGGAAGCCCCCACCCCCACCCCTCCAGCATAAGCTTATATAGCCTCATTGGTGTTACCTGAAAGATGTAGGGTTCAGCTGCTTGCCACTCAAAAAAGCCAATAAACCAGCCAGGTTGCTGGAAAGGAAAATTTGCTTATTTCAGATACGGGCAAGTGGTGGGGAGAGCAGTTCAGTTCAGTTCAGATGCTCAGTCATGTCCGACTCTTTGCAGCCCCATGAAGTGCAGCACACCAGGCCTCCCTGTCCATCACCAACTCCCGGAGTCCACCCAAACCCATGTCCATCAAGTCGGTGATGCCATCCAAGCATCTCATCCTCTGTCGTCCCCTTCTCCTCCTGCCCTCAATCTTTCCCAGCATCAGAGTCTCTTCAAATGAGTCAGCTCTTCGCATCAGGTGGCCAAAGTACTGGAGTTTCAGCTTTAACATCAGTCCTTCCGATGAACACCCAGGACTGATCTCCTTTAGGATGGACTGGTTGGATCTCCCTGCAGTCCAAGGGACTCTCAAGAGTCTTCTCCAACACCACAGTTCAAAAGCATCAATTCTACTGCGCTCAGCTTTCTTTATAGTCCAACTCTCACATCCATACATGACTACTGGAAAAACCATAGCCTTGACTAGACAGACCTTTCTTGGCAAAGTAATGTCTCTGCTTTTTAATATGCTATCTAGGTTGGTCATAACTTTCCTTCCAAGGAGTAAGCATCTTTTAATTTCATGGCTGCAATCACCATCTGCAGTGATTTTAGAGCCCAGAAAAATAAAGTCAGCCACTGTTTCCACTGTTTCCCCATCTATTTGCCATGGAGTGATGGGACCAGATGCCATGATCTTCGTTTTCTGAATGTTGAGCTTTAAGCCAACTTTTTCACTCTCCTCTTTCACTTTCATCAAGAGGCTCTTTAGTTCTTCTTTGCTTTCTGCCATAAGGGTGGTGTCATCAGCATATCTGAGGTTATTGATATTTCTCCCGGCAATCTTGATTCCAGCTTGTGCTTCTTCTAGCCCAGCGTTTCTCATGATGTACTCTGCATAGAAATTAAATAAGCAGGGTGACAATATACAGCCTTGACGTACTCCTTTTCCTATTTGGAACCAGTCTGTTGTTCCACATCCAGTTCTAACAGTTGCTTCCTAACCTACATACAGGTTTCTCAAGAGGCAGGTCAGGTGGTCTGGGGAGAGGAGAGGTCTGTCCAAAGGCTGACTCCCCAACTCTGACAAGCAGGGAGCGAAAGCTTTGGTAGGCTAAAGGAGGGGGCTACATGCAGAAACCACACAGTCACCTCTGACAGTCGTCTTCACATTGGTCATCGGTGGTCTGACCAGCGTCATCTTGGTTGTTATATGTGCAGTTAACCTTCGGTTTCAGAGGCAGCTTGTTTCCATTTCTTTGAGGCCAAATCTCAGACCTGTGACAGCTTATTCCACAGTTACAGTCTGGTCATCATGTAGTTAACTTTTCCACCTGGTGAGGGTTTCAGCATCTATAAGACAAGTCACAGGATATGGCTCAGAATATTATCTGTAGCCCTTGAGCAGGAACTAAAGGTCCTTGACTATGCTTAATGACTAGACTATTATTATTTGGCCTCCTCTGACTGTTTTCCTTTGTTTCTACATGTTCTCACTTCTCTGACAAACTTATTCTTTGACTAAAGTGTTCCGCAGACAAAAGGCAGGCAGAGGACATGGGGGGCAAGGACCGTAGGGTCCTGCTCTGTTTCATTTGGAAGGTTAGCAAATGTGACACAGTTATCCTGCCCTGTTCCACATTGTACCCCAGTCACCTCTGCCCATACTTAGTTCTCTCTTCTGTTAGGTTTTATGAACATCACTCAACAAATCTGAGCTTTATTCTGAGAGATCAAAAAGCCACTGGAGTGTTTTATGGATTTTTAGAATTTTTAAATTTATTTTATTTTTGGCTGTGCTGAGTCTTGGTGGGCTTTCTCTCGTTGCAGTGAGTGAGGGCTACTCTTTGCCATGGCATGCAGACTTCTCATTACAATGCCTTCTCTTGTTGCGGGGCACAGGCTCTTAGTGCCAGGGCTCAGTAGTTGTGACCCAAGGGCCCTAGAACACACACTCGGTGGTTGTAGTACACAGGCTTAGTGCTCTGAGGTGTGCGGATTCTTCCTGGATGAGGAGTTGAACCCGTGTTCCCTGCATTGGCAGGTGGATTCTTATCTACTGTGCCACCAGGGAAGTCCCCGTTGGAGGGTTTTAAGTGAAAGAGTGTCCACGATCTGACTGGCATTTTTAAAATCTTCAGTTTGGCTGCTGAGTAGAGAATGGGTCATAAGGAAGCAAGAGTGGCTTTGAGAGGCCCAGAAAGGAGGCATGGCACTAAACCCGAGCAGCCCCTTGCTAAGGTGGTGGCAGCTGGGCAGCAAGAAGTAGACAACTTAAGAGATCTTTACAGGTAGACTAGGAAAAACTTACTGATCAATTGAAGGTCTGGGGAGAAAGAAGGTTTCTACACCCTGGATTTCATATGACTGTCAATTATTTTTTTAAATCTTTATTGAATTTGTTACAGAGTTGCTTCTGTTTCATGTTTTGGTTTTTTTTGGCCAGAAGGCACGTGCAATCTTAGCTCCCCAACGAGGGACTGAAGTGCGCCCCGTGTATTGGAAGGTGAAGTCTTAACCGCTGGACCGCCAGGGAAGTTTCGCATATGGTGTCAGTTGTAATGACAAAGTATTTGTTCAGCTCCAGTTGCCTCCAAAGGGGATAATTTAGAGCAAAGTACTAAAAACATCAGCCAGAAAACATTCCTCTATTTATTTATGACTTCGCTTCATCTAGATGGAGATACAAGAGGTGAGTCAGGAAATGTGAGTAACTCAGCAGGGCTGATTCAGGGTTTTGAATAAGGAGTGACGCGCCGAACCCCAGCCACACGGCAGCGCGCTCCTCCCAGCTCGTACTGGAGCGTCCTTCGTCTTGCGCCATCCTTTCAGCCTAATCAGGTGTTTAAAGGTGACAGGGTGAAATTGTTTAAGCTTTAACTTGTCTGAGCTAAACACCACAATTGGAATGAGTCCCTTGCCAGAAATCACAGTTTCGGGATCCACCTTCTGCAAATGGTTAGCTGCTGCCAGAGTCTCAGACCACCCTATGGACACTTACAGGCTCTTTGAAAGGATGGACCAAATGATCAAAGGACGTGGACAGTTTACATAAGAAACTACATATTAGGGCTTTTACAATTTTTATTGGAATATAGTTGATTTGCAATGTTGTATTAGTTTCAGGAGCACAGCAAAGTAAATCAGTTATACATACACATACACCCACTCTGTTTTGCATTCTTTTCCCATATAGGCCATTACAGAGTATTGAGCAGAGTCCCCTGAGCTGTACAGTAGGTCCTTGCGAGTTATCTCTTTTATCTACAGCAGTGTATATATATATGTCAGTCCTAACCTCCCAGTTGGCCCCTCCCCCCACTTTTCCCCTGGTAACCATAAATTTGTTTTCCTACATCTGTAACTCTATTTCTGTTTTGTAGATAAATTTGTTTGTACCCTTTTTTAAGATTCCTTATATAAGCGGCATCACAGAGACTTGTCTTTCTCTGCCTTACTTCACTTAGTGCGACAATCTCTAGGTCCATCCACGTTGCAGGAATTGTTACTTTGGCAGAAAGTTTCGATCTCGCTAATAACCAAAGAACATTAAAACAAACCCAGAGGAGCCGTTTCTCATCTGTTCTGTTAAATAAAATAATAAAATTTAATAATGCTGAAGCTGTAGTGAAACTGGTAAGTTTAAACATTAATTTTTTATTGCAATCTACATTGTTATAATATCTGTGCTGGGCAATCTGACAGCAGGTGATAAAGAACCAAAAAAGGATCAACTCTTGATTATCTCTTTTTATGATAGTACTGCTTTAGGAAATAATTCCAACCCTTTGTGTATGGGGGTTGGTGGGGGTGGCAGATACAGCAATGAACAAGTAGATAAAAATCCTTCCCCTCTAGGAGCTCCCATTGTAGTTTGGAGGCATGAGGGGAGTTGCTGACAGATTAAAAAAAAAAAGTAAGTAAAATAGTGTGTCAGATGGTGGTAAATGATATACAGAAAAATAGCTGGGGAGGTGAATGGAGAATGCCGAGGATTGGGTTCGTTTGAGATGCGGAGACCACAGAAAGCTTCAGTGAGAACATATATTTGAGCAAACACCTAATTAAATGCATTTTGCACTAGGGCATGGCAACCCACTCCAGTATCCTTGCCTGAAGAATCCCATGGACAGAGGAGCCCTGTGGGCTACAGTCCATGGGGTCACAGAGAGTCGGACACGACTGAAACGCCTTAGTGTGCACGCATGTACTCATCTGTAAGTGTTATTGTATACACAGCAGGTCTCTGGATGATGTTGGTCTGGACTTTGGAAATATAATTCAGCCCCGACCTGCGAATTCTCTGGATAACACGTACAACCCTCTGAACTTTGTTAGAAGTTATTCTCAGCAATGTGTGTGTGTGTCTGTGTATGTTTTAACATAGTTGGTTCTCTTGCAGGATCTGATGGCCAACACCCACTCCTTGAATCTGTTAGCAGAGTGGGGTGGATACGAGTGGGGCCTTGTAGTATAAGCAGGGGCTTGATATTTCTCAACTACTAAATATATTTGTTTTCTTGTTTCTTTGTTCATTCAAATGATGACAAGGTCCAGAGGGTGGCATGAGAGTCAGGGGCTGAAATAACCTGGTTGTTAGGGATTCTTATCACATAAGAGGGCAGGAAACTTAGTAGCCAGCTTGCAACTACAAGAAAGTTAAGTTCGAGATGGAAAACACAACATCATGATCATAGTCAGCAATACCGTGTTACATACTTCAAATTGCTAAGTGAAGTCGCTCAGTCGTGTCCGACTCTTTGTGACCCCATGGACTATACAGTCCATGGAATTCTCCAGGTCAGCATACTAGAGTGGGTTGCCATTTCCTTCTCCAGGGCATCTTCCCAACCCGGGGATCAAACCCAGGTCTCCCGCATTGCAGGCGGATTCTTTACTAGCTGAGCCACCAGGGACTAGGTCTTTTTTTTTTTTTTTGCTGCACCAGTTTGGCTAGTGAGATCCTAGAGTGCAGAGTCCTAACCAGTGGGCTACCAGGGAATTCCCTAAAAGACTAGGTCTTAAATGTCCTCCACACACAAAAAAAGAAATGATAATTAAGAGACATGTTAGAGGTATTAGCTAATACTACTATGGTGATCATCATTGCAATACGTAAAAATGTATTATTAAATCAACAGGTTCTACCCTTGGACTTCCCTGGTGGTCCAGGGGTTAAGACTCTGTGCTTCCGACACAAGGAGCGTGGGGCCTGAGAACGAAGATTCCACATGTGGTACAGTGTGGTCAAAAGAAAAAAAAATGTGCTCCCCTTTAAACTTGTTATTGTTTGGTCGCTAAGCCATGTCCTACTCTCTTGCACCCCCATGGACTGCAGCCTGCCAGGCTCCTCTGCCCATGGGATTTCCCAGGGAAGAATACTGAAGTGGGTTGTCATTTCCTTCTCCAGGGGATCTTCCTGACCCACGGGTCAAACCCACATCTCCTCCTGTGTTGCAGATAGGTTCTTTACCACTGAGCCACCAGGAAAACTCACCCTTTAAGCTTACACAATGTCGTATGTCAAGGATTTCTCAATTTAACAAAACAACAACAACAACTTAGCATCTAAGCTCCTGGATGGGGATGTCCACTCAGGCTTATAGTAGAACTCAGAGCCAAGTGTAAAAGGTGGGGTCCCAGAGGACCACCTCAAAAAAGGGAGTTTTCAGGATGAAAGAAGCAGAATGGTCTGGAAGGAGCCATGAAAGCATAGAAAACTATGCTGCTGCTTCCCTTCCCAACTTGGATTTGGGAGAATTCTCCCTCCACTCAAGAGCTTCAGGAGCAGTGGCCTCTTCATGGGAAAGCCACTCTCGGGTGAAGGAGGGGGTAGCCAGAGTCCTCTGAAGATGCTGAGGCTGTTGGAGATTTTGTTCACAAACAAACAAGGGCTTCAGGTAACTCAGGAGGAAGGTTTGGAGGGGATGGAAGTGGAGGAAATGGCCCAGAGGCTGTGAAAGAGGCACTGATAACAGGGCCTGGCATTTGGAAACGGGCCTGAGGATAACTGGGAGGTGAGGCAGCTGAAATGGTCTGGGATGTTGGTTCTTGACTGGGCAGCTCATATGTTCCTCCCTCAGCTGGCAGGAGCCGTTTGTCTCTAAGCTGTAAGTGACATTTTTAGGAGAAAGTTGTAGTCATGTCTCACTGATGAAGGCCTTGTCTTGAACCCTTTGATTCCCTTGAGGGGTCTTCTGGGAGAACTTTGTTGTAAATGATGCTGAGAATGAGGCAACACTCATTTGCTCTCCTGAAGAGCAGTCCTGAAACAAGGGCACAACTTTACAACAAAATGCAAGCACCTGGCTACATTCCATTTCCAGAATCTTTGTTTTGTGGCCGAAGGGCTGAGTCCTAACCATGGGACCACCAGGGAGCTCCCACTCTTTCTGAAATTTAAATCTCTGGATGACGTGAATATCTCCATAAAGACTTAGTTCATAATGACCTCAAACAACTCAAATGTGCATCAACGGAAGAATGGACAAACAATGATGGTATATCCATGCAAGGGAGCGCCCCACAGCAATAAAATAAACAGACCTCCGATACACATCACGACATGAGTGAATTTCACAGACATTATTCTAAAGGCAGGAAGTCAGAGAGGGTTACACACCGTGATGCCATTATATGAACGCCTCAGACAGGGATTGGGGTGTAGGTGAAGACTGACATCAAAGGGGCCTGAGGGGGACTTCTCTGATGGTCCAGCAGCTACAACTTTGCACTCGAAATGCAGAGGACTGTGTTCAATCCCTGGTCAGGCAATTAGACCCCACATGCTGCAATCGAAGATCTCACGCGCCACAAGTAAGACTTGGCACAGCCAAATAAGTAGTTTTTAAAAAGAGACATGCGGAAAATTTGGAAGGATGAAGCAAGTGTTGTCTACATCGATTAGAGTGAGACTTACATAGGTTTATCTATTTGTCAAAACTCATCAAACTATATGCCTAAAATCTGTATGTTTTCATGTATTTAAATTATACCTCAGTAAGAAATACATATATAGGCACATATTCTTACTGAAGTATATTTAATATTAAATATATTATACACATATATGGATATATATGCATATATGTTCAGCCACTAAATTGTGTCCAGCTCTTTCTGACCCCATGGACTACAGCACGCCAGGCTTCCCTGTCCTTCACTATCTCCCAGAGTTTGCTCAAATTCATGTCCAGGATATATATGTATCTATAGATAAATATACATAAATAGCTATTTATATATAGATATACGCATATATCATTACAGATATAGAGAGGTGGTGGCTCAGACAGTAAAGAATCTGCCCGCAATGCTGGGGACCCAGGTTCAGTCTCTGGGTCAGGAAGATCCCCTGGCAAAGGGAATGTCAACCCACTCCAGTATTCTTGCCTGGAGAATCCCATGGACAGAGGAGCCTGGCGGGCTACAGTCCACGGGGGTCACAAAAAGTCAGACACGACTGAGCGACTAACACTTTTCACTTTCATGTGTATAAAACAGTCTCCTCTCTCAACGGGGTAAGGTTTTCCCCAGGGTCATTTAGCAACATCTGGAGACATTTTTGGTCATCAGATTGAGGACTACTATTGGCATCTAATATGTAGAGCTAAAGAATTGTTGCTGAACAAGCCACAGGCCCAGGACAGCCTCCACAACAAAGAGTTACCTGGTCCAAAATGTCAGTGGCACCAAGGTTGAGAAATCCTGTGTAGCCTCAGGTGAGACACCATCACTGTGTCCTCTTACTGATCTTTGGGATTCCAGGTAGGAGAGGCTTCTGTGTTGCTTCCTTTCCAGAAATAACAGCAGCTCACTGACAGCCAGATCTTCTGAGTGCCGCCAAAGCAGCCATTGTAATCTTCCAGCATGAAAGCCACATTTCACCGCTTATCAGTGATTGGGAGCATTCTTGCCTAGAGAATTCAGTGGACAGAGGAGCCTGGTGGGCTAAGGTCCATAGGATCGAAAAGAGTCGACCGAAGCGACTTAGCACACACGTGCTCCGCCTGTTGTAGTCAGAGAGTTTGGTGCACTTCATGGAGGGGCTGTGGCAGAGAATCCTGCTAGAGGAGGTCAGAGGCATTTTTCTGGGGACCCATGAAAGTTATTATTGCTGCTGCTAAGTTGCTTCAGTCGTGTCCAACTCTGTGCGACCCCATAGACGGCAGCCCACCAGGCTCCCCCGTCCCTGGGATTCTCCAGGCAAGAACACTGGAGTGGGTTGCCATTTCCTTCTCCAGTGTGTGAAAGTGAAAAGTGAAAGTGAAGTTGCTCAGTCAGGTCCGACTCTTCTCGACCCCATGGACTGTAACCCACCAGGCTCCTCCGTCCATGGGATTTTCTAGGCAAGAGTACTGGAGTGGCTTGCCATTGCCTTCTCCGAAAGTTATTATTACCTGAAGTAAAAGGAGAATGCTCCCTTGCCCACCCCATGCTTATAAATAGAGAAATGAGACAGGTTTGGAAGGAAGAAAGATGAATTTGTAGATGAAAGAGGAGCCAGTGGAGACAGGAAGCCATAGGATATGGTCCAGGTGCCAAGTGACAAGGCAGCCGGCATCCTTATGCCCCACCCCATCCCCAGGAACTATTGCCAGCACTTTATCTCCAAACACCAACTCGAGGCTTCTTCATCTGGCATTCTGGACTCCTTCTTGCACTGTTTCTTAGCACCTTAGATATGAATATCATGTCATTAACCAGCTTTTAAGCTCTGTGAGAGCGTGGACAGCACTTTACTGCTCTGTAATCCCTCATAGATAATCAGAGTGGTGGCTGTTTACATGTACCTTCGTGTCCTCAAAGTGGTACCAAAAGTCCTGAAAAGGAAGGAAGCTCTCTTTGTTTAGGAAAATACTTGATAAATATTTTCAAGAAAGACAAGACCGAAAGGCCTAGGTCAGCAAGCGCCAAAGCAGTAAGAGAATGAGCCCAAATGCTCTGCATGACAAAAGGAACCCCAAAATTGGAGCTGGATGAGAAAGAAAGGAAGGAGCAGAGAGGAAAGCTGAGTGATATGAAGGGAGGTTGAAGCCTGAAGTGTGGAAATGGCAAAGCACTTTTAGGAAAAAATATACCCTGGTACGGATTTAAAATTGCCTGTGTTTCAGGAATTTCCTGGTGAGCCATTGGTTAGACTCCATGGTCTAATTGCCAAGAGCACAGGTTCAACCCTGATCAGGGAACTAAGATCCAGCAAGCTGTGGGAGGCGGCTAGTACATAAATACAATACAGTTGCTGGTATTTCTACAATATAAACCCCTGCATCTCTGCAATCCTTCAACAGAGAGATGTACTCATAAAGATGCCTGTGTGAGTGATAGGCTTAGTGAAAATTAAGGGGCAGGGTATGGACAATGGAACTCCACCAGTAGAATTGTGGGAGAATCCTTGAAGGTAACCAGTTCAGCTGGGAACCAGAAAAGCTCATGAGAACACAAGATTCTGCAGAGAATTCTTTCGAACAGGGTTCAAGTTAATGTTGTCTAGATCTAAAAAGACCAAGGAAATCCCTGCTGATGCTGAACAACATTTACATAGCTGTCACAGGGGTCCTCTACTCTGGCATATGCCGACGGGAGGAGGCAACCAGCTTCCTCCCAGTGCAGGAGAACACTGGCTTATCTACAGAGCGCGCACGTTAATCAAACAGGATGGAGCGCTTTACAGAAACAGTAAAACATCCTGCAGAGGAGTGCTGTTTGTCAGTGAGCAGTTAGGACTGCAGAGGATAACAGATGTGCTTCCTGAAACCGCCCCTCTCGGAAGAATACATTTTTCTGCTGGCCTCTGGGTCACTCTGGTTCACCTCCCACATCACTGGTTACTCCTTCTCAATCCCCCTTACTAGCTCCTCCTCTGTTCAGCACCCCAGATATCAGAGTAGGGAGGACCTTCTCTCTGCTCGAGTCTCATGTAAGTCACATCACTTGGTCAAATTCAGGCTTGCCATCCTAAATGCCATGTATATGCTGGTGAGTCCCACACTTATATCAGGCTTAATTTTTCCTCTTCACCCCAGATTCACTTACTTAACAGCTCCACTTAGATGTCTAATAGGCATCTCAAATTTATTTTTTTTTAATATTTTTGATGTGGACCATTTTTCAAGTCTTAATTGAACGCGTTACAGTATTGCTTCTGTTGTTTACGATCTGTTTTTTTTGGCTGCAAGGCATGTGAACCCCTAGCCTCGGGACCACCAGGGCAGCCCCACAGGCATCTCAGATTTAAAGCATTCAAAGCCAAGTTCACGCCCCTTTCCTTTACCCGCTCCTTTCTTCCACGTCCCCGCTGCACAGTAAGTGGCACTAGCAATACCCAGCTGCTCCAGCTAAAACCTGTCTCTCATCCCTTCCCTTTCCTCACTTTCTGTATTCGACTATCAGCAAACTCTACGGGCTCTAATTCCAAACTACCGTCCTAATTCATCCACTTCTCTCATTCCAACTCTCCCACTCTGGTCCAGGCCACTCTCAACACCTGCTGTACTACTGCAACAACTCCTAATTAGGACCCTGTTTTCTTCTCCAGCAACCCCCCAGCCCACCAATCCAATCTGCACAGTGGCCTGAGGGATCTTTTCATAGCATGACACACATCACATCACTTTCCTGCTTGAAATCCTTGCACGGCTTCCCATCATACTTAGACTAAAATCTCAGGTGCTCGCTATGATGTATTAGCTATCTATTACCGTGTAACAAATTGCCTGCAGTTTGGTGGGTTTTTTATTTTTGTATGCTGCTATGCAGCTTGTGGGATTTTAGTTCCCTGACCAAGGACTGAACCCAGGCCCTCGGCAGTGAAAGCACAGAGTCCGAACCACTGGAGCTCCAGGGAATTCCCCTCAACTTGGTATTTCAAAAACAGTAAGCATCTATTATCTCAGACAGTTTCTATTAATATGAGTCAGGAATCTGGGAGCAGCTTGGGTGGATGATTCTGACTCCCAATCTGACATGCCCCTAGTCAAGATCCCACTAGTTTTTCAATTAAAAAAAAACACACACATTCTCAAATGATTTATTTATTTTTACTTTTCGGCCATGCTTTGAGGCATGTGAGATCTTAGTTACGGGACCAGGGATCCAACCCTCACCCCCTGCATTGGAAATGCAGTCTTAACCACTGAACCATAAGAAAAGTTCCTTAAAAATTTTTTTGAGTACTGATGTCTATCTTCTATATTTTCTTGTTTATTTGTTCATTGTCTGTCTCCTCCATGAGGACACAAGCCTCATCGGAACAGGAAATTGAATCTATTTTGGTCACTTCTGCTTTCCCAGCACTTAGAACAGTGCCTGGCACATATTCATGACTTTGACAAATGAGCGAATGAAGGGCTTTCCAAGGTCTGATGAAGTACCTACAAGAATATGCACCTGCTTCTGACTTCATGCTTTCTAAGCATCCTCTTACAGAGACCTGAGTCTCATCACCAGCTAGGGGATGTCCTGGGAGACACATGTGACTGATAATATCATAATAGTTAACCTTTAGGTTAACCTTTAGGTTAACCCAAGGTTAATATTGTCAACCCTTGTGTAGGGTTTACTATATACTATGCACTGTCTGCTCCATATAACTCATAATAACCCTATGAGGATAGAAATACTATCATTCCCATTTCAGAGGTCAGAAAAGTGAGGCCCAGAGGGTCCAAGTAGCTTACCACCAGATCACAGGGCTAATAAGTGACCAAGCAGGAGTCAAGCCAGGCGGTCTGGCTCTAGAGGCCAAGTTTTTTTTTTTTCTTCAAACAGGTTTATTGAGATATAATTCATATGTCATATACAATTCACTCATTCAAAGGGTGTCATTCAATGGCTTTTGGTATGTTCACAGAGTTGCGCCACGTCACCACACCAATTAGAGAACATTTTCAGCACCCCGAAAAGACACCCCATCGCCCCTAACACTCAATTCCATTTGTCCCCAACCTCCTCCCCCAGTCTCAGTAAACCTAGTCTACTTCCTGTCTTTATGGCTTTGTTTATCCTGGACATTTCGTGTAATTGGAATTATACAGCTTGGGACCTTTAAAATTTATTTATTTTAGGTTCCACGAGGTCTTCATTGCTGTGCGCAGGTTTTCTCTTGCTGCGGCCAGCAGGGGCTACTCTGTAGCAGCCCCTACTCTCTAAAGCACAGGCTTTTAGGGCTTGCGGGCTCAGTAGCTGTGGCACAGGGGCTTAGTAACTCCACAGTGTGTGGAATCTTTCCAGACTGAGGATTGAACCCGTGTCCCCTGGCAGGTGGATTCTTAACCACTGGACCACCAGGGGAGTCCCAGCCTGTGATCTTTTGTGACTGGTTTATTTCACTCGGCACCGTGTTTCTGAGATTCATCCATGGTATGATCTATACCAGCACTCCATTCCTTTTCATTATAGAGTAATCTTCTAGCATATGGATAGACCACGTTCTGCTTACCCATTCATCAGCTGGTGGCCACTTGAGCGCTTTTCACTCCTCATCTATTATGAATAGTGTTGCTATGAACACGTGCAGATGTGTGTCTTTGTGTGGACGTGTTTTTCTTTGGTAGATAGCCACCTATGAGTGAGATTGCTGGGTCATGTGGTGCAGAAACCAGGCTCTTAAATGCTTCACTATACAGCCTCCTGTAGTGGATAAAGACCTTAAGCCAAATGGTCAGTTTGGCTTAAATGATATCAGTCTTTTAAAAAATATATATAAAAAAATATTTATTTGGCCACCCTGGATCTTAGTTGCAGCATGTGGGATCTAGTTCCCTGACCAGGGATCAAACCCAGTCCCCCTGCATTGGGAACACAGAGTCTTAGTCACTGGACCACCAGGGGATGCTATCGGTCTTGAGAGTCTTAACGCAACTGACACCTGCCTGACCCTAGAATCTGATCACTTCCAGGTGACCCAAGAGGTGAGCGGTTGGCCTGAGAATGACAGAAAATGCCTCCAGAGGAAAAACTATTACCAGTTTCAGATTCCTCTATAAGGTCCTTCCCGAACAAGGCTTATGCTACTTCATTTTCTAAGAGGAGAGATGGATTTGAATCCATCCACCTGCATCGTCTCATCTATGGTCCTTTCGGGTCAGGGGCAGAAACATATGAGGTGACTGGTTAGTGTCTGGAGGTGCTGTCAATATCTGAAAGTAGAATACCCTTTTTTTCCAGAAAATTAGTCCTTTAGGGATCAAGTGCCACCGAGGTCTTTCCCAGCCCTTCAGCTCAGGCTCAAACCACCTGTCAGCCCCTTAGGACTGAGGTTCATCCACTCACAGCGATGGACATTTCTCCCCAGGAGCTTGTCCCACTTCCAGGGTCAGGACGTGTAGATGGAAGCAAATTAGCTATGGGACTCTCAAGACCCACCAGCCTTAGAGAAAGATCAGAACAGGGGCTTTCCTGGTGGTCCAGTAGTTAAGACTCCTCACTCCCAGTGCAGTTCGATCCCTGGTCAGAGAACTAGATCCTACATGTCACAGCTGAGAGTCTGCATGCCACATCTAAGAAGCCTCATACCATGCACCAGCACTAAGACCCAGTACAGCCAAAATAAATCCTAAATAAAACATTAAAAATAAAAAAAGAAGGAGCAGGGCAGATTTGCCTGAGGGAAACACCTGGGACTACCCCTCCAGGTGTCTCTGCTGAGCTCTGGACAATCCTTTGTCAGGTTAGTGGTGTCACACCCCTCAGGTGTGACCCACCTTGCCCACACCCCTCAGCCCACCTTGCCCACCCACCACCTTGCCCACCTGAGGGGCCCAGCCTTAGGGGCCCACTGGCGCAGTAAGGACTGCAAGATCAATGTCAGTTCAGAAAGCAGGTGCCCCCGGGGAGGCACGCCGGGGCTCAGGAGAAGACAGCCCCAAGCCTGAGCAGGTCACCGAGGGTGTAACCGCCAACGAACACAGGTTGTTGCCTTGGTTTTGTTTTGATTTTATCATGGGTGTGGTGACTGTGCTGTTCAGAACCAAACGAACTTTAGTATTGCCTGAATGTCTTTATTGGACTGAACTTCAGGTCTATTTGCTGTTCTCAGAATAAACCCTTGAATTCACTTGCCACCTTTCCTTTGGGTGAGAGTTGGACCATAAGAAGGCTGAGTGCTAAAGAATTGAAGTTTTTGAATTGGGGTGCTGGAGAAGACTCTTGAGAGTCCCTTGGAGAGCAAGGAGACCAAACCAGTCCATCCCTAAAGGAAATCAACCCTGAATATTCATTGGAAGGACTGATGCTGAAGCGCTAATACTTTGGTCACCTGATGCGAAGAGCCGATTCATTGGAAAAGATCCTGATGCGGGGAAAGATTGAAGACAAAAGAAGAGAGCGTCAGAGGATAAGAAGGTTAGATAGCATCACTGACTCAATGAACATGAATTTGAGCAAACTCCTGGGAGATAATGAAGGACAAGGCAGCTTGGCGTGCTTCAGTCCAGGGGGTCACAAAGGGTCGGACGTGACTTAGCGGCAAAACAACAACAGAGCGTTTTTTCGATGATGACCTAGGACATCCCTGTGAAATGGCCTACAGAGGTGATTAACATCTTATCGTATCTGTAGCCTAGAAGGCCGAGAAGTAGGACAACCAGGCCAAGTGGTTTTGCTTAGGATCACGTAATAAATGGGCTGTGGGTTGAGGACCGAAGGTAAGTCCTAAGCTTGTCATTCAACACACCCTGCCCACAGTCTGAGAGCTTAAGCCCAGTTTGCGAGGGGAGGGGACACGTGGTGGGGGAGCAGATTCCTGGGGCCTGCACCCCCGCGCCCTCCGGATCCCAATCGATTCAAACGTGCCCCTTCAGCTTCTAGACTGGAAGGGAAAATCCTGGCTTAACTTGAAGGTACAGTATGTAGCTGTCTTTGTTTTCTTTATCCTCGATAAACACCCAGGGGAATCCAGGCTATTCCATAGTTGCAGAAGAACAATTTGGCTCAAGTTATTCATGTGTAGTTGAAGATTTAGAAACTGAAAAAGTGATAAAGACCAAATTTACCTGATTTGGGGGGATGGGGGGAAGCGGAGGGAAAAACTCAATAAGAAAAAACACACAGTTTTCTATTTTTCTATTTGGCATTGTAATATCAATTGCTTGATAGAACTCATAATTCCCAAGTTAAGAATGATGTTTAAGAGGTCATCTAGGGGGAGAAATTATGTTCCTGAAACATAAACGTTTGAATTTCCCCTACCAAATGAATTCTCACTGAAAGAAGTATTGCTCCTAAAGGGGGGAAAAATCAGTTCTTGGAAGATGAAAAAAACAAGATTTTGTAAGAGTTTGTGGTCTTCCAAAACTCAACTCTACCCTATACAATCTTATTTCTTAGTATTTAATTTCCTTCATGAAGGAGAAATTCAGTTTACTTTTTCCCTCTTGGGGGAAATTTTTTGTAAAAAAAAAAAGTTTAAAACACTGCTCTAGGACTTCCCTGGTGGTCCAGTGATTAAGAATCTGCCTGCCAATGCTGGGGACGCCAGTTTGATCTCTGGTGTGGGAAGATCCCGCTTGCTGCAGAACAACTAAGCCCGTGCCCCACAAACTACTGAGCCCAAACTCTAGAGCCTGCGCCCAGCAACGAGAGGCCACTGTGATGAGAAGCCTGTTCATTCACCGCAGCTAGAGAGCAGCCCCACTCGTTGCAACTAAAGAAAGTCTGGGCGCAGCCATGAAGACCCAGTGCAGCCAAAAATAAACATAAGTAAAAAAAAAAAAACAACAAAGAAACAAAAACACTGCTCTAAGAGAAGTTTCCATGTCTCATGGAAAGACTCCTTCAGCCACAGAACATCTCTAGCTGCGATTTTGTCTAGAAGTCTTGATTATTACTTGGGAGTCAGATTCCCAGGGTGGCAGCACTGGAATGGTGGCAATCAGTCCTGCATAGCCTGGAGGGTAGCATCACGCTAGGATCTGCCAGGGCCATGGGTGAGCACTGAGAAAGGAGAGCTTCCCAGGGCTCAGGCTGTCTTTTTCCCCTTTGCTTCCACATGGCTCACTCCAGGGCTCGCTCCCATTTGGAAATGGCTAATTTCAAGAGCATCACGAATACAAACTTTGAGAAGGAAAGTGGGAGAATCTCCCTTAAATGTTGTGTTGGTGCTCACACCGAATCATTGTGACCCTCGTTATTTAAAATCAAATATAAGTCCCAAAGGCTTCCCTGGTGGCTCAGTGGTAAAGAATCTGCCTGCCAATGCAGGAGCCTCAGGACACTACGGTTCGATCCCTGGGTTGGGAAGATCCCCTGGAAAAGGAAATGGCAACCCACTCTAGTATTCTTGAAATCCCACAGACAGAGGAGCCTGGCGGGCTACAGTCCATGGGGTTGCAAAAGAGTTGGACACAACTTAGTGACTAAACAACAGCAACGTGTGTCCCAAAACACTTGACCTTGGACAGAACCTTCAGACCAAGAACCTTCCTTGCTGCTGTTTCCCAGGGTCTGTTATGCAAAGGCAGCCCACTGAAGGTGGTTGCTTGGGGGGTCGGGGTGGAGAGAGAGGTACTTGGACTGGAGGTGGACAAGGACCCACTCTTGATCAAATGAGATGACGCACATGAAGATCCTGGGTTAGATGAGATAATGCACGTGAAGATGCGTGGCTTGCAGTATCTGACTTTCGGAATCTTAGTTCCCGACCAAAGGATTGAATATCTGCAATGCAAGCATAGTCTTAACCACTGGACCACCAGGGAATTCCCTGTGAAGATGCTTTTATGCTGCAAAACTATATAAAGTATTTCACAAATCCTCTCCCTAACGGTGTGAATAAGCTACATGAAGCAAGGCAAGTTTATTTAAGGGTGATGACCAGATCCTTGCCTTGATTTCAACACAAAAACTTGGAACAATTGATGGCTCTTTATAAAACTTCTTTGCTATCTTTGGGTTATAGGGGCTTCATGAGAGTGTGTGATATACTGTCAGCTGTCAGTCCACCTGGCCTTCTGCGGCCTCACCTCGAATTGCTGGCTGCTTAGCTATTTTTCATTGCAATCCCGTCTTTTCTTCTGTGTCCATAGAAACTAGCAGTTATGCGGGGACTTGTCCTTTCACGGGGCCTTTAAGATTCTCACAGCTTTGCTCTGAGCCCGAGAGCTTTCCAGCTTCAGCCAGATATAGGGCTGGTGCACGTACTGGTGGTGTCTTCAAACTTGAAGCAGAAGTGTCCCCTTTTCCATTTGAATGCTGCCTGAGATGTGTCCCACTGAGAGGGTCCTGGCTCAGGATTTGCTTGCGGGGGATCAGAGGCTCAAGACTTCGATAAGCCCATGAGTCAGTCGTTCTGCATAATAATCAGTGCCCCCAACACGAAAAGACACATGTACTGAGAACCCAGCTTTCCTTTGGCCGAAGAATGTGCATTAAATCTGTTTCATCACGTTTGCGGCTTTTAAGGGCTTGTTTGACAAAGGAGTTTGTGAGAAAGTTCCTAATAAGTTTGGCAGCTGACACATCACTGTTCTTTCAGCTACGGAGGCAGCAGGCTGTGAGGGTGACAAGCGGGGCCCAGGGCTTCCCTGGTGGTCCAGTGGCTAAGAATCCGCCTGCCCGTGCAGGGGATGTGAGTTCGATCCCTGCTGGTGGAAGATTCCATACGCCGAGGGGCAACTAAACGCAGGAGCCGCAGCTACTGAAGCCCGTGCACCTAGAGCCCGTGCTCCACAACAGGAGAAACCACCACCTCGAGGAGCCCCCTTGCTGCAACTAGAGAAAGCCTGTGCCAGCAGTGAAGACCCAGCACAGCCATAAATAAATACATAAAGATTTTTAAAATACCAATAAAGCGCTCTTTAAAAAACAAGTGAAAATGTTAGTCACTCAGTCGTGTCCGACTCTTCGGGACCCCATAAACTGTAGCCTGCCAGGCTCCTCTGTCCATGGAATTCTCCAGGCAAGAATCCTGGAGTGGGTTGCCATTCCCTTCCCCAGGGGATCTTCCTGACCCAGGGATCGAACCCCGTGTCTCCCACATTCCAGGCAGATTCTTACTGGGGCCCAGTCAATTAAACCCATGTTTGAATAGCAGACCTGATACTTACCAGCTATGGGACCTCTCTTTCGAAGCCTCAGTTTCTTCACCTGTAGAATTTGGGTAACTAGAGAAACTTCTCACTGACTTGTGCCTTTGTTTGGTTGGTTGGTCATGCCATGCAGCTTGTGGGATTTTAGTTCCCCCACCAGGGATTGAACCTGGGCCCTTGGCAGTGAGAGCAAGGAATCCCAACCAGAAAGTGAGATAATGAACAGAAGATGCTGAGCCCAACGCCTAGGCCACGGTGAGTGTTTAGTCAAAGGCAGATGCAGTCCTTGTGAAATGGGGAGCTGAGTAAGACGGAGGGAAAAATCTGACTTGGAAGAAAAGGAGTTAAGTGGTGTGCTTTGGCAGCACACATCCTAAAATTGGAACAATGCAGAGAATATTAGCACGGCCCCTGTGCAAGGATGACATGCAAATTTGTAAAGTGTTCCATAGTTTTGAATTTCTGTATGACTCAGGAAACTCAACCTGGGGTTCTGGAACAATCTGGAGGAGTGGGAAGGGGTGAGATGTGAGAGGGAGGGGGTGTATGTATGTATACCTATGGCTGATCCATGCATTATGGCAGAAACCAGCATAATATTGTAAAGCAATTATCCTTCAATTAAAAATAAATAATTTTTTTTAAAAAAAGAAAATAAAAAAGGAGTTAAGTGAAATTCCACACAGAGTTTTATAAACCTTTTGTTAAAAAAATTATCATATTTATTTTGGAATATACCTATTCATGCACATGAATAATTCAAAAGAAACAAAGAAGGGTGAAAAATAGGTCTTCCTCCCACCCCTCATCTCATAGTTCCCCTCTGTGGGGCAACTAATATGCTAGTTTCCTGAGTATCTTCCCAGAAATTTTCAATATTGAAAAAATTTGTTTGAAATAGACTCACAGACTTAGAAATCAAAGTTATGGTTGCCAAAGGGGAAAGAGATAAATTAGGAGTTTGGAATTAACAGATACCTACTACTAAAAATAAAATAGGACTTCCCTGGCAGACCAGCGCTTAAGACTCCACACTTCCAATGAGAAGTAGGTTCGATCCCTGGTCAGGGAACTAAGATCTCACATGCCAAAAACAAAAAGGTAACTAACAAGGACCTACTGTATAGCACAGGGAACTGTACTCAATATCTTGTAATAATCTATAAGGGAAAAGAATCCAAAAAAGAATATGTGTATATATATATATATAAATGAATCATTTTGTTCTACACCTGAAACTAACAGACCATCGTAAATCAACTATACTTCCATTTTTTTTTTAAATCAACTTCAGAGGGAAATGAGTTTTGAAGGGCAGAAGACACTGAGGTAGTAAAGACAGCTGCCTGTGTGTTCGTGTTGGACCCCAAGTGGAGGGAGTATTTTGAAAGCATATTTAGTTCTCTGCGGCCTGAGCCAGACTGGGTGAAGTCTTCTTAGCTATAATAAGACCCACAGGCTCAGAAAAGCAATATGATTCAGAAGCAGGATTCACAGCTCCCCACACAGAGCCCCTCATATGAGGCAGACGCTGTCAGGGCGGGGCAAAGTCAAACTGTGAGATCTGAACTCTGGACTGTGGACTCATTCCCCACATTCCCCGTGTGCCAAGCCCGCATTGCCAACATTCCCCGAGGGTTTAGGGCCTCTGCTCTCCTCCCGGACAGGGATACTCTGGGTCACATAGTTTTGCCTTCAGCTGCTGGAGGGGCCGGAGGACAGGTTAGAGGAGACAATGATCAGAAGCCAAGGGTCCCTTCCTGCATTCTCCCCACTGGCCTCCTGGAGTCCAGTTTCTATTCTGTAAAATACATATATATTTATCCAGGATCCACTGGGGAAATTTAAACCTGCTCAAGTCCCAGGACACACCTGTTTAGTAGATAAACAGGGCTATTTGTTACCCTACTGTTAACACAGTAACCGTGCATAAATATGGAGCCAAGAGAGGTCACCCACTTGCTGCCAATCTTCTGTCAATCAAAAGGGTACTGAATCACCAAACTGAAGGATTTTGTGACCTCGGTAACCCATTCCAGTACTTAAGTTTACATCAGAAAGTTTTCACTTGGATCTAATCTGAATTCACCAAGCTGGAATTTATCCGGCATTCAGTCATTAAGGAAAATAGTGGTGATCATCTTCCGTGTACTTGAGACACTCATTAGCCTTTGTCCCTTTAATACTAACTGAGGGACTTCCCTGGTGGTTCAGTGGCTGAGACTCCACATTCCCAGTGCAGGGGGCCCAGGTTCTATCCCTGATCAGGGAAATAGATCCCACTTGCTACAACTAAGGAGAAGGCGATGGCACCCCACTCCAGTACTCTTGCCTGGAAAATCCCATGGACGGAGGAGCCTGGTAGGCTGCAATCCATGGGGTCTTGAAGAATTGGACACAACTGAGCGACTTCACTTTCACTTTTCACTCTCATGCATTGGAGAAGGAAATGGCAACCCACTCCAGTGTTCTTGCCTGGAGAATCCCAGGGACGGCGGAGCCTGGTGGGCTGCCGTCTGTGGGGTCGCACAGGGTCGGACACGACTGAAGCGACTTAGCAGCAGCAGCAGCTGCTGCAATGAAAGATCCTGCATGATGCAACGAAGATCCCGAGTGCCACAATTAAGACCCAGCGCAGCCAAATAAATAAATATTTTAAAAACATATTAAATGAAAGCCCATCCAAGTTCTTTCATCTTCCATTTACATTCAATTTCTAACCCCTCATTTACTCCTGTGACTGTGGGCTCTCTTTTCTCGGCCTCCAATCCAGGCCAGAACTTTCTCGGTTCAAAATATCAAGAAAGACCTCTGACAGCATCTTTTACTCCACTTTTCTCTCTCCATGCATCCTTCAAAACTTTGGAGCTGCTTGCCTCGTTCGTCTCAGGCTAGCACGTCTATAAGCTCAGCTATATAAAGCAGAAGGTTTTGCCCATCTGACATTCCTAAATCTCAGAGGGAGTGAAGATGACACTCTCTTCTGGTCTATAGGCAGCCCTGGTATTTATATTGCTCTGAACTCATGATGATGCTTGTAGAGATTTAATTTTCCTAAAGCTCAAATGCTCACATTAATTTGGGAGAGGGTGGAGATTTGATTTCTTGAGCCGAGCCAAAGACTGAAGGATGGAGTTTGATTCCTAGACCTAAAAAGGCTTCTGGGAAGACTGTGAAACAAGCCACTTTATTATTTTGGAACTCAGAAGCAGCAGAACAGAGATAGCCTGAGTAAACTTCCCGGGGTTTTGTGACCGGGTAAAGTCTCATGAAACACTCAGATAGACAAAAAAGAAGTGGAAGAAGGAGGAGGAAAAGGAAGAGTTTGAAAAGTAAAAAGCATTATAACTGATGTATAAGCCATCCTATCCTGTTTTCAAATAAAACAAGCTGTAGGAAGCAAGCAGGTAGACTTGAGAATTCCCTGGCGATCCAATGGTTAAGACTTGGTGCTTTCACTGCTAAGGGCCCAGGGTTAAAATCTGGTGGGGGAACTAAGATCCTGAAAGTCGCATGGCCAAAAATAGAGATAATTTTTTTTAAAAAAAAAGAGGAACTCCCCTGGTAGTTCAGCGGTTAAGGCTCTGCCTTTCAATACAAGGGACGTGGGTTCAATCCCTGCTTGGGGGGGGCAAGGGGTGGGGTCAGTGCTGAGATCCCACACGCCTTGCAGCCAAAAAAACCAAAACATGAAACAAAACTATATTGTAACACATTCAATAAAGACTTGTAAAATGGTCCACATCAGAAAAATCTATTAAAAATAAGGAAAGCAAGCAAGTAAAGATATATTACTGACTATTTCCCACAATATCCTTCCATTATTATGACTCAGGACCCTGAAGTTTAATTAGATGACATAAATTGAGCCAAGTGCCTAACACAGAGCCCTGAAACATAGCTGGAACTCAGGACAAGTTCATTCTCTTTCTAACTGTATTGCTATTAACAAAAAGGGTTCATCACTTTGCCGACACAGGTCTGTAGAGTCAAAGCTATAGTTTTTCCAGTAGTCATGTACAGATGTGAGAGTTGGACCATAAAGAAGGCTGAACACTGAAGAATTGATGTTTTTGAATTACAGTGCTGGAGAAGACTCTTGAGAATCCCTTGGACTGCAAGAGATCAAACCAGTCAATCCTAAAGGAAATCAACCCTGAATATTTATTGGAAGGACTGTTGCTAAAACTGAAGCTTCAATACTTTGGCCACTTAATGCAAAGAGTCAACTCACTGGAAAAGACTCTGATGTTGGAAAACATTGAAGGCAAAAGGAGAAGGGGATGACAGAGGATGAGATGGTTAGCACCACTGACTTAATGGACATGAATCTGAGTGAACTCCAGAAGATAGTGGAGGACAGAGGAGCCTGGAATGCTACACTCCATGGGATTGCAAGGAGTCGGACACAACTTAGCAACAACAACAAGGGTTAAAGGAGTACTGCAGTTGACATTCTGCCAGCTGCCAGTTAAACCCTCAGCTATATGGTCATATAAAACACAGGCAATAAAGGGCATCTGTAGCCAAACTGCCCAAGAGGATTGTTCTCAGAGACAATCTGGTTTAAGTTGTCTGGCCACCTTGGGAGGGGCCTTGAGATGCCACTGAGTTCCTGCAATCAGTCTTGTTTCCCTTAGTCTTGACAATTATCTTAATGTCATAGTCCAAGTCCCGTAACAACAGTAATAATTATCACAAGCTCACTTTTCTTAAGAGCTTACTGAGGACTAGGCTCTGACTTAAACACACTCCACACATTATTTCACTGAGGCTCCAAAGACAAAATGTTCAGACACTGAGGATCCTCGCCAGATGGGAGGACACCAGAAACCTGGCTGCTGAGATATTGGAATCTGAAAAAGTTTGAGAAAGCGAGAATAAAATCCATAACACTCTGCACTTTGGTCATAAAACCAAAAGATTAGGCTAGCAGAGACGAAACATGCTTCACAGGAGAAGGCAGGGGAAATGCAGCGTTGAGGTTTATTCAGTAAACCGGGAAATATGACTTGTGTTCTCCGGTAACCACAAAGAATTGAAACGTGTGGTTAAAGATTTAGGGGTTAGGGAAAGCGAGGGGGTGGGTAGTCTTGTTCCTTCTTGATTTCTGTTCGGGTTCCAGGGAATTGGGGTTTCCATTGCAAAGGGCGCAACTGGATATTTCCTCCACGGTTCATCGTTGGGACCTGGCAAACATTTCCTGGCACTCGGGAGCAGCGAGTCCCAACAGAAGCGAGGTCGAATCCATTTTTGGAGTCAAACGCCAGCATTCCTTTGCGGTGAGTTCTGCAACCTCAAGGTAGAGCTTTCCCTAGAGTGACCTCTAGTGGTGACCACGGGGAGTCGCCCAGTTTTCCAGCCTATGGAAAAATCACCCTAGAAATGTTGGACTCCTTTGTGGCAACAGAAGCCTCTTGGTTCTTTCCCTCACTAACTGCCCTGTGGTTGATGATGACAAGTAGGGCTGACAACATGAGCAAGTCATTCCACTTGCTAATCAAAACCATGATGAATGCTTTCACATAGGGCTTCCCTGGTGGCTCAGTGGTAAAGAATCCGCCTGCAATGCAGGAGACGCAGGTTCGATCCCTGGGTGGGGAAGATCCCCTGGAGAAGGAAATGGCAACCCACTCCAGGATTCTTGCCTGGAAAATCTCATGGACAGAGGACCTTGGTGGGCTACAGTCCATGGCGTCTTAGAAGAGCTGGACATGACTGAGTGACTAAACAACAACTCTGTTTAAGTAAAACATGAAAACTCTGAATATGTTGAGATGTGCCCAACCTCCTGGCTGTGGCAGTAATTGCCTTGTGTTGGAATGAGACACCTGTCCACCTGCCAGGGGTGCAATCTGCCTGGTCACAGAGTGGCCGTGAACATTTTCTCTCTGGAGGGACCTTAAGACTCTATAGGAAAAATAATGGTGATCATCTACAACATGTGTTGAGATCATCTGAGGGTCGGGAGTATAAGTGTGTCCACTCAGGAAAAAATAGCTGAGAGATAAGGCCTGATGTGTTTTTTATAACGACGGGAAGTGCATCCATATGAGATCGCTAAAATGCACACAGGGAAAACTAGATGTGTGTCTAAGAGTTTATGACTCAGAAACATTTTGCATCACTTTGATGACGCATTATCTTATTTTGTTTCATTTTCACCACAACTGTTTGGTGAGGTATTATTTTCCTCATTTTTAAAATATATTTTTATTTTTTGCCATGCCGTGTGGCGTGGAGGATCTTAGTCCCCCAATCAGGGATCGAATCGGCACTCCCTGCAGTGGAAGAGCAGAGTCCCAGCCACTGGACCACCAGGGAAGCCCCTATTTTCCCTATTTTTTTCCTCAAGGAGGAAATTGTTGCCAACAGTGCCAACAGGTGATCGCACCTATCGGAGAAAGACTGCTGGAAGCACCTCTCTCACCGTATAGTGATGAGTGAAAGTCACTGTTAAAGAGATGGGACTACCCAGACCACCTGACCGGCCTCCTGAGAAATCCGTATGCAGGTCAGGAAGCAACAGTTAGAACTGGACATGGAACAACAGACTGGTTCCAAATAGGAAAAGAAGTACGTCAAGGCTGTATATTGTCATCCTGCTTATTTAACTTCTATGCAGAGTACATCATGAGAAATGCTGGGCTGGAGGAAGCACAAGCTGGAATCAAGATTGCCAGGAGAAATATCAATAACCTCAGATATGCAGATGACACCACCCTTATGGCAGAAAGTGAAAGAGGAGAGTGAAGTTGGCTTAAAACTCAACATTCAGAAAACTAAGATCATGGCATCTGGTCCCATCACTCCGTGGCAAATAGATGAGGAAACAATGGAAACAGTGACAGACTTTATTTGGGGGGGGACTCCAATATCACTGTAGATGGTGACTGCAGCCATGAAATGAAAAGACGCTTGCTCCTTGGAAGAAAAGTTATGACCAACCTAGACAGCATATTAAAAAGCAGAGACATTACTTTGCTAACAAAGATCCATCTAGTCAAAACTATGGTTTTTCCAGTAGTCATGTATGGATGTGAGAGTTGGACTATAAAGAAAGTTGAGCGCCGAAGAATCAATGCTTTTGAACTGTGGTGTTGAAAAAGACTCTTGAGAGTCCCTTGGACTGAAAGGAGATCCAACCAGTTCATCCTAAAGGAAATCAGTCCTGGGTGTTCATTGGAAGGACTGATGTTGAAGCTGAAACTCCCATACTTTGGCCACCTGATGCGAAGAACTGACTCATTGGAAAAGACCCTGATGCTGGGAAGGATTGAAGGCAGGAGGAGAAGGGGATGACAGAGGATGAGATGGTTGGATGGCATCACCCACTCGATGGACATGAGTTTGAGCAAGCTCTGGGAGCTGGTAATGGACGGGGAAGCCTGGCGCGCCGCGGTCCACGCAGTCACAAAGAATCAGACACAACTGAGCCACTGAACTGAACTGACTGATCAAGATAGTACTTTTTTTTTGCTGCACCACACAGCTTACAGAATCTTAGTTTTTCAATCAGGAGTGGAACCCTGGCCACGGCAGTGTAAGTGCCAAGTCCTAACCACTGGACTTCTAGGGATATTCAACATTAAAAAAAATTTTTATTGTGGTAACATATCCATAGCATAAAATTTATCATTTTTAACCATTTAAAATGTACAGTTCAGTAGCATTAAGGACATTCATATCTTTGTGCAAACATCATCACCATCCATCTCCAGAACTTTCTTATCTTTCCAAACTGAACTCTGTCCCCTACAAATACACTCCCTTTCCCCCTTTCTTTCTTGCCTGGCTTAGACTGCAAGCCCTCCACTTTATCTGGTACTTTGCATGCACCCTCAACACCCAATACCCCTTTGGTGGTATTGGTCTGGCAAATCGCAATCTGGCAAAATCAGGCTCTTCACCTGCCCTGTGTCTGCAACCAGGCAGCTGAATGGAACTGGTTAAAACAGGCAACCAGGTGGAGTGGCCTCTTTTACGTTAACAATCGTAAATCTGAGTGCGATCTTAGCACCACCCGCAGTGTTTCCTAAATTCTCTTGAACCCCCACAGTCCAAAAGTTCAGTGTCATGCCTTCTAATCCAAACAAACCTCTTGCACTCGGGTAGTGACCTCACGCATCTAACTGAGAGAAGAGAAGCCATCAGTATAAAGGTTGCCTCTTCCCGCCTCTGCTGCCACCCACCGACCTGCATCTGTTTTCACTTACGAGGCTGCCTGTCCACGAAAATGGATGAATTGCAAGGACTTTGCTCCTCAATTCCCTTCTCTCTCCCTGTCCTAAAGTTTCCCTCTCTACTAGATAATTCCCTTCAGCACACATGCCCTAATAGGTCCCATATTTAAAATCCCTTTCTTGGCCATCCAAATCCCACTCAGTTTTTAAAAGATGTATTTTATTGAAGTATAAATGATTTACAATGTTCTGTTAATTTCTGCTATACAGCAAATTGATTAAATTATATGTATGTGTGTGTATATATGTATAGTCTTTCCAGGTGGCTCATGGGTAAAGAACCCTCCTACCAATGCAGGAGATGTAAGAGACACTTCCTGACCTTCCTGGGTCAGGAAGATCCCCTGGAGGAGGGCATGGCAACCCACTCTAGTATTCTTGCCTGGAGAATCCCATGGACAGAGAAGCCTGGTGGGCTACAGTCCATAAGATTGCAGAGTCAGATGCAACTGAAGCGACTTACATGCACGTGTATATGTATATATATGTACATTTGTACCACAGAGTCTTTTCCAATGAGTCAGCTGTTCGCATCAGGTGGCCAAAGAACTGGAGCCTCAGCTTTAACATCAGTCCTTGCACTGAATATATCATATGGTATATTGTATGCATGTACCACATCTTCTTTATCCATTCATCTGTCAATGGACATTTAGGCTGTTTCCATGCTTTGTCTATTGTAAATAGTGTTGCTATGAATAAAGGAATCCATGTGTCTTTTTGAATTATGGTTTTCTCTGGATATATAATCCCAAGAGTGGGCTTGCTGGATCATATGGCAACCCTATTTTTAGCTTTTTGAGGAACCTCCATACTGTTTTCCATAGTGGCCACACCAATTTACATTCCTACCAACAGGGTAGAAGGTTCCCCAAATTCTACTCTTTGCTCTGCTGCTGCTGCTGCTAAGTCACTTCAGTCGTGTCTGACTCTGTGCGACCCCATAGACGGCAGCCCACCAGGCTCCCCCGCCCCTGGGATTCTCCAGGCAAGAACACTGGAGTGGGTTGCCATTTCCTTCTCCAATGCATGAAAGTGAAAAGTGAAAGTGAGGTGGCTCAGTCGTGTCCGACTCTTAGCAACCCCATGGACTGCAGCCTCCCAGGCTCCTCCGTCCATGGGATTTTCCAGGCAAGAGTACTGGAGTGGGGTGGCATTGCCTTCTCCTACTCTTTGCTCTGCTACATAGCAAAACTCTCACAGAGTTACCTGTAGTTGCTGCCTGCACTTCCTTACACCCCATCATCCCTCTTTCCCCCCAATTCTTTCTCTAATCTCCTCCCCCAGACTCTCACCCCACCAATTATTGAAAATGTTCTTATCAATGTCACCCACAGTCTCCATCTCTCCAAATTCAATAGTTGAGTCTCCATCTTCACCTTGCCCATCCTCTACAGCAATATTGGACACAGCTGACTATCCCCTCCACATGGAAACCCTTAATTTCCCCATCCATAAAATGGGCATAGTCGTAATATCTACCATGTCTGGTTATTGTGGGGACTAAATCAAATAACGTACACAAGGGCTTAGACATTTCCTGGCCTCGAATTAGTGCTCAGCCCCTGCCAGCTAGTCTTTTTTTTTTTTAAGTTTACAATTTTTTAAAAATAAGTATTTCCTCATTTGGCTGTGTCAGGTCCTAGCTGCGACAATCTTAGCTGTGGCAGGGGGTGGTCTTTAGTTGCGGCATGTGGGATCCACTTCCCTGACCAGGGAACGAACCCAGGCCCTCTGGACTGGGAGTACAGAGCCCCAGTCACTGGGCCACCAGGGAAGTCCCCCTGTCAGAATCTTAAATACAGTATTTTCACATTTCATGGGAGGATGAGTTCGTGTAATACTTGTCTGTTGTATGGATGGAGATTGTGGGTGACAACGACAAGAACATTCTCTGTAGCTGGTGGGGTGCGAGTCTAGGGGAGGAGATTAGCAAAAGAACCGAGGCGGGAAAAGGGACAATGGGGTATAAGGAAGTGCAGGTAACTTGTCTAATCAAAACTTAGTTTGCAAAAATAAAAAAAGATTAAAAAGCAAAAAGACATCAGAGGCGCAAATAAATTTTTTGAAATGGGAAAAGTTAAGGGAGAAGAAGAGGAAGAGTCTCCTATGTTAGAATATTTATTTTTCAGATATATAATTAAAACCAACATCAGAGGAACTTCTTAGTATTAAAATTGCTAATATGTCTTTCTCGCAGGTGTAGGAACAGTGGGGAAATTTCCACCCTTTGGATACATCACTTGCAATTTAGCTCAGGCCAAAGTGGAATTGACTTCCTGTCCTTAATGAACAGAATGTATTCTAATGAAAGAGTCAGGTGGAAACTGAAACAGAAGGGACAGAGAAGGGCCAGCCTCCTTGAATTTGACTCTGGTATCCAACCGAGAGCTCTGAGGATCAGAGTCCATTTGCTTATCTGGGCTTTTATTTTTAATTTGTTTACAATGTGGTGCTAAGAAGTGCTACCTGCCCAAGACCTTGACCACACCCATGGGCTTTACTGGCATTTCACAGCCTCAGGCAGCTTAAGACCCAGGGGAGAGCTCTGGGGGAAGAGTCCCAAGTTCTCTCCTGCCCATGGCAACTCACATCCTGATTCCTGTAATCTAGGATACTGGGGTGGGAAAATCCCTGAATCTCCGTGGCTCAATTACTCAGTAAGCATTGTTTCTCTCAAAGTCTGCTCCAAAGATGACCAGCCTAAGAATATACCTGCAGCTGCTTATTTAAAATGCATATTTCTGAGCCCTTCCCAGACCTAAGGAGTTGACTATCTCTGGGTCACTGGAACTTACATTTTAAACGTCTCCAAGCAATTCTCTTGTGTATTAAAATGTGAGCACTGCTAATGTTAGAGAAGAATTGTTGGCCCTTTTCTCAATTTTAGGGCTTCCCTGGTGGCTCAGACAGTAGGCAAACTGCCTGCAATGCAGGAAACCTGGGTTCGATCCCTGGGTGGGGAAGATCACCTGGAGAAGGGAATGGCAACCCGCTCCAGTCTTCTTGCCTGGAGAATTCCATGGACAGAGGAGCCTGGTGGGCTATAGTCCATGGGGTTGTAAAGAGTTAGATTCAGCTGAGCAACTAACACTTCGTCCATTTTAAAAACTTGCTATTTGATCTAGAGGCAGAATACAGGACTCAGCTCCAAAGAGGCAAGCAGGCAGCCAGGATATATAGGAGTTTTTTCAGCAAAGACCAGGTGTTTAGAACATCAGAAAGATTCCTGTTAATTAAAGAAAACCAGATATCTCCCATTAAGGAATTCAGCGCTTTTCTATGAATGGGAAGATGCAAGAGTCTGCGCTAACTGAAATCATTTCTTTGAAATGCACCTCAGCTCTCTGGGGTCAGTATCCTGCTTATCTCCTTCCTAAATGCCCTCAAGGTGCCCTGAAGTTGGGGGTGACTGCAGCCACTGAGGGTTTGGCAGCCCCTTTGTCTCCATCCTGAGTCCCTCAGGGCTCACCCTTTGGCGCACTGTATTGTGCGGCTTTGATGGCTGCAATAGCCTTTGTTTACTGGTAAGGCAGACAATATTTTTCTCCACACAGACATCAGGAACTCTGGCCTAAAGGGGAAAAGGACAAGAATCAATAGATGGCTCATATATGGTCTTATGCAAAATAGGAATGACGGAGTTGCAAGGGCGCTATCAGAACCAACTGGAGGGACCAGAGCTTCATGGGAGGCTCCCTGGTGGAGGTGGCCCTGAGCTGAGATTAGGAAGACAGACAGGAGCCGGGTGATGGCAGGGAAGGCATGGAGAGGAGACATTCCAGCCCAAAGGAGCAGTATGCCAAAACCTTGGAGGTAAGAGAATTGTAGGGTCATTCAGGAAGCTGCAAGTCATCCAGAAGAGAAAAGATAGAAAAGTTGAAAGGGCTGAGGCCAGAGTTGTTGGCAGGGGCCAGCCAAGAGGGCCATTTGGAGCAAGCTAAGTACCTGTCCTGTGACCACCTGATTCAATTTGTATTTCAGAGAGTTAATTCTGGCTGCAGTGTAGATAGCGACTTGGGAGGGGTAAGATGATTGGTCAGTCCATCAGGGAGGATGGTAGTGTTTGGACCAGATAGGGTGATAGACATGAAGTCAGGAGACTGAGGAAGGGAAGGGACAGGACTTGGGGTCCCAGTGGTAGGCTCAACATCAGAGGCCACCCTCCAAGCCCGAGAAGAGTGTATGCAGCCTTGGCTCACAGCTGCTGTTGTTCGGTTGCTCAGTCATGTCCGACTCTTTGCAACCCCATGGACTGCAGCACGCCAGGCTTCCCTGTCCTTCACCATCTCCCGGAGCTTGCTCAGACTCATGTCCATTGAGTCGGTGATGCCATCCAACCATCTCATCCTCTGTTACCCCCTTCCCCTGCCTTCAATCTTTCCCAGCATCAGGGTCTTTTCTAATGAGTCAGCTCTTTCCATCAGGTGGTCAAAGTACAAAGTACTGGAGCTTCAGCTTCAGCACCAGTCTTTCTAATGAACATTCAGGACTGATTTTCTTTAGGATTGACTGGTTTGATCTCCTTGCCGTCCAAGGCACAACTAGAACAGAGGAATTTCTAAGATGAGAACTTCCAAGATCAATGGAGCATGTAGGAATAGAATTTCAATGACCCATTTTGGTTGTCACTGGTTGTTTCCATCTCTCCCACTAAGAGAAACTCATAAAAGTGGGCTCAGAGGAAGTGCCTGCAATGGGCTTCCAGGGTTCAGGCAGTGCCAGGGCAGTGTCCATTTATGACCGGCAGGGGGCAGCACGACAACTTACAGAAACCAAAATGAGAAATCGTTTCCGACGACTAAAAAAATAACCGCAAACCACCCCCCAACTGAAACGAGGGACGTTTTGGTGATTAATTTGTGCATTCCAAAGCGATTGATGTGGCTAATTTGTAATTAGCAAGTTTTGCTACAGTTTCAACAGCTTTTCACACCAGGGTATGCCTTGCACTTCTTGTTCCGATTTCTTTTTGTTATTAAACACATATTCTACCTATTACTGCCTCTAGTGTGGATTTTTCTGCCTCTGCGTGGAATGATCTTGGACAGCATTCTCTCAAATTTCTGAGTCTGTTGGCAGAGAGGGGTTTTTAATCGAAGAGACAGTGTAACAAATGTTGAAGTTTTGTTTTGTTTTTGTCATCTACAATTGCTTCATTTCAGCACAATTGCTTAAATTATTTAAAA
Source organism: Bos taurus (assembly GCF_002263795.3). Lineage (NCBI taxonomy): Eukaryota > Metazoa > Chordata > Mammalia > Artiodactyla > Bovidae > Bos > Bos taurus. The sequence continues at coordinate 56,112,472 of NC_037346.1, forward strand.
GTGTTCCCTTCCAAACCTGGTCCATAGGCATACATTTTTGCAAAGACATAATCGGAGTCTGTTTTATCATTTTTAAAAAGAAGCTCATATATATATGTTCTGTTCTGCTAAGTATCTAGTCTCTTCTGAGATCTCACCCACTTCCTGAACTTCAAATATCACATTGCCCAGAAAGGCAGCCACATGTTTATCTCCACTCAACCCCCGGTATTTATTCATCCATCCTTCCATCCATCCATTAATTCATTCCATGCACTGTGCTTCGGACTGGAAATACAAATGTGAGAAGAAGGTGTGGTCCTGTTTGGGAGCTTACAGAGCCTTTGGTGGTGGATGGGGAGGGTGGAGAAGTGAACAGACCATTATGCTGCAGTGAGATTGGTGATCCAGTGGGATTTTTGAGGAAGAAACCCTAAAACTGACTTGGGGGCCTGAAGAAAGGGGAGAAGACCAGCTGAGCAGAGGAAACTGCAAATGCAAAGATACAGACACTCAAAACATCGTGGCATCTTCCAGAAACCACAGTGGTTTAATATTAGAGTGTATGTTGGCTGGAGACTGAGACAGTAAGGCTGGCAGGCAGGGACCAGATCCGTGAGGGTCTTGCACAGGTCTTAGGCCACTGTCTTGTAGATGATGAACAACTTAGTTCCAATGGGTTTGTCACTCTGCAGCTAGAGTGAGAATGTATTGTGAAGATGAAGAGATAACCAAGGTGTACCCAGTGCTTCAGAATCCCACAGAATCAAGCGGCAGGTGGGATCTTAGTTCCCTGACCAAGGATCGAACCTGCGCCCCCTGCAGTGGAAGCTCTGAGTTCTAACCATTGGACTACCAGGGAAGTCCCTCCAATCCCTAGATTTTAGCAGTGCTGGAAAGTCCCGGTATTCCCTTCTCCAGACGCTTCACCCACGAGCCACACTCTTCTTCATCCCAAGTGTAAATGGCTTCCTGGAGTTCTTGCTTAATGTCTGGGCTTTGCACATGCTGTGCCCTCTCCTGGAGCAATCTTTTCCTCTCGGGCTAACCAGAGTCTGAGTTGAAACCTCCGGCCTCAGTCTTACCTGGTCCTGGACTAGATCAGGTCCCCTGCTCTATGTCTCAAAGCTGCCCCTCCTGAGTGTTATATTCTCAGCAGTGTGTCTTTCCTTTCAGACTGTGAGCTCTGTGACAGATTATCTTGCTATCTCCAGAGCAGAGGCTCAGCTAACATTGTACACAGCAAGAATGAATGCATGGAGCTTTTGGACAATGTACTTGTTATTTCTACCCGCATATTTCTCAGAATGATGAACCCTACCCTTCCCAGGTAGGGTATCAGTATTTTTCTACCTGCCCCTTCCCAGGATATGCCCCCAAGTCAGCCCCATGACCCCCATCTGCTGCCCAGTCAGCTCCTCCTCTAACTTGCAGATTTCTCTGACCACTCAAAACAGAGGCAACTCTTCCCTCACTTCCTCCTCCTCTCTGCTCAGCAACTGAGTCCTTCCCTTTAATTTCTATTTTCTTTTTTTCTGACACCATACTAGAACAGTTTCAAAGTAGGGGGAAAATATGGGTTTTACAACAAGACAGGTCTAGGTTCCAATCTCCGATCTACTATATTTGGGTTTCCTTGGGTGAGTTTCTAACCTCTTTAAGCCTCAAATTCCCAGTTTGTGAAATGGGGATGTTATACACAGTAGAAACACTGTGACTTTAGTACAAGTCAGGAGGTAAATAGATACCTCTTGTTGTTTCCGTGTCAGATATCTCCTGCTTAAAAACCTGAGAGGTTGTTACTTGTCAGATCAGATCAGATCAGTCGCTCAGTTGTGTCTGACTCTTTGCTACCCCATGAATTGCAGCACGCCAGGCCTCCCAGTCCATCACCAACTCCCGGAGTTCACTCAGACTCACGTCCATCGAGTCAGTGATGCCACCCAGCCATCTCATCCTCTGTCGTCCCCTTCTCCTCCTGCCCCCAATCCCTTCCAGCATCAGAGTCTTTTCCAATGAGTCAACTCTTCGCATGAGGTGGCCAAAGTACTGGAGTTTCAGCTTTAGCATCATTCCTTCCAAAGAAATCCCAGGGCTGATCTCCTTCAGAATGGACTGGTTGGATCTCCTTGCAGTCCAAGGGACTCTCAAGAGTCTTCTCCAACACCACAGTTCAAAGGCATCAATTCTTTGGCGCTCAGCCTTCTTCACAGTCCAACTCTCACGTCCATACATGACCACAGGAAAAACCATAGCCTTGACTAGACGAACCTTTGTTGGCAAAGTAATGTCTCTGCTTTTGAATATGCTATCTAGGTTGGTCATAACTTTCCTTCCAAGGAGTAAGCGTCGTTTAATTTCATGGCTGCAGTCACCATCTGAAGTGATTTTGGAGCCCAGAAAAATAAAGTCTGACACTGTTTCCACTGTTTCCCCATCTATTTCCCATGAAGTGATGGGACCGGATGCCATGATCTTCGTTTTCTGAATGTTGAGCTTTAAGCCAACTTTTTTACTCTCCACTTTCACTTTCATCAAGAGGCTTTTGAGTTCCTCTTCACTTTCTGCCATAAGGCTGGTGTCATCTGCATAGTTGAGGTTATTGATATTTCTCCCGGCAATCTTGATTCCAGCTTGTGTTTCTTTCAGTCCAGCGTTTCTCATGATATACTCTGCATATAAGTTAAATAAAGAGGGTGACAACATACAGCCTTGACGTACTCCTTTTCCTATTTGGAACCAGTCTGTTGTTTCATGTTCAGTTCTAACTGTTGCTTCCTGACCTACATACAAATTTCTCAAGAGGCAGATCAGGTGGTCTGGTATTCCCATCTCTTTCAGAATTTTCCACAGTTTATTGTGATCCACACAGTCAAAGGCTTTGACATAGTCAATAAAGCAGAAATACATGCTTTTCTGGAACTCTCTTGCTTTTTCATGATCCAGCAGATGTTGGCAATTTGATCTCTGGTTCCTCTTCCTTTTCTAAAACCAGATTGAACATCAGGAAGTTCACGGTTCACATATTGCTGAAGCCTGGCTTGAAGAATTTTAAGCATTACTTTACTAGCGTGTGAGATGAGTGCAACTGTGCGGTAGTTTGAGCATTCTTTGGCATTGCCTTTCTTTGGGATTGGAATGAAGCCTAAACTGTGCATCTTGGCCTTGCTTCTCATTACTCCTCCCCCTAAATCCTAAACTCTTGTCAATCTGAAATATTGGCTGATTTCATCACTCTTTCCTCCTTGCTTTCATGTTGCAGTTCAAACACCAAGTCCTCCCTGACTACCTGAGCACGAGGTAACTGGCTCCCTCCTCTCAGTCCGGTATGTAGTTCAGTGGCCCTCAGGACCAACTGTTTTGTCTTGCAGACTAGGCAACTCTCTTCTAGAAGACAAACTGCTGAAAGCAGAGGCTTTGTCAGGTTCATCTATCACTCTGCACAGTGCCTGGCATGCAGCTGATGCTCAACAAGTACTGAGTGAAAGAACAATTCATTCTCGTCATTTCAGTGGGCTTGTTTTCTCTACAGGATCAGCCGTTTGGTTATTCTCACCTCTAGCTATTTTTTTGGCTTCCAGGAAGCACATTACCATTGGATGCTCTGTTCTCTCCTTTAACTGCAAGGAGCTTTTGGAACTGAAAAATAAGAGTTACTCCTCCAAGCCTCATCTTCTGCCACTCCCCGGTTATGAATTGAACTCCTCAGCATTGCAGGGAACACGACTCTCACGCCTCTGTTCCTTTGTACGTGCATGCTGTTCCCTTTGCCTGGAATGCCCTTACCCTGGCTTCTCTGGCGAACTCCTACACATCCTGCAAGACTCGGCTCCGTCATCACCTTCTCTGAGAAAGCTTTTCTGAGATGGGCAAAGTAGCAACCCCTCTCTCCCATCTTTTTAGCTTCCTCAGCGTTACTCCAAATAATTCTAACAGTATTTGCGGTATTATTTGTTTCTGTTTCTTTTTCTTCCACTCCTCTAGACCCTGAATTCCTTGAGGGCCAGGATTTCTGTTCATTGTTGTACCTTCTATAGTTCGCACAGTGCTTAGCATGTATTAAGCACTTGATTCAATGGATGAACGAATAGGTTAATTCATCTCATACTGCAGAGTTTGATGTGAAGTGAAAGTCGCTCAGTCGTGTCCGAATCTTTGTGACCCCATGGACTGTAGTCCATGGAATTCTCCAGGCCAGAATACTAGAATGAGTAGCTTTTTCCCTTCCCCAGGAGATCTTCCCAACCCAGGGATCGAACCCTGGTCTCCTGCATCGCGGGCGGAGTCTTTACCAGCTGAGCCACCAGCGAAACCCAAGCATACTGGAGAATTTGTTTGGACCAAATTCTCAAATATCTCAAGACCTGGTCCTCTATTTGGAGTTCTTCAAGCTGGAGATTCCTTCCTCCTCACCTCCCCCGCCCTCCCCCCATACCCCAGCCAAATTGCCTCGGTTTGGTGGAAGGGGAAAAGAAGCGATCAGGACATGGAGGACAGTCATTTCTCCGAGTGAGCGCTAATTTACCCGCTCTGGCACCGAAAGGGTTACAAAGACCGCGGCGGGTGGAGCCCGGCCGGTGCCACCTGCTGAGGGGCGGCCCGGCGCCTGCGCCCTGGCCCGTCCCCGTCTACCTGCGGGGGCCTGGCGGGGGTGGGGCGCTTGCGCTCTGGGTCTTTTCCGCCGGGGGAAGTCTCGCGGGGGTGGGGCGGGGCGGGGCCGCGCGCGCAAGTTCTCGCGGGACCCCGACGAGGAGCGGAAGTGAGGCGGCTGTGCTGCTTCAGCGACCGGACGGCGGCGGCGGCGGCGGCGACGACGACGAAGACGGGCAGGACTGTGGCGGTGACGGCGGCGGGGACAGGCGCTGCCCTCTGGGAGCCGCAGCGGGGTCGGCAGCCGCTCGCACCGCTGCGGAGGGGCCGGCCGGGCCAGAAGCCGAGCAGCTGCGCCACGGTGAGCGCGGCCGGTGGCGGCGCCGCTGCCCCGGTGCCCCTTCCTCCCCGCTTCGGTAGCGGGAGTTGGCCCGGGGTCGGGGGGGGTGGCCCGGGCCTGGCGAACCGGGGGCTGCCGGGCCTGGAGGTCGGGAGAGCGGAACCCCCGGGCTCGGAGCTCCACGTTTCCCCTTTTGGGGCGCTTCCTTCCTGGGCACCGTTCCTCCCCTGATCCTGGACAGAGCCCCAGACCGCGGCGCAGGAGGACGGGGTGGGTGGGTTCCTAATTGAATTTCACGCCTTTTCCGTGAGGGTTTTGCGCCGCAGGGGCCCGGGGAGAAGAAGCCCCAGAGCACCGGGCGCTCATTCCGTGAGTCAGTCTGACTCGGCACCGGGAGGCTGGGGGTTCGCGGTGGTTGCGAATGTGGTAATGGATGCTTCTTCAACCTGCTCGGCCACCACGTCACCATCTCCGGGTGTTTGGGGGCCGAATTTTGGGAGAAAACCCACCACTCCTATTAAATCCTGTGAGCGAGGACGTTTGCTATCGGAGCCAGTCGAAATGGCTTTGTTTCTGTCGCGTTTTGTTTTTTTTTTGCGGGGGACTACTCTTTGGAAAAAAACGTTTGTCAAGAAAAATAAGCAGCAGTTGACTGGAATGCTTCGAGGAGAGAGAGGAGGGAATCCCTGGTGTTCTTCATTTTGCAGCGCTCTCCGTGTATCTGATGGTAAGCCCTGTGAGTTACAGCTTATTTAGGGAGTTAAGTCTAGGTTGGCTTCAGGTACAGTAACAGTATAATTTGCAGGGGAGCCCAGGTGCCCTCGAAGTCTGTCTTTGGGTACTGTTGATTCTCGGAAAAAGCGGGAAAGACTTGTGAGAGAAATTAGCGTTAGTCTTGGCTTTCTAGTGCCTCTTTCGCTTCCCTGCTCCCCAGTTGTTTCGTTCTGTTTCTCTCTTTCCACTGCGGACACTAAATGCTTACTCGTATAATGCAAGTCACTTGCCCCCTCCCCCCCGTTTTTTTCTTATCTACTTCCCTTTCCTCCTCATTGTCCCCTCTCTGGTACAGTTTTTTGAGGTTTCGGCTCTTTGGCATAATTTGTTTTCTCCCTCATTTAAAGATCCCGTTTCTCTCCCGGGAAGATGCCCTCTTTCTTGCTTTATCCTTTACTTTTGAGCGTTCACTGTGTTCCTTCAGCCAGCCAGAAGGGTTGCTAGAGAGCCGTGCGAGACTCAAGTTCTCCCGCCTGGGAACTGGGAGGCTCAAAGGATTGAATTCAGCCACAAGTAATCAATACTGCCCACTAGGTCATAAGTGTAGCTTGCTTGTGGTTTTGTGTTTTATTGGTTTTCTTCGTGTTTAGATCACGGTTTTCTGCCTGCTCACGCTTCTCTTTTTATGTCTCTCTGAAAAGGAGATTGGGTCACTTGGGAGCTTATATTGGCTTTTAGTGGGGGTGATGAATGTTCAAAACGAAAACCAATGATAGCCTGTACTACAGTAGAATTAAGGTAGCCTGATACATTTAAGGAAATAAAACTTATTTAGATCATTGATGAATTAATTAAAAGCTTGTTGGTGGTAATAGTACTAATTTGTTCCTTACCAGCCTTCTGAGATCAGGTGTCTTTTCCTGCATCTGTTGTAATCAGCCTTCTTTGTTATTGTTGGGTTTTTTTTTTTTTTTTTTTTTGGAGAAAGAAATAACTTTGTTTTGTTACTCCTTCCTTTGTTAAGAATTTTCTGAATCCCCAAATTAAAAAAGGTTAATTCTTGTAATCAACTTTCTTTGATACTAAAAGCAGGCACTGAAATGCTTGAGGCAGTTTACTTACTCAGCCAGTGTATACAGATTTGGGAGACTGCTAGGTTTTAAATACTACTAGTCAGTGGGACGACAGAGGATGAGATGGCTGGATGGCATCACTGACTCCATGGACATGAGTCTGGGTGAACTCCGGGAGTTGGTGATGGACAGGGAGGCCTGGCGTGCTGAGATTCATGGGGTCGCAAAGAGTCGGACACGACTGAGCGACTGATCTGATGTGATCTGAGTCAGTGGTACTTAGAGATTTTTCTCCGTGATTGCTGTTACTGTGTTGCATGTTGTACAGCAACAGCTCTAGTTGTTACTTAGAACACAAGAGTAGTAGAATTTGGAGAAATGATGTAATAAGAAGTAGAGATCCATCCTGAGAGAAACTAATAGTTACTTGCTTAATTCAGAAGAACTTTCTGGCAGTCTTGAATCCCACTGAGAGCCTTTGGTTCTATTTGTCAAAGCTGGCTTTTCCCAGTTGTGCCAAGTGAGTGTGTTTTCACTCTGTGCCAAGACATGGCAGTGCATGGTCTGAGATGCAGAGCTTGAAATCTGGTCCAGGAGCCCTTACAGGACAGCCTTGTTTCGTTTTGTTTTAATTTAGCATGCATAAGAGTTACCTGTGGGGCTTCCCTTGTGGTCCAGTGGTTAAGACTCTGAACTTCTGCTGCAGGGGGGCGAGGGTTCCATCCCTGGTCAGGGAACTAAGATCTCATGTGGCGTGGCGAGGCCAAAACAAAAAACATTACCTGTGAATCTTGTTTAAAGTTAGGTTCCGGGGCTAAGGTCACACTACACTGCAGAACTCCAGAAGGTGCCTCTCAGTGAAGCAGTCCCTGAATGGGCTGATTTTGATGTAACTGGTCCAAGGGCCAGAATTGCTGTTACAGGATGCATCTGTAAATTTGTGAGACTGCAACGTGACTTTAAATTACTGAACTTAAAATTATACTTTCTGTACAGAGTAAACAATTAAAAGCCTAACAGAATAAGTGACTATAGATGTGATCAGTTTTACATGTGGGAATATTTGTGCATTGTTAGGACTTGGATTTGGGGTTTCCCTGGTGGCTCAGCTGGTAAAGAATCTGCCTGCAATGCAGGAGGCCCCGGTTCGATTCCTGGATTGGGAGGATCCTCTGGAGAAGGGATAGGCTACCCACTCCTGTATTCTTGGGATTCCCTGCTAGTTCAGCTGGTAAAGAATCCACCTGCAATGCAGGAGATCCCTGTTTGATTCCTGGGTGGGGACAATCCCCTGGAGAAGGGAAAGGCTACCCACTCCAGTATTCTGGCCTGGAACATTCCATGGACTATAGTCCATGGGCTCTCAAAGAGTCAGACATGACTGAGTGACTTTCACTTTCAGGACTTGGATTTGGAGCTGTTGAAGTTTATATTTACTGGTCAATGTGCTTAATTGCATCCGACTTTTTTGTGACACCATAGACTGTAGCCCACCAGGCTCCTCTGTCAGTGGGATTTCCCAGGCAAGAATACTGGAGTGGGTTGCCATTTCCTCCTCCAGGGGATTTTCCCGACTGAGGGATCGAACTCACATCTCCTGCATTGCGTCTCCTGTGTTGTAGGCCGATTCTTTACCACTGAGCCACCAGGGTAACCTATATTTAATGGGATTGTTAATTTGCCTACCAGTGCATTCTACTGAGTCTGTGTGTAGATGGAACTCTAGATTTACTGAGAGCACGTGGACTGATATTGAAGAGGGACCAGTGATGCTGGTTAATACCTCTTAGCGCTTTACAGCAGGGACTCAGCCTTTACAGGCTTTTTAATTAGCAAAATGACTTTATAAGGTGTAGGTGCTGTGATTTTCCTCATTTTCCAGCTGAGGGACACTAGGAATTAGAGAACGTGAGTTATTTCTCCAGTGTTGCCCACCCAGTTAATAAGTGGTAAAGTGATAGCTGAATCCCGGTCTAACTCCAGAGCATCAGTGAGGTTTTGGGTTTTCTTTCTAACTGTAATAGCAATACGTGCTTATGGTGAAAACAGTGAAAGTGCAGTTGAGGCCTGTGGTCCAGCAAGTAGAAATATTCTGTCTCACAAAAATATCTGTCTTACTTCCAGAGATAATCATTGTCAACCTTTCAAATTGTTTAATAACACACTGATACATATTGTTTTATAGAAATGGAATAACTAATTTTTCTGCAGTTCTTTAAAGACTTGAGCATATGTCTTGGTGCTTATATAGAAAGGTATTTCTTAGTTAGCTTCATGGATATTGATCGGGGATAGATGTATTTTGCACATGGTATTTGTGTCACTGTTTTAGTGAGATAAATCTGGAATGTGATATTGCTTGTCCAAGGATGAATAGGTGTCTTAAAATTATCAATAGATGCTATAAAATTACTCTCTGAAAAGATTGAATTGATTAATTCCCTGCTAGAGTGTGGACTGTAATGGTTTTAATGATTTTAATACAGTTCCAAGCATATTGTTAGATATATAGTAGTTCTTCAAAATGTTAAATTAATAAACATTGGATAAAGAGTCTGAGAATAGTATTGCAGAGACTGGATAAATCTTTAAAAATTTGACAATTAGTAGGCGAAAGAAATCTCATTGTTTAATTTGCTGGGTTTTTTTGGGGTGGGTGGGGTGTTTTTTGTTTGTTTTGGCTGTGCTATGCAGCTTGGGAGATATCAGTTCCCTGACCAGGGTTTGAACCTGGGCCATGGCTATGAAGGCCCTAATTTGCCATTTTTAATAGTGAAGATAAACATCTGCTAAGTAGATGTCCATTTTAAGTAGAGTCCATTTTAACTTATTTTTGAGTGACTTAATGTCAGTCTCTATGGAGATGTCAGCTCCGGGAGTTGGTGATGGACAGGGAAACCTGGCGTGCTGCAGTCCATGGGGTCGCAAAGAGTCAGATATGACTGAGCGACTGAGCTGAATGTCAGTCTCTATCCAATGCGCTTCATGTATGTATGTTATCTGATTTAATGCCTTGTGAATCAGTAAGTGATACTATCCCCATTTTTACAGAAGAGCGAACTGAGGCTTGTTTAAAAGGCTTGTTCAAAATTACGGCTGATATGCATCAGGGTCAGTACTTGAACCCGGGTCAGCTTGCTGTTACAAACCATGCAGGCTTAACACTAAGCTATGTTGGTCTAGTGTCCTGTATTTTATTTTCTGTGAATTTTGGGAAGGAGAGAGTTGCATAGAGAAAATAAAATCCTATGAATACCTTTGTGTGCCTGTGTGTGCTCAGTCATGTCTGACTTTTTGCAACCTGAGGGACTGTAGCTTGCCTGGCTCCTCTGTCCTTGAGTTTTCCCAGGTAAGAATACTGGAATGGATTGCCGTCTTCTCCAGGGGATCTTCCTGACCTAGGGATCGAACCCAAGTCTCTTGCATCAGCAGGTAGATTCTTTACCGCTGTACCACTTGGGAAGCCCACAAATACCTTTAGGAGACTGCCTTTTAGGATGCGGTGCAAATGAACAACTCGAGCTGCACTCGCCGTTTTAACGTTGCCTGAGATTGGCTGCAGGGTGTGGGCTGGTCACAGTTCAGACACACTCTGGTCAGGCTTCGGGTTAGTGTACTCCCAGTCCATTTTCCTGGGGAATCAACAGCAGCATCCACTCTTAAAATCGTTATACATTGTGTGTACTTTTAGATTTCTTTCTTTTTAAGCAATTAGTGTGGCGTACGTGATAGAATGTTTCTGTCTTTAGTGAAACACACCCTTTTGAATTTCTCTAGCCTGGGTTCTTTTCTGTGGCTAGCCTAACAAGCTGACCTCCTCGCATTTCCTCTGTGAGACACTAATTTTTATTTGGCACAGCCACCAGAGCTACTGATTAGTTTCATTTCTGTTCAACTGTATCTTACAAAGCAGTTGTTGCTTGAAACACAGTTTTCTTGAGTGTTAATCTGTTTAAGCTTTCTCTAGAAAACCTAAGGTAGAAAGTTGAGTAACAGGAAAGCAAATGTTGAAAACCGTCTTGATTTCTAGGGTCTGGCTGTTTGGTCACACTGCAGTTGTCTGGAATCCTGAATGACGAAGTTTATGCCCCGTGACACATAGTACCTTTAGAGCCACAGTGCTTTGGGTTTCTGTCTGATTTCTGTTTTTCAAAAATTAAACTCTTTAATTTTTTTTGACCTGCGTAATTATCCTTCAGCTTCTCATCATTGGTACCTAGTCCCAATAATCAGACCTGGAGACCAATAAAAATAAAGGGTCAGGTCAGGGTATGGAAAATGTTGATAGGCATGTAGCAGAGATTTTTTTGGAGAAGCTGTAAAAAAAATTTTTTTTCAATATGTATACATTGGAAAGTAGGCAGAAAGAGGAGAAAGTTGTTAATGCCGGGAAAACTGAAAGATTATACCAGAAAGGAAGACTGGTTATCATACGTTATTTATTTATTTATTTATTTTTTCATACGTTATTTAAATTACTAGTGAACAATATTTCCTAATGTAATAGTATGAAAAAGCGTTAGTTTCTCAGTCGTGTCTGACTCTTTGCCACCCTGTGGACTGTAGCCTGCCAGGCTCCTCTGTCCATGGGATTCTCCAGGCAGGAATACTGGAGTAGGTTGCCAGCTGGTTAAACCAGAATGTGTGGCATTATAGGGATGGGCTGTTTTCACTCAGTCGTGTCTGAATCTTTGCGACCCCATGGACTGAAGCCCACCAGGCTTCTCTGTGGGATTCTCTAGGCAAGAACTATTGGAGTGGGTTGCCATTTCCTACTCGAGGGGATCCTCCTGACCCAGGGATGGAACTCACGTCTCCTGCTCAGCACAAATTCTTTACCACTGAACCACCTGGGAAGCCATAGGGATGGGGCAAGGTGAAGTTGGCAGGGGTGAAACAGCTGCGTCCTTGTCTTTTAGGTGACAGGTGACGGCTGGAATAAACTAAGAAACAGCAGCAGAAGCATATTATTTAGAAATATTGTTAGTAAACTTAGAGAAACTATAACCAAAATTGAGAGTGATTGCTTGTGGGTGTTGGGTAGGGAACTGTTCTTTTTAATAAGCCTTTTATTTACCCTGACTTTAAAAATTACATATATGGATTCATGTCATTAAAAAGTAACTATGGTGAGTGTAAGTAAAGGGTATTTAAGGACACACAAATACTCTGAGATTGGTGTTCGTTTTTTTATATATATATTTGTTAGGACTCTTTCTTTGCTTTCCTCTCTTAGAGCCAGCACAGCATAATATATCCTAGGTATGGCCTGACTGAATAAACATGGGTTTAGTTTATTAGTTTACCTGCCGTGGAATGTTTGGCCTTCAGAATTCGACTGAAGGACTTTTGTTGCCTGGTGAGTCTTTCCTCCTTGGTAACACTCATTTCCCTGTAATCTTAATATTCCCAGCTGGTTTACGCCTCAGTCTTTTTGCAGCTATGCTTGATTAATGCCCCAATTGTTAACTTTAGAACAAAAGAATGATAATCACTCGTGCCCCTCAAATGAGTCCTCTGCTAGATGGTAATTATCCACCGAAGGGTGTCACTATAAATAATCTGTCCTCATTCTGCCAGGGTCATTGTTGCTTCTGCTTTTGTTTAGCCTGTATGAAAATAGTGGCTGGCCAGACAAGAATGGGGCTTCATTTTCCTTTACTTGTGCAAAGGCCAAGGCTGTGTTTCAAGTTCAGGGCTCCAAACTCTTCACTCCTCTGCAGTGATTGTACTGCCCAGGTTCCTTCTCCATCACCTGGTACATGACCCAAGGGTTATTACAGAGTCTTTGCCTGCAAGATGCTGTTTGGATCAGTTTAGTACTCCTCTGGCTCTGAGAAAAGCAGCTGTTCTCAGGGTAACTGTGAGAGGCTTCTGTTTGGCCCTTTGGCACCATTTCCTAGGCAAGATATCTGGCAGCTCAGATTCTGAAAAAGGGATTGCTTTCAAGTGTAGATCAGGACTTAACTGTGCTCCTTAGGCTAGTTAGGAATGAGTCCGAGGCTGCTTCTGGAATGCTGAGCCTTGGACGGCTGTTTCAAGGGCTGTTGGCGCCCCTGAAGTCTTGGGGGTCTTGGAAGGGGAGCCCTTTGCAGGAGTCCGTCTCCGCCCACCAGAGATTCTGAGCTCCATCTCCTTTCTCTGGTCACCTGAGCTTGCCCATCACGGATCGCGAGTGGAGAGAAGCCAACTGAATAAAAAAGTAGTTCGCAGGGTCATGCTCCCACTTTCTAGGGGAGACGGTTTAGTTTCAGAAAACAGTTAAAGCAGCCAGGGACCAAACCCACGTTGCTGCCTTTTGACTATGGAGAAGGGGACCCAGCTTTTTCAAAAAACCAGATCGGTTGGTAGGAGAAAGGAGGGAAGGGGCCTGTATCACTGAGAAGAGTAGGGGGCCATCCCCTGGAGCAGGCCTTTCTTCCGGTGGACTGCATTTCGTGCCCGGAGAGCAGCGTGAAGGTCTAGGGAGGAAAGGCGGAGACCACCGGGACTCCAGCCGGTTCCTGCACGCCGAGCACACCCAGCGGGAGGGAAGAGGAAGTGTGATCGGGAAAGGCCCGAGCCGCCGCCGCCATTGGCCGGCAGGCCTGTCAGTCGCCTGGGGGCTGAGGCTGAAAAGAGGAAGAAGGAGCTCGGGGCTCCTGCCTGGAAGGGAGGGCGGAGGGCTGAGCCCGACCGAGCCAGGGGGCGTGGGGGCTGGGACGGCAGGCCGACGGGCAGGGCGGGGCTGCCTTCGATCGGGCCACTTCTCTCAATCTGCGCTCTTCTGATTCAGGGTGGCATTGTGTGTCCCGGCGTGCGGGAGCCAGTCCCCGAAGAGAGGCGAGGCTGAGCCCAGAGCGCTGGGTCGCTTCAGCAGGGAAGACTCCCTTCCCCCCTGCTCCAGGCTGCTGAGCCCTGAGCCCCGCTCAGAATGGAAGCCATCGCCAAATATGACTTCAAAGCCACCGCAGACGACGAGCTGAGCTTCAAAAGAGGGGACATCCTCAAGGTAAGTACTGATGCTCAGCAGGCGGTGAGACAGCCTCTCCCTGTGCTCACCTGCCTTCTTTTGCCCTGATAACACACAAAGAAGCTGTGCTTGTCCTTGTTTCATTGCCCACTTTAACATTGACCATCCTGGGTGATTTGGAAAGCTAGATACCTGGTGGAATATCAAATATGACTTCAGGTGGCTGGGGTGATGTACGGTCTTTAACTGCCTTTGTGTGAATGCTTAAGTATTCATATTTGCTTGTTGAAATTGGTAGTTCATGTAGAGTTTTTTTTTTTTTTTTTTTTAAAGAAGGATTTGTGAATAGCACTCAATTAGTCTTATTTTTGGAGAAGGAAATGGCAACCCACTCCAGTATTCTTGCCTGGAGAATCCCAGGGACAGGGAAGCCTGGTGGGCAGCCATCTGTGGGGTCACACAGAGTCAGACACGACTGAAGCGACTTAACAGCAACAGTCTTATTTTACATAGTCAAAAGATTTTTGCATTCTGGAATGTGATTCTAGTAGGTTAGAAATTAATTTACCCTGGTTTAGAGAGGTGGTTAGAAGTACATGGCAAAACTTATTCAAGAATCTCAGTGTATTCTTATTCTTTGTGAAACAGCTAATGGAGTTCTAAATAACAAGGTTCAACTTGCTATTGTACAACAGATTTTGATTTTCTTGGAAGAAACTTGAGCAGTTACCCCATATTAGGACACTTTGTTGCACGAAAGAAACCTGCTGACAGTTTAAAAATAAGCTTCTTTACAGTTTGCAGCTCATTTTGAGCCCCACTATTTACATGAGATTCGCCTCCCACTTGGCAAGTGTTAATTAGGGTAGCATGATGGCAGCAGCTTGCCCTTTTGGATACGCAGTTCATTTTTACACGGGTGGGTGTTATCGAATAGTGCATCAACCCTGGGAAAAACCTAAAGTTTAATGTTTGAGTCTTCACTGTGTCTCCAGTTTTGACTTTTTTCCACTGAACCTCAGTCAGATGGTTGGAATTTGCCAACCAGTTGTTTATTACTCTTAATGAAATTATTAGCATTTTATAAAGAAGAAAGTGGTAATACAGAAGTATGATTCTTTATCAGAGGGCTTGTGGCTTGTTTCTGAGTTTTGTGGGCCTGAGGAGAGTCATTCTTCCGCTCTGGCTACCGGAGGCGCAGAGTCCTGCTCCGAAGCTACCTACACGATGGCTTCCCTCATGTTAGAAATGCAGGCTGTGCTTCATAGAAGGCGATTGAAGAGCCCTGTAAGAAGCAGACTGCGTGTGTTCTTTTCAGCTGTTTTTGTGATGCCAAGCTTTTTGACAGTATTCTCAAAGTAAGCATGAAATTGTCAGAAAGCAGACAAAACCAGCTGACTGAAATACTATACGTCGTCTGTTTCTTTAGGTAGAAATCACCAGACTTAGACCCTAAATTATTCTGTCGTTGATTTCCAGAGGAGATTGATGGTTTCCTAGGTGATTACTATTTTCAGCAGATAACCTTCTCCTGATAGCATAATAAGATTGGCTCTTCAAAGAGGAAGAAAAAAAGACAAGTAGCCACGTTTGTCACTTGTACAAAAATGCTTTGGGGGTCAAGCTTCGGGGTTTTGTTTGTGTGTTTACTTAAATACAAATTAGAGTTTTTTGTTAAGCTTACCCTAGAAACTTGAAACTTGCACCTAGAAGTTCATATTTTTTCTGTAAGTCTGTCCAGCTGCACATTTAGCACTGAAGCAACAGATCAAAACAAAACTGTGAGCTTGAGTCTGTTTTAGAGAATTTTTAAGTGAGAACGTTCCCTGTTGGTACTACCACTGAAGTTAGTCTTGATCATGAGCATTTTGTAAGCTCTCTACCTTAAATCGGTAAACGTCTTGTTGTTTAGTCACTAAAGTTGTGTCTGACTCTTTGCGACCTCATGGACTGCAGCACACCAGGCTTCCTTGTCTTCAGTATTTCCTGGAATTTGCTCAAACTCATGTCCATTGAGTAGGTGATGCCATCTAACCATATCATCCTCTGTTGCCTCCTTCTCTTGCCTTCAATCTTTCCCAGGATCAGGGTCTTTTCCAGTCAGTCAGCTCTTCACATCAGGTGGCCAAAGGATTGCAGCTTCTGCAGCAGTCCTTCCAGTGCATATTCAGGGTCGATTTCCTTTAGGATTGATTGGTTTGCTCTCCTTGCTGTCCAGTGATTCTTGTTCAAACTTGTTGAACAAGTGTAATATCCTTTCCCATCCCACAATGAGGATGATAATGTAATTTTTTAATGAATTTTTATGATGGAGGAGAAAGTGAATCAGAATGCTCGCATTTACTTTCAGAGTGTCTGGGGAAAGAGAAAATACATATGTTTGGTTCTTTCCAGTTTGGCAGATAACTGGCATATGAAGTCATACTGCCATTATTGCTTTTGAATGGTAGCCGTTAGCTGTTTGTTAGTAATCTTGTGGCTTTACTCCAAAAAAAAGAGTGACGGTACAGTAGTTGCCCTTTGTCTCATAATCTGTGAAACAGCTGACTGAAGAGAAGGGACACTGCTTTGTCTTAAATGCTATTACTTAAAAAATAATTTTGTTTTCTTTTGATTATTCAAGGAGTAACTGGCTTCATTTGCATGGCTGTGATTTGTTTTGCTAACTCTTTAGGCTGTTGGTTGTGAGCCAAGTTATGGTTAGAAGTAGCTGGAAAGCATTGACCAGATTCCCTCGATTGAAATAAGCATATATTTTCTCTTTGTTGATAAGAGGGACACATACACATGGGCATTGAATACATTTTATTTGAAGATAATGAAATAGAAAGGGGCTTAGCCCTCTGCCTCTGGCTAGAGTTCCTGGTTAACTTTTGGTGGGTGTTGATGCCTGTCCTCCAGCACACCACTTCCTTAATTTCTGTTTATGTATCGATTTGTACTGCCCTGAGAAAAGAGAACAAGTTAAAACAGCTTTTTGGAAGCCTTAAGTAAGGCTTCAATATATCTGCCTTTGTTAATTTTCCTCTTAAAAAAAGCTTACGTTTTTCTTGAGGAGGGCCAGGGAGGGCACTGGGACATAGGGAATGGAAGAAACTGCTCTACTTCTGCAGTTCAGGCCTTACATGGCTGCTGCTGCTACTAAGTCGCTTCAGTTGTTTCTGATTCTGTGCGACCCCATAGACGGCAGCCCACCAGGCTCCCCCATCCTGCATGGCTGAAAGGAACCTAAATTTCGCCCCCATTGGAGGGCAGCCTTGAGATAGCCCCAGGGGTTCTCCACTGAGGCCCTGAATCCTCTGCCCTAGAATACACAGAATGCTGAGCTTATCTGAAGTTACATCTGCCTTCTAGTGGCTTTTTTGTACCTCTACTTCAGCTAGGAATTAAGAGACTGTTTTGAGCTCTCAAACCTGGGCTCATTGCATTCTTGAGCTGGATCCTTATTTTCTAGAGACAGACCTTTGACTCTTGAAGAATACCAGCAGTAGATCATCTCATGCTCTTTGTCTGGCATGAACCTCCTTTCCAGGTTCCTAAACTGCTTTAAAACTCGGTCTTGGTGGCTTTAAAACTCGCTCAGTGCTGGTGGCCCTGTTTCACGCTTACATCGCATCTCCATGAGCCACATTCTGGGGTAAGTGGCCTTGAGAGTTGGGGGAAAAATAGATGTACGTTGTCTCTTCAGGAACTCTAAAATAAGAGAAATAAGGTAAATATGTGAAACTGTGCAAGAGTGTGTAAAGTTAGAAGATCTTCAGAACAGGAAGAGACTTCCTTATTTTACAGGTGAGGAAATGGTGGCCGTGGAGCTTAATGTGTCACAGCTGTTAGTGCTGATCTGGTATTTGAGAGAATGCTGAAGTTGGGTCACACACTTTAACTGCCAGTGTAACTTAGAGGGAAAGAGATTGGTAAGAGCTCAAGTCGGAGAGAGCTGCGTGGAGGAGGCGTGACTTGCACTGGTCCTTGTGTTGAGCAGGGGGAGGGGGAGCGGGACTGGGCTTGTTGTGTTTGAGACAGGAATGTTAGAATAAGGTGATAGTCTATGACAGAATGGAAAATAAGATAGAATTGGAGCCAAGCAAGGAAAACTCAGTAAGAGTTCGATCTTGTCCTTAAGCCTCTGAAGGTTATTAGCTGATGATGAAAGTATCCTCTGTGTAAATCTAATGATTTCTAGGAGGGGAGCCTGGAGTCCCAGCCTCCCGGGTCACAGTTATCAGGCTGTGACATATGGGCCTGCACAGGTATTGGAGACCAGGAGTGAAGGACAGGGGTGCTTTGAGTTAAAGGAAATATAATGGGATTTCTGCTTGTCACAGGTGGTGGTGGGGCATTTGAATACATCTCCTGTATAAACTGAGAAAAGAGTGTCCATTGAGTATGCTCCTGAGAACCAGGAACATGAACTCGGGTTTGATTAGTTACAGTTTTCACAACAGCTCGTAAGTCCTGGATTTCAGTACACAAGTCTCATTTCAGGTGTTTGAATATCATACCTAAAAAATAAGAAGATAGGGTAGGTTTTTTTCCTTCAGTGTTTCAAAATGAGCTTATTGATATAGTTTTTGAAGTATTTCTTTGCCTATTGATAAGAATTGTTACCAGTCTTGTTAACTAAACTGGAAATGTTGTGTTTAAGCCTCGAGAATGAGGACAGTTTGAGTTCTCTTTCAGCATTTTGTTTGCCTTTCATTGTATGTATTTCACCCTCCGCCATCTGAATGGACTGTTTCTAAATAGGTGCTAAGAATGAACTTTCAGTTCCTATTCAGTGTTCTTTTTGAGGGGACTGGGGCCCGGGGAGGGGTGGGAACTGGCAGACGACCAGTCATCCCTGTTTGGAGAAAGAAATGTCTAAGGAAACGCACCGTTCTTTTGGGGTCTTCAGTTTTGACCGCCATGAACCATTATAGTTAAGTCATCATTGAATAGCTACTGTTGATGGGGCATTTAATATGTGCCTCAAAGTTATACGTGATTTCTGATTTGGGGCATCGAAAGGTTGGCATTATTAATGCCATCTCATGGGTGCAGAAGTTAACTAATGGGCTCAGGTAAGAGGCAGAGCTGGGGATTGATCTTCAGCTGGCTACAGTACTTCTCCAGCGGTACATAATGCCCCTGTTAACCATCAGGTATGAGTAAACCAGAAATGGAAACTTCTCAGCGGTCCTGAATTGCTCACCTACGAGGCACGGACAGCTGTCTCATGGCACTGTCTATGCATGGTGACATATTAGATACCCTACCTAAAGTAAGCTGAGGTTAATGAGGAAATGAGGTGGGGAGAACGGTCATTTCGCCTGTCCGGTGAGAAAAGCTGATGAACACGGGCCCACCCTCTCTTGGCTAGGGTGTGAGGATATGGGTTTGTCGCCTCCCGCCAGTAGAGGTTTGCGCACATACATTGATTTTTCTGAACAGTGGCTTGGTGATACAGGTTAGACCATAAAATGACCCAGCAATTCTACTTTTAAGAATTCATTCTTAACAAAATTCACACACATATTTAAATTTTAGATATAAGGATATTTATTTCAGTGAATTTGTATACCACCTAGAAAAGAACTTTCTGCAGTTTAATTATGATATAGGATCATTTTTAAGATGCACTTCAGAGATATTAAAAGATGTAAATAAAGGCATCTTCGAATCCGTAGAATTACTACCTATTAGGGGAAAAAAACCTTACAAGAGCTGATTGTGGTGCCTGTAAAGTGGGCTTCCCAGGTGGCTCAGTGGTAAAGAATCTGCCTGCTCTGTGGAAGATGTGCGTTTGATCCCCTGGGGGAGGAAATGGCAACCCACTCATGTATTCTTGCCTGGAAAATCCCATGGACCAAGGAGCCTGGTGGGTTACAGCCCATGGAGTTGCAAAGATAGACACAACCAACTGAGCGACTGAAAAACAGCAGTGCCTTTTTTGAGGAAAATGTTGGTCTTTTTGGCAGATATGTCCTCTCTTCTACCTCCTGGTGAGTGTGGAACTAGAGACACTTGTGGTAACGTGCTCCAGGCCTGACTCACCTTCAAATCCTGACTCGGCCACTGGCAGGTCCCGCCTTGTGGTCTTGGGAAGCTCTGCTTTGGTTCTACCATCCTCAGAATGGGAACAGTGGCATCTGCCTTCCTAGAGTTACAGTGAGGATTCAAGAACTAATACATTAGTGTGCTTAAGGCAGTGACTTGCATTAAGTAGATAGTTGAGCTCCCTGCCATTAATTGTATTGATGTTTCTCAGACACACAAGAGGCAAGAGGGTGTCTGTCCAGCCACTGTCTCAGGTAACTGTTAAGTTACATGACTTGATGCACATAACTGGCCAGGTGCTTGTCCTAAAATTACCTCAAACTCGGAACTGTATACACTGTCCCAGAGCTGAGCTGAAAGCATGATATTGATGGAGGATGTGTGAAAGACAAGTAGTTTCTTTGTTCTTACAGTCTCTGGTCTCTCTTAGGGTTAAACTGGAAAGGAAAGAGGTGGATATTTAGCCCAGCATCCTCTTGGGGACCTCATTGTTGTGTATTTCTTGGGCTGAGTGGAGCTTTGGGATTATGCTGAAATGATAGATGAAACAGCCTTGGGAAAAACTGCTTATTTTCTATAGGGTGTCCTTCATTATTAGGCCTTCCCTGGTGGCTCAAATGGTAAAGAATCTCCCTTGCAATGCAGGAGACATGGGTTTGATCCCTGGGTCAGGAAGATCCCCTGGAGAAGGGAATGGCTACCCACTCCAGTATTCTTGCTCGGAGAATCCCATGGACAGAGGAGCCTGGAGTCTTTGGTTATTATAGGCGTCCCCAGGCAGGACTTGTGGGAGAATGTTCTCTATGGTCTCAGTATCTAGAAGAGGTATATTTTCCCCTCAGACAGCTTTTTGAAATCTTAAGGATGCTATAAACAATGCTTTGGTATGTTTCCTTCTTTATCATGTAGAAAAGCTTAGAGCCTATTTTGGTCTCATTTCCAGCAATAGCTCTTATATTTTCTGTCCTAATGTTTTTATTGAAACAGGTAATAATTATTAGTGGTTAAATAGTGTTTTTTTCATGCTAACAATGGCTTTGATTTTTAACCAATTTGTTTTTTCTTTAACAGCAGAGCTTTAAAATCTACATTTAGCAAAATGGCAAAGACTTTTGTAATACTTTGCTTTTGAAAACTACAGAAAGCATCAGTTTTGTTTTTTTTTTAAGTGAGAGGAAATGTATTTTGGACCTTGAAACGGTAAACTTCACAGAGAACAAGAGAGCAGTGTGTTTTCAGTCAGAATATTGACCATTGCACGTCCTCTTTGTGTCATTATTTCATAGGTCTTTTACTTTCCTGGACAAATGTGTATGGTTTGAAATGGATTGCTAGAGGAAAAAGAATATATTTTCATTTTATTATCAGTTTTTCCATTTTTCTTAACATTTAAAATTACTTTAACAGAGATTAATAGAAAAAAATAGGAAATTCAAAGACCTACATAAACTCCTCACTCCAGCATTTTTACTATTACAGGTCTCTTCTAGGCTTTATCATTGTACAAACATTTTTATAGTGCTATGATTATAGCAGACTTAAAATACAACATATGTTACCATTTTCCTGTATTTGTTTTACTAATTATTTTTAATGGTTTAGTATTTTTAGATATTTGTAAAGTTAATATTCTGTAATTGACTTAGGTATTTTCCTATTGCTGGATTCTTGTTTCTATTAAAAATTTAGTGCATAATCTCAGAGGAGGCTGTTGATTATGTCTGATGCTCTGTTGTCCTAAAGGACTGCACAGATTACCTACTTGAGATCACGTTAAATGAGAATGGCCCGTAATCTGAGAATACACAGTAATAGTGCAGCTAGTGTTGGCTTCATTCTCTGTCCTCCTCTAACAATAGAACATTATTCAGTTTGACAGTGTTTTATAAGACTGTGGAGCCAGATTTGTGAAGTGATTGAATCCCTTCTTCAGCATCTAAGATCCCTCACAACAGCATACGATCTTTCTGAAGCACGCTTTATTTCTTACTGTTCTTTCAGGTGATTAATTTGCTTTTTTATAGCTGTGTCAAGTAAACAAGTAATTTTGATAGCTGAGAAATTTGATGTGTATTCATAGATGTAGTTTTAATTCAGTTTTACTTCTCTGGCTAAATGAATCCCTTCTAGAGGGAGATCATCCATCCTCACTCATGTTTGGAAAAAGATGGGAAGACAGACAAACCAGGCTTTGTTGAGCTGATGCTGCAAATGTTTAGCTTTAGAGCCAGGAGGCTCTGCTGAGAGCTTTGGCAAAGTAGAGTGACTTATTGAAACATCCTCACGCTCTTACGTGCACTGCGATACAAAGAAAAAAGAAAACTGTCCTGTTTTCTCTGATTGTTGGGATGACTGAGAACTGTTGCTTTCTATAGCATGCTTTTCTATAATGGATATTTTTATAGGCATATATTAGTTTCATAATCAGAAAAGCCGTAAAAAAACAAAAACACTACAGTAGTCTTTTAGATGTCAGTGTGTAAGTCAACAAACATTTTAGAGTCTCTTTTGCTTTCTTAAAAGGACAAAGAAATCACAATGTACAGCTTCATACACTAAATTTGTTTCAGTTCTTTTTGGTGCAGGCACGGAAGTATCTCCACATTATCTGGGTCTATTGCATAGAATGACTAGGTGTAAAATAGAGAATATACAGCAATAAGCTAAAAGCCTGCTCTGCCCTTTTCCTTATGAAAAACTAAGATTGGCCCTAAAACTGGTATTGCTGCCCAGATTTCTGGTTAAATTTCGCTTATCTTTTCCCTGCACCTGATACAAAACTAATGTAATGTGCTTTCTTACTTATGTAATTTTGAGTTCAGTCTGTCTCCAAACTGGACTGAGATTAGTAATGCAGCCAAATTGTAGTTTTTCAGAGGTTTAATTATCCATGTCTCCTTCCTTGTCTGCTGTCTATATTTAGCTTTAATCAAGTTTACGTTTTATTTATCAACATCTATAAAAATGTTTGGCTTTGAAAAGTAAAATTAAGAGAAAAAATAAGGATTTGCAGTTATTAGTGGGTTTTAATTATCTGTTGTGCACTGAAAAAAATCAGATGTCTGTATATTTCATTCTTTTAAAATGTTTATCAAAGTAGTTTAATAGAAAAGTATAAAGGAAAGTTAGGCCATAATCCCTCCTGTCAGCCAGATAACTTTTTGAAATTAAATAAACAGATGTTGTACTTGTTAGCAGATGTAAAAGGCAGGCATTCTTCCCATAGAAAGTAACTGTTCTGCTTTTCTGTAACCTTCAGGAGAAAAAAGCATTTAATGAATATAGCCATAGGTGCTTTCACTATACTTTCTGGGTATGATGAGAAGCACAGTGAAGCCATATGCAAAATTGTAATAATGAAAGTAAGCAGGTACTTTGTCTTCGGAAGGAAGGATGGGGTTTCTGTTTAAATGTACTGAACCTCTTTAGAAAAAAGCAGTAGGTCGAAAGGTTTCTTTGCCAGCCTATCAGAGAAGATAATAATGATTAAGACTTTCTCAAAGTCACATGTTTTAGCTGAGTCAGAGTAGATCTTGAACCTGAAATTGGTGTTAATTTTCCCAGAAGCTGTGCTAACATTGTCTGCATCTGATATCCAAATGAATCTGTGGCTAATGGCCTCATTTAGTGCCAGAAGTGGAAGCTTGTAGCCCTGCAAGTCTTTTCCTGGAGACCAGTGAGGTCTCCAATACTTTGGCCACCTGATGCAAAGAGCCAACTCATTGGAAAAGACCCTAATGCCGGGAAAGAGGAGAAGGGGACAACAGGGGACGAGATGATGGTTGGATGGTGTCACTGACTCAGTGGACATGAGTTTGAGCAAACTCTGGGAAATAGTGAAGGACAGGGAAACCTGGCGTGCTCCAGTCCATGGGGTCACACAGAGCCAGACATGACTGAGCCACTGAACAACAAATTGAGGTTACTGATTGAGAAGGAACTCGGAAAGTCATACTCCTTGTGTTCAGGTGCCCTCTGTCTGCCTTCTTGGAGCAGCTGATGTACATACACATGCCTGAACAGTTGTTGCCCTTAAAGATTATAGAAGTTATTTTCAAATGTAGCTATTAGTGTGTTGGTATTGTGTGTCAAAAGTGTAAGCTTTCCGCATGTTCTTTCTCTCTCTCCTCCTTTCTTATTAGATGTTAAAGGTCTTGTAAAAGAAGCAAACTTCTCATTTGCATATTCTCCAATAACCTGATGAAAAATGATTGATTACCTGGTTTAGGAGGGGGTTGAGTTTTATAAATAAAAGAACAGCGACCTCAATTTGAAGTGAACTATTGCACACTTTTTCCTTTTAATGTAAATATTTATAAATACTTAGAGTGTGGCCTTAAATTTCCCTCTGAATGCTGCTTTAGTTACGTCCCATAAATCTGGGTGTGCAGTGGTTTTTGTTTTCATTAATCTCAAAATATTTTCCAATTTGTTGTTTTTTTTCTTTGACCTATTGGTTATTTAGGAGTGTGTTGTTTAATTTCCACATATTTGTGAATTTCCCAGAACTCCTTTTGCTGCTTATTTCTATTTTAATTCCATTACGCTTATAGAGCATACTGATTAAAGTTCTTTTACATTTATTGAGGCTTGTTTTATGGCCTGGCATGTGGTCTGTCCTAGAGAATGTTCTGCTGTATGCTTGAGGTTAATGTATATTCTGCTATTGGTTTGAGTGTTCTCTGGATGTCTCTTAGGTCTAGTCGGTTAAGTTTTTTTTTCCCTTGAGTATGTGTCATGATAATTGTAGAATTTTGATGAATTCTTAACACATTATTGACTGGTGGCTTTTTGCAGAAACTAACACCTGTGGTATTAATATGTCTCTTGTCAACAGTACATTAAGACTGCTACCCCAGTGTCCTGGTGAATCACATGAAGAAACTGAGTTTTCCCTAGGTTAAGGGTACAGTGCTTAGTGCAAAGGGTTTGAGATATAGATGTATTTAATAATTCAGTTTTGAGAGCTGTGCTAGAGGTATGCACAGTGTTCTGAATGAAAACAGACTTGGTAAGACAGGTGTATTGAAAAGTTTCTGAGCTAATTTAGAAACACTCATCACTGCTCTGTCCATCCAGATGTCTGACATACTGAGGCCTTTGCTTCTAACATTAGCAGAGCTTACTGTCAAACTCTGAAGGGTTGTTGGAGTTGTCCTAGAACACGTAAACTTGAAAGGTTAATCGCCTTTCAGTGTATTTGACAGTTAGAAAAGTAGACATATTGATGACAACATGGCCCATGCAAAGAGCTTCCAAGTAATTATGACACTTCATGTTTTGTAACCATCACTCATTTTTATGCCCATGACACCACCACCCCACTTTTTAAGGAAACATTTATGGAAATAGGTTTCTATTACACAATTGTATGTAGAACATGCTGAGTAGTGTTTTTAAGGGGGATTACTTTAAACTAGAACTTGCCAGCTATTTAAAATAGCATGAACTTTACACTAGTAACTTCAGAAATGGAAAGGATTAAACATTTTATTTTCTCCAACACCATATGAATGTGAATTATATTTAACAAGTTTATGGTCCAGCATGGTATACACCTGAAATCCGCTATCTAGATGTTAGTTTCTAAAGTTTAAAAAAATCTGTGGTCAAAGAAGTGGAAAATTGAATACCTTTTCATGAAGCCTTTGAAAGAAAATTGCTCAAGTAAATAAAGAAGTTCAAGATTCCTCTTCATAGACCTGAAAACATTTACTCAGCTCAACATGTACCCAGTTGTTTATCAGATATAAGAATGAGAGCCCCAGAGTTCAGTGTTCTGTTTACAGGAAGGGTAGAGTAAAATGTCAATGCTCCTGGCGCTCTTAGCCAGGGGTCCCTCGACAGGATTCTCTCATTAAGATAAAACTAAAACTGCTACAGCATCTTTACTGAGCATAGTTTTCCGGGTTGTTTTTTTTTTTTTACTTTTTTGTATTGGAATATAGTTAACTGCTGGGAGAGATTAAGGGCAGAAGGAGAAGAGGGCGTCAGAGGATGAGACGGCTGTATGGCATCACCGACACAACGGACACGAATGAACTCGGGCAAGGTTCAGGAGAAGGTGAGGGACCGGGGGGCCTGATGTGCTGCGGTCATGGGGTCGTAGAGCGTCGGACGCGACGGGCGACTGAACAGCATGGTTGATTAACAGTGTTGTGGTGGCTTCAAGTGCACAGCAGTTACACATGTGTCCTTTAAAAATGCTTTTCCCGTGTAAGTTGTTATGTAATACTGAGCAGAGTTCCTTTTATGAACCTAGGGGTCTTTTTTAACATAGGTTTTTTTTTTTTAAAGCACCCTGGTCTTTGGAGGTGGGTCCCTTGGGTAGAATCAGGCTGGGGGAGGGAAAGTAGGAGGTTGCTGTGGACGGACAGTGGAACTGAGGCAGGATTTCTCTTCTCCACGAGTTCTTCCCTGGCGGCACTACTCCCTTTCCTTGTGGCTCTTTGACTTTCCAGACCCTTTTCTCCATAGCGCTGAGCCTTTTCTACCGCCAGCCGTGCAGACAGAGGCAGATGCTAGGAGCCTGTAGTCGTCCCGTGGAGTCTGAAGCATGCTCATCGAATGGCTCCACTGGGGTGACAGACAATGTGTTGTTGAGTCCAGTGCTGCCTCTTCTAATTTGAGTTCCTTGTTTCATTGGATGTGTAATGTGGTCTTGAGCTGAATGTGCAGACAGCAGCATCTGAGGCCCATCCAGAGAGCAGAGGCAGCGTTTCTCTGAATTCAGCAAAACCATAATTATTGTGTTTTCTTCTCAGAACTCTGTTTTACATAAATATCTTGGGCAAAGTCTTACTCTTACTGTAGTCATTTTGTTTCATTGTGTTAAATTACACTGATATTTTGCACAATTAAATATCCTTACCCTAAAAGCTCTACAGTGTTTCATTAGTGAACATAACTTGCCAGAAATGTCAAATAATGGGACGATGAACCATTGTAACTATATTTAAACAATATTTGGTCAGTTTTCCATGACGTGCATCATTTCCGTGAACACTGAGCTATTTCACACTTTGTGGTCTTCAGACCTGCCATTCCTTTTGTCCAGTATGACCTTGGTCACCTCCCATCCTTCTCTCATGACTTACAGCACGCCCGCCTGAGTTCAGAAATCTTTCTCCCTGCTTTTCTTTCCCTCAGGTGCCCCAAAAGAGGTGCCACTGTGTGCTGGCCATTGGCACATTTGTTTCCCTAGGCCTCAGATTCCTGTGTGTCACTGTCTTGCAAAGTGCCCAGCAACATGGTCATTTAGTTTGTTGGGACAGAAGAAGCGTTGAAACCACACCAGGTTCATCCCACTCGGTGTAAATGGAGTCCATAGTTGGATATTGTCTTCATTACCCAGTGTTACCCTGTCAGAGGTCAGACTTGGTTCTTATGTTGCCTCAGCTGTTTTTGTATTTATTTAGGTGACATAAACCAGAAATAAGAACTCTGGAATTTCTGCTGTAATTTCTTATTCCCTTATTTTGCCACCACCTGAGCTATGCTTCTTGGCTGCTTTTCCTTTGCGTCTCTGTAAGGTATAATTACACTTTACTATGCATGTGATCTGAAGACTGTTTAGCCAGTATTACTTTTGTTACTGTCCAAAAAACATTCCCGATTTCCACCAATTTTTATTTTTGGACATTTATTCCATCTATAGTCACGATGGCATTTTATTTCAGCAGATGGTTCATAAGATGTTACTATATAGGAGGAGATTGCAAACATTTGGCTTTCTCTCTTGAAATCTTTTTTAAGTGTATAAGAAAAACAAATTTACAGGAATGGTTCAGAGTAACCCTGATGATTTGTTCTAATTTACATAGTTTACACAATTCCCAGCCTCAGGGTCCATAGAGAACCGCTCTGCAGGGGCTGGACTGCAGGAAGAGGAGGCTGGTCTTATCTGATATTCTCGTGAGTTTACTTTGCTGCTAAAAGTGAGGTGGGTTGGGGGAAGAATTTCTTCTTCTTGTTTGTCAAGATTTGCCAGAACACTTCACTTAGGAACAACTGTGTGCACTCTCATTGGTGTCCCTGTGTCTCCAGGGCTGCTTTCTGACCCATCAGCAACACACCCAGGACTGGCAGTGTGCTTCACGGTGCCAAACATAGCTGAAGCCAGCCTAGAACGGGCCCAGCCCAAGCAAGGTCCCGAAATCAGAGCAGCAAGTGGTGCAGGTGCTCTTAGCAGTCTTCAGGAGAGGGAAATGCAGGCGGATCTGACAGGCTGGTGACAATTTGTTCATAGACTTAACATTTCGGTTCTTCTAGGCCCTGAGTAGTTGGTCTCAATCAACAAGACACTAATGTCTCTTTTTAAATTTGCTCATGAATTTGCTCTTGGAATGTGTGTATTCTGGTGATAAACCCAGAGCTTGAATGTTGTTAGGATATAAAAAAATAAAATAATGAATTCACATCTCTAGCAGGGCCTGGCTTTAGCTTGACTCCATTAAGTCAATCTAAGTGTCAGCTTTGAGGATTCATTAGTTTTAAGTGTTTGTGTCTCTTCATTGATAAGATGGTGGTTCATGTCTTGAGGAAATAATGCTGTCCTTAAAGCAAAGGAGTGCATACGCTTTGAGTTGTTTTTCTAGTGGTGGGTGTATACGGGGGGTGGAAATGGGGGGCGGTCAGTAAGTTCTTAAACACCATCACTGTCTTGACCGGTGTCATTCTCAGATCAGCTGGTTGGCTGGAGTCAGTCAGCCTCTGGCCAGCCCAGTCTGAATCAGCCCACAGTCCTCATCTCAGGAGTCTTATTTTGTGACCCTGTGCTGAGCTCAGAAGAAGCAAAGAATAAATCAGGTCTGTCAGCATCTTTCAACTGAGTAAAGCTGCATATGGTTGTTTATGTCTTCTTAAATTTCTCTCTTGGTTCTGGCCTTATAATGTAAAGAAACGTTCAGTTTTGCTAGAACTTTAGGCTGCTACTCCTTTGGTCCAGCTTCAAATCATTTAAATAAGATAGTTTCGATACATCCCATTTTGAATTCTGAGGAGCATCTAGTGACACGTTGACATTAAATGTAGAAAATTCTCACATAATACATTTCTCAGATTCTCTTTTTATAGACTACATTTAGTTTGGTCTGCAGGCTTTTGAGTGTGTGTGCCAGGGAGACAGTTTCAGTATACTGGGGACTTAGAGTTGAGCTAGTGAGGCTCTGTATACATCCCTGTGAAGCAGGTTGTAAAAAAGACCATTCTACTAAATATGTCTTCTGATTAAACACTGTTTTAGAGGACTTATAGCAAGAGAGAATCGGGTGTAGTGATTGTGTACTATAAGTCATTTTGGACTCAAGGTACTGGGAAGTGGTAGCTGCCATCTGAGTAATCAGGCCTTCCCGGTGGGAGGAAACATGAGAACAGAGATGGACTTGAGCGTGGCGATTCCTTACTGAAGGTGAAGCTTTCATATGATGTGGCGATACCTTGTTGAAGGTGAAGCTTTCATATGAGCCCAGAAATATAGCTCTCACTGAGCTCATACAGTCTTGAGAGCCAGGCAGGCTCTGTACCAAGTACTTTGCTCAATTCCTCTCAACAGTGAAAGAACTTTTTCAAGTGTGTTAACACACAGGTTGAGTAAGTTGCATAAAATTGCACAGCTGATCGGGGAGAGAATAGATTTTTGAGCATAATTTGATCTGGTTCACATTTTGAACTAATCAGAAAGCAGACATTCATATGATGAAAGAGCAGTGTTTTCTAACAGGTCCTGGAGCAGTGAAATTACCCAGAGTTTTAGAAAGACTGTTTTGAGTAGTATGGGATTAAAGAGGAGAAAGAGTAGAAGCAAGATGGGGCGCAGGGAGGGAGGCCTGGCTGGAGACAGGCCAGCTAGGCTCGGGCTTCAGCGGTACCTGGTTTGCCATAGTTGTTATGTTGGGCAAGGTTTTAAACTTCTTAGTGCCAAAATTTCCTCATTGGAAAAACAGGGATGATGATAGCACCTTATCAGATTGTTGTGAGGATTAAATTAATTGAAACATGTAAGCATTTAAAACCACAAGTATACAGTTATTATCAAATAGGAAGCAGTTGTTTTTTTATGGGGGATGGGTGGTAAATGGAGGCTTGTGGGATCTTAGTTCCCCTACCAGGGATTGAACCCAATCAGCAGTGTGAGCACATCGCCCTAACCACTGGACCATCAGGAAATTCCCAGAAAGTAGTTTTGTTGCATGCAAGCTCCTGAAATAAATTAGTGGAAATGGTGTGTGTGAAAGTCGCTCAGTTGTGTCCGACTCTTTGCGACCCCATGGACCATACAGTCCATGAAATTCTCCAGGCCAGAATGCTAGAGTAGGGAGCCTTTCCCTTCTCCAAGGGATTTTCCCAACCCAGGGGTCTAACCCAGGTCTCCTGCATTGCAGGCGGATTCTTTCCCAGCTGAGCCACAAGGGAAGTGCCCTAGTGGAAATGGAGAAGAGTCCAAATCTAGAGGGCATTGCAAGGGAAGACGCCATATGACTGGGGAGGAGATGCGGTCCAGCAGGAGCATGCTGAGGCTTTGAGGGTGGGGAGAGTGTTGGCGTCCTTAGCAGGATGGAACGTAGTGGTTATCTTTTGGGGAAGATAAAGGTTGGATGTTAAACCATAGGAAGAGGTTCGGCTGTGAATAATAGCAGCGTCGAACTCATTCTCACGAGGGAACTTCTTTCTGCGTCTTCCACAGCAAGAGGCAGCCTGAATATTGAAGAACATGAGATGGACTGCTCTGGGCAATTCCTATTAATATTTCACTAGCTCTCAAAACAGAGTAATAAATGGGAGGATGACCCTTTGTGGCAAATGCCTCATTGCATTGCTGTAGATTTTCTAAATTAGTTTGAGTTTTTAAAATTTTATTTGTAGCTAATGGTAAGAATGTTGTTGTTTAGTTGCTCAGTCATATACATCTCTTTTGCAGCCCCATGGACTGCAGCCTTCCAGGTTTCCTCTGTCCATGGATTTCCCAGGCAAAAATACTGGAGTGGGTTGCCATCTCCTCCTGGGATCTTCCCCACCCAGGGATCAAACTCGTGTCTCCTGTGGCTCCTGCATTGCAGGCGGGTTCTTTACCACTGAGCCACCAGGGAAGCCTTATTCATTTAGAAAAATTCAAGTGAGAATTCTCGATTATAAGACCCTGAAGTACTGCCACACTGTGTTAATTTTATATTTGTCACTTCCCCCATTATGCTACTGTGCTTATTATGGTAGGCTTAGGAAGAGCTTTCTGACTAGGGTAAAATGATTACCATTTCAACAGCTGATCATATAAACAGAAGGATGAAAACAAAGGCACTCCCCAGGTCTGGTGGAGAGCGACTGTTAACAGTGCTGTCAGTTGTCAAAGAGAAGTTCTGTGTTTGACTCCATTTCATTAGAGTACTGTCCACATGCCACTCCAGTACCTTGTCATACACTCAAAATGTGACTAAAAACAAGTCCTTCCATTTGTGCAGCCTGATCTGTATCACAAGCTGTTTTTCCTGGGAATCTTCTGGGCTTATTGGTGATGTGTTTAGTTATGATTGAAGAACTATTTGTTGAATCTCTGGTGCAGTGGTTCTTAACTTATTTGAAGGTCATACCCCTTTTTCAGTTCAGTTCAGTTGCTCAGTCGTGTCCGACTCTTTGCGACCCCATGAACCACAGCACGCCAGGCCTCCCTGTCCATCACCAACTCCCGGAATCCAACCAAACCCATGTTCATTGTGTCCGTGATGCCATCTAGCCATCTCATCCTCTGTCGTCCCCTTTTCCTCCTGCCCCCAATCCCTCCCAGCATCAGAGTCTTTTCCAATGAGTCAACTCTTTGCATGAGGTGGCCAGAGTATTGGAGTTTCAGCTTTAGCATCATTCCTTCCAAAGAAATCCCAGGGCTGATCTCCTTCAGAATGGACTGGTTGGATCTCCTTGCAGTCCAAGGGACTCTCAAGAGTCTACTCCAACACCACAGTTCAAAAGCATCAATTCTTCGGCGCTCAGCCTTCTTCACAGTCCAACTCTCACATCCATACATGACCACTGGAAAAACCATAGCCTTGACTAGATGGACCTTTGTTGGCAAAGTAATGTCTGCGCTTTTGAATATGCTATCTAGGTTGGTCATAACTTTCCTTCCAAGGAGTAAGCGTCTTTTAATTTCATGGCTGCAGTCACCATCTGCAGTGATTTTGGAGCCCAAAAAATAAAGTCTGACACTGTTTCCACTGTTTCCCCATCTATTTCCCATGAAGTGATGGGACCGGATGCCATGATCTTCGTTTTCTGAATGTTGAGCTTTAAGCCAACTTTTTCACTCTCCTCTTTCACTTTCATCAAGAGGCTTTTGAGTTCCTCTTCACTTTCTGCCATAAGGGTGGTGTCATCTGCATAGCTGAGGTTATTGATATTTCTCCCGGCAATCTTGATTCCAGCTTGTGCTTCTTCCAGCCCAGCGTTTCTCATGATGTACTCTGCATATAAGTTAAATAAGCAGGGTGATAATATACAGCCTTGACGAACTCCTTTTCCTATTTGGAACCAGTCTGTTGTTCCATGTCCAGTTCTAACTGTTGCTTCCTGACCTGCATACAGGTTTCTCAAGAGGCAGGTCAGGCGGTCTGGTATTCCCATCTCTTTCAGAATGTTCCACAGTTTATTGTGATCCACACAGTCAAAGGTTTTGGCATAGTCAATAAAGCAGAAATACATGTTTTTCTGGAACTCTCTTGCTTTTTCCATGATCCAGCAGATGTTGGCAATTTGATCTCTGGTTCCTCTACCTTTTCTAAAACCAGCTTGAACATCAGGAAGTTCACAGTTCACATATTGCTGAAGCCTGGCTTGGAGAATTTTGAGCATTACTTTACTAGCGTGTGAGATGAGTGCAATTGTGTGGTAGTTTGAGCACTCTTTGGCATTGCCTTTCTTTGGGATTGGAATGAAAACTGACCTTTTCCAGTCCTGTGGCCACTGCTGAGTTTTCCAAATTTGCTGGCATATTGAGTGCAGCACTTTCACAGCATCATCTTTCAGGATTTGAAAGAGCTCAACTGGAATTCCATCACCTCCACTAGCTTTGTTCGTAGTGATGCTTTCTAAGGCCCACTTGACTTCACATTCCAGGATGTCTGGCTCTAAGTCAGTGATCACACCATCATGATTATCTGGGTCGTGAAGATCTTTTTTGTACAGTTCTTCTGTGTATTCTTGCCATCTCTTCTTAATATCTTCTGCTTCTGTTAGGTCCATACCATTTCTGTCCTTTATCGAGCCCATCTTCGCATGAAATGTTCCCTTGGTATCTCTAATTTTCTTGAAGAGATCTCTAGTCTTTCCCATTCTATTGTTTTCCTCTATTTCTTTGCATTGATCACTGAAGAAGGCTTTCTTATCTCTTCTTGCTATTCTTTGAAACTCTGCATTCAGATGTTTATATACCCCTTGAGGCTCTGTTAAAAGTATTTCCCCCTTCCAAATGTATGTAAATAATCCATATTTAGAATGTCTACTTTATTTTGTGATAGAATGAATATGTTAGGCAATAAAACAAATCAACATAAATGTAAAACAGTTCATGCCCCCCAAGAATTTCATATTTGGTTGAGTAGAAATGACTCATATAGAAACAGTTAGGTTTAAATGTAATAACAAGAGTGCTCAGGACTGTAGCATTATAGTAGGTGTTCAGTAAATGACTTAGTTACTGTAATGGTTGCTAATTGTTGAAAGCATCGAGCATTCAGAGAAAGAAGTTGTTGGGGATTATAGGTAGGGAAGAAGAGAAGCCCTGATCCTAAATGACTGATTTGGGGAAAAAAGAGAATGGCATTTCAGGTGAAAGGATTCACAGAGGGTTAGAGTCTGAATAGAATGTGAGTTTCAAAGACAGTGATTAATCTGGGAATCTGTTTTGTAAATTAAAAATATATATGATGGAAAAAAACAACAACAACAACAAAAAAATATATATGATGGTTAATGATCAGTACCCAAATCCAACCCAATCTGTTGCCCAGAAATAATAAGTTTATTTTATTATCTCTCCTAATAATCTTTTTTTTTTCTGGACATTTAAAGATGGTACTGTATGTGAAATTACCTTTTTAAATCAGAAGACATCTTGTTAACATCACAGGGAAAGGGAAGTGTGCCCTTCTTGCCTCACAGCAAATGTTTTACTGTGTGGGTTGATTGGTCCAGGTTGGGACTAAGCCGGTCAGTGTTGGGTAGAGGAGATAGACTTGCTCTGGGAGATGTGGTTGAGGGGGCAGTCCCACCCAAGCTTCATGGCTGCTTCCTAGAGGCCCAGCAGAGGTTCAGGAGACCACCCATTGTCCACCCGACCCGTGCTGTTATAAACTCTTAGTAAAGAGCATTTGTAACAGCTGCAGAGTCTGTCCATGCCTGAGTGTACTTGATTTAACCCTTTCACTGCTGCTGCTGGACATTTTACAGTTTCCTCCCCCCTCCCCCCACTATTTTAAATAAATTTAGGTGACCATCCTTATTATAGTTAAAGGCATTTTAAAGAAGAGTATAATATAATACTCGGTACGACTTAAATATAAAGGGAAAGAAGAAGTAATTGTGAAAATGGTAGCTCCATAGACTTGGCGAGTTGGATACTGGGGAGACTTGGGAGGATGAGTGGTTTTGGTATCGAATGAGGTCCAGTCCTGGGCTGTTTTATTCATCTTTTGGACGTACTTCAACAATCTCTTGGTACCCGCTGGTTATTAATTATTCCCACTTAAATTCTTTGGTTTTATTTTTTAAATTCTTCTGTTTTATCTTTTAAAAATACTAAAGGTACTGATGATGGGTTTTTTTTTTTTTTTTTTTGCTCATTTTCTATCCCCCACCTTTCCATTATACTTTGATTTGAGCTTTTCCACCTTGGTATAGATGGTACCAGATGTTTCTTTCAGATGAAACCAGCCAGTCACTCCCAGCTCAGCTGTGAAGGTAACATCACGCCAGAAGAGCCCGTCCCTGATGTCTGTCCCCTTCGGGTTTTACTGTGTTCAGCTTCTGTTTAAAACGCACACTGGTTTCCTCTGAGCAAAAGGACAGCTGAATTTCCTGTACCGTTGCAACAAAGTAGAAGTCATTAAAGTAGGATTTAGAATTTCTTTGATACAAGATTCTGTCTGAGAAGATTGAAATGATTCTAATTTAGAGGGTTTGGTGTTTTGCTTTTTTGAGACAGCTGAAAGTAGGGGGTCTGGTGTAAGATGAGCCACTGGCTTCTGCCTGCTTCGTGGACTTTTTTCCAGTTTAAACATAAGCGTCTGGGTGGGCTGCCGATGGAGCTGCTGCAGGGTCGCCATCCGACACCTGCCAACTTGTGAAGCTCACATATTCTCAGTATCGCCATCATCTGATACTACAACTGCCAGAGAATGTCCTAAAAATAAAGATGGCCAGGAGCAGAGGAG
This sequence comes from Bos taurus, assembly GCF_002263795.3. NCBI lineage: Eukaryota > Metazoa > Chordata > Mammalia > Artiodactyla > Bovidae > Bos > Bos taurus. Next base: position 56,147,575 of record NC_037346.1, read on the forward strand.
GAGGGGCTTAACAAGATGAGTTTGATCTTGACTTTTTCTTCATATACTGCTATTAGGAGTTTGGGTATATGGCTCAAAACTCCCAAATAAAAGGGATCTTTGCATTTGCAGATTGCCCTGCCTTCCAAAAAAATGGAAGGAGTTATTCTTTTGGAAGATTGATCTGAGGAAATAAGTATTTATTTTCTTTTTCCTACATGGACTTCGAAAAACTTTTCTGGTTGACTGAATTTAGGTTGGGTGCCAGATACTTGTATATGAGACAGTTCAGAGTAATCATATTATTCTGAGCTCATTGTCCATAGCATTCTTAATCCAGAATAACTTCCCTTAGCTGCAGAAAGTATAAAACCCTAATAGAAACCTAGCTAGATAGTTGATTCTTGAAGTTTTAGACAAAATAGTATGGACAATACTCTTTGGGAGGCCTGTTAAGGGCAGTGTAAAACGTAGTGAGAATTAAGCACAGAGGTTACAAGCGTGGACTCTGGAATCGTTCAGACCTGAGTTCCAGTCCCATCTCTTCCATTAAAGCTGTAGCTCCTGGGCAGGTTCTCTGGCCTGTTTGAATGCACCTAGATTCCTCATTTATAAACTGGAATAATACCTACCCACCTTATGGAGTTGTTGTGAGGATGAAATGGCCTAATATGTTGTAAATTTTGGCATGTGATAAATTCTTAATAAGTATAAGTTGTGTTATTTTAGTTATTTATTAGAGGAGAGGTGGTTTACCAACAGGCATCAAGTGTTCACCTTCTATAGGTATGTAGTGAAACCAGGCACTGCTTTGTGAAGGACATGGCCGCGTGCACTCTTTGGTTGTACAGTTTCCGTTCACTAGTAGAAATGTTTACAAGGAGAGTGGTGGTGATAGATTTCACAGAGTGGACATTTCGTTGGGTTTTGAAGAGTGAAATAAGACTAGGTGAACAAACACGGAGGGAAGGGCATTCCAGGCAGAGGCATGAACGCACAGCAGGTGAGCCGGGACAGACAGAAGGTGGCTGCAGACAAGATGTGAGATCCTCATGGGGGAAATGGCAGAGGTAGTTGAAGAGTTAGGCAGAAGCTGTATCATTAGGGAGATCGTATGCCGGACTAAAAAGTACTGGACTTGATTCTTCAAGGGTCGGAAGTTTTGAAGGACAATACGCACAGAAATAACATCAGTTGCATTTTAAGAGAGAAATTGTAGCAGAGTGGTAAAGAAAGGGAAGTCAGGGTTTTGTAGAGATGATGGACATTTTAATTGAAGAGGACATGTATTTATATAGTAGAAGGAACTATATTCAGGGATGGATAAGAAAGAAGTCTGACTAAGGCTACTTGGTGGCCATGGGTACTGTTAACTGAGAAAGGTAACATGGGAGATGAATACTTTCTGGAACATCTTGAGGTCCATTTGGTTGTGGTTAAGTTTGAGGTGCTTGAGAGACCTCCAGGGAAAGAGATTTAGCTGTTGAGGTTCTTTTGGGCTAGAGATATTTGCATATATCCAAGTAGAATATGGGAAGCCTAGCATGCTGCAGTGCATGGTGTCGCAAAGAGTCGGACACAAATGAGCGACTGAACTGAAGTAGAATATAGCCAGTAATGGAAGCTTGTGGTGAGTTTTCCCTAAAGTGAAAATGTAGCCTTAGCACAAGACCAGAAAGAGAATACTTGGCAAGGAGCCAGCAGTAATCGGTGCTGTCCACGGAGGCATTCCTGCTGCCCCTGAAACAGGAAAGAGCCATTGTAGAATTTACCAAGAGTATCTTAGATTGACTTTTTGGGTCACAGTTTTTATATTGACTTTCTGGTACACAAGTCAGCTGCATCTTTGTGATCTTTGTCTGATTTGCTGTTAGGACAAGCTTAACAAAAATTTAGAGTTGTGATTTCACAAGAAAGACTCACTAAAACATTTTGTAGACTTAACACTCTTTGCATTTGTACTTTGGGTTTCTGAAAAATAATGATCAAAGAGTAGATCCATCACTACCCTCTAGATAATCCACATAATTTTACAAGGTGGAAAAGGTTTTCCAGAGAGAAGCCTTCAAAGTGGAAGGTGCTTTTATGGGTGGAAATGATAGGACGCCCTGTGGCTGATTTTAGAGGTCAGGAGTGGAAGACCTCGCACCCACTCCTTAGTGGTTAGGGATTAGGGCATGAAGAAGATAATTTGGGTGTTCAAAACCTTTGAGGAAGGGTCTCTTGATTCTTTTTTAGAAACCAGGGGATCTGTGTAATGAAGAAGAATCTCCCTTCCCCCAAAGCAGACACATAGCCTTTGTGACAAGAAGGCAATGGCACCCCACTCCAGTACTCTTGCCTGGAAAATCGTATGGACGGAGGAGCCTGGTAGGCGGCAGTCCATGGGGTCGCACAGAGTTGAATGCGACTGAGCGACTTCACTTTCACTTTTCACTTTTCATGCATTGGAGAAGGAAATGGCAACCCACTCCAGTGTTCTTGCCTGGAGAATCCCAGGGACGGGGCAGCCTGGTGGGCTGCCGTCTATGGGGTCGCACAGAGTCGGACACCACTGAGGTGACTTAGCAGCAGCAGCACCTTTATTTTTGCTTCTGTTTCTTTCAGTTACCCAGCTCAAACAATTGTAAATTTCTTTTTTTTTTTATCTTCTAGACTGACTGTTCTTCCTCTACTCCCCAATGGAGAAAGTCTTTCACTTTTAACTGGAGTACTTTATTTGGCTGTCAGTGTTTTTCAGATTAGTAATTGGGTGATTCTGGCTGGAGGTGGGGGGCTGTTCTGCCCTTTTGAAAATTGGCCCACACACCACTGTACTTAGGTGCCCACACAGGAGCTGAGGCAAGCTGGCTGAATTTTGAACTCAAAAGCGTGATCCTGTGGGTGGGAGAGTATGTAGTTCTAGAATCTTTAAAGGCAAGACGAAGCCCGTGCACCTGGTGGGGCGGGTGGGGTAAACTTTACAAAGGAGCGTTTCTGTTTCTGATTTTCTTGTCCTGTATCCAGCCGTTAAAATACTGAGAACAAGAATAAAGTGACAGTTATTTAGCATCTGTTATCTATTGCTAGCTATCTATTGGGTAAAAATCAATATATTAAAAAGTATTTGCTGGCTCCCAGATTGTTAGTACTTCCTGACTTTTGTGTGTTCTGAGTAGTTTAGTAGAGTAAATGAGCTGGGTCTTATATTCTCAACAGGGGTGATTTCTCCCCGCCCCCCAAACGGGAGAAATTTAGTGGTTGGAGGGTGAAAAAATCTTACTCTTTTTATGGATACAGTACATAAATTGATATTCATGTATCAGTGAATCACATTTTCATGTGTCTGGAGGGGGTGATTTTTTAATTTTAAGGCTGAGACATAGTGGGCATCTTTACCCCGCTACCTGCCATGCCTGAGCCCAAGGCTCTGAGGATCTTAGTGCGCCTTCTTTATTGCTCTCCTCTCTAAACTGATCTCAGGAGCTTATCAGCTCCGTCACTAATCAGAAGTGCTTTGTGAATGCTTATGGGTATTAGGATTATGACCAAAAAAAAAAAAAAAAGGTGTGATTCTAACACCAGGAAATACAATAATGCTTGAAAAATATATTTATACAGTTCATTGGGAAACTTCAGTTTAAACCAAAAATAAGCTGAGAAAAATACTAGATGTGGGAAGACATGAATCCTATGATATTTGCAACATTACAATTTACGGTATTGACTTAATAGTCTGTATGAGTGGAGTTACTTAGTAACAGGTACATAATGGGCATAATATATTTTGCTCCTGGAATCATGTTTTCAGAGATATTAAAACCTATTAAATTGGGAGGTTTCCCTCCTATTTGAGGAGTGTTATCCTCCATGCCTACTCCTCAGCCTTCCCCAAATCATGGATTTTAGGTTGGTTCCTCAGATTCTTCTGTATTTCCCTCATACCTTCAATCAGGATGTCTGGTATGTTGCAAGTAGATATGAGACGTGCCTTCCCCAGTGGCTTAGACGATAAAAAAAACCTGCCTGCAATGCAAAAGACTGGGTTTGATCCCTGGGCTGGGAAGATCCTCTGGAGAAGAGAATGGCAACCCACTCCAGTATTCTTGCCTGGAGAATTCCACGGACAGGAGGCTGGCGGGCCACAATCCGTGAGGTTGCAAAGAGTCGGGCACGATTGAGCGACGCTCACACACAAACACACACACACACACAAGAAGTAGTGGGATGGCATATCCTAGTCGATGAAGCAGTTGGCATTTGTGATGACAGTTTTAAAGAGCCAAGTACGGGGACCCATTTCTCTTAGTTTGCCTGTCACTGCTCATGCCATAGCGGTTGTCCTGGCCTATTTTTCTGTCCTTATGCTGCCTGCAGGAAAAACACTTACTTGCATCTTTGCCAGTCTGTAGTTCCCTTCCTTCCTTTCTTTTCCCTTCTTCCCTTTCCCAGTAGGCAGATTAGCACAATGTCTTTTAGAACAAGCAGACCTGAATTTGAATTGAATTACAGTTTCACTTTTTATTAACTGTGCAGTCATCTGAAAAAATGCTCTCTCTGGGAAAGGTCGTCCTTAATATACATAAAAGGTCATACAGCAGGTGCACAATAAGTGCATTGTGCCTTTTTAAGATATTACTTTAAAAAAGAACCTAGCGTTCCAGCCCAGCACTGTTATTTTACGGGGGATTTTATGAGGCCCAGACAGGCCAAGGCACCAGAGCAAGGTTAGCGGCAGGGACGGCATGGATGTCGCTGGTTCTCGGTGTTCTTTTCGCTCCACTACACTTTCCTTTGGTGTCATGTTCCTTACTCTGCACACATGCATGGAAACGATGGTATTTTGCTTTCCTGTGTGAGCTAACACTGAGTTTGACCTAAATTGCATCGGTAGAGATTACATTTGGGTACATTCTTAAGGATAGTTCTATGGAAGCCTTCTAAAATAGGATAATTATCTTGCCCATATTGGTGACTTCATTTACTTACTAGGTTTTATAATAGGAAAATGGATTGGAAAATCTCCTAAAATCCCATCTGGTCTTTTGATTTTTGTGTGTGAAGGACTTAAAATTACCAGGAATTGTTCCAAACACGTAAAACTGGCCCATGTTGTCCAGAAGTGTCTTTCTAAGATGTGAGTGTGTATGTATGTGTGTAGGTGGGTGAGAGAGAAAGTCAGAGAGACACACACACAATAGTGCTTGAAATCTGTTGAAACCATATTTTTGAGATTTAAGCTACTGGAGCATTTGCTTATCATGAACAAAAAGAAAACCAGGCACAAAAATTGATTATGTAATAATCACATTTCCTCATATGCATTTGGGAGATAGCTTATCATTTCTTTTAAGGAAGATCTAAAATATTTTGGGGACATACTCTTTCACCAACGAAGGTTTTTCTTCCAAGACGTGTCCTTGTGAACAGATGTGGCACCTGCCCTCAGATAGCTCAGTGTCGCAGAAAGGACAAGTAGTCACAATATATTGAAGCTGGTACGATGATAGAGCTGTGGTAATAATACAAAGATCCATGATTGCAGACAGAAAGTGATCTTAAATCTTGACTTTGCCATCTTAACCAGAGGAAACACATATACCGAGTCTGAAAAATCATAAAACAGCTTGGCAGTTGGGAAGCAGCTTGAAGTAGCAGTAGTATTGTTGGAATTTGGAGTTCAAGGAAGGAAATGGCAGGAAGGCTGGAGAGTTGGGGGGGCAAGTAGTGGAAGGCACCGTGCTCAGCGCTGTGCTGCCTCATGCCAGGCCGGAAGTGCTGTGGGCTTTGGCCAAACGATTGATAAGGTTTACCGTATTAGCCAAATGAATTGATCATCTCTGTCTTTTCACTTATGTTAGTTATAAGATTCATTGTCCACACAGGTAAGTATAGAGTAAGAAAAATAGCTCTGTAGGTAAGTAAATATTTAAAGTAAAAATGAGACCATTAGGCCTGCTAAGATGAATGGACAGCAAATTGCATTTTACCTTAATTGTTTTTTTAAAAAATCCTTATATTTAACATTTGTTTAGAGTTTTAAAGACATAATGAGTTTTATTAAGTATTTCCTCCATTATAGGTGATTTGCTGCTGCTGTTGGTAGTGATGATGGTGGTTTTTAATCCCAATTTACGTTACATTATAGCCTTTCGTAGGTCATCTGTAAACATACTCATTCCCCACTCCCTTGCAGTGTGTGTTGAGTGTTAACTGTGTTACACAATACAAAGAACAGTCAACAAAGAGAGGTCACAGTATGACGAGGTAATTTGCTGTCAACAAAGGTAGAACTGTGGTTGAGTACTCTTCTCAAGACAGTAGTGCTTCTGCATTAAATCGTCTCAGAAAAACCTTGTGCCATTGGAAATAGTGTTCTTCTGGTACTTTTGCTAAAGTTACCTGCATCTAGAGCTCTGTTTAAATAAAGCAAACTCTCTGTCAAGCCTCACCCACTTCCAACAGTTCCTAGGCTGCTTTTGTGTTTATAGTATTTATTCGGCTGCGTTGGGTCGTAGTTGCAGCCCTCAACACTTGGGATCTTCAGTCTTCCCTGCGGCATGCAGAATCTTTTAGTGGAGGCATGCAGGATCTTTAGTTGTGACACGCAAGCTCTCAGTTGCAACATGTTGGATCTAGTTCCCTGGCCGGGGTGGAACCCCGGGCCCCCTGTATTGGGAGCTGGAGTCTTAGCCACTGGACCGCCAGGGAAGTCCCTAGACTGCTTTTGTGTTGCCTCAGTTTTAAATGTGAATACACAACTGAGGAGCAGTGAGTGTTAGAGAAATGAGAAACCTTTGAAGGATTTTAAGCAGATCCACAGTCTAGCTTTTTTTTATATGTATATATATAAGCTTTACTTTTCAGAACAGTTTTAGATTTACAGAAAACTTGTACAAAGTGTGCAAGTATGCCCCACACCAAATTTTCCCTGTTTTTAGCATCTTGCATTAGTACTTTTTTTTTTTTTAACAATTAATGAACTGCTCCGGGCACATTGTGATTAACTAAAGTTGGTACTTTATCCAGATTTCCTTAGCTTTTCCCTAGTGCCCTTTTTCTGTTTCAGGATACCACAGTACACTTAGTTGTCACATTTGCTCCGCCGACTCCTGGCTATGACAACAGGTATGGCTTACATTTTAATAATGTTATTCTGGTTTGTAGAATAGAGAACATTCTGAAGGGGATAAAGTGAAAGCAGCGAGACCAGTTGGGCAGATACGACATAATAATCCGGGGAAGAGCTGTTGGCAGCTTGGACCAGAGTTCTAGCTGTGGAAGTGGAGAGAAGGGGTTGATTTAGGGTATATAAAAGCCATCTGACTATATGAGAAAATTAAGAGAATGAGTGTTGGTAGAGAAGAAAATAGGTTCTGAGATGGAGCCCTTGAGGCCCTTTAACATAATGAAATAAAAAGAAACTAGCAACGGAGACCAAACAAGAGCAGCCAGTTCAATAGGAAGAAAACCTAGGATGTGTTGTATCCTAGAAGCCAAACAAGTGTTCACTGCAGAGTAAGTGACCACTCCGTTGTGGCTTCTGATAGGCCAGGTCAGATGGGGTGGGGTACTGACCTTTGGATTCAGTAACAGGCCATCACCATCACTGGTGACCTCTGAGTAGTCACAGTGGAGAGAGCAGAAACATACCAGGAGTGGGTTCGGAGAAGGTGAGTCAGGGCAGGGAGTGGAGTATGGGGAGCCTTGGTAGGGGTGGCAGTGGCTGTGTAAATGCTACACCAAAAGAAAGCACTGCAAACTAGTATTTTAACTGTAGTTAATAATATATATGCAGAAGTGTTTAGGAGAAGGCGTACTGATGTCTGCAATTTTGAGATACATGAAAAAAATAAAATAGGGCTTTCCTGGTGACTCAGTGCTAAAGAATCCACCTGCCAGTACAGGAGACAAGTTCGATCCCTGGTCTGGGAGTATCCCACATGCAGAGGTGCAACTAGGCCCGGGAGCCACACTGCGGCCACTACTGTGGCCACTAAGCCACTAAGCCCACATGCGGCAACTACTGAAGCCCGAGCGAGCATCCTGGAGCCTGTGCTCCCCAGAGGGAAAAGCCTGCGCAACAAGAGAGACCCAGGACAGCCAAAAATAGATCAGTAAATAAAATTTGAAAAAAAGACATTGCAAACTAACATTTAACTAATGGTTAATAATGTGTTTATGTATTTGGAGAATGCTGATGACAGTAACTTTGTTGCATTAAAAAAATTGGATTAATGGGAGATTGTATAGATAGATATGTGATAAAGCACATATTGTTAATGGCATAATTTAGGTGGTGGGTAAATGTGTCATGGTTGGTAAAATTCTTTAAACTTTGCTCTGTGTTTGAAAACTTTCATAATAAAATGTTGGGGAGAGAGAACAGGAAGAAACTGGAGACAGGGGATGTGAACAACTGTTCCAGGGAGTTTTGATGTAGAATCAAAAGAGGTCTGTTTTCATCCCAGTCTGAGAGTTGGGAGAAATAATAGCGTTTTTATTTACTGATGAAAAGATCCAGTAGAGACAAAAAAAATTGATGATGAGCAAGAAATAAGGGAAAATTACTGCACTAATGTCCTTGAGCAGGCAAAAACGTAGGGTCTAGCACAGAAGTAGAATTTTATGTGGTTAGGAGCATGGACAAAAGAAATAGAAGGCAGAGGGTAAGGATTACAGGTACAAGTGGTTGTACACAGGTGGTGGGACCTTTAAGGGATCTGTTTGCTACTGTATTTTTGGTGAAATAGAAAGATCATCTGCTGGGAAGGATAGTGGAGGAGCTGTTGAGGCTCAAGGAGAAAATGAGATCGATGTCTAGGTGGGTGTGAATGGACTCAGGAAATGCTGTGCGAGCCTGCTGGAAGTCTTTGATGAAGTCAAATGAGGAGAACAGTGCAAAGGAAAGACTAGCAGATTTTTTTTTTTTTTTTTAAAGAAGAAAGAAGGTAACTTCTCGAAAGTGATGGATGTGGATTTTTGCAGGAGGAGGGACCATCGAGTCTACCCAGCAATTTGTATAAAAACAGATCCACCCTCAGATAGGTTATTGTTAAATTTCAAAGTGTCCAGGAGAAAGAATAGGTTCTAAAAGCATCTTGAAAATAAAGAAACAAGTCTCTGTTAAGAAGCAAGTCTCTGATAATCAGATTGCCAGTAAACTTCAGATGAACAACTCCGAATACCAGAAAACAGTAGCTTCAGTGGCTTCCTAATTATGAAAGAAATGCTGTTCAGCCTAGAATTCTGCTGAATTCTACACCTCACTGAACCAGCATTCGGTTACAAGTGACGAATCAAGGCAATTTCAGACATGCCAGGACTGAAATCATTTGCTTCCCCAGCACCCTTTCTTGGGGTGTATTACTGGTGCCGTACCGTAAAAACCAAAAATGAGGAAGCCTTGAAGTCTAAGAATCCACACGTCCAACCAAAGAAAGTATCAGGAAAATCCCAGAGTGATACACTGAAGAGGGAAATGAGTATTCAAGACATTTTCTTACACATACCATCCTTGAAAAGTGGTAATTTTAAAATATATAAAAGCCAGAGAAATTGTGTTAAATCCATTAGAACTCTAGGGAAAACAGAAGGCCATCCAGTAAAGGGAGTACAAGTTTTAAAACCAGCCTCACTGTACCTCCCAGGGCTGCAAACTTGACTTCAATAGTGAGAATTTACCTGGGCATTTTGGTTCCGGTCAATTCAGACTTAATAGTTGAATCATTATAGATCTGTTATGCGTAGCCATTCATAGCCTTTGACCTTATGGGGAGGGGTCGAGAGGTTTAAAAAGGCTCAGTAATAATCATTCTCAAGTGGCCAACAGTAGTCATACCTGAGTTGATCATCATATGGCTGATCATTTTTATGGTTTGGAAAGCTCCTTGTTATTGTGGGCAAGAGAAGAACCCCATATGCCTGGTTTCCCCTTGAATTTCCAGGCAGCACCGACGTTGTTAAGTCCTGTAGCGACCCAGAATTGTGGGTGGCACACTAGTTTCCCACTTTAAATACTGCCTGAAATCAGGAAGTCCTTCTTGTAATCTGGAATTGAGGGTCTGACAAGCCCGTTGTTTGCATTAATACATCCTATTATTTAGTCCTCTTAGTCCCCCTATTCTCTGCAGGTTGTGACGTTTCTGTGGGACGAAAGTGCTGATTTTCCACATGAAACAGTGTGTAGGTGCTCAGATAAAACCAATAGGCGGAGCAGGGCTGGGCTCGTCTCCCTTTGAGCACAGGCTTAGAGCAGAGCTGCAAGGCTGCGCTCTGCCTGCCCCCGCCCCACCACCCTCCCCTCCCCCCAGCCTCCCTCCTGCCTTCTGAGCCTTGCAGCTGCCTGCAGGAGGCCTTGAAAGCTAGTTAATTACAGGACAAAAGGAGGGGTAACTCAGCCTGTCTGTCAACAGCAGCTGTATTTGTCACCAATTCCGTTAGAGAGATACCCAGAAAAAGTTGTCATATCCTGAATTCTCAAGTCTCTTTTCTTAATGAAAATGTCTGTATTTGGGGTCACTTTTGGGAGTAGAGAAAGTTTAATATGTGAGTAAGCATATTTTAGGGTATACTAGTTCAAATTGAGTATTTTCATAGAGTGTACATTATAGTTATTTGAATTGGTTGTTTGAAAAAGTTTTGTGTAGACGTTTGCTGCTGCTGCTGCTGCTAAGTCGCTTCAGTCGTGTCCGACTCTGAGCGACCGCATAGACGGCAGCCCACCAGGCTACCCTGTCCCTGGGATTCTCCAGGCAAGAACACTGGAGTGGGTTGCCATTTCCTTCTCCAGTGCATGAAAGTGAAAAGTGAAAGTGAAGTCGCTCAATCGTGTCCAACTCTTAGCGACCCCATGGACTGCAGCCCACCAGGCTCCTCCATCCATGCGATTTTCCAGGCAAGAGTACTGGAGGGGGTGCCATCGCCTTCTCCGGTGTAGACGTTTACTTATGTATTAATAGCTATCAAAACATCACCTCAGCACAACTGAGGGATTATCTCTTTTATACATTTTCACTTTATGGTGAAGAATAAACTTTAAGTTTTAGATTATGTGGCCTTGAGAAGCTAGTGATATGACTTGAAATTTGATCTCAAATCACATTTATACTGTGTTCCCTGTTCCTGCAAACAGGGTGCAGGGGTAAATTTAAGAGTGTGAAAATAATGCATATGGAGTTCTTGTGTTCATCTTAGAGTCTTCTCAAGGCAATCAGAATCCCCCCACCCTAGTCAGAATGTCCATCTCTTCTGGCCTGGCTTACTGCAGTAGCCCCTTAATTAAGTGGTCTTTCTGCTGCCACTTTGCATCCCTCCCAGATCTCTGTGCCACACAGAAACCAGAATCATCATACTCAAGAGCAGGTTCAGTCTCTGCTCTCCCAGGATCCTTACTCTACTCTTTAGAGCCCTGCACAGTTTAGCCAGTTCCCTTTCTCTCTAGCCTCCAAGCCTCTACTTTTCACAAAACTCCTTTGGATCTGTTATTTCCATTCCAGACCATACTAAACCCCTTCCCACCCAAGAGCCTCTACGTGTGCTTGTCCCTCTGCTTGGAATATTTCTGCTGTCTCTCACTCGTGTCCTCCATTCCCACCTCTAAACCTGGCTAAGACCTGCTGGTACTTAGGGTTTCCAGTTGAAATGTTACTGCCCAGGTGAGCTTTCCTTGCCACCTCTATGTGTGATTCAATTAGGTCTCCCCAAGGTGCACTCACATCTGGAGCACTCTGAACTTTCCATCATAACCTGTGATTCCTTAAGTTACATGGTTCCCTTCGCTTCCCTGCTCTTAGCTCCTTGTAAGGAAGGATCATTTCCATCTTGTGGTCTCCCCAGGACTGAGCACAGACGCTGACTCAAAATGAACACTCATAATTGTCTGCTGCCTGAGTCTTAACACAGTACATCTTGATTATTTGATTAGAATAGAGTCCTAAGAATGGCTGGGCTTTACTGGGTTAATAGGTATGAAAATTCAGATCTTTGATACTTAAGGCTAAATTCTTTTCAGTGAAACCATACACCTTTTTATACTCCCACCAGGAACAGCCGGTCATCATCACTGAATATTAACTTGTTTTCATCTTTGCCAATCCAGTCATCCAAAAGTAGAGGAAGTGGGTAGTCTGTCAAATCTCTGAGTGACAGAAGATTGGAATAGACCACTTGATCTAGTTACCCCAGGCAGGCCCACATGATACTCCAGCCTTGAAGGTTTCTGGGCTACAAGACTCTTCAGCCTTCCCGGTGGCACTTGAGCAGAGTGGTGGAGACAGCGAGGAGGGGCAGTGGAGTAGCCTCGCCCTGGAGATTACCTGAGAGGCAGCTCCACGCCATTGAGCCCCATCCAGCCATCCACAGTGCCTGTTGGTCGCTTAAACATGTGACCGCTCCGTTTCGCAGGAGGGTACTTTGTAGCCTGGCAGAGAGAGGATACCAGCTGTGTGACTTAACAGCAACTCCCTCCTTTTTTGAACCCAATTAAAATATAAAAGGGACAATGGCCTTGTTTTACCACACCTTCTTACCTACTCTGAGTTGCTCTGCCTTTAAGTTCTTTCTCTATTCCTGGACTATTTGAAGTTGCCATTTTTCTAGTTCCTCCAGACATGAACTGAATTTTTTCTACATCAGTCAAGCAGCTCATTTGGAAACATGTAGCTGTGAATTCTGTGCTGCTGCTGCTAAGTTGCTTCAGTCATGTCCGACTCTTAGCGACCCCATGGACTACAGCCTACCAGGCTCCTCTGTCCATGGGATTTTCCAGGCAAGAGTACTGGAGTGGGGTGCCATTGCCTTCTCCCATGAATTCCATAGTCAGCTTAAAACCAGCCATTTCCCTTATCCCAATTTCTCCTTATTCCCTTATTATCTACATGCATAGCTCCCTTAGCTGTAAACACTTCCAAAGGTAGGACTGTGTCTCTCCCCCCACCCCCCAGATCCCATCGCAGCTTCCTAGCACAAAGCTGTCAGTGTAGTACGCGCTCAAACATGGACCAGAGTGCAATTCAAAGAGGACAGCAGCTGCAGCTAACTCATCAGGACCGCCTAGCGTTGGCCGGATTACAGATCCTAGGTCTTCATTGCTTCGTCACCTTTCTTAGTTCCCTGTAACTACTTTAATAGTAGACAGAATTATTTAACGGCTTAAGAATGGTGGACCTCAAGAGTCTTTTAAGTTTTCTTCTCCCAAGTAGTTAGTAGAATTTGGAATACTTCTGTGATCTGTTTGCCCTTAACTGTCACTTTATGTGATGAAATATCTCCTTAATCCGTTCCAAAGGATGAATAGAACTGATTTGAGGGGAATCTCAGCCAGAGTCCTGGTAGGAAACACATGACAGACCTAAATGGGCTAACCTGAAGAGATTTTATTAATGAGACCATTTACAAGAAAGGTATGGGCAGGGTTTCTCTGGAAACCACAGGGGATGGTGCGGTACCCAGAGCTGGAAAGCGGGTTACCATCTTGAGGCTTGGAGAAAGAAGACAGTAGCTTGCAGGAAGGGGGAGGCGCTACCAAAGCCTGGAGGAGGAGGCGACTGAGCTGAGAGGGCTGAACGCTTAGCTGGGGGGGGCCGAGGCCGCCCACAGAATCCCCAGTAGGAAGCCGCCTTCCGCGGGCCTCCCCATTGGGGAACCAGAGAGCCGTGGCAGGTCCATACAGGGCACAGAGAGGTGAGGGAGAGTGTCCACTGGACCTGGAGAGGCTCAGGAGCACCGTCTGCCTTTGCAGTTAGGCTTTACTCATGAGGACGCTAAAAGAAGGATATTCACCAGCAGCTCTATATAGCTGTTTTTCTAAAGTGCTTTACAGAGAGAAAAAGAGAATCGATGGCCAAGAGGGAGCCCACTGAGTCCCATCTACCCACCAAGCTCTTTCGATTCCACCGCTAGGTATCCTGACTCTGTCTGCTTCCCTGCACCTCACTTTCCCACTGCAGTCCCAGTGCTGGCATCTTCCACCTGGCAGCTAGGGTGGGTCTCACCTGGTTTTCCCTCCACTTCATTCTCACATTGGAATGTTTGAAAAAGGCAAACCTGACTGCCACTCTTCAGTGGCTTCTGAGCACTTTGAGCTCCCTGATTTTCTCACTGGAGCTTTCTGCCTGGACTACTCATAGGCAGCTCTTTGGGTGTCCCCTCAAATATTACTCTGTGCCCACATGCCCCCTCCCTCCCAGACTAAAGGAGGTCCCTGTCTTTTCTGCTCCCTAATCCTACACTTAACACAGCACGAATCCACATTTTCAGTTTAGTATTTGTACTTACCTGTTTAATTGCCTGCATCACCTCCACCCTGGCAATGGGGTGGGGACTCAACATGCTCGCCCAGTCCCTCTGTCTCTCATGGGATTACGGACTCTCCTGCCATGGAGCTGGATTAGCTGCTTCAGAAGTGGAAAATGCTTTTGGAACTAGGTTTTTTTGGTTCGGAATGGTAGCACCCTAGGTGTAAAGACCCCTGGCCTTGAGATTTGCAGAGTCATAGATTCTCATGCTGGAGAAGGCAATGGCAACCCACTCCAGTACTCTTGCCTGGAAAATCCCATGGGAGGAGGAGCCTGGTGGGCTGCAGTCCACAGGGTCGCTAGGAGTCGGAGATGACTGAGCGACTTCACTTTCACTTTTCACTTTCATGCACTGGAGAAGGAAATGGCAACCCACTCCAGTGTTCTTGCCTGGAGAATCCCAGGGACGGGGGAGCCTGGTGGCCTGCCGTCTCTGGGGTCGCACAGAATCGGACACGACTGAAGCGACTTAGCAGCAGCAGCAGATTCTCATGCAGTTGCCAGTGATTAAGCTCAGTGACTGATGCCTTTTTTTTCTATTAGATTCTGTGGGGTGGCTCTTGGGTCCCACAATGACTATTAATCAATAGACCCTATTTAGTTCACATCTTGGATCAATAAGCCTGAGTAAAACTTAATAAACTCTGTTGTCATTAATTTGGGGCAGAAAAGGACTTTTTGGGAAACTCCTGCCTTTTTTTTTGCTGAAGCAACAGGAAGTGAGTTAGATCATAGAGTGTAGAGCTGATGAACCTGAGCAGGTTTGCCTGTCATTAGAAAACAGGTGACTGCTGTTCCCCTGGCTTGAGAGGCTTTGTTTATTTTGTTTAGTGTTTTTTGAGGAGAGAGTTGTAGGATTTAGCCTAAAGTTGACAGCCTTCCGTTAATGAACAAGGACGGTAGCTAAATATATATCATTAAAGAGTTAGCCGTGTGTGTGTATTAGTCGCTCAGTCACGTCAGACTCTCTGTAGCCTCATGGACTGTTGCCCACCAGACACCTCTGTCCATGGAATTCTGCAGGCAAGAATACTGGAGTGGGTAGCCATTCCCTTCTCTAGGGGATCTTCCCAACCCAGGGATCTTCAGCCAGGAAGTTTTGTGATTATTTTGGTTATTTCCAATTAGGAGTTCTGATACCATTAGTAAGGGTTTTACTAACTTAGGGAAGCTTAACCAGTCTGTTGGTCAGTGGCTGCCAAGTGGACCGAGGGAACCGTCCAGCCCTCCATTTGCCTGACAGCAAGTTGGGAAGTCTGCCGTGTTCCTCCCACGCAGAGTTCTGCGCAAGTGGAGCAGAACCAGGGATACACACAGTGCGCCCTGAGGTTGGGGCTGGGGATGTAACCTTCCTCACACTTCACCCGGGCTTCCCTGGTGACTCAGACGGTGAAGAAGCCACCCACAACGTGGGAGACCTGGGTTCAGTCCCCGGCTTGGGAAGCTCCCCTGGAGGAGGGCACAGCAACCCACCCCAGTATCCTTGCCTAGAGAATTGCATGGACAGAGGAACCTGGGGTCACCAAGAGTCGGACAGGACTGAGTGACTAAGCACACTTCACCCAGGAAGCTTTCCTGTAACCCCTAAACTGGACTTACGTCTTTCCCTTTGGTGTTTGGAACTCAGACATTGTCTGTTGAACCAGTCCTTGCCGTAGTACCCGTAATCCCCCCTCTCCTGGCATCCCCCGTGGTGTTGCCACAGGCGTTTCACCAGACCCCAAGCTCCCTGGGGAGGGAAGGGTGGCCATTGTGTCCTCAGTTCACCTGGCTCAGGGCTTAGCAGTCTCATTCCTGGCAGGCTGTGGCAGGATTGTTGAGTTTTTCAAATGCACAGCATTTTCTCTCTTGAAACTCCCTCATATTTATCTTTGTCTCTGTCCACCATGACCCCCACCCCAACTGCCCCAGACCCCCGCGGTTGAAATCCTGACACCTTGAGAGCATTGCATTCTTCTGTTGAGCAGTCAGCTATACCAAAGTAATAGGTCTTCCGCAAGTCGCCAAATACAGAAGACACTTATTTTGAATGGAAACTCTTGTACCATATAAAGAGTTTATTTTGGGGTACTGCCTGTGCATTTAGGTTTCACTGCCTCCAGATTCATCTGGGTGGAGTAATAGTTACGTAAGTGTGAACGACCTTCCTGTTTTGTTAAAATGTCATGGGCAACTTTCTTAATGACAGCCAAACCTGGAGAGGTTGCTAAGAGTACCCAATCCTTTTTTTTTTTTTTGAGTACTGAAATATTTCTCAAAGAAAAATAATCTTTTGGTTATTCTTATAATTATTCTTATAATTTGGTTAGTCTTCTTAATTGTTCATCCTCCTACATATGTGAATATTATAAAGGAAATCTTTCATTTAAAAAAAAAATGCGGGAGTGATCCTGAACTCTTAACATAGTCGATCATGGTTGTGTGTGAGAGAGAGAGTGCAGGCATTTTTCTTTGTGCATCATCTTGACTGCCATTCAGAAGAAGGAAAAAGGTGAAGATCTTCATTACTGTCCTTTGTAAGCCTTTTGCTGGAGGAGTTGTAGCTATAAAATTAACAACCTGCAAAAGTAAGTCACTAGCCCACTCCAGTACTCTTGCCTGGAAAATCCCATGGATGGAGGAGCCTGCTCGGCTGCAGTCCATGGGGTCGCTAAGAGTCGGACACAACTGAGCGACTTCACTTTCGCTTTTCACTTTCATGCATTGGAGGAGGAAATGGCAACCCACTTCAGTGTTCTTGCCTGGAGAATCCCAGGGGCGGTGGAGCCTGGTGGGCTGCCGTCTTTGGGGTCACACAGAGACGGACACAACTGAAGCGACTTAGCAGCAGCAGCAGCAACAGCAGCCAGACATGCATGCTGAACCAGGCATCTTACTGGTCCAGGAAGTGCCCATGCTGAGAGCTGTCAGTTGGGACGTATGTAGAGACCTTCCCTCCCTAGTCCACCTAGGACATACCCTTTCATCAGTCATGGAGAAATTTCCCTTCCCTGCCTATGCACCCCACCCTTCTATTTTTTTAGCTTGGAGAAAGTTAGAAGCGGTAGTATTGTGGGAAGAATTTAGGGTACTCCCTTTTGAAGTACTCCACATGGTGCTTAAGTTACAGGAAGATGGATTGCCTAATTCTGTTACTTCCTTTATTTTGCCTCTCTTCCTTGGGGGGAACAGATTCATGACGATCAGTCTTTTGAGGGTCATTTTAAGAGAGGTTAGTTTCACAAGGCATTTCATGGTAACATGTAACATGGTGCCCTTTCACTTGTCCCCAGGCCCAGCTAGCTCTGATCCCATGTGCATTACTTAGAACAAACCCCCCACATACAAATCAGTTCCTCAGAATATGCTCGATGCCATTCTGAGTATTGTGAAGAACACAGATGAGAGTGGCGTGGAGCCAAGCTCTTAGGATGCTTGCAGCTTAGGAGAGGACAGAGCATTCGGGTGCACAGTACTAAAACAGCGGTGGGTGAGGTGTGAGTAGATGGGAAAGAGGGAAGGCGCGAGACTGTGGACGTGGAGGACTGTGTTTAGAGGTGGCTGAGTGGACTAGCTTGGCAAACTGAAGTGTTCATTTAGAGAAGTGGGTGAGAATGACAGAAAGTAGTTGGTGGCTAAGTTATGAGAAGTGGAATGCCAAACTGAGAATAACTTGGACCCATAGGAGGCTCCTTAAGACTTCTTAACAGGAAAACAGTGATGTTTGAAGTGATTCAGAGCACCAAATATAGATTGAGGTCACACCTGGTCAGCCCTAAACTACAACACCTGGACCTGTAGGAGACTTGACCTCTTGATTCACCAGTATTTCTCTTTTGAACTGATCCCCGTTAGTAGCAGCTGCTTAGGGAGGGTAGCGAGACATCTCTTGGGCAACAGGAGAAAGGGCACCGTGTTACTGGTTGTATTCAGGTGGGATTATACAAGCGATGAGTGATTTTTACCAGTGGAAGGTTTGGGGGTTTTCTGGGGAAAACCTAGCATGCCTGTGTGTCTGGTGGTCAGAAAGTAAAGTTGATCAACAAATGCCCTTTGGATTTCTTTAGTTTGGTAAATAGAATCCTTTCTCGAAAGTAATGTAAAAAATTAAAGAGTTTAGGGCTTCTTGATCCCCAAAGAAACGAGTCTTCTGGAAATATCCATTTCAAAGGGAACAAAAAACACATTTCATGGCACAGATATTGTACTTCTATTGAAAGAGTTCATCACCATAAAGCAAAAATACCCCCTTGATGTGATATCATTACATAAATACTTTTTAAAATGAATAGATTTTCTTTTAATAAAACATAATTTGGTGTTTACACACATTTTTATAAATCTGCCAAAATTGAGAGAGCTTTAAAACTTAATATATATACATTTCTTCTCAACTTTCTGGTCTTTAAGGGCCCACTACCTGTCAACGTCTTGACGGGGTCAAAAGGTACCGCTGTGTCTCTACAGAGTTGTAGTCTTTCATCACGGAGACTGACCTGCCGGACTTTGAAGGCTGTTGCTCTATGCGCTTACATAAGCAACTTAGGTTTCTGTGGGGCCAGGAACCTTAATTATTAAACTACGTTTAAGTTGATCATCTCATCATTAAAATTCAGAGTAACTCGTCTACAGTGTGGGTGTTTTTCATGATTTGGCACACGGTAGAGCAAGCAGCGTAGCCAAGATGTTTTTCATGTTGAGCAAAAACTGTAGCAGATGGAGCTGGTGATCGTAAAGCACTTACTTAAAGTGTTCAGAATGAATCAGTGTAGTTTGAGGCCGACACAGCCATCCATACTAAAGGAGTCTGAGAAGCTGAAGAGCATCCTAATAGTTTCTAATAAAATATGTAACAGGCTGAAGAGAACTGATTTTAAATGGCTGTCCCAGTACTGTTACCCTAGCCAGGGCCCTGTACAGTTGTTCTTAGGGTTATAATGTTTAAAAAAGCCTGCGTGTGTGTGTGTGTTTGAAATTATGTGGTAGGATCGCCATAGCTCTTTACATTTGTCTTCAGGTCAGGGCGGTATTTCAGTGTTGCCTGAGTGGGATTAGTTGATCTTTAAGATGAAGTGAGGGAAACCTCACTTCCTTATGTAGAATTTCTGTAAAGCAGGGACCAGCTGTACTGGTATTTTTATTTTTATGTGGTGAAGGAGCTTAAATATGTAATCGTTTCTATCTTTTTTGTACAAATGCTCTCTCTTATACATTCCTTCACAAACTGATATAAAACTTTGGGTAATTTTTCCCTGAGGAAGTGTTGAACCCCATGCAAGCTGTTAGAATGAATATTGAAAGCTTTGATGGGTACTGTTCTAGAACTGCACGGCTTTTTTGTCTTTTTTAAATCATGGTTTCGTTATTTTGTTTATTTACAAATGACTGGATATGTTCAGGCAAGAAAACACCCCCCCCCCAATATTTCAAAATACAGCAGTCTGTAAACAAACTTTATCTACCTTT
Source organism: Bos taurus (assembly GCF_002263795.3). Lineage (NCBI taxonomy): Eukaryota > Metazoa > Chordata > Mammalia > Artiodactyla > Bovidae > Bos > Bos taurus. The sequence goes on from NC_037346.1 coordinate 56,167,275, forward strand.
TCCCTAAAAGACACCCTTTTTCTGTAATTTGTATGGAAATGCAGTGTCGTTTACCACTGAAAACCCTCTCAGTGGTAGGTTTTATCACCACTTTATAGATGGGAAACCAAAATCTTGAAAGTGGTCGTCTGCTCAAGGCCACACAGCTCCTTGTTGGGGAAGTTGAAATTTGAACCCATGTGAGCCTGTCAAATCCTGTCACATTAGGTGTATCCTAAGGGGTCTGAGATCTGAATCGTTGACCTTTGGCTTTTTTTTTTATTTATTTTTTAAACTATTTGGAAACCTTTAAGTTGGCAGTATAAATGGAAATTTGTATTGCCTTTAGAATAGTCTCAGATTGGGGGTGGGGTGGGGGCAACAGTGAATCATGTTATCAAAATTATATAATACAGAAGGGGTGGAAGGGAGGTTCAAGAGAGAGGGGATATATGTATACATATAGCTGATTCACTTTGTACAACAGAACTAACAACACTGTAAAGCAATTAATAAAGCAACTAATAAAATATATATATATATACAGAAGTATAACGTGGAATCCTCTGAGTTATCATTTGTGAAGAAAGTTCTTATTTCCGGGAATTAAATTTTTTCACAGGTTAGTGATGTCAGGCTATCATGGCGGGGGTTTCTGAAGCCTCGCTGTGTTCTTTTCTGCTCACCTGTGTATTTTTGGTGTGAAAAGTTTGTACTGGAGGTGAATGAGGCCCTAGGGGTGTGTGTTACTTACAAGTAAATTGGACTATAATATTACTGTTCTCTTGACCGAAATAGTTCTTTCAGTTGAAGTATGATATACATATAGAAAAATTATATATCGTAAGTGCACAGTTCAGTGAATTTTCACAGGCTGAATATACCCAGGTTTATCAGCTTGCACGTTAAGAAATTTAACTTTAGCGACAGCTCAAAAGCAGCCATTGTGTCCCTTCCATGAAACAGACTGCAATAGTTTTAATTCTTCTTTGCAAACCTCAGACCATTCCTTATCTTTTAGTTCTCTTCCTGATTGTGGCTGTGATCTTACTTTCAGTCTTTTTGCAACCAGAAGAAGAACAAATGAAAGCTTCACTAAAACTTGTCTCTTCCTCCTCTCATAATCTCATCTCTTGATCAGTCTGCTTCCGTTAAACCAAAGTGTTTTGATGGCTACAAAGTCATCACTCGAGGGAATATGGGGGTTGGCATAGAACATGCAGCTGTGGGGTAACAGCTAAAAACATTCCTTGGAATTTTCAAACCAGAATGAAAATGTGGTGGTTGAACTCAATCATCTCTTTTGTTAAGAGGTCATGAATGAGTGAAGGGTGAGTTGCCTGTGTTTCGGGGAAGTAGTGATAGGAGCAGTCTGCTCCTTCTCAGAACTCTGCTTGGGCTTGAGCAGATCACTCGGGGAGGGGTGGGAACCTCATCTAAAGCCACAGCACATTCAGCACGGTCTCTGTAGGCACAGATGCGTCTGGTCCTGGTGCCCTTCTCAGCTCTGCTCTAGACTCACTTATGTCAATTTATGCCCTTCACTGTTTCAAGCATTTAAACTTGATTTTCAGCTCTTAAATTATGCCATCCTGGGCTTTCCTGGTTTGAGTTGTGAAAGCTGATGTGCCTGCTTGGTGGGAAGCCTTGGTCCTCACTCTCTGTGACCCGGGCTTAGCAGGGCCCTTTCTCCTGCGCTCTGTCTCCTGCAGAACCAGTCTGTGCTTAATTTATCGTGTATGGAGATTTAGAGGCACACCGTAGCAGCACCGTGGCTTTCTGGCAAAGCGATATTCTGGATACTAGAACGTTCCCAGAGAACTAAAATTTTAGCCTCCCATATTCAAACATTACATTAAAAATAATCTACGTGTTGGGAAGTTCCCTGGTGGTCCAGTGGTTGAGATCCTGGGCTTTCACTGCCGAGGCCAGGTTCATCACTGGTTGGGGAACTGAGATTTCACAAGCCACGCAGCCAAAGTGATGATGATGATCTCAACGTATTAGTTCCATATTTCCCTACCTTCTTGGGAGAAGAGCATACTAAACAACATAATTTTGTTAATTTTGTTCTGCAGAAAACCATAGTTCTAAAAGTTTCTAAAAGAGACTCCAGGGGTTGGCCTGGAGTTTCTTTTGTTGTTGGGGTTGTGGGCATTTTTTTAGGGGGAGGTTTGCCTCTGTCTTAGGTGACAAGAAGAATGTACAGTTCCAAAAACTTGGCATGTAGCACCTTTGCTGCAGGGTTATTAGTCACGAATTAAAACTGTCCTTTTTTACCTTACTCTGTTTTTTGGTCCAAACAGGCCATGATGCTTTATGAGATAATTAACTAGACCCCATTTTTCTTCTGGCCCTTCTTTTTGGTAGACACGAGAATCCTGGCCTGAAGCTCCTCTGCTCTCGTGCTCTGGAATCTTCTGTGATCCGAGTGGATTAGCCGTGGTGCTCAAGGCCAGACACTGATGTCATTGTGGCAGGGAGCGCCTCAGGAGCCCCTCTGTCTCCAGCCATTGTCTTTGGTGTGCGGGTGTGCGGGTGCTGTATACTTGCCTAGTAGCAACAGAATGATTTCTCTGTTCCCAGTACAGTTTTTGAAAAAAATTTAGGGGAAAATAATGGAAAGAAAAAGGTTTTCATCTGAGTCTGATGGGATTCGCCAGTAGCTGGTTTTTTTTTTTTTTTTTCCAGCTATCACATATATTAGCCCTTGCAAGATTTTCTGCCTTGTCTTCTGCGCACTTCAGCTCAGCGACTGACTCTGAGGACTTCAGGTTAGCCAGCATCACGAGTAGGCACCAGCTTTGTACGACTCCTCCGCTGCAGCCTCCTTTCAAAAGAGAAGTCGCTAGGAAGCACCTTTAGTGCGGCTTCACTGTTGGTATCTGTCAGCCTCATCTGTCCTTTCCAAAGTTGTACCTCACTTTGAAATGCCAGTACTACATGTACATCAAGCAGCCCAGGTTGTAAATTGGCAGTGAGCCCAGCATTGTTCAGCATCATGAATAAATAATTTTTTCAAGAATTTTACCAGCTTCCTTTTAGAATTTTGCTCCGTAGGATAGATTAACTACCACCGTACTAGTTAGCTCATCAACGTTTACCTGTGTTTGTGTTGTGGAGTTGGCCTCACATTTCAGTTTCTCTTTTTAAGTTAATAGTTTTTTAAAAATGCCTTATACCTTTTGCCTTTTGTTAGAAATCTGGGATTCAGAGAGTGGATTTTATACTGTGCCTAGCTCTGTTCTTTTTCTTTTAATACTCTACAGATAACAGTATCTTGGCCTGACCTGTCCATATAAGTAAGTATTGGAGAGCACCTTCCTTTGAGTTCTGAAAATCCATGTGGTCTTCGCTAGCTCGTAACCTTGGATTACATCACATTTCTAGGTCTGTTTTCACTTTGTAGGATGCAGTGGCTCAGTTGTATGGTCTCTGGGTCTGTCCCCTAATTAGGCTGGTTGGTGTGCTTTGAGCATTCTCTGACTGCCCTTGAGGATAAGGGAAGTAGGACTTGCCGTGTTTCTTCATTAAAATGCGTTTTTGGCACACCAGGGCACACAGCGGTGCCTGCAGGTGGCGGCGTGCCGGTGGCTGACCCACACTCGGGCAACCCAGGGACAGTGTGGGGAGAGCCGGGGTGGGGCCTCGTGGTGGAAGCCGGCTGGAAGACCCCGGGCGGCCTCAGCGCGCGCTTTTGCCACCCGCCTGTGCAGCGACACCTTCCCTGCCCTTCATTCTCTGGTCAGCGTTTGCTGCTCTGCAGAATCTCCTCACAGAAACTCACCTTTTATTTTTCCCTCCCTTTCCTTTTCTGCTGAGGCATTAATGCTAGATTTTTAGGAGCCTGAACTTCTCATTTCCAGAGACAACTCCTTCTCTTTTTAAGTTTCCATAACTCGGCTTGTTGGAAATCACAAGTTTGACGTCCACGTGATCATACTCCAAAAGAACACCTTTTACAAACAAACCCAAAAGGCACCATAATCACCCTCATGGCTTCCCACCCAAGAGTGAAAAGGAAATGACTGTTTTCTCTCCTTGTTTGAATTCTTTTCAGGTTTTGAATGAGGAATGTGATCAGAACTGGTACAAGGCAGAGCTCAATGGGAAAGACGGCTTCATCCCCAAGAACTACATAGAAATGAAACCACATCCGTAAGTTGGGCTCTGCTTGACCATCCAGGGTCAGACACGCCTGCTTGTTTCTAAAATTGAGATCATCGGGATGGATGTCATGCTTTTTACTCTGTTTTCCCAGGGAATTAACAAAGCACGTTGATTTTCCATGTTCGTAAGAGTGTATAACGAGAGCATAATAGTCAATGATGGTCTATGTTTTCAGTGATAATTGTCTGTGATCTGCAAATGATAAAAGTTAGGGCCATAATTATTCTTCTTTGAAACCCTTGGTGCCAGATGTGTTTTGCATTTTGCAAAAAATGCCAGATTCTGCGCTTTTTGAGTTTTTAGAAGAGGTACTTGTCACATGATTTTGTATTGGTATGTTTGATTTTCCTATGGGACCATGTCTTAATAATATTGATACCACCAGAGCACAGTACTGGGCCTGTAATTGGTTCTCGGTCAGTGTTACTATAATCACTGGCCTAGCCTCCATTTGAGTGTTCCCACTTCAGAGAAAACAAAAGGCTGCTGAGAACAGTGGGGAAAATTTTGTTTTTAATTCCAGAAGCTTTTATGTTGCTATGTGACAGGGTGGGGTCCTGGGAGCCCTGACAGGCCACTTCCCTCCCACCCTTCTCTCTCCCATCTTGCATCGTCTCTGCTCCTGCCTCAGACACAGTCGTTTTCTTGTATGTCAGGGAGAACTGAGGCTTTCGGTGCTCAGATTAGAATGCCACTGAGACAGAGAAATGGTAGATCTTACCTACTTGTTTTAACAACGGAATGGTAAAGAAGACTTGTAGATGACTGCCCACCTCGAGGCAGCAGCCCATTTGTCCCTTTCCCTCATTGTCACTGTTGTGATGTGTCCCTGTCGCTTCTCTTCCCCCAGATACTGGAGCAAAGATCTTAACCTCCACTTGTCTTACACAGATCTCACATCATCTTACCCAGGCACCATAGAGCGCAAAGGGCCTTGACCATGGTACAGCTCATTCCTCTCTATCCTGCAAATTGAGAAGCTTCCAGTATTTTCAGTTTTAAAACCACTAATTTATGAATCTAGTTCTCATCTTTTTAAATATTTTAGTTGATTGGAGTGTAGTTGATTTACAGTATTGTGTTTTTAGATTCATTTTTCATAAAGGTTATCACAGAATATTGAGTGGAGTTCGCTGTGTCACACTAGGTCCTCATTGGTTATCTGTCTTACATCAGTAGTGTGTGTGCATCCCAAGCTCCTGCTGTGTGAATATGGTTCTCGTTATAAAAGACTAACAGTGTAGAAAACTATAGAGCAATGTGAGTTTCTCCCCATAGATGTACCCCTTTTTCCAGGAAGTGAAGGGACTTAAATGCTCTCTTATGAACCGAATCGGCTCTAAGATGATGCTTTGCCTTCCATAAAACAAGACAAATGACTCCGGAGCTTCCCTCTGAACCATCTGTCAGGTTCATGTTTTGGTCACTGAACTCTTACACAGTTCTCATTATGTGCAGAGACCTGCAGAGTTAGGTTCTGTAGTTAAATTATGTATATAAAATGTCTGCACAATTAATAGGAAGTTCTTTGAGAAATCACATCCAGGAAGCCATCACCTGGAGAGTGAGGGGTGGGTTACCCTTCAGTCTGGCAGTGGGAAGAAACCTATTAATGTCTATTCTGTATAGATACAGAACTGTCTGTAATGAAGCATCTGTGGGGTCTTCAAGGAAACTGCTTATGCTTCAAAAAAAACCCAGCACCTTTTGATGGCTCACTAAATGTTTCATGGAATGATTTACAAGGAGAAAATCAGTCTAATTTGTAAAGGACATTTTTCTAAAATTGTTTGAAACTTGGACTGTCTTGTATCTTTATAGCTGTATGAGTTTGATTTCTCCCCACTTCCCCTAAAAAGATACTAGATTCCTTGAGGAATTTTTGTCTTCTGCTTTTATACTCCCTTGCAACTCATGCCTTGCTTCTGCACATAGTAGCTCAGTAAGTAGTTTTGAATTGATACTCAGACCCAAATGCTTGCAGAAAGGCTGGGACCAATTTGTCCATGACAATGAGAGCCAAAGTACTAAATACTCAGAGGCGTTCCATGAAAGAAATTCCTGGCCCCTTGTCAGTGGACTGATAACGTTCATTTGGGGTCCCTGTAACATTAGATTGGCGGGTGTTAACATTTAACATTTTAACACGACTGAGCGACTGAACTGAACTGAACATTTAGCCATGCAAAGACCCTGATGCTGGGGAAGATTGAGGGCAGGAGGAGAAGGGGACGACAGAGGATGAGATGGCTGGATGGCATCACGGACACAATGAACATGGGTTTGGTTGGATTCCGGGAGTTGGTGATGGACAGGGAGGCCTGGCATGCTGTGGTTCATGGGGTCACAAAGAGTCAGACACGACTGAGCGACTGAACTGATGCCTGGGTTACTAAAATGTTGGTGCAAGTAGTGCTATCCAAGATACTCCAAAAGACAGGCAGAGCGCTACAGATTCCTGGGACGTGCACTAAGCACACTTTTGCATTCTTGTGGCCACTTAGGTTCCATAGTTGCTTTGGGGACTGTGTGGGCTTTTCACGGACTGCATCACAGAATATACCCCTCAGGAAAAGCAGTTGGCCAGTGGTCACTGGGAGCCATGCAGGGCTTCCTACCTCTCGGTCCATACAAGCCAAAAATGTGCACGTCTGTTCCTGTAATCCTGCCTCAAGAGATCCAGGATTTGCTCAAGCTTTTCTGTAAAGGGCCAGATAATAAATATTTTAAGCCTTATGGGCCATGTGCAGTCTCTGTCATGTCACGTATTCGTCTTTGTTTGAATTTTTTAAAATAACCCTTGAATTTTTTAAATAGCCTGAGTAGGTCATACCAAACCCAGGTAGATGTAGGCTAAGGGTCATACATAGTTTGCTGACTTCAGCGGTAGATCCAGTGATAACAAAATCAACTTCAGTTCCCTTTCATTTTTGTATTTCCAGGCTGAAGGGAACTTGAGCAGAACAGCAGGCTGTAATTTTTATATTAAAAAAACTGTGGCTCTAAATCTTTGTTTTTCTTCATATTGTTTCAGGTGACTTAGGCATTTCTGATCTGACTGTTGAAAACATAGGAAAAGGCCATCCTCCTTGGATAGCTGCGGTTACTGGCCTGATGGTTGAAAAAACCACTCTCATGCCTGCTGGTGTCTCCCCACTATAGGGAACTTCAGAATAATAATTGATCAGGAAGCATCGAGTCCAGGCCCCGTGGTGCTTCCTTCCCAGACTCTGAGTGGAAGGCAAGCAATGCTCATCCATCCGAGTTCTGAAAAAAGAAACCATAGTACAGAAAAGACCACGACCTGAACCAAGGGGTGTGGTTGGCCTTTTAGAACTGTTTCACGAGGCAGAGCTGCTCTGTGAATGGATGTCCAGCAGCACGGGGTCAGAGTTGGCTTCAGAGCTGTGGGAGGGCATGGAACACCCTCCCTCCCCGTCCCCTCTCTCCTGCCTTTTAAAGTTTTTGTTAGGGAGGAAGAGAGAAGTTTAAAATGAAGTATGACCTAATACAGCGTTTGAGCTAACAAATGAAACACAGACTGCGAAATGATTGTTGGCATTAGCGTTGCATGAGTTGTATATACTGGCATGGATCCAAATATATGCTCTTCACATTAAATGCCTGTGGACGAGCGCCTATGGGATGAAATATATACTTGAATTGGAAGTAAGCTGCTTCTTCCCATGGTATTATAGCATAAACCCATATTTTTAAAAAAGTTTAAACAGTTTGACCATAGCCATGTAATTCCACATAAATACCACCCTTCATTGCATGCATGCTCAGTCATGTCCGACTCTTTGTGACCCGTGGACTGTAGCCCTCCAAGCTCCTCAGTCCATGGAATTTTTCAGGCAAGAATACTGGAGCAGGTTGCCATTTCCTCCTCCAGGGGATCTTCCCGACCCAGGGATTGAACCCGAGTCTCCTGTGTGTGTGTCCTGCATTGGCAGGTGGATTCTTTACCACTGAGCCACCTGGAAAGCCCACATGTCACCATTGAAAGAAATTAGTTATAAACAATGTGAAATGCTAAGCAGGTGTACATGGTACTAAATGTTTTAACTGAGAGTGACAGCTGTTCCTCACGTAGCATCATATCCCTTCTATTGTGAGACATCCTTTCTCTTGGTGGGGGTTGGGGGGGGTGTTTAGTGAAAATAGGAGCAGACACCAAACTCCCCAACTAATTTTCTATCTTTCAGTCGGGATGCTTATAGTAAGGGTGTGTTTACTATGTAAAACTTTCAGTCAGTACTTTGCATTACTACAGCATTTTTTTTTTTAAGTTGAAAATAAAAATTAGTTAATTTTAAGCTGGAGCAAAAAAATACTGCCTCTGTATCTGTATCACCGTGCACCATAAGGGGAAGGTCTAAAAACACACACACCTACCTGCCAACCATCACTGCCTCTGGGGAGTTTGGAAGAAAAGTCTTGCTTTTTATTTTTATTTCACACACATCTAAGCTATTTTAATTTAGATCCATTACTTATACCTTAAAACAGGAAGACAGAAAGGAAACGCCTGCCTGGTGGGAAGATGGCGGGCAGTCTGTGAGGAAAGAGTGTGACTGTTGAGGAGCTTCACTCCACCTGCCTCTCAGCCCCAGGACTGCTGAGGGCGTGTGCGCTGTCTACCCGAGCGCACAGACCAAACCAGAAAGCACCTACAAGGTCGCAGCACCGGGAGCTGTCCTTTCCTGGCTGGCTGTCATTCTGCTGTGTTACTGCCTGATTTCTCTGGTGTGGCCTTCCTTCCGGGCACTGGAGGACTCACCCTCGAGTTCTTTGTAGGCACAGGAAGATAGGTGGTACCAGCTCCCCAGCAGCTTGGCAGTGCGTTGCCTCCAGTGAGGTAGACACAGGGCTGCAGATTTCAGGCCTGTTCGGAGTCACTAATGGCAGCTTCTGAATGCACCCTTCCCAGCAGCCCCCATCTTTCTCTTGGAATTTTTGCAGAGTGTATTATTTCAGATTGAAGGCAAAAGGAGGAGAGGACGGCAGAGGATGAGGTGGTTAAATAGCATCGCCAACTCAATGGACATGAACTTGAGCAGACTCTGGGAGATAGCGGCAGACAGGGAAGCCTGGCGTACTGCAGTCCATGGGGTTGCAGAGTCAGACGTGACTTAGCGACTGAACAATGACGACAGTTACTTCAGAGACATCTTGCAGTGCAGTCACGTATAAGTAAGATAGATATGTTAGATGTATAACTTTAGTTATTCTAGTTTGCACATTTAATGCATGTTAGATGAAGTGGGTAGGTCTTTATCAGCTACAACTGGTGTCAATTGCTTTTTTTAAATAACAACAGTAAAGACAACTCTGCACAGAGAACCTTGTTTTCACAGTCATCTGTCCTAATTCGTTGTGGCTTTCCTGTGAGAAGTGAGGCGCCTGTGACCTGAAACTGTTTCAGAGATTTCTTCTCCTCTTCCTCCAGGCCCGCCTAGCCGCTCCTGCCCTTTTCCATGACTTCTCCCACTTTTTCTTGTGACCCTGGTGAATCAGCACTGGGAGAGGAGACTCTGTAACTTCCTCCAAATCCAACGAGCTAGCTCTGCACCGGGTAGACCATAGCATTCCTGGTGGTTCCTGAAAACCAACCTCTGAGCCATGACGGCAGAGAGAGGCCTTGAGAGGAGCGTCAGCCACAGCTGCCTGCCGGGGCTGCTCCCTCCCAGCCCGAGCCTCTCCCCTTGGTGCCCTTAGAAGTGGCCCAGCTTCTCGGCCTCCTAGCTTTCCTGCCCCGCCTTCTCTTCATCCCACTGTAGAGGCTGCTGCCTTATCAAGTGGCTGCAGGAAGGCCTGTCTCACCTTAAGTGGTTCATTCTGTGCTCCAATCGATAGATCTGGGGTTTCCCCCGGTGCCTTGCTGATGAGTCAGCTAGGGGCCCACTGGGCTTTGGCTCAGGGGGCCCATCTTTAAGTGTCTTCCTCTGTAGAAAGAGTGGCCCATGATTGTGTCTTATGAGTCACTTTCTGGAGAGTGGGGAAGGGAGGAGACGGTACCCCTCACAAGCCGGGACGGGTGTGTACTGACAGGAGGGCTGAGGGGGAGGCCCTTCCCCTGGTGAAGAGTGTGCTGTTACGTTTGGGAGGCTGGACATCCCGTTTCTTTGTGGGGAAGCAGATGTTGACTGGCTTGCCTTCCTTCCTTAGGTGGTTTTTTGGCAAAATCCCCAGAGCCAAGGCAGAAGAAATGCTCAGCAAACAGCGGCATGACGGGGCCTTTCTTATCCGAGAGAGCGAGAGTGCTCCTGGGGATTTCTCCCTCTCCGTCAAGTAAGTATTTCCTGCTCTGACTGCCTGGAATCCTGTCTCCAGCTGATGGATGTTGTGAAGCCAGGGGCCAGGTGTCTGGCTCCACTCACCGAAGGTGGCAACCTGGGGCAGGTTTCGTCTAAACAGCCTGTTTTAAATCAGAAAACTGTATATTAAAATCCTCATTTCTGGCTCCTCTTCAGAGTTGTCTCTCGCAGCTCTTTAGATGCCTGTGTGGAGACCGTCTTAGTTGCTGCGCAGCTGAGTGTCAGAGAGGAGACACTTGTCAGTGCTCCCCACTCCCCCCGCCCCGCAGTGTCCCCACACACCCGGCTCTGACAGCAGCTGGTCATCAGGTCAGCTGCCTCGTGCACCTTTTCCAGGTGTCCCCCCCAAAGGCTGCCAGCATCAGCAAAAGGTGACCACAGGAGTTTGGGGGCTTTTTGCTTTTCCCAGGGGTAAATTTAAATGTGGGAGGGAGCTGGTATGCAGTGGGGGGAGGCAGGGAGTCATACCACTGTGGGGATCATGGAGAATATAAACTGGAACTTTGAGAATTCTCAGCTAATCACTCCCCACCCACGACATAAGGATTTTGACTCCAGTTGTCCTTTCCACATGTGTTTTGACTCTATCCGTTTCTAGTTAATACTGCAGGAAACCTGCCCCTACCCCCCAACTCCCACCCCAGGAATCTTACTGATCACCTCATCATTTATACGATGAAGGGCTGATTAGATTAAAACTCAGATCACTTTAATATACATTTAAAATGAAGACTGTAGAACTATTTGCCATTTACAAATGATATCAAGATTTTTCAGTTTCAGAAATCAGCTCAATATCTTGTTTCATTTTAGGACCAAATGTGCGGTTAAAGTGTTGGGGTTTTTTTTTTTTTACTGTAGGTTTAAATCGAAAAATTTTTGTGTTCCTTTTCTCTGTGAAGATGTGGGAGGTGGTTTCAGGTAACGTTTTCAGTATTCTCAGCTACATTTCCAGTATAGTTTGGTTTTAGTCCCATCATGAAAAAATCAAGCCATCTAATCATCAGTTTTCCTCTTCTAGCAATGGCTTTTCTTTTTTCTTCTTAATAGGCTTTACTTTTCTAAAGAGCAGAGTTTATGTTCACTGCAAAATTGAGTGGAAGGTACAGAGGTTTCCGTGTGCCCCTCACTCCCACATGCGCAGATCAGCGGCTTTCTGACGAGCCTGACTGAACACATGCAAACGAGGACCTGGTGGGCGAGGAGCTCCTTGAGATGGAAGAGTTTTTATGCTTCTCATCAACTTGCGTTTCCTCCTCTTCTTACATCTTACACAGACCCAAGGATAAACCCAACCGTGGAAGACGAGGGATACAGGCAGTTAATCCTTGAAAGGTGCCCAGAAGCCCCTGGCAGTTCACGTTTGGTTGTCTGATGACCGTGGTCCCTGCCCATGCTCGCCAGGTGGCCACCAGAAAGCTCCCATTTTAGCAAATAAAACCTTTAAAGAGCTCACGTTTTCCTTGCTTTAAAAGTAAAATTTGAAACAGGTGTCATAACCACCTCTTAATAACACAAGCACCCGAGCCAAGGAGGTTCAAGAACCCACAGCCTCAAGTTTTCAAGGTGTTGGGCATCTGTGGTGGAAAGACTCCTGTCGTTAACAGCTCACCCCATCAGGGACCCTGTACCCCTTTCAGAAGCCACGTGCTGTGCACAGCAGTAGAGCGCTTCCCTGAGCCCAGAAGTGCCACTTAAATTTGTCCTTCCTCAATAAAGCTTTCTTGCTCATCCACCGTTTTTCTCATGAACTAGCAGTGCAGTTTCTAAGCTCTTTGCACCTGTACTGACTTCCTTCAAGCTCAGTGCTGCCACCTGCTGGGTTGGTTTTAAGAAGTATTTTTGCTTTAACACCCATGATGGGAGGGCGAGGCTCCCGTTTCTTCATTTAGCAGATGTTCATAGAGCATCTTTGGATGCCAGTGGGGACCTTGAGGACTCAGCAGAGAGCAGATGGGTGGGGCCTTGCTTGAGCTAATGTTGAAGGCAGAGAGCATGATGGTGGTGGGCCATTCCCGTTCAACCAGATCATGCTGTTTTTCTGGGCCATTGTAAAGAGAGCGTTTGTCATTTCTCCAGGTGGTAGAGAAGCCTTTGAGGGGTGAGGCAGTGCCTGGGCCTTTATTTATTGTCCCTACATGTCCTTTTCTTTGAGACCTTTTCAGCGTATGTAGAACTAAAATCCCTGATTAGAAAACACAACTTTAAATTCTTCCCAGTTACAGGAGAATTGTTGGAAGTGTGTCCAGTCCCTCCTTTTCTCACCTTATTTCTTACCCTACCTTTTGTAGTCTTCAGATGTCACACAGGATTTCAGTTCTTTTTTTTCATTTGGCACAGTCCACGGCACGTAGAAACTTTCTGTAGGGTGGGGCTTTTTTTTTTAACAAATGTCTTCAGAATTAGGTTAATAGGGCTTCCTGTCCGGCGAGGATTCTTCCTGTTGTCGCTGGCGGTCATCATCCTGATGGAGGGTCTCAGGGCACTCTCCACCCACCAGGGAGTCAAGTTGTGCTGCAGTCCTGGTCTCCTCAGCCTGGAAGGGCGTGGCCGAGACACAGGGTCTCCAGGGATCCTGCTTGATGGGCAGGTGGCCGCTGGGCAGCCAGGACAGAGCCCTCCAGCCCGGTCTCACGTGTATCCTCTGCCCCTCCCCAGGTTTGGAAATGATGTACAGCACTTCAAGGTGCTCCGAGATGGGGCTGGAAAGTATTTCCTCTGGGTGGTCAAGTTCAACTCTTTGAATGAGCTGGTAGATTATCACAGATCTACATCCGTCTCCAGAAACCAGCAGATATTTCTCCGGGACATAGAGCAGGTGCCACAGGTAAGCCTCGAAAGAGAGGTTGGGATCATCTTTAAGCAATTAAGAATAGCTCCTTAGGCAAGCAGGTATTTTTTTTTTTTTTTTTTGGAAGGGTTACTTCAGGGCCTTCTATGCTCATTATTAACTCACGTTAAAGATTTGGATTTGAAACAGTTTTGCATTTCGCAGAGGCTGCTTCTGTGAAGCAGTGTGCTGCAAAAGTTACCCTGTGTCTCTAGGATGAGGGTCTTTAACACACCCTCACACACAGTTTGCCTGGAAGTAGACTGTGAGGAAAGTCACACCTGTAAGGGGGTGGGGTCCACACTCATGGCTAAAATCCTACGCCTCACGTACTGGTTAGCACCAGCCTGTTGTGTACAAACGTTACCCTTTCGACTTTTCCTAAGTGACACAGTGATGGGAACTGAAATATTTCCTCATCTGGGATTGTAAGCAAAGCTCCAGGGGCTGTTTCTGCAGTTCTTTCCTGAAGCAGTACCTGCTGCTGGATGCTGGGGCGAGGCTGACCACCTCAGTGGGGACCCTGCGGTGGCTTCCATCATTGGTGAAAGATTACACGACCCCCCCTAGAGTAAACTCCATAAGAATTTGTGGAGGGGAGGAGAAGTGAGGGGTTGTTTCAGAAGGTGTGGAGAGGCTGGCGCGCGTTCGTTTCCCATCACTGTCCGCTTCCAGGGGGCTGGCCACAGTCGGATGCAGTGTGTGTTTTTTCCCTGCCCTTTTCTGCAGCAGCCAACATACGTCCAAGCCCTCTTTGACTTTGACCCCCAAGAGGATGGAGAGCTGGGATTCCGTCGGGGAGACTTTATCCACGTCATGGATAACTCAGACCCCAACTGGTGGAAAGGGGCTTGCCACGGGCAGACCGGCATGTTCCCACGCAATTACGTCACCCCCGTGAACCGGAACGTCTAAGAGTCAAGAGATTATTTAAACAAAGTGAAAAATTTTAAACACACACAAAAGAATTAAACCCACGAGCTGCCTCTGTCAGCAGCCTGTGAGGGAGCTCAGAACACCTGGTGGGTCACCTGGTGACCGGCTCACTTTGGTTGGAACTCTGGGGGGTGGGAGGGGGAGTTGGATATAACAATGCCAAAACTTACCTATAAATTAAGAAAAGAGTTTTTATTACAGATTTTCACTGCTGCTCCTGTTCTTCCTCCTCTGTCCTTTTTTCATCCTTTTTCCTCTCTGTCCATCAGTGCATGACATTTACTGCCACATATAGTCCTAGCTGATGCCAATAATAAAAGAAAAGAAACCACGTGGGCTGATATTTTCTCTATGCAAAATGTCTGTTTTAGTTGGGAAGACTTCGAATAGCCGCTTCTGTGTTCTGCGTTTTATATACACTCACAGGAGCAGGCAGTCCCTGCCCTTCAGCTTCTGCTAGAGGAGGGCGGGCGGGAGTCGGGGTGACAGGAGGGGTTGGTGCCCCCCAGGGCTTCCTGCGAGCCAGGCCCCAAGCCTGTGTCTTTTCTATATCCATTTCCCTTTCAAGTGGTGTTCCTGAGCATGCTGTTTTTCATAGTGCCTTCTGCCTTATTTCGAGGGTTGCTTCTGAGTGGTGTTTTTTTCCTTGTTTGTTTTATTTTAAAAATAAGTTAAAGACAGTCAGCCAATTTGTCTCCTACTCTGTGTAAATATTTTCCCCCCGGGGAGGGGAGGACAGGGTAGAGAAGAGGAGACAAGCAAGAGGAGGATGTGGGGGTCCTGCCTGTGGGCAGCCAGAGCCTCTAAGGTTCAGCTTTAACATTTGTAGCCCCTGGAGGTTAAGGGAGCCAGGGTGCAGTGGAACCAGGTTGCCGCCTTCCCACGTCTGACTGCATCTGGTGGGGGGTTGGGGTGGGGGCTGGGCCCTTGACCTTGCAGTCTCGGTTGTTATCTGTCCCCACCTTAGTCTCAGACACCCACAGTAACCAGTCTCTGGAGCCAGCCAGTTTCAAGTGCAGGAAAGTCCAAGGAGTTTAAACTGTATCAGGTTCTACCATGTTCTATACTGGGGGAGAAAATGAGCATTTTTGCTTCACCTTTCTTGCTCTGAAAGCTGAGGGTATCCGTTAATGGCTCTCACCTGTTGTGTCCCCTGCCTGACGCACCCAGATGAGCTTCAGGCTGCGTTCGGGAAGCAGCTGGGTGGTTTTTCGTTTCTGCATTCACAGCGGGCTGTGTTCATAGCTGCTCCATCTGGCCCCCCGAGAGGGAAGTGTCTCTGTGACGCAGGGGCAGGCGGAAGGAAGGTTGGAACTAGGAATGTTGAGTCCGTGGCAGAGCTCTGTCCGTCCGCCTCCTGCCGGCTTCTTGTCCCTCATGGTGATGCGCCATGAGCATCCTCTCCCCACCCCCCCATTCCCACAGCAGAGACAGAGCCGCTGGGGGTTGGTGGTGGCCTTCAACTCCTGAAGTGGTCAGTCAGCGTCTCTGCTGGACCTGGTCGTGGACCAGGCTTGGCCTGGAGCGCCTGGGGCCCAGGAGGCGCTGCCCTCCTGGACAGAGCATCCGCCACTCTCCACTCGCTTCTCTCCTGATAGTACAAGGAATCTCTGGCATTCTGGACCTGGACCATTTGATTGTTTTATTTTGGAATTGGTGTATATCATGCAGCCTTGCAGAACTAAGTTTTGTGTGTATATATTTAAAAAAATCAGTGTTTAAAAAGACGTATGTACTTAATCCTTTAACTCTGCGGATAGCATTTGGTAGGTAGTGATTAACTGTGAATAATAAACATACAATGAATTCTTCACTGTATATTTTTTCTTTTTTTTTCACTCCTTTGCCTTAAAGTAAAAAACCTAGAGACTGTTGGGGACTGGGGGTGCTTGTGCTCTTATTTCCGACTCACCTCACTCTGGGGAACCACGTGGGTGTCTTGGGCTCTGGGAGCAGTGATGTCCATGTCATGTTGATCAGAATCCCTGGGAGCAGGTTCCTAGTGTCGAGTCGGAGGCCCCACCCTCAGCTCCGCCTTTGAGGGCACCCGCAGGCACACCTGGTGGTTCTGACGGAAGGCATGGGCCACACTTTGAAAACCAGCCCAGATCTAGTACTTAGGACCAGGTGTGGCTGGCCTGATTCTCGTCCCGCCCGCCCACCCCCCCACCTCCATAAAGGACAGACGGACAGAAGGAGCCATGTGGAAGGAGTCTCGGCGGTGCAGTGGGCCTCTTCAGGGTGACCTTGGGCCTGTCACCACCCACAGCACTGGCAACAGGAGGTGAGGTAGGAGTTGTGTAGAGAGAAAACAGCACCAAACCTGAGGAGTTTCCACTTGTGTCCTTGGAGCCCAGCACACCGCCTTGCTTGCGGCTGGCCTGCTGGGAGCCGAGGGGCTCAGGGTCCGCCCAGGCTGGCTCCTCCGAAGCTGATCCAAAACAGGGCCATTGACTTGTAGGCTCCGTGAGGTTCTTTTGCCCCCTTTTGACTCATGGCTTCAGAATAACCTCAGAATTAATAGGAAAATGACTGCTTTTGCACTAGTCTGGTCCCAAGGTTCTTGGTGGCTGTGTCCCCCTCCTCCGACCCTGGGCTTGTCATTCCTGGGCAGGGAGTGTCTCTGGGGAGACTCCGCCCTGGGACAGCTCGTCCGGCTTTGACGACGGAAAGCTCTGCTGGATGAGTGGGCTCCGCCCTTTTCTCGTCTGAGTGGCCCTCCTGACACTCTTCTTACCTCGTGCCCTGGGAGTCTAACAGAAGCTCGATTTAGAAATGATTGTGGAGGGGGTGGCGGCGATAGTGCCTGCCCGGTGCTCCCAGGCAGGGGGCAGGTTGGAAGGAGAAAGGTCATGGGCGCTGTGTCTGCCTTTCCCCAACACTCGTCCCTCTGAGTAGCTGACCTTCAAGTCAGGACGTCTTGCTTTCCCAAACAAGTGAACCAGCGAACCTGAATTGGCACGCAAATTCTCCAGGTTCCACCTGAGCCCTGTTTTTCACAGAATACCATGGAGAGCTTGCTTACTGACGGAATGTGTGTTCCTCTGGGGGCTTCTTAGACTAGGGCTGGGGAGTTACAGACCCCTCCTTCCACCCAAGTCCCTGGGTGGGGCCGGATGAAGCAGGACTCCACTAGAACGAGTTGGAAATGGGCAGCTCTGGAAGGTTGGGGTTTGGGGATTTTTGTTTTTCCAAGGATAGCTTTCCCGAGATTCAGTTCACTATGTGGAAGTCACCTATTTATTTATTTGGTCATGCCATGCAGATTGTGGGATCTTAGTTCCCAGACCAGGGATCCAACCCAGGCCCCCTGACATGGAAGCTTGGAGTCCTAACCACTGGACTGCTGGGGAAGTCGCACAAGTCACCCACTTAGCGTAGCCCATCCGGGGGCTTCCAGTGCAGGGACTGGGGGTTTGGTCCCCAGTGGGGAACTGACATCCTGCATGGTGTAGAATGTGGCCAAAAATTAACATGGGGTGGGGGGACCCTTCAATAAAGTAGACCATTCAGCAGTGTTTAGTAGTATTCACAGATGCTGCAATCAACTTTAGGACTTGTGCATCATCCCGCAAAGAATCCATATATATGATCAGTTACTTGCCGTTTCCCCCCAACCCCTCCCAGGCCCTGGCAATGGCTAATCTGCCTTCTGTCTCTATGGATTTACCTATTTGGACATTTTACATAAGTGACATCATATAATACATGGTCTTTTGTGGCGGGCTCCTTGCACTCAGTGTCATGTTTCCAGGGCTCATCCCTGGGGTGACACGTATCAGGATGTCATTCCTTACGGCCATGAACAGGCTTTGTTGTGGAGACACCATGTCTTTTTTTCCCATTCATACAGTGATGGGGTGCATCTCACATGGCTCCGTGGTAAAGAATTCACCTGCTGTGCAGGAGAGGAGGGTTTGATCCCTGGGCCGGAAAGATCCCCTGGAAAAGGGAATGCCAACCCACTCTAGTATTCTTGCCGGGGAAATCCCGTGGACAGAGGAGCCTGGCGGGGCTACAATCCATGGGATCACAAAGAGTCGAACGCAGCTTAGCGAGTAAACAGCAGCAATGATGGGCATACGGGTTGTGTCCACTCTAGCTGTCCGGAACGATGCTGCTACGAGCATTCATGTATCGGGGTGTACGAGGACAGACCCTGAAGAACTTGAAGCAGAGGAGCAGACAGTCCTTTTCGGCCGGAACAGTGAAGAACGGGGACCACAGAGGAGACCCCTTGGGGAGCAGTTGTTCTGGTGAGCAGGAGGGGCCGCAGGGGGAGCCACCAGAAGCTGGTTGATCTGAGCCACGTGTGGGAGGACGGGTTGGGGGGGTCAAGGAAGAGGAGGGGTAGTGATGACCGTGGGGATCCTTCTTGAGCAGCAGGGGCCCTGAGGTTGCTGTCGGTTGAGACAGGGAGCAGGGGTGCGGTGGGGAGGGAGGGTAGACAGCTGCGTGTGAGGTGCCTGTGGCCAGACGTCTGGAGCAGAGGTGTTCCCCTCTCGCTCTGGAGACAGATCTGGGCAGGGGACTCGGATCAGGGTCAGAGGTGTGGAGGTGGCCCTGCAGTCCCTGCCCTGGGCAAGAGATCACACCTGCTCCCAGAGAGGGAACAGGGCAGGATGTGGGCTGAAGCCCTGAGGAAAGCCAAGCCCTGAGGCCTGGACGAGGAAGCAGCAAAGGAGAGGCGGTGGCTGGAGAGGCAGGATGCAGACAGGGCTGCCAGCCTGGGGGTAGCTGTGTGTCCAGGAGCTGGCCCCCAGGGCCATCCTCCCCCAGGTCCCCCGACCCCCACCCTCTTTCCCAGCCCATCCTGATGGTCCCCAGACTGCCCAGCATGCCTTTTCCCTTCTGCCGAGAGACCTTCCCCAGCTGCCAGGTTGCTGAGAGGACGAAGTGCAGCTTCCTGACCCACACGTGTGCTGAGAGGTCAGAGTGAGCTCTGAGTTAGGAGACCCAGGGCTTTGTTCCAGGCTGTGTGGCCTTGGGCAGAGCCCTTCTCCTCTGATCCCTTCATTCATCTGCTTAAAAACGAGCCCTGTCACCAGGCTGCCCTGAGGGATCTGTAGATGTCTTACAGGTGATTAAAGTGTGATGCGGGACTTCTCTGTTGATCCTGTGGTAAAGGTAACCAGAAAAAAAATAAGTACGATGGGACTGGTACTGACGATGGCCTTGGTGTTCAAAGCCTTTTACAGTCAGCGAGTCCTCCAGCCCTTTGGCCCACTGAGCCCCTTGAGTATCCCTGGCTTCGCCAACATCTACCTTTCTCTCTGACTGAAGCCAAGGTCTCTCCTCCTCTCTGCTTGTGTGCTTACCCCTAAGTCTACACACCCCACCCTCTGAGAACCTTTCCTGACCGGCACCCAGTGAACACTGGCTCCACCACTCTCTCAGAGCCCCAGATGCAGGAGTGCTCCCTGATCGGTCCTGTGACACCACCCCACCCGCTGCTTCCAAGCCCCAGGGCCTGCTTCAGCTGCCAGTGGATCTTGTCTATAGCTGGGAGCAGTGGTGCCAGTGAGGAACCCAGACTCTGGGGTGGCCTCAGACAGGCCACCTCCTGTGTCTGGGGAGTGAGTCACCAGGTCGGTAACCTTAAACAAGTTACCTTTCTAAGCCTCAGGCCAAGAAACAAGTCGATAAAGAGAAAGTGAGGATTGCACGGGATAATTGTTACTCACTGCTGGCTCCCACAGCTGGCAATTCATTCAGGGTCCAGCCCACTCCTGCTCAGCCCTGTGCCTACCCACAACTCTTGTTCTTACTTAGGGCCAAGGGATTCGTCCACTATTTTCAATTTTTTTATATTTAAGTCTTTGATCCATTTGAAGGCTGTGATCAGTGAGAGTTTGGGTCCATCTCTGTTTCCAGATGGCTACCCAGTTGCTCACATAGCATGTATTAAAAGAGCCATTGTCAGCTCTCAGATTGGAGAGAATGCATTAAAAAAAAAAAATATATATATATATATATATATTTTTTTTTTTTTGTATGGGGGTATGGCACCCCACTCCAGTACTCTTGCCTGGAAAATCCCATGGATGGAGGAGCCTAGTAGGCTGCAGTCCATGGGGTCGCTAAGAGTCGGACACAACTGAGTGACTTCACTTTCACTTTCATGCATTGGAGAAGGAAATGGCAACCCACTCCAGTGTTCTTGCCTGGAGAATCCCAGGGATGGCGGGGCCTGGTGGGCTGCCGTCTATGGGGTTGCACGGAGTCGGACACGACTGAATCGACTTAGCAGTAGCAGCAACATAGCCCATTAACAATGCTGTGATCGTTTCAGGTGAACAGCAAAGGGACTCAGGCATACATATACATGTATCCATTCTCCCCCAAACTCCCCTCCCCTCCAGGCTGCCCCATAGCCTTCAGCAGAGTGAGAGGATGTGTTTTGTGCTGAGTTTCCGTGTGGCAGGGTCCTGGAGGGGCTGCTTCCCTGAGGCTCCCCAGCAGTCAGGACCCCTGGTGGGGCTGCTCCTCCCACGTCGCTCTCCCTTCTCGCCTTGTCCCAGCTCTTCTTGCTTGTTTACATTTTTAATGTAAACTTTAGAACCAGCTTGTCTAGGTCCAGGGGAAAAAAAGATGCCTCTGGGTGTCTTTATTTGGATCCTGTTAGATTTGTAAGCTGCCTTCGGAAGAACTGACATCTTTATGACGTTGAGCCTTCCTGTCCAAGGACACAGTGTGTCTCCAGTTTCATGTCCCCTGGGAAAGTTTCAGTTTTCCTCCTGGAGGTTTTGCACATTTCTTGTCCTATTTATTCCCAGATACTAATATTTCATCTGTTTTGTGGATAATTTTTTTTTGTCTTTACATGTGCTAAGTTGCTTCCGTCATGTCTAACTGAGAGGAGCCCACCAGGCTCCTCTGTCCACGGGATTCTCCAGGCAAGATATACTGGAGTGGGTTGCCATGCCCTCCTCCAGGGGATCTTCTGACCCAGGGATGGAACCTGCATTTCTTATGTCTCCTGCATTGCCACGTGGGTTCTTTACCACTAGCGCCACCTGGAAAGCCCATTTTATTTTTTTACTGTCTTTTTTTTTTTAACTTTTTATTTATTTTTATTTTGGCTGCACTGCATGGCTTGCAGGAGCTCATTAGTTCCCTGACCAGGGCTGGAACTCGGATCTCTGCAGTGAAAGCAAATCCTAGGCCAGCAGGGAACTCCCTGTGTTTCATTGATTTTTTTTTTTTTTTAAGATGAGGAAGCAGGAGAGAGCACAAGAAAGGCTCTCTTTTTCTCTTTTTTTAATATTTATATATTTCTCAGACTGTGCTGGGTCTTAGGGGTGGCTCGTAGGGTCTTTCAGTTGTGGCATGTGGAATCTAGTTCCCTGACCAAGGATGGAACCCAGGCCCCTTGCGTTGGGAGCACAGAGTCTTAGCCACTGGACCTCTGGGGAAGTCCCTTAGTGATACTTTAAATCAGCCATCTTTTCCCTGGTCTTTTCATCTCACTGGTGTTTGTTTACATATGGGAAGGTATCGATTTCTCTAGACAAATGTTGATCTCATTTCCCTACTGAATTATTGGCTGGTTTGAAGTTTCTATCCTAAAGGAAATCAGTCCTGAATGTTCTTTGGAAGGACTGATGCTGAAGCTGAAACTCCAATACTTTGGCCACCTGATGTGAAGAACTGACTCATTTGAAAAGACCCTGATGCTGGGAAAGATTGAAGGTGGGAGAAGAAGGAGACAATAGAAAATGAGATGGTTGGATGGCATCACTGACTCAATGGACGAGTTTGAGTAAACTCTGGGGGCTGGTGATGGACAGGGAGGCCTGGCGTGCTGCAGTCCATGAGGTCGCAAAGAGTTGGACACGACTGAGCAACTGAACTGAACTGAAGTTGTTTGGCAGTTGATCTCACACACAGTGCTGTGTTTAAATCTCCCATTTAAACCCCTCAAGCAGGCAAGCTCCAAGAAGGCTTTTCCATTGCTTCCAGAGCTCCCTGCACCAAAACCAAGCAGACAAAATTGGCTTAGGGAGCAAATACTGAAGCTAAGAGTTGGAGGGGACTTCCCTGGTCATGCAGGCTTCTCTTGTGACCCAGCTGGTAAAGAATCTGCCTGCAGTGCGGGAGACCTGAGTTTGATCCCTGGGTTGGGAAGATCCCCTGGAGAAGGGAATGGCTACCCACTGCAGTATTCTGGCCTGGAGAATTCCATGGACTGTATAGTCCATGGGGTCTCAAAGAGTCGGATACGACTGAGCGGCTTTCACTTCACTCCACTTCCCCGGTGGTCCAGTGGCTAAGACTGCATTCCCAATGCAGGGAGCCTGGGTTTGGATTCCTGGTCGGGGAACTAGACTCCACATGCCACAAGTAAGAGCCTGAAAGCCACAATTAAAGATACCATGTGCCAAAATGAAGATGGAAGATCCCATGTGCTGCAGCTAAGACTCGGCACAGTCAAATAAATAAATAAATGTTAAAACAAAAAACATAAAAAAGAGCTGAAGGTGCTCTCTTAGATGAGATGCTTTACGACTCCTATAATGAAATTTGTTTAAATCTGCTCAAACATCTTGTGTGAACACAATTCAAAATATTTAGTTCTGAACAAAGGATATAAGTCCTTTTGTAAACACTTCCTGACCATAAAGTTGCTCTTTTCAACACTCTGGGAGCCTGAGAAAACTAACCCACAGGGAGCATTTATGTTTCTCGGGACAAAATGTCACATTTGTCAGGATGGCTATTAAAAATGCAAAAAACAACAAGTACCAATGAGAAGGCAGAGAAAAGGAAGCTTGTACACTGTTGGTGGGAACGTAAATTGGTGTGGCTGCTTTGGAAAACAGTATGTAGGTTCCTCAAGAAGTTAAAAATAGCCTTCCGGGCAGGTAAAATTCAGCCAGCCATTCAGGGCAATGGACTCTCCATTCTAGAACCACAGCCCAGTTTGTCCCTAACCTTGCCGAGAAGCCCTGCCATTGGTCGATGCTGCTGTGACTTAAAGCCCCAGCTGGCCATATTTTGAAACAGTTGAGCTGGTTCCTCCAACTCCTGCTGAGGTCCCTACAGCTAATCAGAGCTTGGAACAAACTGTCCATATTGCTCGAACTGGTAACTGCAAACAGCCCACAGTTAAGGAAGCTCTGCTGAATGGCTTGGTGGCCACTGAGCTGTGGATGTGGTTTTATGTTGGCAAGATCCTGGGCAAGAGTGGCATCATCAACTGTGATGTTTGAAGACCAGTCTTTAATATGTGACTATATCTGCTTTATTGTTTGAGTGTTCCAGAACCACATGGAGCAGACTGGTATTTGAATAAAATAAGACAATGTGAAAGTTGCTCAGTTGGGTCTGACTCTTTGGGACCCCATGGACTGTATAGTCCATGGAACTCTCCAAGCCAGAATACTGCAGTGGGTAGCCTTTCCCTTCTCCAGGGGATCTTCCCAACCCAGGGATTGAACCCAGGTCTCCTGCATTGCAGGCGGATTCTTTACCAGTTGAGCCACAAGGGAAGCCCAACAGACTGGTTCCAGCAGGAAAAGGAGTTCGTCAAGGCTGTATATTGTCACCCTGCTTATTTAACTTATATGCGGAGTACATCATGAGAAACGCTGGGCTGGAAGAAGCACAAGCTGGAATCAAGATTTCTGGGAGAAATATCAATAACCTCAGATATGCAGATGACACCACCCTTATGGCAGAAAGTGAAGAGGAACTAAAAAGCCTCCTGATGAAAGTGAAAGAGGAGAGTGAAAAAGTTGGCTTAAAGTTCAACATTCAGAAAACGAAGATCATGGCATCTGGTCCCATCATTTCATGGGAAATAGATGGGGAAACAGTGGAAACAGTGTCAGACTTTATTTTGGGGGGCTCCAAAATCACTGCAGATGGTGAGTGCAGCCATGAAATTAAACGACGCTTACTCCTTGGAAGGAAAGTTATGACCAACCTAGATAGCATATTCAAAAGCAGAGACATTACTTTGCCAACAAAGGTCCGTCTAGTCAAGGCTATGGTTTTTCCAGTGGTCATGTAGGGATGTGAAAGTCAGACTGTGAAGAAAGCTGAGTGCTGAAGAATTGATGCTTTTGAACTGTGGTGTTGGAGAAGACTTGAGAGTCCCTTGGACTGCAAGGAGATCCAACCAATCCATTTTGAAGGAGATCAGCCCTGGGATTTCTTTGGAAGGAATGATGCTAAAGCTGAAATTCCAATACTTCGGTCACCTCATGCGAAGAGTTGACTCATTGGAAAAGACTCTGATGCTGGGAGGGATTGGGGGCGGGAGGAGAAGGGGATGACAGAGGATGAGATGGCCGGATGGCATCACCAACTCGATGGACAGGAATTTGGGTGAACTACGGGAGTTGGTGATGGACAGGGAGGCCTGGCATGCTGCAATTCATGGGGTTACAAAGAGTCGGACACAACTGAGCGACTGAACTGAAGACAGTGTGTAAAAAAAAATTTTTTTCTAATTTATTTCAATGCCATTCTCCCATATCATCCCACCCTCTCCCTCTCCCACAGAGTCCAAAAGACTGTTCTATACATCAGTGTCTCTTTTGTTGTCTCATATACAGGGTTATTGTTACCATCTTTCTAAATTCCATACATATGCGTTAGTATACTGTATTGGTGTTTTTCTTTCTGGCTTACAAAAAAATTAAAAATAGAACAATCAGATGATCCAGCCCTCCCACTTTGGGATTATTCCAAATAACTGAAATCCAGATCTCAAAGGGATATTAGCATTCCGATGTTTATTGCAACACTGTTCACAATAGCCAAGATGTAGGAAAACCCACGGAGAAGGCGATGGTACCCCACTCCAGTTCTCTTGCCTGGAAAATCCCATGGACGGAGGAGCCTGGTGGGCTGCAGTCCATGAGGTCGTGAAGAGTCGGACATGACTGAGTGACTTCCCTTTCACTTTTCACTTTCATGCATTGGAGAAGGAAATGGCAACCCACTCCAGTTCTTGCCTGGAGAATCCCAGGGATGGGGGAATCTGGTGGGCTTTTGTCTATGGGGTCGCACAGAGTCGGACATGACTGAAGCAGCAGCAGCAGCAGGAAAACCCAAATGTCCGCCAACAGATGAATGGATGGGACTTCCCTGATGGTCCAGTGATCAAGAATCCATGTTCTAATTCAGGGGACATGGGTTTGATCCCTGGTTGGGGAACTAAGATCCCATATACCACAGGGCAAGTAAGCCCACATACCACGACTAGAGAAGCCTGCGTACTGCAATGAAGAACCAGCACAACCAAAAACAACAGCAGAAAATCAAATCCTCCCAAAAATGTTAGATTATACAAGGAAAAAACAAAAACAGATGAATGGATAAAGAAGGTATCACACACACGGGAATACTATTCAGCCTTAACAAGCAGGAAATTCTGCAACATGCAACAGCACCAATTAACATTGAGGGCACTATGCTTAGTGAAATAAGCCAGTCACAGAAGGATAATCCCACTTGTACGAGGAATCTAAAGTAGTCAAATTCATAGAATCAAAGAATGGAATGGCGGTCACCAGGGGCTGGGGGAGGGGGAAACGGGGAGTTATTGATCAATGGGCAGTCTCAGGTCACCAACATGAAGAAGTCCTAGAGCTCTGCTGTACAACGTTGTCCAGTAACGTGTTACGCACATGAAAGTTTAAGAGGGTAGCTCTCATGCTAAGTGTTCTTCCCACAATAAAATTTTAAAAATTAAAAAATAGATCACTGACTGTAATAGATGGTTCTGGAACCTCATGGGAGAGGGAAAGTGGGTAATAGCCGTGTGAAGAGAAACAAAAATAATCTTTGCAAACCTCCACCAGGATTCTGGTGCCCGAGGAGCCCTGCTCTGGCCCACCCTCCTCCTTTGCTGGGATGCACGGGGAACAGACACGCAGAGGCGGTAATGAGGGTCTTGCCAGAGCCCCTAGAATCTCAGCCCTCTCGTGAACAGTCACCCAGTTTCAGCTCTGGTGAGGACCAGACCAGAAATACTGCCCTCCTGCACGCCATCTGCACCCCTCACCCTAAGAGTTAAAAATGAGAAGACAAATGAATATTTTATTTTATTTTATGTTTTATTTTTGGCCGCGCCCTGGGGCACACAGGATCTTAGTTAAGCAATGAGGGATTCTTTACATACATATATTATGTATTTATTGGTTGTGCTGGGTCTCCATGGCTGCATGCGGGCTTTCTCTAATTGTGGGAGCAGGGGCTACTTTTCACTGTAGTGAATGCGCTTCTCATTGCGGTGGCTTCTCTTATTTCAGAGCACGGGTTCTGGGTGCAGAGTCTTCAATAGTTTAACTTGCGGGCTCTAGAGAGAGTGGTTGTGCTGTACAGGCTTACCTGTTCCACGGCATGTGGAATCCTCCCGGACCAGGGATCAAACCTGTGACCTCTGCATTCGCAGGCAGAGTCTTTATCCACTGAACTGCCAGGGAAGTCCCCAAATGCTTATTTTATGTTACTGTTTTCCCTCCCAACCTTTTCTCCCTTTCCTGGCCTGAGGAGCTGGCCTGAACAGAAGAAAAAGGTGGTTGAACATCCTTCTCCTTCCACCCTCTGCTGCTCTGAGACTCCCGAGGCAGGAGAAAGCGGGCGAAAAGCTCTGAAGCCTGTCTCAATCAGCTCTGGCTGCTATAACAAAATGCCAGAGACCAGGGAGTCCAAGATCATGGTGCCAACAGATTCGGTTCTTTGTGGAGACTCCCACAAGGGGAGAGAGAAAGTGAGACAGACACAGACAGAGAGCACTCTGGAAATCAAGGCGCTAATTCACCGTGAGAACCCCACCCTCATGACCTCATCTACAGCTGATTCCAGCCCAAAGGCCCCACCTCCTAATACCCTCGCCTTGGGGATTAGGGCTTAAGCATATGATTTGGGGGAACGCCAACGTTCAGCCTGGGCTTCCCTGATAACTCAGTTGGTAAAGAATCCGTCTGCAATGCAGGAGACCCCGGTTGATTCCTGGGTCCAGAAGATCCACTGGAGAAGCGA
The DNA here is from genome assembly GCF_002263795.3 of Bos taurus. Classification (NCBI taxonomy): domain Eukaryota; kingdom Metazoa; phylum Chordata; class Mammalia; order Artiodactyla; family Bovidae; genus Bos; species Bos taurus. The sequence continues at coordinate 56,194,506 of NC_037346.1, forward strand.
TAGGCTACCTACTCCGGTATTCTGGCCTGGAGAATTCCAGGGACTGTATAGCCCATGGGGTCGCAAAGAGTCGGACACAACTGAACGACTTTCTCTCAACCTGCAATCCGGTACAAAGTTTGTAGTTGTAGCTTCTGACCCTACTTGTGTAACTTTGGGCAACTTACCCAACGCCTCTGAGCTTGTTTCCTCACGAGTATGACTGCATGGCACACAGTGTCTGCTCCTAAGGTTTTGGGGAGAAGTGACTCATATATGAAATGCCATGTGCAATGCCAGTAGTCCCACTCAGTACATGTTTCTCTTCATCTGTCCATCGGTGGCAGAGAGGCTGTCTGTAAGCCGTTTTCCCCTCTTCCTTCTATACAAGAGGAATGCTCGATTTTTAGCCCATACCTGGTTATGCAGAGTATTTGTCCCTGCCACTCTAGCATTTAGGTGTGGCCATGTGACTAAGTTATGACCAATACGGTCCAAATAAAAGTCCCCAGCAGCTCCAGGCATACTCCCCAGGACCCCTTTCTCCTTCCATCCATCCCCCATCCTTTTGCTGGAATCCCACCCGCTGGCCTGGGTCAGACAGTGAGGACCACACCCTAGAAGGGGGGCATGGTGAACTGGGAAGAGTCCATGCCCCTGGGAAGTTGGTGGGGATAGCTGCCAGACCAGACCTGGGCAGGACTTTGATGAATTTAAAGCACAATTATCATGGAGCCCTGTCACTTTCCCAGCCTCTGAATATTATCCTGTACCCTGTTGTTCAGGACTGTCTACCAAGTGGCCAGTCTCCACGCTTCCTGACATCTCTTTTTCTCCAGAATTTAAGGTACCTCAGAAGCAGGTGTCTCTCCCTCCAAAGTGAGCCAAAGAAAGGCATCCAAAGATGCCCCCACAGTCTTTCTGTTTGACTCTCCCACCCGTATAATCCTCCTCCACGCCCACATTGCCCGTCTATAAATACCTTCCAGGCCTGGAGGCAGACGTGGAAAGGGGAAGTCGGAGCCCGGCCGAGTCTCATTTCTTCCCTTGCTGCTCTCACAGAATCTATTGAGCATTTTGAACATGGACCCATGCTAGGTGCTGGAGACAGAGACAGAATAAGAAAGTTATCAAACACCAACCTCCGCTCCAGACCTGCGGGGAATACTGAACAGTGATCTGTCCTAGGACAGGGGAGGGGACGAGGAGATGAGAGGGACCGCAGACTTAGACGGGTCAAGAAGGGCTTCAGAGAGACACTGGGGGAAAGAAGGGAAGATCGCATACACACAAGCACGTGGCATCAGAGAAGCAGACAACAGCAAGTCATGACAAGGGTGTGCAGACACTCTTCTGGTCTCTACTGTGGCTTCCATCCTACCACCTCACCTTTTTCCACCCCTAGCACCCGGTGACCTAATTCTACCCTCAGAGGTCTGGAGGACTAGAACAGGATGTAACACAGCCAAAGGCACAGGCGTTTTTGAGAATCCATGCCGTGGTGCATTTGCAGAGTTCTTTCCTTTTTGTCACCAAATAGTCCATTGTGTAGATACACTGGGCTTCCCAGGTGGCGCTAGTGGTAAGAACCCGCCTGCCCGTGCAGGAGACAGGAGAGATTCCGGTTGGATCCCTGGGTCAGGAAGGTGCCTTGGAGGAGGAAATGGCAACCCACTCCAGTATTCTTGCCTGGAGAATCCCCTGGACAGAGGAGCCTGGCGGGCTACCGTCCATGGGGTTGCAAAGAGTCGGACGTGAGTGAAGCGACTCCGCACATGCACAGATATGCTGCACGGTACGGTGCTCCATTGATGGATGTCTAAACTATTTACAGTTTTGGGTGCGATGGACATTTTTATGCAAACTATATGGTAACCATGTTTTCATTTTTTCTTGAATAAACACCCAGAGGTAAAACTGCTGGGTCATAGGTATAAGGCATTTGGTTTAATAAGAAACTTCCGGGCCTTTCTCCACGTGTTTGTAGCATTTTACACTCCTACTGGCTTGGAAAAAACCCTGATGCTGGGAGGGATTGGGCAATGCCTGAGAATTACACAGTTGCTCCACAGTTCTGCTAGCATTTGGAGTTGTCAGCCTTTTTAATTTTAGCCATTCTGGTGGGTGGGTGGTGGTATCTTTTCATGGTTTTACTTGGCACTTGCTTTGACTAATGATATTGAGCGCTTTTTCGATTGCTTATTACCTATTTGTATCTTTCTTTGTGAAATGTCTGTTGAAATCTAATTTGTTCATGGGGTTGTTCATCTTTTTATTGTCAACTTTACCTTCAGATTTGAGATTCCCAGGTGTAGTCACCCCCTCAGTCTGCTGGGATGAGACGCTGCAGAGGAAGAAGATGTGGTCTGAGGTCAGCGTAGGGCCCGCCAGCCCTGCCTTCATGATGGAGCTGCATACACTGCCTCCTGTGTATCTGGCGGTGAGTGAAGACTGGCTCTGCACAGACAGGAAGTACCTTCTCAATGAAGCTCAGAAGTGGGTGACAGGTGAGGGGCTGTCAGACACAAAGGTGGGTGATCTGGTTACAGAGAACCAGATGCTGAAAACCAGGCAGCTGGAAGCCTGGAAAACCCTCCAGCAAACTTGGACACCTTTCTCTTCAGACTGACATTGATACTTCCTATAGCTTCTTGCTGGGCTTCCCCAATGGCTCAGCAGTAAAGAATCTTCCTGCAATGTAGGAGACGCAGGCTTGATCCCTGGGTCGGGAAGATCCCCAGGAGGAGGAAATGGCAACCCACTCCAGTATTCTTGCCTGGAAAATCCATGGACAGAGGAGCCTGATGGGCGACAGTCCATAGGGTCACAAAGAGTCAGACACGACTGAGCACTCACACGTAGCTTCTTGCCCTTTGGCTCTACTGAGAAGAGCAAAAGAAGAAAGTTGAAATGCATAAGAAATCACCTCTTGAAAGTTACTGGACAGTGACTCCTCTTTTTTTTTTTTCCCTCTTGGTTCGTTTACTGGTGTTTTAATCATTTGCTGAGTGAATCTGAAAGGATGAAAAAGGGAACCGGATTAGTCGTCTCTATCTTTGGCCCCTGCAGCCTGTGAGAACATCTTCCAGAATCTTCCAACAGTTGATTTTCTCAAACTTACAGCTTGAAAAATAAGTACATGAGTAAACAGATAATGGAAACTCATGTCCACACAAAAACCTACCCACACTTAATTATAGCAGCTTTATTGATAATTGCTAAAACATGGGAGCAGCCAAGATATCCTTCAACAGATGAATGGATAAACAAGCTATGTGATACATCCAGACATCCAGTGAACTGTTATTCAGCTCTAACAGGAAAAGAGCTGTCAAGATATGGGAGAACCTTGGATATGTATCACTAAGTGAAAAAGTCAGCTCCAAGAAGGAAGAAATTCTGAGTTGTTCATTGCTATATCCTCCGCTCTGCCCATGTAGACCCTGAAAAAATATGTAATGGGGGAAAATAAATGATGGGTGAGAGTCCCTTCATCTCATTCTGAGTCATCAGAAAGGAGGAAGAAACAAGGGCTACTTAGAATGATCAACTGAGAAGTAGATCCCGAAGTCAGTCTCTTTCCAAATGAGGGCCACCGATCAATATGCTCAGACCACGCGGCAGATCTGCTTGATTAGGACAAATGTCCTGAAGTGAAGGTTGCTCAGTCATGTCCGACTCTTTTCAACCCCATATATGGTCCATGGAATTCTCCAGGCCAGAATACTGGAGTGGGGAGCCTTTCCCTCCTCCAGGGGATCTTTCCAACCCAGGGCTCGAACCCTGGTCTCCCACATTGCAGGTGGATTCTTTACCAGCTGAGCCACCAGGGAAGCCCAAAATGTCCTGAAGGATAGGGTAATCTGCATTTTTATTAAGCATCCCAGATGATGCTTGTGTCAGCTGAAGTTAAGAACACTTGAGAGGCTTATTAAAAATGCAGATGATTTTAGACCTGTGGAGAGACAGCACAGGCAAGGGTTGGAACACCCTGTCGTTCAAGCCCTTCATCTTTTTTTTTTCCCTTAAATAAGAGATGAATCTTTTTAAAAATTATTTCTTTATTTATGGCCTCGCTGGGTCTCCATTGCTGTCGGGGCTATCTCTCATTGCGGTGAGTGGGAGCTACTCTTCCGTTGCGGTGCGCAGGCCTCTCATTGAGGTGGCGTCTCCTGCTGCAGAGCGTGGGCTCTGGAGCCGGCAGGTTTCAGCAGTTGCGGATCCCGGGCTTAAGAGCACGGGCTCAGTAGCTGTGGGCACAGGCTTGGTTGCCCCGCAGCACGTGGAATCTTCCTGGCCCAAGGATTGAACCCATGTCCCCTGGCATGGGTGGGCAGACTCTTAACCCCTGTACCACCAGGGAAGTTCCCAACCTCTTAATCTTCATTGACAAAGATCTAGAGAGCTGATAAATACCAGCTCTATTTGGTCAAGGTCAAGGAGGTGTTTACTCCCTCCGCCAAGGCAGGGGAAGTCCAAAGGAACTTTTAATAGTCTACTTTGGGTAAATGATGATGAAGTCACAGAAGGATTCACTTCCCCAAGTTGACGGGAACCATTATTTTCCGGTTTCTCTTTTCACATGATTTGATTTACTTAGTATATTTAAACTTAAAATGAAATGACCAGATTTCCAATATGCAAAAACTAGAACCAGGGTGTAAGCCCGAGAAAACCGGAACCTGCCATTAATCTCACCTCAGCTTGGTCACCAATTTGCCATCTGACCTTGGGGGACCTTGGGTGAATCACCTAGTCCCTCTGGCCCCTGGTCCCTGGCTCTGAGTCTTTTTAGTTCTGATGTTCTGTGGTTCCCTCAATCTAACTCACTCTACAATTAGCCTGTGGCCAAAAGTCCTGCTGGCTTATCTGTTGAATGACCATTGGGAAACTTATTCTAAAATGTGGGCTTGGGACTTCCCTGGTGGTTAAGTGGTTAAGAATTTACCTGCCAGTGCAGGGGACATGGGTTCTGTCCCTGGTCTAGGAGGATCCCACATGCCTGTGCATCCCGACTACTGAAAACCATGCTCTAGAGCCTGGAAGCCAGAAGAGAAACCCACACGCTGCAACTAGAAACTAGAGAGCAGCCTCCTGCTCGCTGCAACCAGAGAAAGCCCGCACACAGCAATGAAGAAAGACCCAGCACAGCCAAAGATAAATAAATGAAAAAAAATTTTTTTTTTTAATGTGGGCTTGTTCTAATCCAGAAGAACAAAGTAGAACTGAAGATCTCAATAGCCAACAACCTTATCTGGAGAAAAGTTAATGGCCAGTCCACAAAACTGCTGGAAAATGAAGATGTAACACAGGCGGGGCTTTCATGGGGGAAATAAAGCAATCTCTAAGCAAGGAGACAGAGGAAGTGACTGATGACAAAGGTGACCCTGAGGACACAGTGGGGGACATTTTCAAGAACAGGAAGTCACATTTCTGTACCAGGCTCTGCCTACTGTGGGCCACCTTAATATTTTATTCCCACGAGGACGATGCTTGTAGCATTTACGCTGAGAGGAAAAAAGCAGAAGTAAAAATTTTGTGTCCCTATGATCAACTCATTTTCAGCAAAGGTGCAAAAGGCAATTCAGTGGGGGGGGAAAAATAGACTTTTCAACAAAAACCAGTGTTCAAGGTATTGGAATAATATCCAAATGAAGGAGGTGTGCATGCATGCTGAGTTACTCAGTCATGTCCGACTCTTTGCGACTCCATGGAGCCTGCCAAGCTCCTCTGTCCAGGGGATTTCCCAGGCAAGAATCCTGCAGTGCGTTGCCATGCCCTTCTCCAGGGGATCTTTCCGACCCAGGGATCAAACCCAGGTCTCTTGCGTTTCCTGCATTGGCAGGGAGATTCTTTACCACTAGTGCCACCTAGGAAGCCCATATGTCACACCTTACACCAAAATTAACCCCGAATGCGTCAGAGACCTAGATGTAAAACCTAGAACTAGGGACTTCCCTGGTGGTCCAGTGGCTAGGACTCCGAGATCTCAATGCAGGGGGCCCAGAGTTTGATTCCTGGTTGGGGAGCTGGATCCCACATGCCACAACTAAAGATCCCACATGCTGCAACTAGGACCTGGCACAGCTAAATAAACAAACAAAAACAAAAAACTAGAACTGTAAAATTTCTATTGGAAAACACAGGAGAAAAATTCAAATCCTTAGGACAGGCAAGGAGTTCTCAGGTATGATTCCAAGAACATGACCCAGGACTTTCCTGGTGCTTCCAGTGCAGGGGGCAGGGGTTCCATCCCTGGAGGAGAAGATCCCGCATGCCACGTGGTGCAGGAAAAAAAAAAATTCATAAAAGGAAACAACTCAATAAATTGGACTTCATTAAAATTAAGAAATTCTGCGGACTCCCCTGCTGATCCAATAGTTAGCACACGCTGCTTTGACAGGGCAAATGGAACTAAGATCCTACATGCCTTGGGGTGTGGCCAAAAGATTAAAAAAAAAATGATGAGACACCACTCTGTGTTTCGGGAAATGGTTAAATTTCTTAAAAATGACCTTACCAAGGATGTGGAGGAACTAGGACGGTCATACTGCCCGGGGAAAGTAAAATACACAACCACTTTGGGAAACAGTTTGGCCGTATCTTCAAAGGTTAAATTCACATTGACCTTATGCTCTAGACATTTCACTCCTAGTCTGTACCCAAGAGAAATTAACACAGCTGTCCATACAGAGATATATACGAATATGCACAGTTAAACCACACTCCTTCAGGTGGGACTCGAACCCAGTCACACCTCAGATGGGGACTTGAATCCACAATCCTTGACCGAGGAGGAGACTCGAATCCACTGTCTTTTAATTGAAACTGCACACCTGGTCCGAGGACTTCCTGAAGTTAGAGTTCTTCTGTCTCAGTGCAGAACGAATTCGATGAGAGCTAAGAGGTGAAGTGGCAGGCAATGAGGGAGTGTGTTAGCATAGAGTGCTTGTGACAGCTACAAGCAGGCAGGCAAGGGAGCACAGCCCCCAGAATACACTCAGATACGTTTGTATAATCAGAGAAACTGTAGGGAGGAGAAAAGACCAACTTCTTCCTCATTTTTGGGTAGATGTCAAGACCTCCATCATTAGTTCCTCCTTTAACCCTATATGGTCTAATAAGGACTGCCATGGCACTATTGAAATCATATGCCTATTAGCCAAAGGTTGGTCCATAGGGCTGCAAAGAGTGGGCTATGACTTAGCAACTGAGCACACACACAACAACATGTACTAAAATATCACCTCAGGTGTTGGTATAATGTCCTCTTTCACCTAGTTTTCTTTCCCCTTTCACCTCCATTCCTGTCTTGGCTACCTGCAGAAGTGCTACTCTTCAAGGACTACTAACTCCCTGACTTCATGTAACAAGATGTACACCTGATGCCTATTGCCTTCCGTGTTTGTGGGTTTTTTAAATTTATTTATGTGGCTGTACCAGGTCTTAGTTGCTGCACTTGGATCTGCGATTTTCCTTGAGGCGTGCCAGATCTTTAGTTACCACATGCAAACTCTTAGCTGTGGCATGCAGGATCTAGATCCCTGACCAGGGGTCAAGCCCAGGCCCCCTGCACCGGGAGCGTGGCGTCCCAGCCACTGGAACGCGAGGGAAGTCCCGATTGTGTTGTGTTTTAACTATCATGACTTTGTGGTTGAGTGTGTCTGGGGCTTCAATGTGCCCAGTCTTCCTTCAGGGCAGAGTAGATTGTTGCTGGGTTTGTTGTTGTTCAGTCGCTAAGTCATGTCTGACTCTTTGCGACCGCATGGACTGCAGCACGCCAGGCTCCCTTGTCTTTCACTATTTCCCAGAGTCTGCTCATATTCATGTCCATTGAGTCAGTGATGCCATCCAACCATCTCATCCTCTGCTGCCCCTTTCTCTTGTCCTCAATCTTTCCCAGCATGAGGATCTTTTCCAATGAGTCAGCTCTTCGCATCAGGTGACCAAAGTATTGGAGCTTCAGCATCAGTTGTTCCAATGAACATTCAGGATTGATTTCCTTCAGGATTGACTGGTTTGATCTCCTTGCAGTCCAAGGGAATCTCAAAAGTCTTTAGCACCACAATTCGAAAGCATTAATTCTTTGGTGCTCAGCCTTCTTTATGGTCCAACTCTCACATCCATACATGACTACTGGAAAAACCATTGCTTTGACTATACGGACCTTTGTTGGCAAAGTTATATCTCTGCTTTTTAATATGATGTCTAACTTTGTTGTGACTTTTCTTCCAAGGAGCAAACATCTTCTAATATCATGGCTGCACTCACCATCTGCAGTGATTTTGGAGCTCAAGTAAATAAAATATGTCACTGCTTCTACTTTTTCCCTTTCTATTTGCCATGAAGTGATGGGATCGGATGCCATGATCTTAGTTTTCTGAATTTTGAGTTGTAAGCCAACTTTTTCACTTTCTTTTTTCACCCTTATTCAGAGACTAGTTCCTCTTCAATTTCTGCCATTAGAGTGGTATCATTTGCATATCTGAGGTTGTTGATATTTCTCCGGGCAATCTTGATTCAGTTTGCAATTCACTGAGCCCCGCATTTTGCATGATATACTCTGCATATAAGTTAAATAAGCAATGTGACAATGTACAACCTTGACATACTCCCTTCCCAATTTTCAACAATCCATTGTTCCATTTCTGGTTCTAACTGTTGCTTCTTCACCTGCATACAGATTTCTCAGGAGGTAGGTAAAGTGGTCTGGTATTCCCACTTTTTAAGAATTTTCCAGTTTGTTGTGATCCACACAAAGACTTTAGCGTAGTCAATGAAGCAGAAATAGATATTCTGGAGTTCCCTTGCTTTCTTTATGATCCAACAAATGTTGGCAGTTTGATCCCTGATTCTTCTGCCTTTTCTAAACCCAGCTTGTGGTTCTCAGTTTACCTACTGCTGAAGCCTAGCTTAAAGGATTTTGAGCATAACTTTGCTAGCAAGTGAAATGAGGGCAACTGTACAGCAGTTTGAGCATTCTTTGGCATTGCTCTTCTTTGGGATTGGAATGAAAACTGACCTTTTCCAGTCCTGTAGCCACTGCTGTGTTTTCCAAATTTGCTGGCATATTGAGTGCAGCACTTTAACAGCATCATCTTTTAGGATCTGAAGTAGCTCAGCTGGAATTTCATCACCTCCACTAGCTTTGTTCGTAGTGATGCTTCCTAAGGCCCACTTGACTTCACACTCCAGGATGTCTGGCTCTAGGTGAGTGACCGCATCATCATGGTTATCCGGGTCATTAAGATCTTTTTTGTATAATTCTTCACATATTCTTGCCACCTCTTCTTAATCTCTTCTGCTTTGGTTAGGTTGTTACCAGTTCTGTCCTTTATTGTGCCCATCTTTGCATGAAATGTTCCCTTGATATCTCGAATTTTCTTGAAGACATCTCTAACCTTTACTATTCTATTGTTTTCCTCCATTTCTTTGCATTGTTCATTTAAGAAGGCTTTCTTATTGCTCCTTGCTATTCTCTGGAACTCTGCACTCAGTTAAGTATATCTTTCCTTTTCTCCCTTGCCTTTCACTTCTCTTCTTTTCTCAACTATTTGTAAAGCCTCCTCAGACAACCTCTTTGCCTACTTGCATTTCTTTTTTGCTAGGTTACTCGATTCTTTTCCTGAGTAGTTATTAGCTTACGACAGTCTCCCCAATTCCCTTAAAATTCCCTTTCTGTCTTTTATCCCTTAGCAGGATTTTGAAACTATTTCATTCTCCTACTCTGTCCCTATCAATAGGGCTTCATTTGTAAGAGCCAAAAACTGGAAGCAACCCAAGTGTCCATCTTGGTGAATGGATTGAAAAAAATTATTGTATACCCACACAATAGAATATGACTCAGCAATAAAAGGGGGTCAATTAATAACACACACAGCTTCCCTACTGATACAGTGATTAAGACTCCACCTTACAATGCAGGGGACACTGGTTCCATCCCTGGTCCCAGAAAATCCCACGTACTGCAGGGCAACTAAGCCCGTGAAAACAACTACTGAGCTCACGTGTAGCAACTACTGGAGCCCCCACACTTCAGAGCTGGTGCTTCCAAGAGAAGCCACTCCAACGAGAAGCCCGAGCTACAGCTAGAGAGTGGCCATCGTTTGCCGCAGCTAGGGAAAGCCCTCGTGTAGCAACAACGACCCAAAATAATAATATTAAAAAATAATACACACTAATGGATGAATCTCTAGATAATTATACTGAGGGAAAGGAGCCAGACAAAAAGAACGTCATGTCATGTATAATTCCATTTATATGGAAGTCTATAAAATGGCAAACTAACAGAAAGCAGATCAGAGATTGCTTGGGAACTGACATAAGAGGGCAAGGGGGAGGGATCGTAAAGAGGCATGAGGAATCGTTGAAGGCAATGGATGTATGTTCACTCTCTCATGGTAATGTACATTGCAGGTCAAAACATAAAATTGTTCACTTTGGAAACGTGTCAACTGTATGTCTGTTACACCTCAATAAAGCTGTGCAGAAAATTGTGAGGAGCCTAGAACGCTTTGTCATGCCAGAAAACAAGGAAACTAGTTGGTGTGTCAAAAAGATTCAGGTTCCAACTTAAATAGGCACCCACTGGCCAACGATGGGAAAATATGAGTATCAATTAGGATAATAATTACTGTGGATGGAAATCACAGTGGATTGAAAAAGGACAAACAGTAATACAGTGTTCAGACTGATAGACACAAATCTATGTGTTCATAATGATAGATACAAAATACGTATTCATAATGACAATAATAAACTCATTGATTAATAACCTTTGGAAGGTATTAGGGAATCAATTAATTTTTAGACTCAGTAACAGCACCACTTAGGTGCAGATATAGAGGAAAAGGAGACTGACCAGGAATTGGTTAATTGTTGAAGTTGAGTACTGACTCTATGATGGTTCATCGGGCTGTTCTCTCTACTTTTGTATATGTATGAATTTATTTGCTTGCTCGCTTGCCTCCCCAGGTGCCAGATCTTAGTTCACGCATGCCCCCCTGCATTGGAAGCGTGTGGAGTCTTAACCACTGGGCTGCCAGGGAAATTCCCCACAACAGTTTTACATTGTGCAATAAAAATGTTTTTTAACTGTGCATCAAAATTATTGCGCTAATGTGAAAAACACCGTTTGAAAATAGGGAAGAAAGACTGTCCTGCAAAATGCTGATGCTACTTGGGTGAGAGTGGTAGGATGAGTCATTTCCTCCTTCATTTCTACATTGTCTGTATTATGGCTATATATTTTTATATTATTTTCATAATGAGCTGAGCGACTAACCCTTTCACTCATAATAAACCCTAGGGGGAAAACAAAAACCTCTGTATTCTTGCCGTCCTCGTCCCCGTCTTAAAAACTCATCTGTTCTTTCCCCCAGGCTTTTGCTAAACTTCCCGCCATCTTTTCCAAGTTTACAGTATCCGGGAACTGGAAATAAGAAACTTTTGACGAATGCGGGTCAAGTCCAGCGCGCCCTAAACTTCCGCCCGCCAGCAGTCTGACCCTAGGCACACGCCCGACTCGGCACGGCGACCTCTTCAGGCGCAGCCGGGCTTCTGGACCCGCCTTCCTCGAACGCGAGGGAGACGTTTGCGCACGCGCGCGCCGAGGGCCTACATCTCCCATAGGCTCTGCGCCTCGCAAGGGCCGGCCTTGGTCGCAGAGGACTACACTACCCAGCAACTCCTTGCAATAGGCGTTTATCGGGGGGTTGGGGGGGGGCGCCAGTACAACCATTGGTTTAGCGTCTGTCGGAAGCTGTGCTGTGATTGGCCTGGAAACCCGTCAGTTACCGCCAAGCTCAGTTAAGTTTTACTGTTAGACTGCGCGAGGGGGGAGAGACGAGCGACAGGAGCCGCGCCCTCTCAGCCCGGTGAGTGACCTCTGCCTCCGCCCTCTCGCTGTCCGCTTGGAGACTTGCACCCTCATTCCCTGGGGGCGACCACACGCGCAGGTACTCACGCGGGGGCGGGGGCCGTGCCCACATGTGAGGCGTCTGACCTGAGAAGCATCTTCAGGGACGCAGGAAGCTTAACCCTGGACACACCCGGGGCACCTGTCTGTACAGTCGGGTGCACGCCTCGCGGGCGTTTTCTTGGAGCCGGGGTACAAACACAAGCCCTGGAGCACATGTGGACACCGGTGTCCATACGCGGGGACATCTGTAGAGACCCTCGGCTGAGCACGTGGGCTCAGGGGCACACGCGCTTACCGCGGGGCTCCTGCGTATCTGAACCCCAGGGGCTCCCGCAGTGAAAACGGCGTGGCGAAAGCAGACACACACCCACCCCACACACACACCTGCCTTTGTTCACTCCAAGGCACCCCTCCCACCATCTGATACTTTATTATATCATGCTTATAATCATGTTTCATGTTTATTTTGTCTCTAGATAAATATCAAGGCTTTTTGGTACAAGAAGGAAATTCTGAGCAAGCAGAAAAAGTAAGGCCACTAATGAATTGTATTCAGCAAGCCCTTTCACGTGTGTAAGACTTTTACCTTTTTGATAGAGCTTATCATATATAGTCAGGGCAATGGCACCCCACTCCAGTACTCCTGCCTGGAAAATTCCATGGGCTGAGGAGCCTGGTAGGCTGCAGTCCATGGGATCGCTAAGAGTCGGACAGGACTGAACGACTTCACTTTCACTTTCCACTTTCATGCATTGGAGAAGGAAATGGCAACCCACTCCAGTGTTCTTGCCTGGAGAATCCCAGGGACGGGGGAGCCTGGGGGGCTGCCTTCTGTGGGGTCGCACAGAGTCAGACACGACTGAAGAGACTTAGCAGCATCATATATAGTATCTTGCATGATCCTCCCAGGAATCTCGTTAGGCGGGGCCACTGTCATTCCCATTTTCCAGAAGAAAAACTGAGCCTAGGTTAAATAAACCTGCCCACGGTACATGAGCAAATCAGAAATTTGAACTCAGGCTTCTTGATCTGAGGTTTAAGATTATGACCAGCTATGCAGAGCTACTTATTTATAGAAATGCACCTTCCCTCCCTGACAGCAGGGAACTGACAGTGTTCTGTGTGACCCGAGCAGTCTCTGGGTGACCTGTGGAGAGACTGTGTCTCTCATTCACCTGCTTCACATTTAAACTGCTCCTCACAGGTGCCCTGGGAGTCACAGCTTTAGTTAGCATCAAAGAGTACTTGATGGGAAAACCGAGGTCTCCTTTGAGGGTCTGGGGAAAAGTTACCAAGGGGCAGGCACATTTCTGGCAGGGGGTGGGAGGTTTCATACCATTAGTATTTTGGGTTGTTTTTTTTTTTTTCCACGCTGCAAGGCTTGCAGGATCTTAGTTCCCAATCAGCGATCAGACCTGGGCCCCAGCTGTGAAAGTGCCGAGTCCTAACCACTGGACTGCTGGGGAAGTCCCCCATTAGACCTTGAATAAGATATTATTTTACAATACCTTGCCAGTCGAGCCCCATGGATGTGCCTTGTTAATTTTAAGGATGGATTGGAGTGCTATTTTGGTAGTTTCAGAAAAGTGAGGACTTGGGAAGATGAAAGGAGAAAAAGAAACAATAGCAGGGTGGAGGGGGTCACTGTGCACCCTGACTCTCCTGTTCCTAAAAGTATTCAAAAGTGAAAGCGAGTCGCTCAGAGTGGGGAGCCTTTCCCTTCTCCAGGGGATCTTCCCAACCCAGGGATGAAACCCAGGTCTCCCACATTGCAGGCGGATTCTTTACCAGCCTTGCCACAAGGTATTCAAGAACTAGGTTAATTCTGAAGTCTCTCTCTCTTTTTTAAGTAATTGTTTATTTTATATACTTAATATTTGGCTGTGCTGGGTCTTTATTGCTGCACGTGGGCTTTATCTGCTTGCAGTGAGCAGTGCCAGGTGTGGGCTTCTCACTGCAGTGGCTTCTCTTGTGGAGCGCGGGCTCTAGGGCGAGGGGCTTCAGCCATTGCGGCCCATGGGCTCAGGAGTTGCAGCTCCCAGGCTCTAGAGCACAGACTCGGAAGTTGTGGTGCGCCAGCCTAGCTGTTCCTCGGCATGTGGGATCCTCCCGGATCAGGGATCGAACCCATGTCTCGTGCACTGGCAGGCAGATTCTTTACCAGTGAGCCACCAGGGAGGCCCTGAAGTCTCTTTGGAAATCATTTTGTATTTTGTTTTAACTGGGGCTTGGGAGGCTGGGGGTGGGGCATAATGAATTCAGTCCATATAGAAGAAGGGAGACCTGGCCTCCCTCTTCCCTTGCCAGCTCTCCCCCAGAGGTAACCTCACCAGCCTGTCGGGGTGTGTGTCCTTGCAGACTTTCCCCCATTCTTTATACGTTGGTACAGTGAAAGTCACTCAGTCGTGTCGGACTCTTTGTGACCCCATGGGCTATACAGTCCATGGAATTCTCCAGGCCAGAATACTGGAGTGGGTAGCCATTCCCTTCTCCAGGAGATCTTCCCAACCCAGGGATCGAACTCAGATCTTCTGCATCGCAGGCGGATTCTTTACCAATTGAGTGCATGTATATCTTGCTGTTTCTCTTTTGCAAAAGAGTGGCTCGAATTCTAGTGGGGAGGAGAGGCAAGAAACAGATGGATAGAATCAATGTTCAGTATGTAAATGCTCTAAAGAAGAATAAAGCAGGATAAGGAGAGGATGTGGGCTCTGCTTTGGGGAGTTGTTTCAGGAGGGCTGCTCTGGGGAGTGTGAGCAGGGACCCTAAGCACTTGCTCTAGTGTTTATTCTTTATCTCTCCCGTTTAGCTTGAAGCTGATGGACGTTGCATGGGCCAGAGGCAGGGATGGTGGGCTATGACCCCAAAGCAGACGACAGGGATATCTCCAATGTTGAGGTGGCCGTGGCTGGGTCTGTGTCCGGACTTGTCACTCGGGTGCTGATCAGCCCCTTGGACGTCATCAAAATCCGCTTCCAGGTACCCTCTCCTGTGTTATCCGTGTAATGGGCTAGAGGATCAATTCACTCTCTTTTGCCAAAGCAGCTCCTGGGGCTTGGAGTTTTGTGAAGGAGAAGCACTTTATTGCCATCTCTGAAATTCCTCCTGCCCACCCCCGCCCACCCCCATCATCCTGACCATTTCCATTTTGATACCTAGCTTCAGATTGAGCGCCTGTCTCGCAGTGACCCCAATGCAAAATACCACGGAATCCTGCAGGCCGGGAGACAGATTTTGCAAGAGGAGGGCCCAACAGCGTTCTGGAAAGGGCACATCCCAGCCCAGCTTCTCTCCATAGGCTATGGAGCTGTCCAAGTAGGTGGCAGGGGAAGTGGCCAGGCCTCTGGGGTCACGTTGCACAATGGGGGAACCGGGGGTGGTAGGGTGGGCACCTGAGCCGCCCGGGGTAAGGCAACAGGAGGTAGTCACACACTTCCCACTTGCCTTGGTGGGGAAGCTACCTGGCAAATGGAAGACATATACCAGAAGCATCCCCTTCCCCACGTCTCCCAAGCCTGGGGACTTGGCACCCACAGAACATGAGGCATTGCGTCCAGAAGACTGTCTTGATGCCAGGCCCAGAGGGGCTTGGCAGATGGCAGTACAAACACTTTTCATTTTTTAAAGTAGAATTTTCACGTCTGTGCTTCCTGTGAACTTCCCGGCAGCGCCGTGAGGAAGGTGCAGCAGGCATTTCGTGGCTCACAGAGAGGCTGAGCGAACTGCCTGAGGCCACACAGCCCGTAGGTGGCGAGGCTAGGCTCCGGGTCCAGGCTTCTCGTCTGTTCGCATTGTTCAGCTGAGTGCCGGTTTACCCTCAGCGTGTAGTCTGTAGTTGTACAGAGGTGGTGATGAGATAGCCAGCCCTGCACCACGCTAACTGGGGGCCTGGGAAAGCGCGTCACTTCCGCTGTCTCACAGCAGTCCTTCGGTAGGCTCTGTTGTCACCCCCATTTTACAGAAGCCAAGAGAGCGTAAGTAATTAGCCCAGCCAAAGTCGCTAGGTGGAAAGTGGCCGAGCCAGGACTCCCAGCCCGGCGGCCAGCAGCAGAGCTGCCCTGCCTGTTCTTCCTGTGACATCACAGGGGTCGCTCAGGTCACATGCTCTGCAGCTCTCGCCCTGAGCCAGCGCGCAGACGCTGCATGCTGGTGGGTTCATGCAGCGACATGTGCTCTCAGCACCCCGAGCTTCTGCGAGTTGGATAGAGAAGCATCTGAGCCCAAGGGGGGCTTCCACCATGGAATATGTAATGTATGGAATTCTCCCAATGGAATTTCAGCTCCAGGGTCACGGCTCGCTGCACTGAAAGGGTGCCCAGCCTAGAATCAGACAATGGCCATCTTTTCTCAGTTGTCAGGAAACTAAGTGATGAATAGAATTTTCTTTCCTTTCTTTTTCTTTCTTTTTTTGGTCTCACTCTGTGGCTTGCAGGATCCTAGGTCCCCAACCAGGGATTGAACCCAGGGCCATGGCAGCTAGAGCACTGAGTCCTAACCACTGGACCTCCGGGGAATTCCTGAGTAGAATTTTCTTTTTTTTTTTTTTGCTCCCTTATGTGCTTGTTTATTTTAACTTGCATCCAAGATGATAGAATGATGCCAGGAGCTGAATATAGAATTCATTTTAAAAAATACCCTCCAATTCTTAGCTGCTGAAGGATGTCAGAGATAAGTCTAAAATCGTGAACTCTTGTCCGTTACTTTAGACAACTCACAGTCTAGTTTCTGAGTAGAATTTTCTGATATAAAAACTCCCTCGCATATTTCTTTAGCCCTTGGGTGTTTGGCTCTGCTCAGAGCGAAAGGGCACAGGTTCCGTGTTTATTGAATTCTGTCCCTGCTCAAGGAGAGCGTCTCCTGGTCACGGGTGGAGGGGAAGCGTCCGGGGCTGTTTGTCCATGACACTGCCACGCACCCTTGCAGTTTTTGTCGTTTGAAGCGCTGACCGAGCTGGTGCACAGGGCCAGCGTGCGCGATGCCCGCGACTTCTCCGTGCATTTCTTGTGCGGCGGCCTGTCCGCCTGCGTGGCCACCCTCGCTGTGCATCCCGTGGACGTGCTGCGCACCCGCTTTGCAGCTCAGGGTGAGCCCAGGGTGAGTGGCCAGGTCAGAAAAGGGGTGCCCGAGGGATGGGGGTTGTGCCAGGGTGGGGGCCCTTTTCCTTAAAGGGAACAAAGCTGGGGGAGGGGAGCGGGGGTCTTCAGGCCCTTCAGCCTGTCCCCGAAACTGTGGCTGCTCTCAGCACCAGACAAGGTGCTCACAGCCTCCTGAGGGGACGCAGAACCTGGCGGGGAAAGAGAACAAATACCAAATGGCCTTCCTCTGAGGCCCAGCCCTTTCGTGCAAGTTCCGAAGGCGAAAGCCTTCAGTATAGCTGCCAGCATCTGGGAGCAAGTGTGAAGAGGGCCTCCCTGCCTGGGGCAGACTTTTCCATCAGTCCCGCTTGGTCAGTGCAGTGCCTTGTGGTCCCCACAGGCAGGCAGAGTCAGCCCCGCTGGACCCCTGCAAAGAATATATAGAATATATGTCGAACAGAAGTATACTTAAAAAAAAACTGTCCGTGATCTCCATGCATGAAGATTGCATTTTGACAGTTTAAGAAGGGTTAAGTATATGCATGGGTTGCCCTGGTTGCTCAGTGGTACAAAATCCGCCTGCCAGTGCAGGAGGCTCGGGTTCAATCCTTGGGTTAGGAAGATCCCCTGGAGAAGGAAATGGCTGCCCACTTCTGTATTCTTGCCTGGAAAATCCCATAAACAGAGGAGCCTGGCGGGCTATAGTCCATGGGGGCACAAAAGAGTCAGATGGGACTGAGCTTGCAGGCACGCACGCTGTGAATCATCCAAGGTGGATTTCACACCTTTCGCAGTCCCGCACGTTTCTGTGCACTCCTTGGGAAGCCCGCGTTGTAAATAGCAGAAGGGGAGCCGCTGGGCAATCCCACCCTCGGAGTTTTGGCCCAGCATTTTCTTTGTCGTCGTGGCGGGAGAAGTAACACCCCTGGTAGCTGGTTTCTAGGCTCAGGGAAATATACTTGGCGGGCTGGGTTTTCGGGCTGAAATAACCTCGTTCATCATCACGTGTGGTGTCCAGGTCTATAAAACCCTGCGAGACGCCGTGGTGACCATGTACAGGACCGAAGGCCCCTTGGTCTTCTACAAAGGCCTGAACCCCACCTTGATCGCCATCTTCCCCTACGCGGGGTTCCAGTTCTCCATCTACAGCTCCTTGAAGCGCGCCTACGAGTGGGCCTTGCCGGCCGAAGGCAAGAAAAACGGTGAGACCACCCTCCCGGGAAAGGGGATCTGGGTCTCACTCCCCCACCACCCCACTCCCCAGCCATAGCATCTCTTTCTGAGTCAGGTAGGAAGGAAGGCTTTCCTCTAGCAGCTAGGGACACCGCAGACCTCTGAACCCCCCGCTCTAGTGCCGCTAGCAAAACAAATCCGTTCACTCACAGATTACTTTGTTTCTCTCGGCTCTCGCCACTGTTATCTCTGGCCACCGGTCATGGTTTTCATTTTTGTCCAAGGTCCAACTTGCAGACAGCCTGGTTTTGTTTAGTGTTTGGTTTGGTTTTCATTTGGGGAAGCCAGGGAGGGGCACAGGCATCCTGTTCCCTCCCGAGCATGACCCAGGTCACGTGGCAGAGCCTGCAGGCCCCGAATGCCTCCCGCTGGGGCGACGCGTGTTCCAGGCTCACGCCCCTTCTGCCACCAGCCTGTCCAGCCTGCAGTCCACCGCCCACCATCCTTGATGAAAGGGACCGCGTCTGGTTCTCTCTCTCCTGGGTTAAATTCTGAGATCAAGGATGCCTGTAGGGTTTTGTTTTAAGGCCCCGAATTAGAAGGTATAACCTTGACGTTTACCTTAGATTGCATTTCTCTCCTTTCTCCCCACTCCATCCCACATCTCTGGTCCAGGGAACTTCAAAAACCTGCTTTGTGGCAGCGGAGCTGGCGTCATCAGCAAGACCCTCACGTACCCGCTGGACCTCTTTAAGAAACGGCTGCAGGTTGGAGGGTTTGAGCAGGCCCGAGCCTCCTTTGGCCAGGTGAGCCGTACCCCCGCAGACAGCTCTGATCCTGGCCGCCCACCGGGCATGTGAAGGAGCAAGGGTCGGCTCCCCCAGCCCTCTCACCTCCAGCCTGGCCCTGGTGTCCATGGAAATGTAATCAGTGCTCGCCTTGGGGAGCACATGCACTAAAATTGGAAGGATCCAGAGAAAGGATCCAGAGAAGATCAGCATGGCCCCTGAGCAAGGGTGACACGCAAATTCATGCAGTGCTCTGGATTTAAAAAAAAAAAAATCGATCTAAGAGAGAATTGGGAAATTTGAGGGTTATAACCCAGGAGGAGCATCTCAGAAAGCTCTGAGAACTGTCCTGCCTGCTGGATGTTGAGACACAGTTTAGGTTAAGTTTTTTTTGAGACAGAGGGCTGTGCATCAAATGTTATTGACAGTTTACATAATCCGGATCTAAGCACCATCGTAGCGGGTCATGTGACCCCTTACGAGATCAAGAAGGAACGTTGTCTTTAAGGAGTTGCCTTGTCGATGCTGGGAGAATGTTGCTGTCTCTGGTTGGGCAGGTATTCCTGCCGATGGGAAAGGTCTGGTCAACACAAAATACAGATAACGTGATGCACAGTGCAGGGAGAGGGTGGCCAAAGAGCGGAGAAGGATTTTTATGTTTAGATTTGCCTTGTCTAATTTAACCTCGCACCGGGGACCCCTGAGCACATGGAAGCCACGGGCAAAGCCCTGCGTGTGTCGGGCGCCATGCAGAGACGTGGGGGAAGGCGCACTCAGCCTCTGTCTTACAAGCGTGCGGTTCGTTTGGGGACCAAGAGTTTACTCACATAAGAAAGGTCCCCAAGATATAAAGAACACAGAGAAGCAGGTTCATACTGGTGTATGGGGTTCTTTGCTTTATGCTGTAGATGTCCCAGGATAGGGGTGAATTAAATCTGACCAACTAAATTATATTTTAAATGCACTAGAAGGGTTTGCCATCAGAGAAGCCCCGTTGTGGGTAATTCTGTAATGTTAATAGTCATTCCTTATCTGCTTCGATTTTCACATACTGGGTTTTCATCTGCTCCTTGTGGCGCGCTGATTTTGTGAAAGGCGAGGGTGGTAGGCAGTGGGGCGGTGCGGGGTGGAAGGCAGGGCTGGGTGACTTCTGGGCTTCTCCCTCTGGAACCTGGGACCCTGGGATGTCACAGCAAGAAGATGTCACAGCACAACGTGACTGAAAGACGGCAGAGGAGCGAGAGGGCATGGAATGGGAGTCAGGAAGGGAAGAGTGCACGCCTTACTCAGGGAGAGAGAAAGAAGTGGGTTTACAAATTATGGTACAGTTTCTTTGTAGAAAACTTCAGAGATGTTAGACAAAAAGGAAGATAAAATCCCAGGTAAATCCAACACCACCCACCCCGAGAGGATCACACAGAACCTTTAGCTGTAGTAGTTCTCTCTCTTCCTTCCTCTCTTTCTCTGTCTCCCTTCCTTTCCCCCCTCTCTTTCTCTTATTGAAGTATACTCAATTTGCAATACTAAGTTAGTTTCAGGTGTATAGTGTAGTGATTCAACATTTTTATAGTTTATATTCCACTTAATTATAAAATAATGGCGACATTTCCCTGTGCTGCACAGTATATCCTTGTTGCTTATTTATTTATTTCTTGGCTCTGCGTGGAATCTGTTTCCCAACCAGGGATCAAACCCGCACCGCTTGCAGTGGAAGCATGGTCTTAACCACTGCACCTCCAGGGAGGTCCCACGTAATTTATTTTAAAAGGGTTTGTTTGTACCTCTTAATCCCCTGCCCCTCGCCTGCTCCTCCCCGCGTCCCTCTAGTTACCAGTAGTTTTTTAGATTCCACACATCGGTGATAACACACACCATTTCCCTTTCTCTGACTTATTTCACTAAGCATAACATAACACCCCCTGGGTCAATCCACGCTGCTGTTTTGTTTCTTTGCAGAAGAAAACGTGGACATTTTAACAAAAATGGGGTTGTACACAAGGTTTTATAACCTCCTCTTTCCACTTACCAACTTGGTTTGAAGAGATGGTTTGAATTTGGACAGGGAGAGCTGGTGAGAGACCAGGACACAGGAGGGAGGCCCTGCTCCCAACGGAGATGTAGTGTGAGCAGGCGTGGCTGGAGGGGGGCCGTGTGAGTGGACCAGTGGGCGATAAAGGCAGATCAGGGAGGGATGCTGAGGCCAAATGGTGGAAGGCCCTGAACACCAGGCCACGTGGCTTGGACTGGATTCTTCATCATCATCGTCGGGAGTTCCTGGAGCTTTGGGGGTTGAGCAAGGCTTGAGCCGAGCTGTGTCTTAGGGACACAGCAGCTGTCTGTGGTCAAGTGGAGGTGGCCAGCCTGGTGACACCTGTCAGGCTCAGAGCTCACAAGGACCAGATTCAGATCTACTGCCCAAGGTGGGCAGGGAGTGATGGGGCACACGGTCAGAGCACCTCTGGGAAGAGGGTCCAGAGCTCTCACTGGGTCCTTAAAAGCCTCAGTCCGTGGGAACTTCCCCGGCAAAAAGGAGCTCTGTCCAGTGCTGATTTCCACGCCCCTCCTCTGTGAAGCCTGAATTAGCCCAGCTGGAAGAGAAAGAATGAGGTTCACTTCTTCCGTCTCCTTGGCATTCATTCCTTCTTCCAGCAGCTATCTGCTGGGAGCTTGAATGTGCCAGGCCCTGTGTTGACAGAAGAACAGAGCTCACATCCACGTGTCCACCCCCTGCTCTCTCCTCAACCAGGGTACTCTTCCTCTCCCCAGGTGCGGAGCTACAAGGGCCTCCTGGACTGCGCCGGGCAGGTGCTGCGAGAGGAGGGTGCACAGGGCTGCTTCAAAGGCCTGTCCCCCAGCCTGCTGAAGGCCGCCCTCTCCACTGGCTTGGTGTTCTTCTGGTACGAGCTCTTCTGTAACTTCTTCCATCACATGAGGAAGGCAGACAGCTAGCCTCGAGGGCAGGAAGGGTGGCCTGTGGTCTTCCCCTCCTGGAAGTAGGCTCGATCAACGGTCTCCTGTTGCACAGAGAGGCGCTGCCTGGTCCTTCCCTCCAGGACAGCTGTCTCGGGCACGAAGAGCCATCGGGATTCCACTGGAAGGGCACCGGGAGGCCCATCAGGAGGAGCTGGACGTTCGTCCTCTGTCTGGCAGACACTGGGGGCAGCAGCTGCCCACCTGCTGAGCCCAGCTGCCCAGAGAGCCCTCCTGACTCTGAGCGGGGCCGCAGGGTGAGCGTGAGGCTGGGACTGGGCCCGGTACAGGGTCCCCACGCTTACTCCCACCACCTATTTAATAGACGTTAAAGCTGAAAGCAGTCTTTCCCCTCCACCTTCCCTACCAAATCACATCCCTCCTCCCAAAGCTGGAGGAAGGGAGCCCTGCCTTCCCTGCATTCTACTTTGCTCCGCAGTTGTGTCCCTCAGGCAGCTCTGTTTCTAGTTCTAGGGGAAGAATCCTAGAAGTAGCCGAATTGGTCTCTTTATGTAAAAACTCCACCATACTCAGATCTCCATGTCTATAAAGGCACCGCTCAGGCTGTTCTCTCCCTGGGTGGGACTGGTCCCAGCCCGTGGGCCTCTAGGGAAAGCTGATCCCAGCGGCGCCACTGGCAGTGGGGGTGTGCTGACGGGGCGGGGGTGTGGGTAAAGGCAGCAGCCCTCTGCCTCAGTCTCCCAGGATCACTCTCTTGCTGGAGGCTGGGTTAGCCCTCCTGAGTGGGTGGGAGCTTAGGCTGGGCCAGTGGGCATCAGCTGCCCGCTTGTGAGCTCCTGGGTCCAGCATGGCCTGCAGGAAGGGGTTGAGCAGGCCGCCTGCTGTGGGGACCCCCGGTGCCCAGGCAGTTGCCAGGCACAGGAACCCACAGTCTAGACACAGCCAGTGGTACGAAAGGAGAAGAGAGTCACAGAAAAACCACTCCCTGGGAAGCATGGCCCTAGAGGTTGGCTGTGCAGGGGGAGCCCCGCTCAGGACTGCTCCCCTGACCTCACCTCGGCTCTAGCTCCAGCCTTTGCACTGACAGCCGAGGAAGGTGGCAGCGAGGAGCAGCTGTGGGTGAGCGTCATGGCTCTCCCGGGGTCCTGGGCCTGTTCTCACCATTACCGTGTCCTTTCTGGTCTGGTACCTGGAATCCTGGAACCTCCATGCCCTTGGTTGCTGATTATGAAGGGCCACGTGTGGCTAGAGGGTGTCTGGCAGTCAAGGCTTGCGGCTGCCCAAGGGGGCCGCTGTCCGAATGTATTTTTTGATATCCATGGAAGTAAACTTTATTCTCTTCAGCTCTCTGCTCATTGGTTTTCTTTCTCAGCAGCTGAGGTTCTCTTCCTCGATCCATTTTCTGGTGACCACTTTGGCAGCTCTGTGAGCAGGAGAAGCGAGCCCTGGATACAGAAATCACCATCAACACATCTTTCTTGTCCAAGCTACAGGAAAAGGCAGTTCTTTCCCAGCCTCTCCTGTATGCCTTCCTGCGGTGCAGGGTTGACCTCCGACCTGGCCCTGTGTGGGCTGCTGAGCCCACACCTCTCCCCAAGCCCAGACCAGGACAGACTGAGCCAGGCACTTGCTCATCCATCAGTCAGGACGTGGATGTGTTTACACAGTCATGTCTGACTCTCTGTGACCCAGTGGACTGTAGCCTGCCAGGCTCTGTCCATGGGATTCTCCAGGCAAGAATACTGGAGTGGGCTGCCTTTTCCTTCTCCAGGGGATCTTTCCCCACCCAGGGATTGAACCTGGGTCTCTTGCATTGCACGCAGATCCTTTGCCGTCTGAGCCCCCGGGGAAGCTCAATGTCAGGGTCACACTCCCAACTCCTGGGGCACCAAAAGTTGGCAAACGGACCCCTTTCTCTTGGGTTGATTCATTGATTGTCAATTTATTTTACCAATATCGTTTGCACTTGGAGTGGGGCTTCGTGGAACTCGATCTAGCCCTGACGGCTTCCTCGCCTTCTCTACCTCGGGTAGGGGCGGTGGGGCGCGGAGCCCGGGCCTACCGCCTGTGAGTTCGGCCCCTCCTGCCGTCTGCTCTGCGCTCCCACCTTGCTCCCCGCGCCTGCCGCCCGGGCTGCGGACCACGCCCCCCGCAGGCCCCTCCTACGCCGCTGGCCGGCCCGGTTCCTGACCCGGTTTTAACCTCAGCCCCGGCGTGGGGCGGGGCAGGGTGGGTGCCACTGCTCAAGACCGAGGGCTTCACGCAGGCCGAGGAGCAGGTCCGACCCAGCGCCTGCGAGCCGGCGTGGTCCCGGACAGGCCCGGGGAGAACGAGGTGAGGAGAGGAAGGGGGCGGTGGGGGCACGGGTCGCGGGCGTCCTGCGCCGTCCCACGCCGGGAACCTCTGAGCTGGCGCGGCCTGCTGGCGTGGGCAGCGTCGTCGGGGCTCCGGCAGGGGGCACTCGTACGCTGCCCCACCCAGGCCCCGCCCCGCCGCCCGAGGCCCCGCCCCGCCGCCCGAGGCCCCGCCCCGCCGCCCGAGGCCCCGCCCCGCCGCCCGAGGCCCCGCCCCGCCGCCCGAGGGCCCCCCCACCCCAGCGCTAGGAAATGACCTCAGCGGCGCGAGGCGCCGGCGGCCCAGCCTGCAGCGCTGCGGACGCGGGGCGCGCTCACGATGTCGACCGAGCGGCCTTCGGGCACGCGGGCGCGGCGCCGACGCGGCAGGTGGGTCCCCGGCTCTCTCGCCACCCCTACAGCTCGTGGGACACCGGACGGCGGGCTCCAGTGAGCCGCCGGGAAGGGCATTCCGGACTTAGGAAAGCTGCCCAGGTCTGGAGACCCTTAAGATCCGCTCCTTTGGCCGGGGGGAGAGGCACCGAGTCCGGAGGGGAGACTCCAGCGGGGACCACCTTTGGGGGCCATGTCACCGCTCCCCCCTCCTTAAGAGGAAGGCTCAGAATGGAGCTCAGGACTCTCAGCACTGTCCCCCTCGTGAGAAGGCAGGGCCAGGTTTCTTGCCCCTCGGGAGGCCAGTTTAACCAATCCGTCCCGGGGAGAAACTGGCTGGTACAAGGGGAGTCAAGGCGGCACCCAGCTCTCTGGCCGGCCCCAGCCCGGGACTGGGCTTTCTGGGGTGAGGACTCTGACATAAGGGAGAGGGTTGCGGAGAGGGGCTTCGAACCCTGCTGGGACAGATGCCCACAGCCTGGAGCCCCGGCCCTCTCACTCGCCGGGAGCCGTGGTGGACCAGTAGCTTCTGGGTCGTCTTATACAGGCGAGGAAAAGGTCTGATATCCACGCATCCACCCCCTCATCTCAGTGCACCCGATCCCACCCCAGCTTTGGTATCAGCTGAGAATATCTCTGAGGCAGACTAGAGGGCAGACACATTCACCCTTCATCTCTTTACTCTTGTGTAATCCCAGAGACTATCAGGATTCTTTAACTGAGCAGCAGGTGCCTGGCTGGTGCCCAGTCTCCACTAGAAGCCAAGCTTGGTGGGCGCCCAGCCAACCCCTGAATGCCATGGACTGCCCAGCCCTATCCAGGGCCCATAGGGCTGAGAGCCCTGCCTCCGCGTTCCACACCTAAGACCTCTCCATTCGCCTCTCCCTCCACCCAGGTGCTGTCCTTAGTCCCACCCCAGTAAAGAGCTGCTGCACCTGGATAGTCATGGGGGAGCCCAGTAAAGAGGAGTATAAAATCCAGTGTTTTGATGCAGAGACCCAGCAGCTGCTGAAGACAGCTCTAAAAGGTGAGCATGGGGAGCCCCCTGAGCCTGGCTCCAGAGCACCAGAGAGGGACAGGACCGGAGGACTGGGCTGACCCTGGGAATGCACCACCCTCTCCCTTCACTTTCTGAGAGCAGGAGTCCGCAACATAATTCTGGAACTGGAAGACATTTAGGCCAGTATTTGGGAGTATGAATCATAGATCATAGTCACCCCTCAGATTGTAAAGTGTTTTTAAAGTACCCAGGAAAGGAGGGTGAGGCACAGAAAACCCAGTTCCTGCCCCTTAAGTCCTTATGCTGGACCTGGTTTCTGCATTGCTGCAGCCCCTCTCTTGAATATGCGGAGCTGCCTGACGTGGGACAGAAGATGGAGTGTTCTGCTTGGCAGAGGAGCTCCACTAACTGTCCTGGGCCAAGGCCCTCCCGCAGCACTCAGGACAGAAGTTTGACTCAGCGAACGATTAGCAATGCCTGTAGCGTGCCAAGCTAAGCCTGCAGAGAGGCTCTCCCTGGCCTGCTTTTGTCAGGGATTCATGTATGTGTTGTAAGAACACTTTCTTCCGTAAAATGGCTGTCAGTGTTCCATCTTCAACCTAGTGCCAGGAAAAGACATGTCCTAAAAAAAACGAGCGCTCTTTGACTCTTTATCAGCCACACAACCCTGTTTTCTCTGATTGGGCCACCAGGAGCTCATGGCTGCAGCTGCTCCTGTGTGATGTTTCCTCTGTTTTCTGATCTCTTTTTTTTTTTTGGCCACACTACATGGCTTGCAGGATTAGTTCCCTGACCAGGGATCCAACCTGCGCTTCCTGCAATGGGAGCAGAGTCCTAAACACTGGACCTCTGAGGAATTCCCCCTTCTGGTCTCTTTCAGTTCAGTTCAGTCGTTCAGTCATGTCCAACTCTCTGCGCCGCCATGAACTGCAGCACGCCAGGCCTCCCTGTCCATTACCAACTCCCGGAGTTTACCTGAACTCATGTCCATTGAGTCGGTGATGGCATCCAACCATCTCATCCTCTGTCGTCCCCTTCTCCTCCTGCCCTCAATCTTTCCCAGCAGTGGAAGTATATAATGGGAGTGCTCGTCAGTGAACACCTCAAATCCTTTAGAAGCAGGTGGAGGCATATATAACTAAGCAGCTCTAGACTCCCCACCTGTCTTTACTCTAGATCCAGGTGCCGTGGACTTGGAGAAAGTGGCCAATGTGATTGTGGACCATTCTCTGCAGGACAGTGTGTTCAGCAAGGAAGCAGGACGCATGTGCTACGCCATCATTCAGGTTGGGTGGGGCTGGTAGAGAAGGGGAGATGCTTTGAGGAAGGTGCTTCTGAAGTGGGCAGAGGCCAGCAGGGCAGAGATGTGAAGGGCTGGCCTCAGAGGCAAGAGAGGAGGAGGACAGCAGGGAACTCGGCCTGGGAAGCTTGGGCCCTGGGACTGCCCTTCCCTTTCCCTGGCTCACAGGCAGAGAGCAAGCAAGCGGGCCAGAGTGTCTTCCGCCGTGGACTCCTCAACCGGCTGCAGCAAGAGTACCAGACTCGGGAGCAGCTTCGAGCCCGCTCCCTGCAGGGCTGGGTCTGCTACGTCACCTTTATCTGCAACATCTTTGACTACCTGAGGGTGAGGCCCCGCCAGCCACACCCCGTGCAGCAGAGGCGACCCACCTGTCTCCTGCGTCTCTAAGCCAGTGCTCTGTTCCTGCTCTCCCCCCGCAGGTGAACAACATGCCTATGATGGCCCTGGTGAACCCCGTCTACGACTGCCTCTTCCGGCTGGCCCAGCCCGACAGCCTGAGCAAGGAGGAGGAGGTGAGTGGCCCTGGCACCGAAGACTGTGGAGATGGGCTCAACTTGTAATGCCTGCCCCCATCCATGGAGACTTTCACCTGTGGGGCAGGAACCTGGTGGGGGTGTTCATGGCCTGTTAGGGTTACAGGACAGGTGCTAGGTCTGGGATTTATCCAGAACACAGCACAGATAGAACCTCCTGGTTCAGAGGCTGTGTTCCCAGTAGGAAAGCAACTGTGGATACTGGTGGCCCGGAAACCAAACTGGGGTGGGGGGCAGGAGGGCAGGGGAGTGGGCCTGAGAAGCAGTTTGGGGACGGAGCCTTCCTCCACCTGGCCCAGGTGAGAGATCTGAGGCAAGTCTTTGAGCTTGTTCCTTTCACGTGAGGCAGAGACAGTGCCCACCAGGTCGTGTGAGGATGAAGGCGGGGAAACGTGTGCACAGGCCAAGCCTGGAGCCTGGCACACAGCGAGCTCTCAGTAAATGGCTGCTCTGTGTGACGGAGCCGTGCCTGGGGTCACCTCCCGCTGCCCCTGCAGGTGGACTGCCTGGTGCTGCAGCTGCATCGGGTCGGGGAGCAGCTGGAGAAGATGAATGGGCAGCGCATGGATGAGCTCTTTGTCCTGATCCGGGATGGCTTCCTGCTCCCAGCCGGCCTCAGCTCCCTGGCCCAGCTGCTGCTGCTGGAGATCATCGAGTTCCGGGCAGCCGGCTGGAAGACCACCCCGGCTGCCCACAAGTATTACTACAGCGAGGTCTCCGACTAGGCCTCCAGGCTTCCTCCCCAGCGGCGCCAGCCTTTCTTGTGCCCACCTTCCAACCTGGCAGCGGAGTCTTCACCTCTGCCAAAGACTTCTTCCCTTCCAGACTTTCAGGAGCACCCGAGATGTTTCCCACTTAATGCAGTGGCCCTGCCCTGAGCACCTTCCCTCCGGGTCCAGGGTTGGGGAAGACACAGGCACACCTGCCCTGCGGTCCCACCAGCCTTTCTCTCCCCTCACCGCTGACCTGGGAACTCCTGACAAGCACTGCCCTGTGGAACCACCGGTGCAATAGCTAGCTTGGTGCCTCAGATTCCCCATCTGTAAAATGGGTGCCCAGAGCCATTGGTGGGGACACTTAAGGATATCAAAGGGGATAAGCAGAGTCACACCAGAAACTGCTTTTTATACATTCTGTAAAGGACCACTTTAGAACCGAGCGTATTTCCTCCAGTTGGTTTTAATGAATCGTAATACCACATCACGTGTTACACCAGCTCAGGACGAGAATTTTCTAATAAACTCTTTCTGATACTAAAATTGCTTCTTCTCATATCACCCAAAGGTCCACCCCAAGCTGAAGGAAAAGAAGGCTGGGTGAGCCCTAGGTTTCTTAGGAAATCCAACTTCGTATGCCCCCTCTTTCCAAGGAGATGGGACAGAGAGAGCGAGTTCCAGCCTCCAAAGAAATGATGAACAGGCAGTAAACGTGTGGCTCCGTCCCTGGTAGGAGGCCCGCCTGGCCTTAAGAGGGAACGGCTCCCTTAACCCGCAGGCTCACACCGTTTCCGGCAGCAGAGCGTGCTGCCGTCTTCCCGACTCCTCGCGCACACTACCACCAGCGGTAGTGGGCCAGTGCACGGTTGGCCTCGGCCATCTTGTGCATGTCATGCTTTCTCTTGATCACAGGGCCGCGGTTGCAGAAAGCCTCCAGCAGCTCCTGAGACAGCTTCTCCGGCATCAGCATCCGCCGGGGCTTCTTCTCCCTGCACTCAGTGATCATCCACTTCATGGCCAGGAAGCGGCGACGCCGCTCAGCCAGCGGAACGGGGACCTGGGCAAGACGGGACAGGGCAGGTTAGTCTGAGAACTTGCTAGGACTGCAGCCTCCTTGAGTAGCCACATGTCCACTCAGGGCCAGCCCTGGCAAGGGTGCTGAGGAGGAGGGCCTGACTGCTCCTCTCTGAGCTCCTCTCACCCCTGGCTGACCTCAGTGCAGCAGACATCACAGGCGTTCATCAAACAAACACTTCTTGAGCACTGGCCTTTTTCACCTCTAAAGGGAGTTCAGCCAAGTTGATAAAAGCACCACTGGGCAAAGCCCTGTCAGCTGGCATGACTTAGCCAACACAGATCATGAGCGCCTAGAAACAGGTACCTCTTGTCCCAAGAATCATTTGCCAGGCCCCTACTATGTGCCAGGTACTACGCCAGACCCTAGGGACACAGGCATTGAGAAAGTCTCTACTCTGTGAGGTTTACACTGAAAAAGGAAAGACAAAACAAATATATATATTAAATAAAAAAAGGAAAGAACACCCACTTATGACAACGAAGTATAATTAAATGCTAGCTTCCCTGGTGACTCACACAGTAAAGCCACCTTCTGCCTGCAATGCAGAAGACCTGAGTTCAATCCCTGGGTCAGGAAGATCTGGAGAAGGAAATGGCAACCCACTCCTAAAATCCTTGGCTGGAGAATCCCTTGGACAGAAGAGCCGGGCAAGCCCCAGTCCACGGGGTTGCAAAGAGTTGGACATAACTGAGCGACCAACACTTCACCTAGTTCATTTGAACAGTGATGAAGCGTCAGTCGAACACTACGTTAGACACTGATGTATAAAGATGAGGCATAAACACGGCTCCTCACCATCAGAAACTTACACCTTGGACACAGGATGCTGGACAGAAGGGGCAATGGGGGAGGTACTGTGGGCCTTCTAAAGAGGTCACGTAGATACTTTTTTGGCTCTCTTCATCTTCTGCCTGTAATCTTCATACCATAGGACTGGGATGAGAAGACCTTGGCACTCTGCAGTCCCAAAAAAGCTATCAATCTTGGCCCAACTCTAAATACCCCCACTCTACCCCCACCGTTTGACACACGAGCAGTGCTGCTTTCCCATCCTGACCACGCACCTGGTAGAAGTGGCCCCCCTTGAGGATGGGTACCAGCCCAATCACAGGCTCACAGTTTTTCAGTGCTTGATGGAAGATGGTGTAAGGGTTGCGTTCAACGGTTGCTTGTTCCTCTGCAGAAGCAGCATGGTACTTCTCAAACTGCTTCCTTTTCACAGCTTCCAGGGTCTGCAAAGGGATACAGTGGAAGAGGATGCCCAGGGTCTCTAAAGGGTTCACCCAGCTGGGCTAGGACCCTGCCCTTTATTCCCATCATCCTGTTCTTCTATAGCTGCCCAACTATTCCCTTAGTACTTCTGAAACAAAAACCCTGGACCAGGACAGAAGAATGAGCTAACATTTGTAATGTGGGGCTGGGGGACGGCAGTGGTTGACTCCTGTAGGACTTCTTAAAGCCTCCACGCCCACATATAAATACAGAGAAACTCATTTTAATGACAGGTACAGAATCCATTGTTTTTTGTGTTAAGATAAAAAAACCAAACACAAAGCTATGGGGAAAACAAAGATGACAGAGAGAGGTACTGTTTACCTGTGTCATGAGTGATCTGGCCAGTATTTTGTTTCCTCCTTTCATCATCATATTGGTGAATTTACTTTAAGAAGAAAAAGATGTTTAGGTTCCCAAGGCTGTCACTGTAGATCCTTCCGCCTTCCCCCGTATAGTCCCACTCTGTGGAACAAGTTTGTTTTCTGCTAACCTGATCACTGGGTCTTCAAACACAGAGCTTGTTTTCGTGGCTGGGGCAGCTTTAATAACCTGAGTCTTCCTGAGCTCCCGCTCATACGTCTCCTCCTCAGTCAGCTGGGCCAAGGGCTTGCGGTAATATTCCTTGTCAATCTGGGGATCCTGGTACTCAGGGCCATAGCGGCTCCACCTCACCTGGGTTAGCCTGGGGTGGGGGGAAGAGGAAGAAGAGGGCAAAAGCTGACTCAAGTGAAAAGGGTTGACTTAACAATAGGCACGTATGCCAAACCGCCGCCAAGCGAGCAGCGGGGAGACCGCCGGCCAAAGCTGAGCTGCAGTAATTCTGGCTCTTGTCCCAAGAGGTAGGAGGACCTCCCCTAAAGAGGCCAGGAAAGTCTGCTCCTCAAGTGCCAACAGTAAGGCCAGGCTCCTGAACTTCAAAATAGACAATCCGCCTATGCATCTCTCCCCCCACCTCCCAGCAAAGAAAATCCCAGTTCTGAGTTTTACAACAAGATCGCACTTTCAGTTCCAAGTAAGAATTCCTCAGGCAGGGAGCAACTACTAAGCTTTCAGATTGACCCAAACTCACGGAGGGGGTTAAAGAGGATTGAACTCAGTTATCCCGGCCTCCCTGGCTCTCTCCAGGTCCCTGCGAGTCTTGCCTGTGGCCCCCTCTTTTCCTCCCCAGCAGGTCTCTACGTGACGACCCAAGAGGACTCCCAGCTGCCCGCCACCCTCTCACCCTGGAAGCCGCAGGACAGCTATCCGCACGCCGAGAGCCAAGCCGGACCACCCTCGCGAAACCTTCGCCGTGGGGGCAGCCATCTTGGCTGCCAGCAGGACCCCACGGAGACTGCCCTCGGCGTGCCTGAGCGAGTGACTAAAGACGGGGGAAAGGAGCTAGTAGGGTCCTAGCTCTGCGCATCACCCTGTTAATCTGGGCCTGAAGAGTCTCTCACTCCGAGGTCTAAGGCGGAGAGTCAAAAAGGAAACGTTCGCCCTCGCATTATCCGTCGCAGCCTGGCAAGATCCTAGGCGGCGGCGCTTGGTCTTCTCAGGTCCCTATGCAGGCCCCGCCCCGGCTCCTCGTCTCTCTCAGGTTCTCGCGAGGTTTGAGGCCGCTGGGCCGGCCCGGGCGGCTGCAATATGGCGGAGGCGGAAGGGGAGAGTCTGGAGTCCTGGCTGAGTGAGTATCCACGGCCGAGTCTGTTCGCGCTCGAGCCGCCCCTCTCCCCAGCCCTCGACCCCCTCCCCCGGCCCTGCGGTGGCGCCGCCCGCTAGCCCGCGCCAAGCCTCGCACGCGCCGCGAGCGCCCCGGGATCGCGCCCGTTCCTCAGCTGGGCGGCCCGGCCCGTGCTCTCTGAGCCGCGGCGCCTCCTCTCGCTCCTGCGCGCTGCGCCGTGAGCTCGGGCCCCGCGGGCTCCGCGAAAGCGACAGCCAAGTGCTTCGGGATGACATGCATCGGCGTTTTGGGGAAGCTGTGGTGGGGCCGCGCAAGGCCGTGACTCCGGGACCCCTGCGCTCTTCCGACCCAGGGGAAAGCTCCGAACTGGGGCTGAAACTCCGGGAGCGGTGGGTGGTGCTGAGCATACCCACATAGCTTCAGAATTTTGACCGTGTATTCCAGGAGAAGTGACTGCTTCGCGCAGGCTGAATGTTTGAGGTGAAAATAATCCAGAGAGAGAGAGGTAAAAAAGAGTACTTTTCCCTGCAGTAACCGAAACATGATGAAAGCTCTGT
The DNA here is from genome assembly GCF_002263795.3 of Bos taurus. NCBI lineage: Eukaryota > Metazoa > Chordata > Mammalia > Artiodactyla > Bovidae > Bos > Bos taurus. Next base: position 56,227,220 of record NC_037346.1, read on the forward strand.
TGGGGGACCCTTCTCCCCACCCGTCCCCCCGCATGTCTTAACGAGTCATTCGTTGGTAAACTACTCAGCAAAGCTGAGAGACGCAGCCTGATACTGTAGTTCTAGCGGCCTATTGCTATGATTGCTCATTTATATTGCTATTGAGGAAATGCAGGTTAACCATAGCAGGTTGCATTTGGCCGAAGGGTTAGTACGTTGAGTTTACTAAGTATGGGCTAGAGGAGGCTCCTGGAGGCCTGTTTAAGTGAAGACAAATTGGGCAGGGTGATAAGACATGCTGGAGCCTAGACGCTGCCTCGTGCATTGTCAGTTATTTACTGGAGCCTGCAGCCTCTTGAGGGGTGATGCCCGTTTCCTCCAATTGCCTGATTCCCCTTGATAAGAAACCCTGTTCAGGTGGTTGAACGCAGGTTACATTTGCAAGGTCTGCAGTTGCGGGCAGGTCACAGCCTTCTGTGTGTATGGAGCTGTTCTCCCAGGAGCTCAGAGTGCTCCAAAGACACTCATTTACCGAGAATCCTAGCAAAGGAGGCACTAGTGTCACAGTGTCACAAAGGAGGACACCTTGGCCCTAGTCAGGTCACTTGCCCAGAGCCACCCAGCTGGATATAAATGACCTCAGCTGAGTCTAATAGGCGAGGTTTAGAGTTTAGACCTGTTTTGGGGGGAGAGGGAGGGTGTCTGTAAAGACCAGAGCTCAGACTGGCCTTTGGCCCTTTCCTGTTACTTAGACTGACGTTTTGGGCAGGTCTCAGGTCTCCCCGCCTCTCCCCCAGTTCTGCTCCCAGAACCCTCTGCTCAGGTCACTGCACTGCTGCCCCCTCTGCCTCGCTGTGACTTCCTGGTATTCTTCCTTGCTTCACCTTCTTCAGCTGGGTGTTCTTGTGCCAGCAACACACGTTCCTCTCCTTTCCTGAGAGCCTTGTTCTCCTTTACATGCTTTGAAACCCATCCCAGCATCTCCTTCCCCACAAACCATCTCTTAATGACTCCAGCCTTCTCTAAAGTCCTGTCATTACTGCAGTTAATCAGTGCTTGATGAGTACCTGCTGTTAGAGGTGTTAACGAAAACTAAGTTCAAAGTCTGCCTTCAGTACTGGTGCTGGAGTGGATAAAGCATTTTTAAGTGAAAAAGCAGGAACCATAAATGCTGAAATACAGACAGTTTATTTTGGGAAATTGGGGATAAGTGAAATGGGAGATGGTTCTCCCAGTGGGGAGATGGCACTTGAGCTAGGCCTTAAAGAATGGGAAAATAGGCTAAGGAAACAGCAGACAGTGGTGTGGAGGGAGCAGGCCGTGTTTGGGGCATGCAGTAACATACGTTTGATTCAAGCAGGGCGTTCCTGTGGGAATGTGGGAGAGAAAGCTGGGAAGAGCCAAACTCTGGACCGGCTCTACTTCCACCCGAAGAAGTCTGTGTCTCCAGTTAAGAGGTTCCCATTCATACTGTGCCTGTTAAGTCAGTGTTCTGGGAAGGTTCCTATAGGTGTTCTGCATAGGATGGATTGGAGCAGAAGTTCTGGAAGCAAGTGAGAAATCAGGAGGTCAGGGCAGGAGTAAGAAAACAATTTTAAAAAGACACTGGGGTTTCCCAGATGGCTCAGTGGTTAAAAAAAAAAATCTGCCTACCATTGCAGGAGAGGTAAGAGACTCCGGTTTGATCCCTGGGTCAGGAAGATCTCTTGGAGTACAAGAAGGCAACCAATTCCAGTATTCTTGCCTGGAAAATTCCATGGACAAAGGAGCCCGGTGGGCTACAGTCCATGGGGTTGCAAAGAGTCAGACACGACTGAGTGAGCACAGCACACAAAAAGACATTGAGGTGAATTCCCTGGCAGGTCAGTGGTTAGGACTCCGCGCTTTCACTGCCGAGGGCCAGGGCTCAATCCTGGTAAAGGAGCTAAGACCCTACAAGCCTCGAGGGGAAGAAACATAGTAAGGACATGGAGAAGGAAGAGATCAGGACTGACTAGTGAAAACGGATGAGGAGAGGGAAGAAGGAGCCTTGAGACCTGGGTGCCTGGGGTTGGGGCAAAGGGAGCTTTGGAATGGTGGCACCATTTATAGAAATACGGAAGTCAGGGAGGAGGAACGATGAGTGTTTTTAGACTCGTTTCTGCACCAAATGAGCACTTCTAATTACACTCTGTCTTGTTTTGCTCCGGTTGTTTCTCGTGTGTTGCCTAACCTCCTCAGGGTAGCATCCGAATCTTGTACTTTTCCTGTAGTTCCTCCAGGGTCTAACTTGTCTGCTTAGTTTTCTGTGGCTGTTTAACAAAAGACTTGGTGGTTGACTAAGTCTCCCTTGATTCAAGACCTTCGCACTAAAGTTTGCCGCTTGACTTCCCCTGCATCCTTATCCTTGCTCCGTGGAACTTGTCACTGGACTGTTTGAGCCGTGTTGGGGCGGGGTGGCCATTGCCGTTCCCCTCCCTCCTGGACCAGAGGTCCCACAACAGTCATGGCTAGTTGAAAATGAGAGCAGGATGTATAGAGGCAGAGACACGGACTAGCACAAGGCTGTCACCAGAGACCCCAAAATAGAAACCTGGAGGCCACAGGGGCGGTTCTGGAAGGCAGGATCCACAGGGGAGGCCCTGGCGTCACCTCTGTTGCAGGTGAAGGAGAACGTTGAGTGGGTGGTGGGTGTGTGCATCTGTCGGGAGGCGGTGGGCAGGCGGGGCACCTGAGTCACCCCAAGTTATCTCCAGAGGTTCTTGCAGTTCCTGTGGGTGACTGAGGTCTGCTGTCTCAGCTGGCTGGAGAGTGGGGGGAGATCCTCAGAAGTGGGGCGAACCGTGGCTGAAACTGGGGCTGTGTGTTCATGTGTAGGCCAAGAGCTCCCTGCAGGTTTGCGGTGGAAAAGTCTATTGGGGGACAGGAAGTGGGATTCTCAAGCTGTCAAATGAAAATGAGAAGTAGGTGGGAGCGTTCCTGGAAGCAGAAATGGAGTCGTGGCAGCCCTGGGCAGGGCACGTTTTTGCTGAACGCCCGTGGCTTTGTGTCCGTGTGTGGGGAGGGGAGGGGCTGTGCGCATGTCCCCTGTGTCTGTGACATCTTTTCCAGTGGCAAACAGTGGAAGGCGTGTGACTGCTCCAAAATGATTATAGTGACAGGGGCAAGTATGCTCCTCAAACCAACTTATTTTTGTATCCCACACCCTCTTAATGTCATGTGAGAACTCCAAGCATCTCAAATGCTAGGGATTAGTAACAAAGTCACGCTGACACCTGAGAAAATTTTAGGCACCTGGTGGGGGGAGACTCAGGGCTTCTCTGGAGGGTGACAGCTAGTAGGTCCCTGTGGCAACAAATAGCCCCTCTTGATAGAATTAATCTCCCTTCCCTCCAAGCATGACATTTTCAAGGGCCTGCTAATTCTCTTTTCAAGACTGAGAACTGACATCTCCCTTTTCCCCCAAATATGGTCCTAAACCACCAGAATTTTCTGGCCTCCAGAGCAGAAATGCTGCCCCGCACGCACCGCGCGGGACGCTGCAGGTCTCCCCTCTGCCGCTGGGTGGAAACGCTGCCCCGCACGCACAGCGCCGGGACGCTGCAGGTCTCCCCTCTGCCGCTGGGTGGCGCCTGCTGCCTTGTGATGCTTGTTGTGGGGCGGGGTATGCGGCTGGCTAGGAGTCCCTGTTAGGATTCGAGCGTGGAGCTAGTGATTTTTAACATTAGGAAAAGGGAAGTGAAGAAACAGTCACGAGCAATCAGAATTCAGGAGCCTCTAACATCACCCCTTGTTGGGAAGGGCTTTTTCAAGGCTTTCACTCTACTTTTGGCCCTGGCGGAAATCTGCTGGAGGAGCCTGGACTTAAAAAAGGATACACGCCTTCAGTCTTCCGCTCGTCTTCTGAACCTGAAGCCCTAAATTTAGCAAACAGCTTGAGAGTGCTTTCTGGAAGAGGCTGACTCCAAGATCTGAATCAGAGATGGGAACGCATTTAACCACCGTCAGCTGGGGCCGTCCTCTCTAAGCACAGGATCTGGGCATGACGGAGAATAGAGGACACATGCCAAGTGCTAGGAGACTGGGCATTACCTCTTGGAGTTTAAACCCTGGGAGACCCTCTTCAGTGCTTGTCTTTGTCCTTGATCGTGGAAGACCATTTAAACTCAGGGATGCTGCTTACTCAAGCTTAGGTTCTGTTTCTGTGACCCCAGGGACAGACAGCACGATTTGTGCTTAGAGGGCTCAGTAAACGTCGTTAACTTACCTTAAAATGAGAAGCTTCAGATTTGTTTTCTCTTTTGTTTGTAACTTTCAGAATACTGGACAGAAAGCGATATTTGTACGGAATTCCGTAGTGGTCCAGCGGTTAAGACTCAGCTCTGTCACTGCTTAGGGCCCAGGTTCAATCCCTGGTCAGGGAACTAAGATCCTAGAAGCCATGTGGCACAACCAAAAAAAATTTTTTTTTGAGTATTTGTATTTGAGTTGCTGTCTGACTGAACTATTGAGTCTTCTCCATTAGAGAAGAAATCATCACATCAGTGCCTTAAAAATGTGAGGGAAACCTTCCACAGCGTCCTCCTTGCTCTCTGTAACAACTCGTCGTCTTCTCTCCCCAGATAAAGCCACCAATCCTTCTAACCGCCAGGAGGACTGGGAATACATAATTGGCTTTTGTGATCAGATCAACAAGGAGCTTGAAGGGTGAGTCTCAAACTGTTAGGGGGCAGGTGAGGGATGGTTGACTGGGGAAGTGAGAAACTGGCAAAGGAGGGCTGGCCATGCGGCCGAGGGCCAGCGTCCTGAAAGTGTGATTTTGCTGGTCTCCAGGCCACAGATTGCCGTCCGACTGCTGGCCCATAAGATCCAGTCTCCACAGGAATGGGAGGCAGTCCAGGCCCTGACGGTAGGTTTTTCATGCTGGTGATGGATTTTCATGAGTCCGCTGGTGTCTCTGAGGGGGTCAGGGCTCACGCCCTCTGCCAGCTGAGCATCCTGGATACAAACTAGACTTACCTGGACCTGCACAGTCAGTTGCTCCACAGACGCATGTGCCCCTGTGCCAGGCCCAAGCATCATGGATGACCGAGTGTGGACACGAGGTCTGATGGGAGAAGCAGAGAGGCCAGGGCACAGGGATGGTGGCCGTGGGCCCTGGGGTGGGGCTCAGAGAGGCTGACAGAGCTGTCTTGCCAGGTAAGAGCTGGCCAAGTGTAATTTGTTCTGTAGCTAAAAATGATGTGGATTGCTAGTGAAGGCATCACCCCATTGGGCAGATCTTAGTGTTTATTCAGACTTAGGGGATTCAGGACGCAGAGCCGAGTGCGGTGCTGGGGCGCCTCCGGGCTTTCCCCTGAGCCAGGATGCCCGGGTTCTCTCCTGACTCCCTTTAGCTCCTGGAAGGGCGGGAGGGAGGTTTTGGGGAAAGGCGCTTAGCCTATGCACATGCCTGTGCTGTGTCCTCCGCAGAGCGAAGGTTCTCCAGTGGGGGCGGCTCTGTCCCCCGGGCACCCAGGGCAGTGTCTGGAGACACTGTTGGTGGTCACAGGTCGGGGGGTGCTACTGGCATCCACGTGGGTGGAGCCTGGGCTGCTGCTGAGCATTCTGTAGTGCCCAGGACAGGCTCCCAGAACAAGTACCTGGCCCAGAATGTCCGTAGTAGTGCGGTTGAAAATCCCTGATTTACAAAGATGGAAGCCGGGGCAGGGGGCAGCACTTGGGTGGTGCACTCCTTGGCATAAACTCAGGTGCCAGGCCCCACAGCAGCACCTGAGAACTTGAGGCCCCAGAGGGAAGATCGATGGGGCTCAGGGCGGGAAAATAGCATGTCCATCTAAGATGGAGAAACAGAATTGAAACATCCTCTCCGGCCTGCCCAACATGTTGATCAGCTTGTGGAAAGAGCCCTGAATCAGAGGAGCATGTGGTCTCTGCCTCCATCTTCTTACCTGTGAAGCCCGAGGGCAGGATTTGTAGGCAGGCCCCCTCCAGGGCTGACCGTCTCACTGTCTTGTTATCTGGGCTTCAGGGTTTTTTACTTTAGTTTCTGCTGAGCTTCCCCAGAGGGGTTTGCACCTGGAGGGACTCTCTGTGAGTAACCCCACCGCCCTGATGTCCCCAGGGCCGCCTCTCCTGGTTAGGTGCTTCCTCGGGCGAGTGTTGCTGGCCAAGTGCCAGGTCCTGGCCTGAGCGCCTGGCCTCTGTGCTCCAGGTGCTGGAAGCCTGCATGAAGAACTGCGGGAGGAGGTTCCATAACGAAGTGGGGAAGTTCCGCTTTTTGAATGAGTTGATCAAGGTCGTCTCTCCGAAGGTCAGTCGGTAGCAGTTTCATTTCTCAGAACTTCTGTGTTCCTCCCCCTCCCGCCTTACCAGCTTTCACCACGCGAACCAGCGTCTCCACGGGGCTGGGGTTCCCGGGTCCTGTGCTCAGAGGATGCTGTGCTGAGGGTAGACGTGCACACAGGGACGTCTGCTGCCCTCCCGGCCTCACTGTGCCCGCTGACTGCTCTCACGTGGCTGCCCTCGTCTCTTGACCACGGCCACAGAGTAGTGTCGCTTCAGCTCCGGGCACCTGCTTACAGCAGAGGGGACACTTCTTCACAGCGAAGGCATTCTCGTTCACTCCTTCGGGAGAAAGTGCAGTTGTGTGTCTGGCCTGTTGTGCATGAACACAGTGATGAGCTTCCGGCCCCCTGCCTGAGCGGAGTCTGTGCCCCATGGATGCCGCTCCCCTCCCCCGTGCTGGCTCACACCCACGGTCTGGAGGCGGCTTGGGGATTGTAGCCAGTTAGCAGCCGTTTCATTGCTGTGAGCACAGCCTCCCCACTGTCTGTCCTCCAGGCCACATGCACTCAGCTTTCCCATTTCCTTTGCTCCTTAGTACCTGGGGGACAGGGTGTCTGAGAAAGTGAAGACCAAGGTTATTGAGCTGCTTTATAGCTGGACGTTGGCCTTGCCGGAAGAATCAAAGATCAAGGATGCCTACCACATGTTGAAGAGACAGGGTACGCGGGTGTCTGCCCAAGCAGGGGGCACTGGGCTGAGCTTTGAGGGGCTGAGGTGTGTGCGGCCTGCAGGCCTGGTCCCGGGGGCACCCCCTTGCTGTGTGGGAAAGGGTGCCAGGGTGGCCCAGCCTGTGCGACTGCTGCTCCGTCCCCTTTCAGGCATCGTGCATTCCGACCCGCTGATCTCTGTGGACAGGACGCTGATCCCGTCTCCACCACCTCGTCCCAAAAACCCCGTTTTTGATGACGAGGAGAAATCCAAGGTAAAGTCCTCCATGGGGCATGGGCTCGCTCAGCGCTGGGGTGCACTTGGCTCCTGTGTGTTCCCAGGGGGTGCTGCCGTCCCTCCGCCTCTAATGCCCTCCTCTTCCAGCTTTTAGCCAGGCTGTTGAAAAGCAAAAACCCGGACGACCTGCAGGAGGCCAACAAGCTCATCAAGTCCATGGTGAAGGAGGTGGGTGGGCCCTGAGCCCTGGGGAGGAGGAGCCCGTGGCCCCAGAGCAGCGGTCCCTTCCCCTGTCCCCAGGGCTCACCCGCACGTGGGAGCAGGGGGCGGATAGGAGAGAGGAGCGGGAGCCGTGGGGCCAGGCTTGGGGGCAGGCGGGCTGCTGCTTTGAAAGAAGAGCTGTCGGTTGAGTCTGAGGCCAGTGGTCCCAAGAATCACGTGTTGAAAGGAGCTTCCGTGGGGCGGGCCTTGGCCTGCATGTTCCCGGGGCAGGTGTGCACCCTCCTGGCGGGGTTTGGGGGGCAGTGGGCCAAGTCCAGCTGAGCTCTCGCTCCTTGGTCCTCTCTGGTGCAGGATGAGGCGCGGGTCCAGAAGGTGACCGAGCGTCTGCACACCTTAGAGGAGGTCGATAACAGCGTGAAGCTGCTCGGTGAGATGCTGCGTCACTACAACAGGGAGGGCTCTGCAGAGGCAGACAAGGAGCTCATGAAGGTAGGCCCCAGGAGAGGGCGTCTCTGCCCCAAGATGCTGCTGCACACCTGGCAGTCCTTCTCCGCCAGCAGCCAGGCCGAGAGCGGTGGTGCCCCCAAGCGCCCGTGAGCTGTGGCTGATTAACTCCACGCACCCTCCGTCTGTGTGACTCTGCAGACCCGCCTCGGGCGTGCCCCTGCTCACCACCTCGCATTCTGCCTGGGGATGCTTGGGCAGAGAAAGGCCCACCCTGGTTCCCTGATGTGCGCCTCCGTCCTCGGTCACATACAGACTATGAATTCTGAGGCATGTACCAGGCTGGGAGTGGGAAGGGACCTGCTGTCCTGGCGGCCTCTCCACCTGAGCAGGTGTCTTGTGACGCAGAGTGGCCGAGGCTGGCAGCAGGAAGATGTGTGTGCAGAGCCTGACTCTGCCAGGAGCTGACCTGATACTAGGGGAGCCTGGACTCTGGTGTGGGCGCTGGGTTGGGTGATCTCCTAGAGCTGACCACGGTGCCAGGGGAGCCGGGACTCTGCGTGGATGCTGGGTTAGGTGATCTGGGTTAAGTGTGGTACCACCTAACCCATGTACCAAGGGAGCCGGAACTTGGTGGCATGGATGGTGGGTCGGGTGATCTGGCAGCTTGAGTTTTCCTGCCTGGGTCTCTATTAGGAGCTGTTTGATCGATGTGAGAACAAGAGGCGGACGTTATTCAAACTCGCCAGCGAGACCGAGGACAATGACAGTAGTTTAGGTGAGCGGACTGGGAAGGGTGGTTGAGGGGGTGACCCGGGGATTTGGATGTGTGTGGTGGGGGCATTGTCAGGCTGGGAGTGACAGGTTTCTTTCTGGTACTAGGGGACATCTTACAGGCCAGTGACAACCTCTCCCGGGTCATCAACTCTTACAAGACAGTCGTTGAAGGGCAGGTCGTCAACGGTGAGGTGGTGACCTCAGCCATTCCCGACTCGGAAGGTAAAGTGTTCTGGTTTCCTGCTCCCTCCGGAGCAGCCTGGGGCCCCGCTGCAGGGTGACCCCATGTCAGCCCACAGGCCTGAGGGGACCCTGAGCCCCGCTAAGCACCTCCCGGGAGGTCACACGGGGTCTCCCCCACCCACTGCCTCCCCCAGTTCTTCACTGCTGCCCGGACAGGTGCTCTGGGAGGCGGTCAGAGGCTGTGCTCAGGGTCCCTCTCCCCCCGCACAGCCCGGGAGGGACCCCCAGTGATTCCTGTCCCCTTCTGTTTCCATCCAGGAAACCAAGGCACTCTCATCGACCTTGCCGAGGTGGAGGCGCCGAGCGGCCCGCCCCCAGCGCTGGCCCCTGCCCCCGCCGGCTCAGGCATCCCTGTCCTCCCCCCGCCTCCCCAGGCCTCGGGCCCTGGGCGCAGCCACTCGGCCGGCCAGCCCGACGCCCCCCCAGGGCCCAGCAGCACGAGCAACGCCCTCAGCCTGCTGGACGAGGAGCTGCTCTGCTTGGGTGCGTATTGGAGGGGGCTGCTCGGGGCTTCCGGGGCCTCAGGAGAGGTGCTGGGGATGCCCAGAGGGGGACCCCGGGTGCTTAGCAAAGGTGGGAAGTAGGGCCCAGGGCAGTGTCCTCGGGTGGACATCCTGTCTGGCTGTGCTCCCCCTTCCCCGGGAGGCGCCCCCCGCAGCATAAAGACGGAAGAGGGTCCGTTCCCCCTCCGGAAGCTATAGGGGACGCCCTGCCACCCTTGGGCGGCCTGGTGGTCACGTGACCCTCCCTCAGGTGAGGTGGGGCTGGGGCCGCCCCAGCCCAGAGCCTCTTCCACCACAGCCATTTCCTCTGTCCTCAGGCCTCACCGACCCGGCGCCCAGTGCTCCTCCCGCCAAGGCGGCTGGGAACAGCCAGTGGCCCCTGCTCCAGGTAGGGGTGGGCGCTGTGTCGCCTCCACTTCCCAGCCTCGTCCTGGCTCCAGGCACCGTCCCACACATAGCGCTTTGCCCACTCTATCCACAGGATGGCTGCTCATGCAGGGGGCTCAGCCCAGCCCCCAGGAACAGCGTTGGGGGCGGGTGGGGGTGGAGAGCCTGCAGCCTCTGACGCCTGCAGGGCCCCCTCACTCCTGCTTTTGTTCTCCAGAACGAGCGGTCAGACCTGGACTTCTTCAGCCCCAAACCTGGGCCGGGAGCCTGTAGCCCCACAGATGGGCCTCTCCTCCAGCCTTCAGTGGCCCCCATAGGCAGTTCCCAGGCCCCGGTGGCCCCAGCTGGCGTTCCTGTCCCCACAGCCAGCCCCTTCTTGTTCTCCACTGGCCTGGCCTCAGCTCTGGCCCCAAAGGCTGAGCCCATCGCCCCTGGGCACCGTGGTTCCACTTTGGGCGACAGCACCCCGCACCAGCTGGATGCCCTCGACCAGCTTCTGGAAGAGGCCAAAGCGTAATGAGCGGGAGAGGGGCGCTGGGGAGGCAGCCCCAGGGGGTTGGCGGGAGTTCCCTCTGTCTGGTGGGTCGGCTGGAATCTAGAAGCGGGATGCAGGGAGAGCTGGCTCTAATCCGGGGGCCCCCATGCGGGGCGGCCAGCAGCTCTGCCTGGCCTTCGACACGCCTTGTCCTCCTTCCTGCTGCCCAGGACCTCGGGCCTGGTGAAACCTGCCACCTCCAGCTGCTTCCTGGGCGCTGCCGCCCCCCCTCTGCTCCCCAGTGGCGCCTCTGCTCGGCCTCTCCTCCCCCTCTCCGCGGGGCCCAGCAGCCCTCTCTTCCAGGCCCAGGGCAGCCCCATGAAGGGGCCCGAGCTCTCCCTGGCCAGTGTCCACGTGCCCCTGGAGTCTATCAAACCTAGTAGGTGTTGGAGGCTCGGGGTGAGGGGCGGGGGTCCCAGCCTGCAGAGGTGTGGGCTGCATGGCAAGGGATGGGTGGGTCCAGGCTTTCTCGCCAGGGTCCCTTAGAGCCGTACGCGGCCTACCGTACCGTGTCGCAGACTGTGCTCATCCCCGCTGTGCACTTGGGAGGTTCTTCCCAGGCTCCTTCAGGAGCTTCCTGGTCCCGGGGCCACCGTGACCTCTCGCTTGGCTGTGGTGCTTTGTCTCAGGCCCACCTCTCCCCCCACCCTCACCTGCCCCGTTCTTACATACAGGCAGCGCCCTTCCTGTGACAGCCTATGATAAAAACGGCTTCCGCATCCTCTTCCATTTTGCCAAGGAGTGTCCTCCAGGACGGCCTGACGTGCTGGTGGTGGTGGTGTCCATGCTGAACACGGCTCCCTTGCCCATCAAGAGCATCGTGCTGCAGGCCGCAGTGCCCAAGGTATCCCCGCTCCCTGGGGCCTCTTCCTGCACCCACGTGTCCACACCCCGTTCCCCCTCAAGGGCACCTGCCATCTCTTCAAAGGAACCTGTCTCTCTCTTTAGTCAATGAAAGTGAAGTTGCAGCCACCCTCTGGGACAGAACTCTCTCCTTTCAGCCCCGTCCAGCCACCTGCAGCCATCACGCAGGTCATGCTGCTGGCCAACCCACTGAAGGTGAGCTGGAGCTGGGGACCCCACCTGAAAGCCCTGGCTGCCCCAGGTTAGACGCCTGCGTCCACCGCCTCCCAGCCTGGACTGTTACCACTTCTCCTGCGTCCCTTTTCCACCCTGGCCCAATGGCTGAGTGAAGATGGGGTGGTAGGAGCAGGGTATGTCCCCTGCACGAAAGCACCCGAAGGGTATCAGAGAAGGGGTGTCTGACACGCGGCCCCTCTGCTGCAGGAGAAGGCGAGGCTTCGGTACAGGCTGACCTTCGCCTTGGGGGAGCAGCTGAGCACCGAGGTGGGTGAGGTGGACCAGTTCCCCCCTGTGGAGCAGTGGGGGAACCTATGACCCCAGAGGACACGTGTCAGCTGCACTTTGGAGCCCAGGCAGGCTATCCCGAGAGGGGAGGCTCTCCAGGCCTGGTCTTCCTTCATGTCCTAACCGCTGTGCTTAAGAGCTTTGACGTGGAACAGGGGCCCGGGCCGCTGCTGTGATCTCTCTTCCTTCGGCCCCTAAAAGGACCTGTTTTTTTATTTACCTGTGTGACTTGAAGTGGCCACGTACATCAGGAGTGGGGAGTGGCCCCAGGTGCCGCCCCGGGACATGGCCCCAAGGCTGGAGTGGGTTTTCCCCTTGCGCTGGCATCCTCTGATGCAGAGACTCAGGGCCCTCCTTCAGGACCATGTCCTCACATCCCCAGTTCTCAGTCCCCCTGCTACCCAGGCTTCCCCTTGGCAGGCTCCTGGGAGGAGGACACAGCCCACGGCTCCCGGATGGCCCTGGGCCCAGGGCGCTGGTACTGCCAGATCGCCACCCCTGCCTTCTGTGGGCAGCACGACCCTGGAACGGGCACCAGAGGAGTTGTGCTGGGCCCTGGCAGCAGCAGGCTGTGTCCCATGGACATCACGGTAGGATGAGGAGCTCAAGCTGCTAGAAGTAGAACGTGGCCTTGTGGCAGCCTAAACTACACCCAGAAAAGGAAATGGGAGAGAGCAGTGTTGTGCCTTCTCCGGAAGCAGGTACCCAGCACTTTCTGGGAAAAGGGTGCCTCCTGCCGTGGGAATAGGCCATCTCACTCACTCACTACCTCTTGCTCATCGTGGAACAAACCGCTGTGCTGCCTCTGAAGGGGAGGACAGCACCCTGTGTCCCGCTTTGGCCCACCTCCTCCCACCAGATGGCCTGCGGGGTGGCTGGCTGTTGGGAACAGGAAGCCTCAGGATCAGGCGCGTTGCACTAAACTTATGTCCTTACCTGCTGCCCAGAAACCCCGAGTCCCCAGTTGCCAAGGGGCACTGTCGGCGATATGTTGGGTCTGGAGGTGGTGAGATTAGGGGCCTTGCTTGAATCGAGTCACCAGACCCTATTGCTTCAGCAGTGCTCCATCCACTGGCTACAGCTAGGCCGGGGAGTCCAGGCCTCACGGGGCGACAGGCAGGTGAGACCCAGCCGCTGGGGAATGAGCACATGGCTCATCTGCACTCAGCTGGATGAGCCAGAGCCAGCTCCAGGGAGAGGCAGCCCTGACCCCTCCCTGCTCTTGCCAGGCTTCCTTAATCAAGAGGCCATCGCCCCCTCCCCTCCCCTCATCAGCGAGCAGGTTTCACTGCTTCATTAGGACAGACGAAAGAAAGTGAATCCATTTTACTTCTTAAGGAGTAAATCCAAGAGCTCCAGAGATGGGCTGCTGCAGCCCTGGGAAGCTCTGTGGGACTACTACACGGAATGTACCTGTATTTACAATAAGCTTTAGACTTTAGAGTTACTTATGAGTGTTACTCGTTACTATTGAGGTCACTTCGTGACAAAAAACTGTACTGGATATATCAACTGCTGCCCTTGTTTTGCTGCATGTTAAATAAAACCATTTTTGCCCTATTTGGAATCTTTCTAATACAGATACCAGTCACCCCAGTGTGGGGAAAGGTGCCACTTGGGAATTCCAAACGCAGGCAGGCAGCTATGCTGGTGCCACCTGAGGTTTCTGTTAAAACATAAGTTCCTAGACTGTTTCCTTTTTTAAAGAAGATAACCAGCCAAGGGGAAAGATGAGGGGAAGGGCTAGTTAAGGAGTTCAGGATGGACATGTACACACTGCTATATCTGAGCGAGATAACCAACAAAGAACCTACTGTATAGATAGCACAGGGAACTCTACTCAATGTCACTGTTACAGGGCAGCCTGGACGGGAGGGGAGTTTGGGGGAGAATGGACACGTGTATGTGTATGGCTGAGTCGCTCCGCTGTTCACCTGAAACTGTCACAACAATGTTAACCGGCGGTACTCCAGCACAAGATAAAAAGCTGAATTAAAATAACCAGAAAGTTAACAGATGATTCTGAGGTGAAGCCAAGTTTCAGATGCACAAGCAAACCACTCAACACTCTTGTTCAGGTTTCGACCTGCAGGCAGGAGGGCTCTGTGTTCCCTGTAACTTCTTTCCAAGGTGGCTACCTCAGGTTTCTAGTGCTGGCAGCTTAAAACCTCCCCAAGTGTAAGAACTATAAGTTCTGTAAGAACTTGCCTGTATTTGCAAAAAGAAACATTTATTCTTTTAAAAGTGTATATACATTGCCTTTACAAAGATACCATGTTGGAGCCAACTTCAGGAACCTTCCAATGAGCCTTCTTTTATAATTGACCGAGCAAGATTCCTCGCAAGAGCAAGTCTCAGGATTTCCACCTTGGTGGTCTCAATATCATCATCCTAAAAGGAAAGAGAGCCTGTGTGAAGACCAGCAGGAAGTTTTCCTTCTTTCCCAAGACTAATCCAAAGGGAGATAAAGAGCACAAAACGTTCAGTAGTCTCTTCTAGCAAGTTCTTCGTATGAGACCAAGCTGCATGCAGAGGACCACCACAACTGACAGGAAAGAAAATCGAGAGCCCAGAACACTCGAGTCAGCCCACTTCCTCCTAAAAAGTTAGTGCGCCATAGTCGCAAGTGGTAACGTGAGAGGCGTGTGAGTTTGTAAGGGGCCAGCATCTTGTGGGGCAGGGTGCCTTCTCTCTTCTCCATCCTGGAACCATCAGACTGACCTGGAGCTGCTGGGCATCGGGCTCTCCACACAGCGGCCTTCCTGAGGTCAGGTCCTCCAGACACCTCAGGAGCTCGTACGTCTGCTCCGCGGAGAAGATCACCTGCGGGGAGAGCTGCTTCGCGGAGCTGCTCGCCAGCCAGAGCCTGCAGTGGTCTGTGCAAGGGCTCGGGCTGAGGCAGCCTTTCTTGTATCTCATGTGGACAAGTGTGCTGGTGGGTGAGAGGCCCCACTCACTCCCAGCTCTTCTCGTCAGGGCCCTGGGCTGAGCACTGCCAGTGGACGGCTGCCTCATTTCAAGTTAAAGACTTAACTTGATAACTTGAGATACTAGATTTCCAGAGTGGGCGCTATGGGGGTACAAACACACACCCCTACTAAGGAGATGATGGATGGATATACATTTGCAACAGCTACGGGATAAAAGAGAAGACACTGTGGTCTCAACCTGTACCTGTTTCTGTTCCAAAAGGGGCAGGGCGTCTGTCAGCAGCGTCATCCAGAAAGACCGGGGGGCAATCTGGGACGTCATCAATGAGAGGAGGAGAGAAGCGGCATCGACAAAGCATTTCTCTCCGTATAAGCGGTGGAACTCGCGGTACTTCCCTATTGGGAAGAGAGAGCACTAGGTCACCTGTGACCCTCAACAAGAGACCCCAGAGCAAGGAAATTCTTCCAAAGCGGCCTCCAAGCTCATCAGCCAACGAGACCAAAAGGATTCAAAATCCTTGCTTAAAGGGGGCTCCAGAGAGCCAAACCTGGGAGAATATAAGCATCAAAATGAACGAGAGATATGGTTGATAATAGACTGAATAAAATAACCCTCGAGGCCATGGCTGATATAAATGAAAGAATAAACGGGAGGAGGGGGAATTCCATATAGGGGAATGCCAACTAAAACACAGTTTTATCAGCAGTCAGGAAATCACCAGTAGTTACGAACACTAGTGGGTCAAAGTCTGAGGAAATTTAAATAATACCGAAGTACAGCTCCATAGATTAATAAATCTGTTTAATAAATTTTAGAGGAGACCCCTGGTGGATGCTGCTTTAACCAGGTGATCAAGGTGAACTCCACTAAGGGAGTTCCTATTAACACATCCCCTCAGTGGAATTCCTGCCAAGTATATAACCTGAGGCTGTTCATGAATAAACCTAAAGTAAGAATATTCTACAAGAGAGCTGAACAGACTGCAAAAACATCAAGGTTAAGGAAGACCAACAAAGGCAGAGGCATTAATGAGATTCGAAGACTACATTCATGACAAAGGACTACTGGGACAACATATGGACCAGGTGAGAGTACTGTGTCAGTGCTGAACCTCCTGATTTTCGTAACTGGTTAAGAGAATGTTCTTATTCTTTAGGATATACATGCTCAGATATTTAAGGAGGAAGGGAAACAGTGTCTCCAACATACTTTCAAACTATTCCCAAAAAACCTGACTGACAGAATAAAACAAATGAGGCAAAACATAACTGGTTAACTTGGTAAAGTGTGTAGGGCAGTCTCTTATTCCTTACACTACTTTCACAATTTCTAAGTTTCAAGTTACCAGAAAATGTTACCAAAAAATACGCTTTGCAGAGACCACACAGGCTCCTGTGTATTTTGATCTGTTTTTCCCCCCTTTGGTCATGCTGCACAGTATGTGGGCTCTTGGTTCCCCGACCAGGGATCAAACCTGAAGTGGAAGCATGGAGTCTTTTTTTTTTTTTTGAGATCAAAAAATTTTAATACCATAGACAATTTTATACTGTTTGAAAATGTAGATGAAATAGGTACTTTCCTAGGGGAAAAAAAACCAAACTTATCCCTTAAAAAGTCACATCCTGACGACTTTAAACATCAGTTCTTCAAAACCTAAGACTAACAGAGTAAGACCAACCAGAATAACGAGAAGCCTTGAATTCCCAGAGAAGTAACCCCACCTTTCTCAATGGTACGTCTCCATATTATACAAGTACCATATCTGGGCAAATCTACCGAAAACTTTGCCATCTGGTGACAATCTTACAGATTTGAAACAGAATCCCAAGCAAGTTCCGGGAAAACGTTGCCGTTTGGTGACAACCTGTGACAGAATCCGCCCCTGGTTTGAGGTTCGTGACGCGTGGGCAAACGGTCTGCAGTCGGCCCGCAAGCAGCCCCCGCGGAGGGCCCAGAGGCCGGAAGAGAGCATGGAGTCTCAACCACTGGACTGCCAGGGAAGTCGCTCAGAGTTCTGTGTGTTTTGGACTGGAGAAGTCTAGAACTTCTGTGCAAGTCCATATCTGTGCGCTCGTGCTGAAGGTCCAGGGGACAGCTCAGAGACTCACCCAGGAACGTCAGTCGATCACTGAGCATCATGGCTGGCCCCAGGTTGTCAATGAGGTCCAGGTCAGAGAAGCAGCCTCGCTCACAGTAATCCCTGAGGAACCTGCAAGGCCAGCCCAGAAATGACAGCAGCAGCCCCAGGCCCCCTCCTCAGCCCTGCAACTTCGCAGGCAGCACCCGGGAAGCACACAGAAGGGGAGCCCACCTGTCTGATACCAGCGTGGCAAAGGCAGCGTCTTTGGCTCGAATGCTCCAAGACAGCGCAGAGCCCAGACGATTGTTGCGGACCGCCTTCATGGCCAAGACCTTACAGATGCTGCGGACTTTGCAGGGAAAAGAGAAAAGGCAAATCGTTTACCCTACAAATCACTCCACTCCCAAACCCTGCTGAGATAGGAGCAGCCTTCCCACCGCCTCTGACTTTTATGTGGCTTCTCTGTGGGCTCCAAGTACAGCTGGGCAGCAGCAACTAGGAACTGTGAGGTTTATAAATTGTCTTCTGGCCTCGTTAACCGTACAACCCACCCTGGTAGGCTTTGGTTTTGAGTAGGTTTCACTTCAGGGGTAGCGAGAATATTTGCAAGGCTCCCCACACATCACACGTCATTATCTGTCCACATGCTGAAAATCCTACCAGGCTTTGGGTCCTGAGTGCTGTATGCTTTCAGGGACGGTCATGAACACGCAGTGCCTCTGGGAAGAATAACTATTTAGGCCTGTACCACTTGACAGTGAAGGGGGAAGAGACGGGGCAAACTTCATCAGCATCTCCCCGTGCTCTTCCTGAGTCACCTCCGTCCTGCATCCCCCCAAGCCAGCCTGAGCCAGCAATGGCAACCCCCCGGGACAGGACAAACCACGGCTGCCCCAGCCCAACCTCTGGTTGGAAGCACGAGCATAGACGTGGTCAGGACCTTAACAGGCCGCGTGCCCGACTGCTTCTAGGTCCCAGTGGGTCCCTAGCTCTTCCTCCCCCTGCCCCAGGGATTCTCCAGCGCTCTGGCTCACCTCCTGGCAGCTACTGCCCAGACTCTCTGAAGGCTGGGAGGAGAGTCCACTCACCTTGCTCCGTCATCTGCCGCTGCTCGCAGACCCGCAGTACCTTGAGGGCTTTCTGCTCCGTGGTCAAAGGAATCCGCTCAATATGCAGCTCGAGAGAGACCCGGCCCAGCTCAGGACAGTGGTCACAGTAGTCCACACCCAACTGCCACAGGCTGCATGGGTCCAAGGGGGACAGACATGAGGGCCTGGCGAGCCCAGAGGCTGCCCTGGGGCCAAGAACTAGCCTCCAAGGCAGCTCCTCCCCAGACCCTGTGCTGTCAAGGAACCAGACGAGATAGAACCCCGTCTGGCACAGGCAGTGCCTGCTGGAGAGCACCCTGCTGCCCCTCAGCCCTGCGGCCTTCCTACCTGTGATGAGCAAAGAGTCCTGAGGCATATTCCAGCAGGAGGAACTCTCTCATGTTGGATCCAAAGCTGGCAGAGAACAGACCACGAGACCAAGGCTCCCAGGCTGCTCTTCAGGGCCCCCTTCAGCAGCCCAACCTCCCTCCGAGGCATTCCGGTCACCCCACCCTCAAGGGCCTGGGTGGCAGCAAGCAGAAGGCGGGCATGGCCACGGCGTCCTTACTAGAGGTTGTGTGACTGCAGGAGCTTGCAGTGATCCAGCAGGTCTGTCAGATGGGCCACGAACCACCAGTTGCTCAGGGCGATGCTACGGGTTCAGATACCAAGGCAAGAAGCAATGTCAGGATGAGCTGCCACAGCCCGCAGGTGTGGAGCATAAGCAGGAGCCCCACACCTCCTTTGCTGTAAAAGGAGGGGAGGGACAGTGGCAAGCTGGGCTCTGTCTGCCCGCTAGGTGGGGACTAATAACACACTGAGAAGGACATTCAACCCCAAAACAGCAGCCAGCAAGACGTTTCATTGGAGAATGTCACACAGAAAAATAAAATCCAGGGACCCAATGAGATATAGAGAATGCAGATACAGGGTAAGGGGTAAGCAAAGGACGAAAAAATCGATGGGATTTGATTCTTGATGAGACATGGAATTCAAAGAACTGTATCTGTGTGCATTTGGATTGCTGTTTATGTTCTGTTAACATCTCTCACTGCTGCATAGTTTTGATTAGCATATTTTATGAACACAATTATATATACATGACAGCACTTTAAAACCACCTTGTAGTGTCTATTAATACTTTGTATAAAAATTATTTTTGCTTGATTACATGACTGATTTTATTGGATATGTAATCTGACACATAACGAAGGTCTAAAAGTCCGTCCCCAAACCACATTTAATCAAAACCCAAAATCATCTCTAGCCCTTATTAAAAATGACATTTTCTAGGACCCTCTAAATGTTCCAGATGTTAAGTTTTTTTACATCACCAAATTTTGTAAACTCACTAGCATTTTGTATAGAATATACTAATGCACTCACTGCAGTGTGAATACACCATTTTGAGTTACATTTTTAATTTATTACTTGGCATAGGCCTTTCTGTATCTGTATATAATGCTTGAGTATTTTTTAAATCTTGGGAGAGGGAAAAGCACCTTCAATGCTGCTAGGGTGAAAAATCCTGCTCTCAGGATATAAAGAGAGTAGGGATTGGTTTACACTGAATGACTGACTGAATGGGCTGTCTGCCCTGCCTTGGGGCTGCTGTCTTCCTGTGAAGTACATGCCAGCTCCCCTTTTCCTTTTGCTGGATGGCAAGAATTGGCAACTGCAACCCACAAGGGAAGAAATCCAATTTTTCCTCCAGCTGTGGATACGCCAGGCAAACACGTGGCCCTTCAGCAGGAGCTGGTAAACTGTGGTCTCCCAGGGCCTCCCTGGGATTCCCTCATGGCTCAGACAGTAAAGAGCCTGCCCACCATGCGGGCGGCGTGAGTTCAATCCCTGTGTCAGCAAGATCCCCTGGAGAAGGAAATGGCAACCCACTCCAGCATTCTTGCCTGGAAAATCCCTTGGACTGAGGAGCCTGGCGGCTATATACAGTCAATAGGATCACAAAGAGCCGGAGACGACTGAGCAACTACACTTTCACTTTCAGGGTCTCTCTGCTCTGCCTCAGGAGCCGTCTGCCCCACGGCCTGGCATGGTTGACATGGGGGTCATCAGGTACCCCCATAGAAAGCTCCCTTCTGGCTGAGGAAGGGTTCCCTCATTCCCCCCAAGAGGAGTGAACAGCTGACACCACACCTGAAGCTCAAGGCTCCTCCACAGCACCAGCCCCCCGGCCCACCCCAGACAGAGGTGCCACTCTCCCCTGGGAAGCGAGCTGGGGCCTAACCGGAACAACCCGTGAGAAAGCAAGTACTCAGGAGACCCAGATCCCACCCTTCCTCGTCCAGGAGGCCACTCTCTCTCTGAGGATACTTCAGCCCTTCTTTCAATTAATGGGCAGAGGTCCCGGGACCTGCTTTTCAGAGTAGGGCAGGAAGAAGCTTACTGGTCAGGAAAACCCGAGCTCCTAGATTCCCAGCTAATGGAAATACCTCGATTTTTTCCCTGCCTGCCAGGGCAGACGGATGCCCAGACTGAGGGGCTGCAAGTCTGATCATTCCTCCTTCAAGACTGGCAGGGCTGATGCGTTTTTCAGTGGCGTTCATTAGCGCCATGCCTCTTCGTAAACTTCTTTCTCTTTTCCTTCTACAACCACTGAAAGCAGCAAGGTGCTTTACCTTTTTTATTGTCCTTCCTTCCCCTTTAGCTCAAATCTGTCTTGATCCTAAAATCCCAGATGTGGCT
Organism: Bos taurus; assembly: GCF_002263795.3. Taxonomy (NCBI): domain Eukaryota; kingdom Metazoa; phylum Chordata; class Mammalia; order Artiodactyla; family Bovidae; genus Bos; species Bos taurus. The sequence goes on from NC_037346.1 coordinate 56,247,692, forward strand.
TATGAAGGAGGCCCTGGAGGAAATAACCCACTGCCTGTAACAGACAACACATTCTGGAATGCCTATTGCTTTGAATTATAGACAGAGACACTGACAAAGCTAAAGACTGGTGTCTGTGCCTCTGGGAGCCACACCCACTGATCCTTCACTGCAGATACGATCCCTCGCCAAAACCAGCTGAGTTCTGTAAGTTATCTTCCAGTTCCAACCAGTCCCTATTTTAGAGGTTTGTGAAAAGAATACGGACACAAACCTTCCTTTCTCCAAGTCTACCACCATTTTTTGAATGGTGGACCTTGGCTTTCTTTCTGCCAAACAGGAAGAGCAGGTAGCATGAGTGGGGTGGGGGTGGAGGGTGGAAGCGGGGAGACATTCCCACTGCCCAGATTCACTAACAAAGAAAAGATCCAGTTGAGGTCAGTGAATTCGATGCCTGAGCAGGGCCACCTGCCCGTTCCCAGCCTTCTCCCTCTGCACAAGGAGGGAGGGGGAGAAGTTCTCTGACCACAGGTGGGGATTCTGGAAAGCTTTGCTTTGGATTCATTGTTTCACCCTCCCTTTCCTGCCTTGCTGAAGATCTGGGGAGAGATCTGGGGAGGGGGCTGATGTAGAATCTCTGCTCCGAACAGACCCAGCCTCATGTGGTGGTGTGGTAGCTCCTGGCTCACCAGAGAAGTGCTGTCCTGTAAGGTGGCTGCATGTCCATCAGGTTCCAAGAAATAAGCTGGCTGGCTATTTCTGGATTTTAAATACCATAGTTATTTCTTGCAATATTACTTTAAACATCCCTGAAGTGGAAACTGTTACAGATACAGGAGCCTGCAAGCCTCAGGAAGGCCCCCAGGCTCGTCCAGAGAGAAGACACTGTCTACCTAACGTGGCTGTGGCGGGGGGCACGGGTCTGTGGGAAGAAGGCTAAGACACCAACAGGAAGGAGCAGGACACTCTAGAAAAGGACGGAGGTGATGGGCATACAACACGGGGAGCGCACTAGGCGCTGAGCTGAAGCCCTGAGGTGCTCAGCGTGGTGGTGGTGCAGCGGGTCCTACCTGCACTCCTTGATCACTTGGTGGATGTCAAACTCGAAGGCGGCCATCAAGATGTTGTCCAGGGGCTCCGGGCTGCTCTCACCTCCCAGAAACAGGTCAAGGCTGGACTGTGGAAAGGTGGTGACCCATTCAATCCCTAGATGGTGGCAGAGACTCAAGGGGGCAGGCAGGGCTGCTGTGTAGGGGACCCTGGAGAAGGGCAATGGGGTCCTTCAAATTGGGCCCAAGGAAAGCCCCCTCTGTTCCCCAGGGAGGGTCAAGTCAACCAGGCCACACGGTACAAGTGACCCGGCAGGGAGCAGAGCCCCGGATGCCGACTCCCCTCCCCTCCCGGAGGAGCTGAGGCACCTGGGCGTAGAGGTGCAGATCCATGGGCTTGACCGTGGGCTGAGAGTATAGCAGCCGCGTCACCAGGAAGTGATACCAGTTACTCAGCAGCTCCTTGTGCTCCAGCAGGGCGGCATCATCTCCCAGCAGGACCTGAGAAGAGACGCTGTCCCTTAACTCTGGGGACACTTCCCCGTAAGGCTCCTCATCTCAGCTGGAGCAGCTGAGTCAAAAGCTCACTCTTCCCCAACAGGGCCCATACAGAGCCCCGTCTGAGGAGGAGCTGCTGCTGGGCTAGACGCCCAGGGCCCCAGGAGGAGCTGGCTTGGCCCCTGGCCAGGACCCGCTCCCCGCAGACCTTGCAGAGGGACTCAAGGTGGGGGTTGGAGGCGAACGTGCCGTCCTGGAGGTGCCGCTCGCATTCCTCGTGCCAGTGCTGCCACCTCAGCTCCAGCTCCGTCAGGGTCTGTGTGTTCCCAGGCTGTGGGAGAGACGAGGACGGGGCGGTCACCATGCCAGCCCCTCACGCTCCCTGTATGAACCCCTCTCCGCGGCCCGGGTGGCTCCACATACGCTGAGAATGGGCATGGTCCTCATCAGGTCCCCCAGGACTCGGCACATGCCTGCAGAGGTGGGGTTGCTGTCGGCTTCCTTGGAGAGCATCTGTCGCGCCTCGTCCAGCCGGCCCTGCAGCACCAAGGTGGTCACCTGGGGGACAGCAAGAATACAGCATCCAGGCGGAGGCTCAGCAGCCAGTGCCCCCAGCCCGCTCTGGCCTCCTCGTCCCGGAGAAGCGTGGTGGCTCCTCCCTCAGAGGTAATCTGCCCCACCCAACCTTCTAGTTTAACCTGCCCCAAGCTTTTCGAACTGCATGTTGTTGTGTCCCACTGCAGGTATGACTGCCTTTTTAAAATGAAATAGAAAATAAAAATTACCAAAGTGCATCAAATAAAAGCACTGATCCGTAAAAGTTTCAATTAAAAGAAAAAGTTCTAGTTCAAATACTGGGTTAGCCAAATTTGGTTCAGGTTTTTCCATGCTATTTTATGGCCTGGGTTCAATACCTGGTTGGGGAACTAAGATCCTGCAAGCCACGGCAAAAGAAAAGGAAGAAGCAGCCAAGGACACACGTGCTGCGAGTCCCACCCCTCCCTGATCCGGACACGCACGTCCTATGGCCAGTGGCCCCACCTGGCCCTCGGGCACCTTAACCTGCCTCACCGTGAGCGCCGAGTCGGCGCCAGCCCACCAACCCACATTCTTCTGTTTCTTACACATCCAACTCTTAGCGAAGCCTATCACTGTACCTTTAAACTGCATCCAGAATCGAATCACCTCTCACCACCTCCTCCGCTCAGCTCCCACCCGCGTCCAAGTTACCATCACAGCTGCCTGATTTAGGACCTGAGCCTCCAGACTGGTCTCTCCGCTCTGCTTTTGCTCTGTTCTCAGCAGTGCAGCCAGAAAAGCCTTTGAAAACCTGAATCAGGGACTTCCCTGCTGGTCCGGTGGCTAAGACTCAGTGCTCCCAATGCCGGGAGCCTGGGTTCCATCCCTGGTCAGGGAACTAGACCCCACACGCCACAATGAAGAGTTCACACGCTGCGACTAAAGAGCCTGCGTGCCACAGCTAAGGCCCAGCACAGCCAAATAGATACATGTTTTTAAAAAGAAAAGAAAATCTCAGTTAGATCACAATGTTCCTGTGTTTGACTCTCCAATGTCCTCCTTACCCCAGCTGACTCAGGAGTAAAACGGGAGCTCTACTCTGTCCACCAGCTAGGTCATACCTTTATCTCCTTCAACTAACCCAATCAACAGCCCTGTGGGACAGGTGTTACACTCTCCAGGCTACAGATGAAGAAACTAAAGGCAGTTAAGTGACTCACTAGAGCTCACAGTTGGTAAGAGGCAGAGCTGGGATGCTAACCTGGGCAGCTTGGCACCACAGGCCCTGTTCTTAGCATTCAACTACCCTGCCTCTCTGGGGCTTTCCTGGTGGCTCACTGGTAAAGAATCCTCCTGCTAATGCAGAATATGCAGGTTTGATCTCTGGGTCAGGAGGATCCCCTGGAGAAGGAAACAGCAACCCATTCCAGTATCCTTGCCTGGAAAACCCCATGGACAGAGGAACCTGGTGGGCTGTAGTCCACAGGGTCCCAAGAGTCAGACAGGACTGAGTGACTAAGCACCACCACCACGCTGCCTCTCTAGGAGCTGAGCCCTTACCCCTCGTCACCTCCTCAGGTTCCTACTCACAAGCCACCTCACAAGGGTGCCCTTCCTCGACTTTAACACTCCCAATTCCCCTCCCCTGCTCTTTCTCTGCAGAGCACTTCACTTTTACATATATTTTACTTGCTTCTTTGTTTCTGTCTCCCCACCCAGAATGCAGGCTCCGTAAGGGCAGGCATCACTGCCTGCTCTGGTCCTGGTTGTCCGCTCAGGGCCCGAACACAGCACCACTCAAATACAGAGACTGAATCACACACTTAAAACCTAGGCCCGCCCATTTCTGAACAAAGCCTCTCCCCTCACCTGCACAGATCTCTGAGCACCCGAAGGCCTCAGAAACAGCCTCAAAGACAGCAGCTCTTTACCTGAATTTCAGATGTTATAAGTCTCCAACATTCAAGTCAATCAGCAACCTCCTCCCTGGTCGCTCCAAACTGGGTGATAGGTCAGTACAGGTGAATGGAAAAGTACTGCTCTCCCATAGAATACACACACACGCACTGACTTTCAAACTGACCGTCCAAAATGACTGGGACCATCAATGTCTTTGTTTTTAATAGCTTTCCTGATTGCAATGTACATCTTATAAACATTCACCTGTTTAAGTGTCTAATTCAGTGAACTGGAGTAAGTTTACGGAGTTGGGCACTATCATCACGACTCAGCTTCAGAACACATCTAACACCTCAAAACAGCCCTGGGCTCACTGACATCAAACCCCTACCCCAGCACCTATCCATCAGCTTTGCGTTGTCTTCACCAAGTCTCATTCTTAGATCCACAAAAAGATCAAAATTCCCTTCTCACTGTGAAGTCTACAAAGCATTATTTTTCTTACATGAAAACTTAGTTCAAAACTCTCCCACGGAGCAGGGAAGAAAACACCTCCCTAAGCACGTCTCCATGATCACAGACTCAAAGAACCACACGCACGTGGGCTCAGCAGGGAAACCCTCAGGCCAGCCCAGGAGCACAGGCCAAAGAGGATATGAGGCGGAAGGCAGGGAGGCCCAGCACACACGAGGGTCTTACCAAGTTCCAGAAGCTCTCGTGTTTGCTTGGATTCTCACTGCCCAGAACATCTGCCGACAAACTGTCCACCTCGCACACATGCAGTCGGACCCAGTCAAGGAGGTACAGGAGGAGAGGGCCGGCTGGGAGGAAACACACAAGCAGTAAATTCCATTTGCCCGAAGTACAGAGTGTAGGGCAGGCGAGCCAACTATGGAGAAGTGGTCTGTCCCTCTTCAGTGAGCGGGCGTGTGGTCCTGACCACAGGGCTGAGCTAGCAAATGGACTTTTGTGGGCTTCTGTGGACTTCTGCCAGGCAGCTCAACCTTTCACTGAATCGTCAGGGGGGCTGAACATGAGACCCAAACCTCACCACCCTGACCACCCCCAGCTTCTTCACAACTACACAATACTCAGTGACCACATCAGTAATGACCATAAGGGGATGGTACTGACTAGGTGCCAGGTACACAACCATGATAAAAAGATAGCAACAGTCAGAATCTACTGGAGGAGGCGAGCAGACAACCAACCAATTCAATTTCAAGCTGCTCAGTGCTTGAGCAGGAGTATGAATAAAAAGCTGTGACTGCACAGAGACTACTAATACACGCTTACAGATAATAGTAAATATAAACCATTAGAAGAAGCAAAAAGGTCTGCAGCCCCTCCACAGAGAGCCCACTCAAGCCAGGATACTGTACTGACCACAATCAAATTCAAGATCAAGGGAATAATTCAGAGTGGACGCATGAAGCTGTAGGGTTGCCCCTGACCCAATCACCAACAAAGGAAGTCTCTACGGCACTCTGCCTTCCACCACCTAATCCTGCCTCGTATCTGTATAACGTTTTTCTTCTTAAACTTTTAAACAACAGGAACGTACTGTCTCGTGCTCTAGGAGGCTGAAAGTCTGCGGAGCTGGGAAGGCTGGTTCCCTCGGAGGCTGGGGAAGAGCCTGCACACACCTCTCCCGAGCTTCTAAAACTCTGTAAAGCTCCACCAGTCCATGTTATAAATATGCACCACTCCTTTCGCACGCTAGTTTAATATCTGTTACTTCATAGTTTTTAGGGGTCACCTGCCTACAACTTAAGGTTTTCAGAGGATACTCTGACTCTCTTTGCAGTATCTTACAAAAACACAGGCTTCTTCAGGCATCCTGTAATACTTCCCAATGCTTATATTGATGAAAAGCAACAAAAAGCACATTCTAGGCAACAAAACACTCATCACAGCACAGGACAGGGTAGGGGGACACCTCTGCCACCTCACCTGGGGCTACTTCGATAAAAAGAATCTCACAAAGGTTCCAAATGAGCTCCACTGCCGACAGAATGGAGACCTAAGGAAGGAACAGAGGCCAAGTTTTGACTGAAAACATTCCTAAGATTTTTTTCCCCTAGCGCTAAGAAACAAAGCAGAGCTTGAAACACAGGATGGTCGTTCATTAACTCAACATTTATAGACTGTTCCTATGGTAGGGTTCCCCACAAGACAGTCAGAGAATTTTAGGGGTGGGACACACAATAATAGTTTCTGTTTTAATGGTTGTGGTTTTAGTTTAACACGTGTTAGAAAAATGTAAGTAGCTCTTTACACCCATGATCTTGATGAATATTATAGTTTAGGAAACAGCTCTTAGTAAAAAGGGAGAAATGATTTTTAGAAAAATATTTAGCAAATAATATCATAATATACAGGTACAGCAAAAATTAACGATGTTGATATTCAAGGGATTGATGTTTAGGAAACAGTCTATTAAAAAAGTAAACCCAATGTAAGACTCCAAAATAAATCAGCTGTGGACCCTGACCTTAGGAATATGCAATACCCCTATCATCCTTCTTATACAATCACAGAAATTTATACCTTAACCATAAGGAAAAATAAATGGTCTGATGACTTCAGAGATGGGTGTACCAGTCCCTACTGACTACTGAGTTTGAATAATATCAAAATTCTAACCAAAGAATGAGAATTCTTTAAGTCACTTTCCAATTAAAATGCAACACCCTGCCATTTATAAACACTGGCTCACTGAGTAGTTTATGAGACTACCCAGTGGTTCTAAACCTCAGCTCACTATCTCAGGTGACACACTGTGGTCAGGATTTATATTCCCCATAAGAGCTGAAGACTCGCACAAGTGTTTATCAAGCACATCCTTGTGTTCCAAAGTGCTAAGCCTTGAAGAGGGCACCAGGAGGTTCAAGATGATTCTTACCACTCCAAGGAGTCGCCTGTCTACCTGGCAAGAAAACAGACGTCTGCAGTATCAGTGATTACAAAGCCACCCCCGCTGGCTACTGAGGACTCAGAAGGACATAAATGGCGCTGGTACAACACAGGCGGCCCCACCCCCTTACCTGGCTGCTGAACTGGCGGCCAATGGCTGAATCTTTATCAGCAACTGACAAAACACAAAGCATTTCAAGTGAGCAATGTAACTCGAGTCTTACTGTTAGAGCTTCACAGACAGGCACTACGGCTTGTGCCTTCTGACGACCACCCGTTTTCACTGCAGATTTTTTTGAAACATGCTTCATATCTCTGTTGTACATCAATGATCTCAAACCATGGCCCAGAAATGACAAGTGGCTCTTTCAACTACAATGTGGCAAACGTAGAGACCACCATGCTATACGAGATTCTATCCAGCACCTACGAGTCATATGGCTCTCAGGGTTATGATAACTTTCAATCACCAAGATCAAAGAACTGGAATGTAATTGTCAAAGGTCTTTAATTTGGCCCTTTAGCCTCATACCTGCTAACATAATATGTTCTAATTTGTTCTAAAATGTACTCAAGACAACTGCCAGAAAATTACAGATTATGTAAGATAGGAAAGTAAGTTTTAAACTAGAATGTCAATCAGATTTTACCTTGTAGTACTTATAGCCAGATAAATACTTCAATTACTCACACACACACACACACACACAATACTTACCTGCAAATTGGTGCATTTCCTCCATGCATGCTCTTATGACTGATCGGTAGTTTTTACTCACTCGAACTAATCTACAAAAGATGAAATGGCATACAAGATGAACCTGGAACAGTTTGTGGTGACAAAAAATAAGGAACATCTTGTGATGATAGAAACTATCAAAAAAAAAAAAAAAAAGATAAGCTTGCTGACAGACAGGAGGCAACATGAAGGAGTTCCTCATGGCCAAAGCTAAAACAACTTGAGCCACAAAATAAACAAAATACCATATAACCCAGGGACTAAAAGAAATATCCATGAGTCCACAAGGATATTAACTGTCTCAAATGAGACCCACTAATGGATCCTAAAATTAGTGGTTGAAATTTGAGGAGAAATGGGATTTTCATAGTCTCAGAGTTTTTCCCTCAAATACTTACTAGTTACAAAGGGAAAGATGATAACTTTATAGTACAGAAACCCAGTAGAAACCACATTAACCAAGTGATCAAGGTCAATATAAACATAATAAAACATCAGCGTCATGAACCTCATGATGTGATGATGTGTGAGGAAGGACATATCACACCACTTCTGTGGTATTCTTGCTAAAAATGCATAATCTCTGCTCAGTCATGAGAAAACCCAGGACAGTTCTGAGGGACGGTTTCCAAGATAATTGGTCAATTATCAATTACTTTTTTCAAAAGTCATAAGGCCATGAATCAGATTAGGGAGAAAAAAACTAAATGCAACCTCATTTGGTTGCAGAAGAAAAAAAAGGACATTAGTGGAAAAAATGGTGGAACTGAAATAAGGCCTTCAGGTTAATCATACTGCATCAACATTTAAGTTTCCCGGTTTAAATACCAGTAATGTGGTTATACAAGATACTAACATCAGAGAAGCTGAATGACGGATGTACAGAAGTCTATTATTTTTGAACTTTTTCTGTATGTTTAAAATTATCTCAAAACAGAGTTCTTAAAAAAGCAAAGAGCAGAACAAAACAAACAAAAAAGGAACTGGCTATTAGTTACCAAGATATAGATCCTTAGAAAGAAACATTAGTTCTAAATGAAGAGACCTAAATGCTGCCTACTGGCTCCATTTACTTTTATTTTCTAGCTCCCTTTAAAGATGAACAGAAGGTACAATGGGGCCAGCAGCAGTTGAAGCAACTTGCACACACTCTCACTTAATTTTTCAGTCAAGACTCAGTCCCGAATAAATAACTCACCTGGCCCAAAAACAAGATGATATGCTGACCCCCACGCACAAAACAAGAGCTACCATCCCACCATTAGAAGGACATTCACAAGATCACTAATTTATTTAATTCAGCAAATATTTAAAGGCACCTACTATATAGATGAATGAGGGTATCTGGGAACAGAAGGCCCACATAAACAAGACAGGGTCCCTGCCTTCAGGGACCTACAGGACTTCTGACATGCTATGTCAATATAGATTCCTCTGAGTTACCACTATCCTGTACCAGAGCCTCTTGTCAGCAGTGATCTTTCATAAACACACAGGCACACACACATGCTGACCAGGGTATCCTCTGGGGTGATTCATCTATAAAATGCTTATCAAGGAAGTAAAATACTGTGACACTGTGGTTTATAAGAAGAAATAAAACACTAATCTTCATCCCTAATCCCTGACTCACAGCTCCTAAAGACTTTGTAAATTCCTAGATGACAAGAGCACCAGCAGCATCTTTTGTTTCAACTCTAGGTAGCTCCTGGATGAGGACTGATCACCAGAAAGCCCAAGCCATATTAGAAATTGAAATTATCAGCCCTGTCCCTGACTTCCCTGGAGAGGGGAAAGGGCCATAAATGGAGATAATAATTGATCATGCCTACATGAGGAAGATTCCATAAAGTCTCAAAGGCAAGGGGTTTGGAGAGCTTCCAGGTGGGTGAACACATCCGTGTACCAGGATGGTGACACACCCCAGCTCCACAGGGACGGGGTTCCTGCACTTGGGACTCTTCCAGACCAGGCCCCACGTTCATCTTCACTTGGCTGTCCATCTGGGTCCTTTCTCATATCCTTTAATGAACTGCTAAACTTGTTTCCTTGAGTTCTGTGAGCTCCTCCAGCAAATTTATCAAACCTGAGGTTACCATGGGAACCTCTGATTTATAGCTAAGCTGAAGAGCAGCTGTAGGTAACCTGGGGACCCACTATTTATGACTGGCATCTGAATGGGAGGCAGTTTTGCGCGATAGAGCCCCTAATTGACGGAATCTGTTGCTATCTCCAGGTAGGCGGTGTCAGAATACAGGTGACTTGTAGGACACCCGGCTGGGGTCAGAGAACTGGTTGGTGCATGAAAACTCCCATACATTTGATGTCAGAAGGGTTATGAGTGAAACACAGGAAAAACGTTTTGTTTTTCCAACACAAATATCAACGTTATCTATTCCCTAGACATATGAATGGACACTAAGAAAAACCTAACACAGGGGCTCTCAAACTCCACTTGTACTTAAGCCTCACCTAGAGACTTTAGGATCCACCCCTAGAAATTTTGGAGATATGAGGTGAGGTCTCACAAACCATACTTCGACCAATTCTAGTCTATGAACAATGCAAGTTTTCTGGTCTCTTCCCAAAAAAATGCCTTGAAAATAATTCTTTAAAGACAAAACAAAACTCTCAACAGGGGGACCTCATTCAATGATTCTCGGGTGCTTATCTGGCCTAAATTTTATTCTTTGGAGGGTAAATGAAGTAGGAATAGAAACAAAGAAAGCTCATCAAGCAGCCAGCAAGTCAATTGGCAGCCATTCAAACATTCTCTGTAGGACTTCTCCATCCGTGACCATAAGGACTTATACTGCCCAGCAGAGGCCAGAAAATCAAACACAGAGTCCCATATTTCTCTAGGAGGTCCATCCATTGTGCAAAAGGAAAAGGATGCATTTCACTTGGTTTTTCAAAATTTAGTTGTGGGAGGCAGCACTTATCAGCAGCCAACTTACTGAGCTTTTCTGGATTTTCCAGTCAACTCTTCTTCAATTCTTTGGAGGCCCACGAAGATTCCATGGGATTCATTGAAGAGTTTTCTCAGGATTTTGGAGTAAACATCTATATCCTTTCGGATGATATGGATAAAGGGGCAACCTGCCACCATCTCTGATTTTTCTGAAACAGGAAAAAAAAAAAAATTAACATCTATCACCATCATCGTCATCAAAGCACTCTAAAAATTTTAATTGAGTAGCTAATTACAAAAGCTTCAGCTTCTTTGCTACTGATTTCATGATATATTATTTATCCACACATGAATTTTTATTTTTACTTTTTTTGGCCATGCAGCATGTAGGACCTTAGTTTCCCAACCAGGGCTTGAAACCATACCCCTGCAGTGGGAGCAGAGTCCTAATCACTGGATAGCAGGAGAAATTCCTCATATATGAGTTTTTAAGTTTTTATTTATTTTGGCTGTGCTGGGTCTTCGTTGCTGCTTGGACTTTTCTCTAGTTGCAGGGAGCAGGGCCTACTCTCTAGTTGCGGTGCCCGGGCTTCTCTTTGCGTGGCTTCTCCTACTGTGGAGCACGGGCTCTAGGGCATGCATTTCAGTAGTTGTGGCTCACTGGCTTAGCAGTTGCAGTTCCTGGGCTCTAGAGCACAGGTTCGAGTTGTGGCACACTGGATTAGTTGCTCCATGGCATATGGGATCTTCTTGGACCAGGGATCGAACCCATGTCTCCTGCATTGGCGGGTGGACTCTTTATCACTCAGCCACCTGGGAAGCCCCCATACGTGAATTTTTTTTTATGTTTTTTTAATTCTTTATTGAAATATAATTGCTTTACAGAATTTTACTGTTTTCTGTCAAGCCTCAACATTAATCAGCCATAGGTATACATATGTCCCCTCCCTTTTGAACCCCGCTCCCATCTCCCTCTCCGTCCCACCCCTCTAGGTTGATACAGAGCCCCAGTTTGAGTTTCTCAGCCATAAAGCAAATTCCTGTTGGCTCTCTATTTTACATATGGTAATGTAAGTTTCCATGTTACTCTTTCCATACATCTCACCCTCCCCTCCCCTCTCCCCATGGCCATTAAGTCTATTCTCTATGTCTGTTTCTCCACTGTTGCCCTGCAAATAAATTCTTCGTATATACATGTTAAAATATGGTATTTATCTTTCTCTCTCACTTCACTCTGTATAATAGGTTCTAGGTTCATCCACCTCATTAGAACTGACTCAAATGCATTCCTTTTTATGGCTGAGATGATATGATCACTCATCTAAAGCCAAACATCCTAGAATGTGAAGTCAAGTGGGCCTCAGAAAGCATCACTACAAACAAAGCTAGTGGAGGTGATGGAATTCCAGTTGAGCTCTTTCAAATCCTGAAAGATGATGCTATGCAAGTGCTGCACTCAATATGCCAGCAAATTTGGAAAACTCAGCAGTGGCCACAGGACTGGAAAAGGTCAGTTTTCATTCCAATCCCAAAGAAAGATAATGCCAAAGAATGCTCAAACTACCACACAATTGCACTCATCTCACACGCTAGTAAAGTAATGCTCAAAATTCTCCAAGCCAGGCTTCAGCAATACACGAACCATGAACTTCCTGATGTTCAAGCTGGTTTTAGAAAAGGCAGAGGAACCAGAGATCAAATTGCCAACATCCGCTGGATCATGGAAAAAGCAAGAGAGTTCCTAAAAAACATCCATTTCTGCTTTATTGACTATGCCAAAGCCTTTGACTGTGTGGATCACAATAAACTGTGGAACATTCTGAAAGAGATGGGAATACCAGACCACCTGATCTGCCTCTTGAGAAATCTGTATGCAGGTCAGGAAGCAAGAGTTAGAACTGGACATGGAATAACAAACTGGTTCCAAATAGGAAAAGGAGTACATCAAGGCTGTATATTGTCACCCTGCTTGTTTAACTTCTATGCAGAGTACATCATGAGAAACGCTGGAAGAAACACAAGCTGGAATCAAGATTGCCGGGAGAAATATCAATAACCTCAGATATGCGGATGACACCACCCTTACGGCAGAAAGTGAAGAGCAACTCAAAAGCCTCTTGATGAAAGTGAAAGTGGAGAGTAAAAAAGTTAGCTTAAAGCTCAACATTCAGAAAACGAAGATCATGGCATCCGGTCCCATCACTTCATGGGAAATAGATGGGAAACAGTGGAAACAGTGTCAGACTTTATTTTTCTGGGCTCCAAAATCACTGCAGATGGTGACTGCAGCCATGAAATTAAAAGACGCTTGCTTACTCCTTGGAAGGAAAGATATGTCCAACCTAGATAGCATATTCAAAAGCAGAGACATTACTTTGCCAACAAAGGTCCATCCAGTCAAGGCTATGGTTTTTCCTGTGGTCATGTATGGATGTGAGAGTTGGACTGTGAAGAAGGCTGAGCGCTGAAGAATTGATGATTTTGAACTGTGGTGTTGGAGAAGACTCTTGAGAGTCCCTTGGACTGCAAGGAGATCCAACCAGTCCATTCTAAAGGAGATCAGCCCTGGGATTTCTTTGGGAGGACTGATGCTAAAGCTGAAACTCCAGTACTTTGGCCACCTCATGCGAAGAGTGGACTCACTGGAAAAGACTCTGATGCTGGAAGGGATTGGGGGCAGGAGGAGAAGGGGACGACAGAGGATGAGATGGCTGGATGGCATCACTGACTTGATGGACTTGAGTCTGAGTGAACTCCAGGAGTTGGTGATGGACAGGGAGGCCTGGCGTGCTTCGATTCATGGGGTCACGAAGAGTCGGACACAACTGAGCGACTGAACTAAATATTCCATTGTGTATATATACCACAATTTCTTTATCCATTCATCCGTTGATGGACATCTAGGTTGCTTCCATGTTCTAGCTATTGTAAATAGTGCTGCAAACAATGGGATACATGTGTCTCTTTCAATTTTGGTTTCCTCAGGGTGTATGTTGAGGAGTGGAATTGCTGGGTCATATGGTGGTTTTATTCCTAGTTTTTTTTAAGGAATCTCCATGCCGTCTTCCATAGTGGCGACATCAATTTTCATTCCCACCAACAATGCAAGAGTGTTCCCTTTTCTCCACACCCTCTCCAGCATTTATTGTCTGTAGACTTTTTGATGAGGGCCATTCTGACCGGTGTGAGGTGATATCTCATTGTAGTTTTTATTTGTATTTCTCTAATAATGAGCGATGTTGAACATTTTTTCATGTGGTTGCTAGCCATCTGTGTGTCTTCTTTGGAGAAATGTCTGTTTAGGTCTTTTCCCCACTTTTTGATTGGGTTGTTTTTCTGGTGTTGAGTTGTATGAGCTGCTTGTATATTTTGGAAATTAATCCTTTGTCAGTTGCTTCATCTGCTATTATTTTCTCCCATTCTGAGGGTTTTCTTTTCACCTTGCTTATAGTTTCCTTTGCTGTGCAAAAGCTTTTAAGCTTAATCAGGTCCCACTTATTTACTTTGTTTTTATTTCCATTACTCTAGAAGGTGGGTCACGGAGAAGGCAATGGCAACCCACTCCAGTACTGTTGCCTGGAAAATCCCATGGACGGAGGAGCCTGGTAGGCTGCAGTCCATGGGGTCGCTAAGAGTCGGACATGACCGAGTGACTTCACTTTCACTTTTCACTTTCACCCATTGGAGAAGGAAATGGCAACCGACTCCAGTGTTCTTGTCTTGAGAATCCCAGGGACGGGGGAGCCTGATGGGCTGCCATCTATGGGGTCGCACAGAGTCAGACACGACTGAAGCGACTTAACAGTAGCAGAAGTGACTTAGCAGCAGCAGCAGGAAGTAGGTCATAAAGGATCTTGCTTTGATTTATGACATATGTGAATTTTTATACGCAAATGTTTACTCTTAGACTTCATCCCTCAACTCACTAGCATACTCTGTAAAGACATTTCACCTCTATCCATTGAAATATACTAGGAAAAAAAAGGAAACCACTTAATATTACCCTATGTAAACTCAATAAATAAACCTACAGCTGAAGTTTTACAAAATGTCGAAATAAATATTCTTTTTATATTACTTTTTATTGCCATTACTCCTAAAACAAAGAATCAAGGACTAAACTATTTTGCAACAGTGATGAAAAGGCTCTGTAATGATAAATTATAAACCACCAACTTATGGAAATTTCACATACAGCAGCTTCTCAAATAAGTTGTGATAATGTTCAATGGCTTGTTGTGAATGTGATTTCAATAAATAAAAAAAGAAAGAAAATCCTGAGTTTCCAACAATCAAGGACAAGCTAGAAACGTTGATAAGCTTTCCCATTAAGCAGGGAAAGAAGCTGTTCAGACACAGTCACAGAAGTTTCTCTTCTGAGCAACTTCTACCACTCTACCAAACTTGAGATTCTCAATACCAAGATATCCCATAGATATTTGGCAACATCAGGGATCATTTCAAACTATAAAATAAAGAAAAACTACTCTGCTTAAAAGTTACATGAGGGGCTTCACAGGTGGCACAGTGGTAAAGAACACGCCCGCCAATGCAGAAGACACAAGAGATGAGAGTTCGATCCCTGGGTCAGAAAGATTCCCTGGAGAAGGAAATGGCATCCCACTCCAGTATCCTTGCCTGGGGAATCCCATGGACAGCGGAGGCTAGAGGGCTACAGTCCACAGGATTGCAAAGAGTCAGACACTACTGAGCATCGGTGGTCTAGTGGTTGCAACTCCATGCTTCCAATGCAGGGGTCATGGGTTCAATCCCTAGCGAGGGAACTTACATCCCACATGCCATGCCAAGTGGCAAAAAAATTTAATTAAAAAAAAAAATCACACGAATTGCATACTACCTTAATTGTATGACCTTCATTAGCTCAATGTGCTCCCAACAAAAGAGGAAAACCTCTATACTTAGATAAAGAACATGACAAAGATTCACAAAATAATCCTTTCAACATTTCCTGAGATTTCTCTCTTGAAAAGGAGAAAGCAAAATCAAGTATCAAGATGTTGATTTTACCTTGCTCCTATAGGGAGTCTCAATCGGAAAGGTTAAGAGCCATGTCTGACACCTGATGGAGCTTAGAGGACAAGTTATTTTGTTCACAATGAAAAAATGAAGGTAAGGGCCATGACATCGGACAACATTCATAGTGAGGGGACCACTACAAAGAGAATGTAGTCACTCAGGACAAAAAGGGAAACAAAAAGCTTCAAGCTTTTAAGTATAAAGAAAACCTTCTTTAACATTGGGAAGATCATTGTTAACTTTTTTCCCCTGGACTCAACATCTGCCAAGTCTCACAAATCAATGAAAATCTTAAACAGCTAAAAAGTTTCAAAAATGAAAATGGTACAAAATAAGTTCAATTGTTTTCATATCTCAGGTAGTCAAATCTGAGAGAATAAAGAAAAAAAAACAATTGTACCAACACAGATAATCTACAAGAGAAACAAAAAAACCTACCTTTTTTATTGAAAGAGGTTTCACACACCAGCATCTCCCCTGGACCCCAGTCAAAACACATTTGCTTCTTCTGGGAATTCACTCCTGGAATCCACTAGTAAAAAAAAAATAAGGCACAGAAATTGTTATTCTTCCTAAAGGCTTTGCTTTCAACTGACTTGCAAGTATAATTCTAGTAATCAGTGGTAGTAGAAGTTATTAATCTATAAATCTATAAATACAACTGAGTGTGGCTGAGATGAGCCCAGTCTGTTAGACCCTAAATGAGCAAGAGAGTTGTTAGGCACCTTGACCCAGCCTGCCACTTCTCAAGTACTGATAAAAAGGAAAGCTACCCCCTAATCAATTATTATATGGTAATTTAGTGATCTGTAGTTCAGAAAAAGGGCAGTTAAAAAAATTAAACAGGAATTGAACCGCTGTTACTCACTAAAAAGACCTCCAATCCCCTGGCCTCTATGTCACATCTTAATGGTGCTTTATTTTTTTCTCCAACTCAGTCACACCAATTCCTCTGAGTCTCAGCTTCATAAATCCAACTGCATAATCCACCCTTTTTGAGTTATCTAACCTCCAGAACTATATCCATAAAATCAAGAGCCAAAACAGGAACTTAATCTATGGCTGGACACGGGCCTTCTGTAGTTGTGGTGCTCGGGCTTCTCACTGTGGTGGCTTCTCCAGTTGTGGCGCACAGGCTCTAGAGTGCATGGGCTTAGCTGTCCCGCGGCATGTGAAATCTGCCTGGAACAAGGACTGAGCCCGTGTCCCCCGCATTGGCAGGTGGATTCTTATCCACTGAACCACCAGGGAAGTCCCAAAACAGGGACTTCTGATGCTCATTCCCAAACCTCATTCCACTCCCGCAGTAGGACAAAGCCTTCCCCAACTGTTAGGAGCAACCCTTGTAATCCTCTGTGTTCCCTCATGACCCACTGAGGTCACGCTAGGGGTAAAGAATCCACCTGCCAATGCAGGAGACACAGGTTTGATCCCTAGGTGGGGAAGATTCCCTGGAGAAGGAAATGGCAACCCCCTCCATTATTCTTTCCTGGAAAATCCCATGGACAGAGGAGCATGGAGGGCTACAGTCCATTGGGTCACAAAGAGTCAGGCACAACTGAGTACATGCATCTCTCCTATACCCCAGCAATTCCACTTCTAGGTATTTATCTGGAAAGAACCAAAAAGTGAAGTGAAGTGAAGTGAAGTGAAGTGAAAGTTACTCGTCATGTCCGACTCTTTGTGACCCCATGGACTATACAGTCCACGGAATTCTCCAGGCCAGAATACTGGAGTGGATAGCTGCTCCCTTCTCCAGGGGATCTTCCCAACCCAGGTCTCCCACATTGCAGGCAGATTCTTTACCAGCTGAGCCACCAGGGAAGCCCTTAGAAAAAAAAAAAAGATAAGAACTATAACTCACATTTCTTAAGAGTCCTTGACCTAAAAAGATAATACCACTGGTCTAGAAAAACTACTCAAGATTAATCTCTTTGGATCCACACTGAAACATTCCTGAATCTGCTAGTTACTAACTGGCCTTCACGAGCCTTGATATATTCACCCTGCTACAAAAAGCGACGATAGTTTTCAAGGTTATTCATCAGCCTCTTGAGAGTGTGTATCAGTTCAGTTCAGTCGCTCCGTTGTGTCCGACTCTTTGTGACTCCATGAATCGCAGCACGCCAGGCCTCCCTGTCCATCACCATCTCCCGGAGTTCACTCAAACTCACGTCCATGGAGTCGGTGATGCCATCCAGCCATCTCATCCTCTGTCATTCCCTTTTCCTCCTGCCCCCAATCCCTCCCAGCATCAGAGTCTTTTCCAATGAGTCAACTCTTCGCATGAGGTGGCCAAAGTACTGGAGTTTCAGCTTTAGCATCATTCCTTCCAAAGAACACCCAGGGCTGATCTCCTTTAGAATGGACTGGTTGGATCTCCTTGCAGTCCAAGGGACTCTCAAGAGTCTTCTCCAACACCACATAGAGCAAGCTTAAAGAGCAGACTAACTCTCAAATACAGACATGACTGAATTCAAACTTTCATTGTTGAGGTTCAGATTCTAGACAATGGATGATGCCCTTCTGAGAGGCTGTGTCCACAAGGCCAACCTGGTCTTCCTACCTGGTCTCCCCAACACCAATGTAAAGCTGGGTTGTCACAAGTCAGTCATCACTACTGGGGGCAAAACTCAGCTTAGACTGTTTTCATTCCATTTGTAAATGCATGCCTAATTGTCATGGTTCAATAGCAAGTAGCTCTCCAGGGTCGCACAGAGTACTGAGAAAGTTTCCCCATCCAAAGATTCTGACATAAGTAAAGGAGGGAAAAGCAAGATAACATGTAGTCTGAAAAAGTCCCAGTGATTCCAATAGTCTATTTTTCCTCCCCCAAAACAGTGACACAGTCCTTGATGGATATTTAGCATTTAAACTACTTCACATATGCATTAAAAGTTAACTTTCTATAGGATATAGCAGTAAACTTTATAGACAGTAACATCCCACATTCACTGCTGTTTGAGATCTCATGTCTCTTGTCTAGTTAGCTTTGAATTGACTTCTATTTTCAGTTTTTGGTTTTGTGACATACTGCTTTGCAATTTGATGGCTTCAGCAGAAAGCTGAAGGCATTTCAACTTTCTAAAAAGCAAAAATATAAGGTCAAGCAGCTTGCTGTTTAGCAGGGCTTACAGGTTACCAAGAGCTAACAGATGCAAAACAAGCCTAAATAGACAGACGGAAATATTTCCTAGTCAGGGAAGTCAGGGAAAGCTTTTCTGACAAAGAGGCTGCTGGAGCTTGTACGTAAAAAAATGTGTGGGATAGAAACCCGAGAGAGAAGAGCATCCCAGATGGGGGAAGGATAGGTATCCCTCTTCTAACAGCCATGAATCTCCTTCTAAGCATCATATATCATCCACATCTGACATACTTTCCTGAGAGTTCAAACAGACGTGAAAGCAAACAGAGCAATGAAAAAGCAGGATATTCTCCCAAGACCTAGTAGATGCTGAAAAGACCAAGAAGAGATTGAAAGAATACATGGAAGAACTGTATAAAAAATATCTTAATGAACCGGATTGCTACAGTGGTGCGGTTAGTCACCCAGAGTCAGACATTCTGGAGTGCAAAGTCAAGTGGGCCTTAAAAGAAGCACTGCCGTTAAAGCTAGTGGATGTGATGAAATTCCAGCAGAACTACTCAAATCCCTAAAGGAGGATACCATCAAGGTTTTGCATTCATTATGTCAGCAAGTCTGGAAGACCCAGCAGTGGCCACAGGACTGGAAAAGGTCAATCTTCATCCCAATTCCCAAGAAGGGTAGTACCAAAGAATGTGCTAACCATCGGACAATTGCACTCATCTCACATGCTAGTAAGACCATGCTTAAAATTTTGCATGCTAGGCTGAAGCATTATGCACACCAAGAACTTCCGGATGTCCAAGCTGGGCTTAGAAAAGAAAGAGGAACTAGAGATCAAATTGCCAACATTTGCTGGATGATACAGAAAGCAAGGGAATTTCAGAAAAACATCTATCTCTGCTTCATGGACTACCCTAAAGCCTGTGACTGTGTGGATCATGACAAACTGTGGAAAGCTCTTAGAGAGATGGGAATACCAGACCATCTCATTTGTCTCCTGAGAAATACTCCCTGACTGGCAAATATTTCTGTCTGTCTACTTAGGCTTATTCTACACCTCTTAGCTCTTGGTAACCTGTAAGCCCTGCTAAATGGCAAAGAAGCAAAGTTAGAACCCTGTATGGAAAAACTGATCGGTTCAAGATCAAGAAAGGAGTATGACAGGGCTGTCTGCTGTTACTGTTTAATCTATAGGCTGAGTACATCATGAGAAACGCTGGGTTGGGTGAGTTACAAGCCAGAATCAAGAGAAGCAGGAGAAACATCAACAGACTTAGATATGCGGATGATACCACCCTAATGGCAGAAAGTGAAGAGGAACTAAAGAGCCTCTTGATGAGTGTGAAGGAGGAGAGTGAAAGAGTCGGCTTAAGGCTAAATATTAAAAAAAAAAAAAAAAGATCATGGCATCTGGCCCCATTACTGCATGACAAATAGAAGGGGAAAAGGTGGAAGTAATGACAGATTTCCTCTTGAGCTCCAAAATCACTGCAGATGGTGACTGCAGCCATGAAATCAGAAGACAATTGCTTCTTGACAGGAAAGTGATGACAATCCTAGGCAGTGAGTTGAGAAGCAGAGACACTGCCGACAAAGGTTCATGTGGTCAACGCTGTGGTCTTCCCAGTGGTCATGGACAGTTGTGAGAGCTGGACTGTAAAGGGAAGACCGCCAAAGAATTGATGCCTTTGAACTGTGGTGCTAGAGAAGACTCCTGAAAATCCCTTGGACAGCAAGGAGATTAAACCAGTCAATCTTAAGAGGTCAACCCTGAATACTCACTCGAGGGACTGTTGCTGAAGCTGAAGCTCCAGTATTGGTCATCTGATGAGAACAGACGACTCATTTGGCAAAGTCCCTGATGCTGGGAAAGATCGAGGGCAGGAGCAGAGGGCGTCAGAGGATGAGATGACAGGACAACATCACGGATAGAATGAACCTGAACTTAAGCAAACTCTGGGAGGTGGTGAGGGACAGGGAGGCCTGGCATGCCGCAGTCCATGGGGTCCCAAAGAGTCGGACACGACCGGGCGACTGAACAATACCAGTCTCTCAAGAGAACTATACCTGGTAAACCTTGGGCGAGCTCAAGCAGAAGCCAAGCTCACGGGGCTGCGACGTGAAGCTTTGCTGCTGTTGTTAAGTCATTTCAGTCGTGTCCGACTCTGTGCGACCCCATAGACAGCAGCCCACCAGGCTCCTCTGTCCCTGGGATTCTCCAGGCAGGAATACTGGAGTGGGTTGCCATGCTGGGAGAAAAAAAGCCGTACAATACCTCCGCCTGGCTCCAACCCGCTCATTAAAGCTTAAGCCCAAGAGGAAAAGCCAGAGAAGCAGGGAGGTCGGGGAGGCAAGGGATGGAAAGGAACAGAGTTAGGAGGGCGGTCTCCAGGGCCAGGTACTCCTCAGAATATAGAAGGGAGCAGAAACCCAGCGACCACCGCGACCCACACGCGGGGAGCGAATTAATGCGACTTCCGAACGGGGGGCAACAGTGAAGGGGCCGGGCACCTCGCCAGCGGCAAGGACGAGACGAACCCAATCTCCGGGCCCCGGGGTGGGGGGGGGGGGGAAGCGTACTGTTCGGGGCCCCCTTACAGTGACCGTCGGCTCGCCGTCGAACTCCTCCATAGCGCCGCACCACAGCCGCCGGGAACCCGCAGTGCCGCCTAGGCTGGCGCCTCAGGGCTCCGGCTCAGGGCCGGCTGCGAGAGAGGACCCCGCGCGTGAGCGCCTCCCGCACTGCCTGCAGGCCCAGCCGCCCGCCGCGGCGAGGGCTTCTCCTCAGAGCCACGGCCACCCCTCTGCGGCGCTCCGCACGTGCCCCTCCTTCTGGCCTCGACCACACGAACGGGAAAGGCAGCGCCAGGGGCGGCCTGCCCTCACGGGACCGCTTTCGCCAGATCCGGCGCCGCCGCGGACACCCCTGAGCCGGGCGGAGAGAAGGCCCCCCGGGGACGGCGGGAGCGGCGGGGAGGCGGCTGCGCGTGCGCGGCCGAGGGCGAGCGCGCGGTTTGGCCCCGGCGGGAGCGAGCTCACCACCTCTGCCGAACCTGGGTTTCCTCCCCGCGCCTTGGTCTGCAGGCTCGCGTCGTCGGCGCCGCTGCTTTTTCCATGGCAGGAGCCCCTTTGGTCCATCGGGCTTGTGTACGAAGGTATTCGTCACCAGCCCCTACCCCAAAAGGCTCCAGAGGCACGAAGGGGACGAGATTGATGCAGATGAAACAGCTGGGAAATGGAGACCCTGGGCTCAGTTGAACACAAATACTGATTTGTTATGGGCTTCCTAGGTGGCTCAGTGGTCAAGAATTCCGAGACGCGGGTTCGATCCCTGGGTGGGAAAGATCCCCTACAGAGGAAAATGGCAACCCTCTCATACTCTTGGCTGGGAAAATCCCATGGACAGAGGAGCCTGGCGGACTACAGTTCATGGAGTCGCAAGAGTCGAACGCGGCTTAGCGACTGAACAACTGATTTGTTATCTCACCAAAGAAAAGCAGGAGGAAAAAAAATCAGGGAATTCGAATCCCAGGTCTTGTTATGGAAAACTTCAAAAATGCTTCGGTGACCTAAAGGAGTTATTTATTTTGTGAGTGCCATATTTACAAATGCATAGACATACAAAGAAGAGAATATTATTGGTTCTGAATTCCCAAATAAGAGCGTTTTTGTTTGTTTTTTAACAAGCTGGAGCTAATTCGATATCTTAAACCTTTGGAAATGGTGCCTGAAAATGTAGCAGCTCTTATTATTTAGAAAAGAAATTCGATATGAAAATAAGACAAATTTTCAGTAATTTACTTGGGGAAGCACTTCCTTCACTGAGATGATTCTCAACGACCTATTTGAATAGTAGAAATAAGATGACTTGGAATGTTAGGAAAACCCTGTGACCCCAATAGTTTGTTCTTTTGAGATATACATTTTTTAGTAGAGAGAGAAAAATCCTGTGGTTATCACAGTTTTACTCAAATCTGTATCTCTGAAGTCAGCCATCCATAGGATGAAATTTAATGTAGTTTCACACAAAATTCCACGCTGTTCTACCATCTATGTCTTGTTGCATTTTCCAAATGTTTCACAAAGTTTCTCTGATCTGAGCATTTTTGACACCATTGGTGTGGCTATGAGAAATTACAGTCATATCCATTTTTTAGTGGGTGAAAAGAAGCCTGATAGTTTCCAAATGTAAAATAAACTCTTAGTAGCAGATAAATGAGTTTTTAAAAACTGGCTATTATAGCTGCTCTATTGAAAGTTTTTAAAGCATCAGAAGTGAAGTTAGATCAGATCAGATCAGTCGCTCAGTCGTGTCCGACTCTTTGCGACCCCATGAATCGCAGCACCCCAGGCCTCCCTGTCCATCACCAACTCCCGAAGTTCACTGAGACTCATGTCCATCGAGTCAGTGATGCCATCCAGCCATCTCATCCTCTGTTGTCCCCTTCTCCTCCTGCCCCCAATCCCTCCCAGCATCAGAGTCTTTTCCAATGAGTCCACTCTTCGCATGAGGTGGCCCAAGTACTGGAGTTTCAGCTTTAGCATCATTCCTTCCAAAGAAATCCCAAGCTTAATAAGACATTGATAGAAATGTCTAATTTCCTCCAGAAAAAAATTATTCTGAAAAGAATTTGAAAAGGAATAGATACATGTATACATATAACTGAATCACTTTGCTACTGAATCACTTTGTACACCTGAAAGTAACACATTGCTAATCAACTGTGTGTGTACAGTTGCTCAGTCATATCCAACTCTTTGTGACCCTCTGGACTGTAGCCCGCCAGGCACCCCTGTCCAAGGGAGTTCCCAGAAGAGAATACTGGAGGGGTTGCCATTTCCTTCTTCAGGGGAATCTTCCCAACCCAAGGTCGAATCCGCATCTTTTGCATCTCCTGCATTGCAGGTGGAGTCTTTACCAATGAGCCACCAGGGGAAGGCCATTAATCTATTGTACTCCAATATAAGACCAAAAAAAAAAAATATTCTGGTAAACATGAAAGACCAGAAGGAAAAAACATCCTCAGAAGAAGACCTGAGAAAAAAAGTAACTTGAGTGACAAAACAGAGCTGTCCTGTTCACTGAAGGCTGTTGAACAGAATCTAACCTCTGTTCAGTAGATGCCAATAATACCCTTGACAGTTGTGACAACCAAGTCTCTAGAAGATGTAGGTGTGAGGACTGGATGAAGACTGTCGAAAGATATAAAATTCCAGTTATAAGTAAGTACTTGCTAAGTTGCTAAGTCACTTCAGTTGTGTCTGACTCTGTGTGACCCCATAGACAGCAGCCCACCGGGCTCCCCTGTCCCTGGGATTCTCCAGGCAAGAACACTGGAGTGGGCTGCCATTTCCTTCTCCAGTACATGAAAGCGAAAAGTGAAAGTGAAGTCACTCAGTCGTGTCTGACTTAGTGACCCACGGACTGCAGTCTACCAGGCTCCTCCATCCATGGGATTTTCCAGGCAAGAGTACTGGAGTGCGGTGCCATTGCCTTCTCCAAAGTAAGTATAGGGATGTAATATACAACATGACAAATGTAATTAACATGACAAATGTAATTAACACTGCTGTATGTTACATATGAAAGTTGTTATGAGAATAAATCCTGAGTTCTCATCACAAGGAAAACAATTTCTATTTCTTTAATTTTGTATGTTTATGACATGTTCAGTAAACCTACGGGGGTCCTCATTTCATGATACATGTAAGTCATTATTCTGTATAGTTCCGTTGTGTCAATTATATCTCATTAAAACTGGAAGGGGAAAAAAAGTCTCTAGATATTCCTAGTGTCCCCTCAGGGGCAAAGTCACCTCTTTTAAGAGCTACTGGCATAGATATTCAACCACAGGAAGAGAGGAACAGCTTAGTTAGTATAGTTAATATCAATGAAATATTCACCTATTCAGAAAAATTACAAAGACATAAGAGCATGGAAAAGTCAAGAAATTTTTTTTAACATGTTTTTATGTGAACCATTTTAAAATTCTTCATTGAATTTGTTACAACGTTGCTTTTGTTTTATGTTTTGGTGTTTTGGCCCCCAAGGCATGCAGAATCACAGCTCCCTGATCAGGGATCAAACCTGCACCCCCTGCATTGGAAGGCGAAGTGTTAACAGCTGGAACGCCACGGAAGTCCTTCTTTTTCCTCACATAAATTCACTTCCAGGAAATAATCAAGAGACATTTGAATAGTTGCCAAAAAAAGGGAAGTAAGAAATGTCTCACAGTTAGAGAAGGATTATGTAGTCATTAAGAGGTAATTAAAAGTTTTAAAGATTTCCTTTTTGCAGTAAATGTACATCCAGAGAGGCATTATCATGTATATTTTGTAAATGAAATTTGATTTGTACCCAGTTGTAGGCGCACTATGATTGAATTGAACAGGCGCAACACAAAATTGAGTAGCTAAAAGAAATAGAGGAGTTAAGACAAGTATTGGAGAAGGAGATGGCAACCCACTCCAGTGTTCTTGCCTGGAGAATCCCAGGGATGGGGAAGCCTGGTGGGCTGCCGTCTATGAGGTCGCACAGAGTCGGACACGGCTGAAGTGACTTAGCAAATAGCAACAGCAATAGCAAGAGGTAATTAAAAGAAAGAAGATAAGACTTCCCAGGTGGCTTGGTGGTAAAGAATCTGCCTGCCAATGCAGGTAGACTCCGATTCATTCCCGGGGTCGGGAAGATCCCCTGGAGAAGGAAATGGCAACCCACTCCAGTATGCTTGCCTGGAGAATCCCATGGACAGAGGAGCCTGGCTTGCTACAGTCCATGGGGTCGCAGAGAGTGTGACACAAGTGAGCGCACATGCACGCGTGGAAAAGGTAATTATAGCAAATGTTTATAAAGATAAAATTCAGTAAAGTCTTATTTTTAAATTTTATTTATTTAATTTTTCGCTGCCCTAGGTCTTTTGTGGCAAGTGGGGGCTACTCTATTCCAGTTGTTCTGCACAGACGTCTCTTTGCGGTGGTTTCTCTTGTTGCACAGCACCGACTCTGGAGTGCCCCAGTCTTCAGTAGTTGTGGTTCGTGGGCTCAGTAGTTTCAGCTTTCTGAAACTGGGCTTAGTTGCCCTTCAGCATGTGGTATCTTCCCTGACCAAAGATGGAACGCCTGTCCTCTGCATCTGCAGGCTGATTCTTAACCACTGGACCAACAGGGAAGTCCACAATGAAGTGTAATTAAAATTTTTCTCAATTTTGTAAAAAACAATAATAAAAGCTATCACTATTTATGCAGAAAAATATATTGACAAGAGTGTGTATTATTACTCTCACAATTGGAAAAAAGTTATCTTGGAAATTCTTTGGTGGTCCAGTGGTTAAGACTCTGCAATTTTATTGCCTAGGGCCTAGGTTCAATCCCTGGTCAAGAAACTAATAACCCACAAGCCCTTACGTGGAGCCAAAAGATAATAATAATAAATAGGGGGTTTCCCTGGTGGTCAAGTGGCTAAGACTTCATCTTCCAATACAGGGGGTGCAGATTTGATTCCTGGCTGGGAAGCTAAGATCCCACATGCCTCGTGGCAAAAGGACCAAAGGATAAAACAGAATCAATATTGTAAACAAAATCAGTAAAGAGTTTTTAAATTTTTTGGAAAAAAAATCAGTAATAATAAATAGGGCCTATTTAATAATAAATAGCATGTGAATTGAGTGCAGTTGTGCGTAGTTACATTCTTTGGCACTGCCTTTCTTTGGGATTGGGATGAAACCTGACCTTTTCTAGTCCTGTGGCCACTGCTGTTTTCCAAATTTGCTGGCATATTGAGTGAAGCACTTTAACAACATCATCTTTTAGGATTTGGAATAGCCCAGCTGGAATTCCATCACCTCTAGCTTTGTTCATAGTGATACTTCCTAAGGCCCACTTGACTTCACACTCCAAAATGTCTGGCTCTAGGTGAGTGATCACACTATTATGGTTATGTGGGTCATTAAGATTTTTTTTTGTATACTTCTTCTGCTTCCCAAGTAGCTCAGTGGTATAGAATCCGCCTGCAATACAGGAGACCTGGGTTGGCTCCCTGAGTTGGGAAGATCCCCTGGAGAAGGGAAAGGCTACCCACTCCAGTATTCTGGCCTGGAGAATTCCATGGACTATAGTCCATGGGGTCACAGAGAGTCGGACACAACTGAGCAACTTTCACTTTCCCTTTTCACTTTCTGTGTATTCTTGCCACCTCTTAATATCTTCTGCTTCTGTTAGGTTCATACCGTTTCTGTCCTTTTTTGAGTCCATCTTTGCATGAAATGTTCCATTGGTATCTCTAATTTTCTTGAAGAGATCTCTAGTCTTTCCCATTCTATTGTTTTCCTCTCTTTCTTTGCATTGTTCACTTAGGAAGGCTTTCTCATCTCTCCTTGCTTTTCTTTGGAATTCTGCATTCAGATGGGTATACTTTCCTTTTCTCCTTTGCCTTTTGCTTCTCTTTTGCCTTTCTCAGCTATTTGCAAGGCCTCCTCAGACAACCATTAATAATAAATAGGGTGGTCCAGGTAGCCCTAACCTAATGCTGGTGGCTGGGGTTTGATCCCTGGTCAGGGAACTAGATCCCACATGCTACAACTGAAAAAAAAGAACCTGCCTGCCACAGTGAAGACTGAAGATCAGAGATCCTGTGTGCTGCAACTAAGATTGGACACAGCCAAATAAATGCTTTTGAAAAATAAAAAAGAAAACGTTACCTTTTAGCATGTTTACCACGTAATTTAAAATTTTTAAAAATTTAAGACCAAGTTAAACTTCCTACAATTATATGAAGAAATTTACATGTGGATAAGGATTGGGAATTAAGTGT
This sequence comes from Bos taurus, assembly GCF_002263795.3. Lineage (NCBI taxonomy): Eukaryota > Metazoa > Chordata > Mammalia > Artiodactyla > Bovidae > Bos > Bos taurus. Next base: position 56,275,136 of record NC_037346.1, read on the forward strand.
TGCCTTATGGGAATGTGAATTAAAATTTTTTGTTCTTTAAAAAATATTTTACTGATAAATATTTTAAATACAAATGTAGATATATATGCACACATACATGAATAAGGCCATTTTGTAAAAAACCTGTTTTATAGCCATCACTTCAGTTCAGTTGCTCAGTTGTGTCTGACTCTTTGCAAACCCATGGACTGCAGCACACCAGGCCTCCTGTCCATCGCCAGCTCCCGGTGTTTACTCAGACTCATGTCCATCGAGTTGGTGATGCCATCCAACCATCTCATCCTCTGTCATCCCCTTCTGCCTTCAATCTTTTCCAGCATCAGGGTCTTTTCCTGAGTCAGTTCTTTACATCAGGTGGCCAAAGTGTTGGGAGTTTCAGCTTTAGCATCAGTCCTTCCAACAAATAATCAGGACTGATTTCCTTTAGGATGGACTGGTTGGATCTCCTTGCAGTCCAAGGGACTCTCAAAAGTCTTCTCCAACACCACAGTTCAAAAGCATCAATTCCTGGGTGATGTATATAATTCATGTATATATCTATACATGACTACTGGAAAAACCATAGCTTTGACTAGATGGACTTTTGTTGGCAAAGTAACATCTCTGCTTTTTAATATCCTGTCTAGGTTCATCATAACGTTTCTTCCAAGGAGCAAGCATCTTTATAGCCATACTAATGTACATAAGACTTCAATTGAGAAATGGAGTTAAAGCTGCTCTAGCCCTGTGGTTCTCAAACTTTAGTAAACTTCAGAATTATCTAGAGGGCTTTCTAAGCCACTGATTCTTGGACTCTTTCCCCAGAACTTCTAACTCAGTAAGTCTGAGCTAGGGCCTGAATCTATTCTAATTTGTACTTCTAACAAGTTCCCAAGTGATGTTGCCCAAGGGACCATCCTTTGAGAACCATCCTTCCAACTCTGCCTTCCCTACCTTAGGGTGAGAGTAACCAGTCACAGAGAGGAGCTTGAAGAGTACAGCTATTATCTCTATTTGGCACAATTGCAAAATATAAACTTTGTTCAGTTTGTTTCTGTTCATCTTAGAAACACAACAGATCCTTCCTGAATCCAGTAATGGACAAAGGAGTAGGACTGGAGCGTTTCACAGGATAGAAGAACTTGGAATTGTCGTACCAGTGTAGAGATTGCATTCCTGATACAACACCTTGCAGGAACCCTAAATCAAGCGTTTCTGGTATTCTCACGCCAGGTACTACGTTACTATTGCGAAGGTCAGTCAGTGAACGTTTATCCAACACTTGCTCTCAGGAACTTGTTATTTGCAGAGACTATGAAACTGAAAAGTGACAATACTTGCCCTCAAAAAGCTTACAGGACCATTCATTAAGTTATGTTTGTGCAATGTAAATATTAATGTTCAGTGATGGAATATTCAGTTCAGTTCAGTTTGGTCACTCAGTTGTGTCCGACTCTGCGACCCCATGAATCGCAGCACGCCAGGCCTCCCTGTCCATCACCAACTCCCGGAGTTCACCCAGACTCATGTCCATCAAGTCAGTGATGCCATCCAGCCATCTCATCCTCTGTCGTCCCCTTCTCCTCCTGCCCCCAATCCCCCCCAGCATCAGAGTCTTTTCCAATGAGTCCACTCTTCGCATGAGGTGGCCAAAGTACTGGAGTTTCAGCTTTAGCATCAGTCCTTCCAAAGAAATCCCAGGGCAATCTCCTTCAGAATGGACTGGTTGGATCTCCTTGCAGTCCAAGGGACTCTCAAGAGTCTACTCCAACACCACAGTTCAAAAGCATCAATTCTTTGGCACTCAGCCTTCTTCACACTCCAACTCTCACATCCATACATGACCACAGGAAAAACCATAGCCTTAACTAGATGAACCTTTGTTGGCAAAGTAATGTCTCTGCTTTTCAATATGCTATCTAGGTTGGTCATAACTTTCCTTCCAAGGAGTAAGCGTCTTTTAATTTCATGGCTGCAGTCACCATCTGCAGTGATTTTGGAGCCCCCAAAAATAAAGTCTGACACTGTTTCCACTGTTTCCCCATCTATTTCCCATGAAGTGGTGAGACCAGATGCCATGATCTTCGTTTTCTGAATGTTGAGCTTTAAGCCAACTTTTTCACTCTCCACTTTCACTTTCATCAAGAGGCTATTGAGTTCGTCTTCACTTTCTGCCATAAGGATGGTGTCATCTGCATGTCTGAGGTTAGTGATATTTCTCCCGGCAATCTTGATTCCAGCTTGTGCTTCTTCCAGTCTAGCGTTTCTCATGATGTACTCTGCATAGAAGTTAAACAAGCAGGGTGACAATATACAGCCTTGACGTACTCCTTTTCCTGTTTGGAACCAGTCTGTTCCATGTCCAGTTCTAACTCTTGCTTCCTGACCTGCATACAAATTTCTCAAGAGGCAGGTCAGGTGGTCTGGTATTCCCATCTCTTTCAGAATGTTCCACAGTTTATTGTGATCCACACAGTCAAAGGCTTTGGCATAGTCAATAAAGCAGAAATAGATGCTTTTCTGGAACTCTCTTGCTTTTTCCATGATCCAGCAGATGTTGGCAATTTGATCTCTGGTTCCTCTTCCTTTTCTAAAACCAGCTTGAACATCAGGAAGTTCACGGTTCACGTATTGCTGAAGCCTGGCTTGGAGAATTTTGAGCCATAATTCTCAAAATGGAATATTACTCAGCTATTAAAAAAATAGTGAAATAATGCCATTTGCAGCAATATGGATATATCTAGAGATTATCATATTAAGTCAGAGAAAGACAAATATATCAGGCATATTCTTTACTGTCCGAGTCACCAAGGAAGCCTGTCACTTACATGTGGAATCTAAAAAACTGATACAAATTGAACTTACAAAACAGAAATAGACTCAAAGACATAGAAAACAAATTTATGGTTAACAAAGGGAATAGCAAGGAGGGGGAACAAACCAGGAGTTTTGAATTAGCATATATACACTAATGCATGCATACACACTAATACGTATAAAATAGGTAAGCAATTAAGGACCTACTATATAGCACAGAGAACTATACTCAATACCTTGTAATAACCTATAACAGAAAAGAATCTAAAAAAGATACACATATATAACTGAATCACTTTTGCTGTTCCCTTGAAACTAACATAACATTGTAAATTTACTATAATAGAAAAATTTCAGCGATTGTACTGTGAAATGGAACAATATTTCCCTACATTTAATACTCCAGCTGATACATTTAAAGTGAAATGTACCAGCTTCTTGGCTTTGACTGCTGGTGCAAGCTTGGGTCCCATCTTCTTTGCCATGATCCAAGGGTAGAAAGTTGGAAGGTTTCCACGAGAGATTCTGTGATGCTGTCTTCAGATTTCCTGCAGTATTCAGGAATTGGATACTCATTATTCCTGGGGCTTCCCAGGTGGCTCAGTGGAAAGAATCTTGCCAATGTAGGAGATACAGTTTCAATCCCTAGGTCAGGGAGATCCCACATGCTGCGAAGCAACTGAGCCCGTGTGCCACGACTACTGAGCCACATGCTGTAGCTACTGAAGCCCATGTAGCACAAACTCTAGAGCACCCTAGAGTTTGTGCTCCACAAGAGAAGCTACTGCAACGAGAAGCCTGTGCTCTCTGCAACTAGAGAGTAGCCCCTGCTCTCTGCAACTAGAGGAAAGCTCGTGCAGCAGCAAAGACCCAGCACAGCCAAAAATAAATAAAACTTTATATATAAAAATAAGTCAAAACAACTTGTGCTCCCACTACTATTCTGGGACTTTTTTCCTGCACATTTTCATCTCTCTGAGGCCTTCCACTGCGGCCTGGATGCAATCCTGCAGTAATCAAACTCGGCTCTGAGTCAGAAGTCTCAGGTCTACTGAATCTACCACTTCAAGCTGGGTGACCAAGTTACCCGAACTTTCTTCGTCTCAGTTTCTTTGCCTGCAAAATGGGAATAATAATAATACAGGCTTTGTGAGGATTAAAGGCTTAGCACAGAATCCCCACATAGAAATCACTCAATTAACGTTTGCCAGTTTTTCGATGTATATTACTCCATGTACTTTCTCTCCCCAAAACACCCTTTTCCAGCGCACAGCCTCCCCACAAACTTCCCACTCCTATGGAAAAGATAGAGGGAAAATCTTAATGTTGGGAAATTTATATTTTTCACAGTTTGTTTCCCCTGGCAGTTGCAGAGACTCTCAGTATTCAGTTTTAGTAGATTGCCTAGGCTCAGCTCACAGAACTCCAGTTTGTCATTGGAACATGTGTTGTTCACATGTTTGAATACACGTAATGACTTTCTATAGAGCTCCTTTGCCTGAAGGTGATTTTTGTAATTTAGCAGAACTTTAGAAGGGGGGATGATATTGTAGGACCCCCCTGTTACCTCGAAGCTAACAACTAAACAACCATTTGATTATTGGAGTCCCCCACATTTTACTGAGTCTAAGTTTGACATGACATGTTCCTCTTTGATGGTTCTGCCATCCTATAAGCCTGGGAAGATGTGTGATGGCAATAGAAGACCTGGGATCAGGGACTTCTCTGGTGGTCCGGTGGCTAAGACTCCACACTTACGATGCAGGTTCCCACATGCTGCAACTAAGACCTGGTGTTTGGTTTTAGTTGCTAAGTTGTGTTCGAATATTGCAATTCCATAGACTGTAGCCTGCCGGTCTCCTCTGTCCATGGAATTCTCCAGGCAAGAATACTGAAGTGGGTTGCCATCTTCTCCAGGGGATCTTCCTGACCCAGGAATTGAACCCAGGTCTCCTGCATTGCAGACAGATTCTTTATTGACTGAGCTACAAGGAAAGCCCAACAATGTGAAGTGAAAGTCCTCAGTCATGTCTGACTCTTTGCAACCCCATGGACTATAGAGTCCATGGAATTCTCCAGGCCAGAATACTGGAGTGGGTAGCCTTTCCCTTCTCCTGGGGATCTTCACAACTCAGGGATTGAACCCAGGTCTCCCACATCGCAGGCGGATTCTTTACCAGCTGGGCCACCAGGGAAGACCTGGTGTAGCCAAATAAATAAATATTTTTAAAAATATTAAAAGATGCTTGCTCCTTGAAAGGAAAGCTATGACAAACCTAGACAGCATATTAAAAAGCAGAGACATAACTGCCGACAGAGGTTTGTGTAGTCAAAGCTATGGTTTTTCCTGTAGTCGTGTTAGTCATGTATGGATATGAGAACTGAACCATAAAGAAGGCTGAGTGCCGAAGAATTGATGCTTTTGAATTGTGGTCCCAGAGAAGACTCTTGAGAGTTCCTTGAACTGCAAGATCAAACCAGTCAATCAAAAGGAAATCAACCCTGAATATTCATTGGAAAGACTGATGCTGAAGTTGAAGCTCCAATACTTTGGCCACCTGATGCAAAGAGCTGACTCACTGGAAAAGACCCTGATACTGGGAAAGATTGAAGGCAAAAGGAGAAGGGAGTGGCAGAGGATGAGATGGTTGGATGGCATCATCAACTCAACGGACAAGAGTTTGAGCAAACTGTGGGAAGTAGTGAAGGATAGGTGTGCTGAAGTCCATGGGGTTGCAAAGAGCTGGACATGACTTGGCCACTGAACAACAACAAAAAGTCCTTGGTTCAGGAGAGCAAGGATAGCACCTCTTTTTCTTTCTCTACAGTAACTGGCACAGTACCTAACTCCTTCATTCCCTGGCATATAATAGGAGCTCAGTCAACACTACTTGTCAGATGTGTGATAATGGGCAAATTATTAGCTCTTTTTGAGCCTCAGGAGTAAATAAATACTAATACACTTGGATAGGTTTGTAAAAGGAGGAAAAGAACTAATACTAGTAAAGCCCTACTCACTGCCTGACACAGTGCAGTTGCTTCTCTTCTCCTTTCACTGCTTGTATATTGCCTCCCCTCCCTACTGCAGTCTGATCCCCCCACACCCCCAGACAAAATTATCCTAGCACAGGATCTTATGCACAGTGATGGTTTCAATTAGTCAGTCATTCAGTGTATCTTTACACATCAAAAATGCACATAAGCTTAGAGTTGAGAGAGAGCAGGTACATTCAGGACACCCCAAGTAATTGATTATGACTGAAGCAGAGATTTTGAGGAGGAAATGATGAGCCTGGATTAGCTCTCAAAGGGCTTTGTAGGTCTTATATGAATTTTGAACTGTATCCCATAAGGCAGAAGATTGCCACTGAACCAAGGAGTGGCAGAAACTTTTTTTGATTTTGTTTTTATTTTTAGAATGGTTTGGGGTTCTGGGGCTTTAGTGTGCTTAAGAATCACCAGGGAAGCGTGTTAAGAAAGAGGGATCCCTTGGGACTTCCTTGGCCGGCCAGTGGTTAAGACACCTCGCTTCCACTGCAGGGGGCACAAGTTTGATCTTTGGTCAGGGAACTGAGATCCCACATGCTGTATGGCACAGCCAAAAATTAAGGGGGGAAAATGCTTAAGAAAGAGGGTTCCCAGAGCCATACTGCCTGAAAATATGCATTTAAACTAGCGCCTTAGGGACTTCCCTGGTGGTCTGTCTAGTGGCTAAGACTCCCAGACTTCCACTGCAGGGGGCTTGAATTCAACCTCTGGTCCTGGAACGAGATGCTGCATACCCCTAGATGCTGTGGCCAAAAACCAAAACAACAAAAAACGCAGCACCTTAGATGATTCTGATTTACTTAACTATTCAAACGCAGTTGGGACACAACTTAAAACCAAAAGATCAGTGGCCCTGGAGAGATTTGAGTTGAACTTAGGCTTTCACCGCCTGCCCGGAATCAATCTGCTTTTCTTGGCCTGTCCTACATCTAAGGCCTCAAGCCTCCTCTTCACCTTGGAGGACCAGCTGGAAAGCTCAGCAAATGGAATAGACCCCAAAGACTGGACAGGCAAGAATACTGGATGGGTTGCCATTCCCTTATCCAGTGGATCTTCCCAATCCAAGGTTTGAACTTGGGTCTCGTGCACTGCAGGCAGATGCTTTACTGCGTGAGCCACCAGGGAAGCAAAGAGTGGACAGAGGCTGAAAAGAAGTAGGTAGGTAGAATAGGCAAGAAGTAGGTAGATTTGACAGGTATTTGAAAGGGGGAATACACAAGACTTGGGGATTGACTGTATGGGAAGTGTGTGAAGGGGTCAAGGATGCCCCCTGGCTTTTTGGCTTAAAGCAATGTTATGGTTGTAATGGCGCATCATACAGTGACCTGAGAACTTGAAAGACAGAAGCCGGTCTGAAAAGTAAATTGAGGAATTTTAGTTGAGACTGGCTGAGTTAGAGGTGCCTCTAGACTAGAGATCTCTTCAAGAAAATTAGAGATACCAAGGGAATATCTCATGCAAAGATGGGCTCAATAAAGAACAGAAATGGTATGGACCTAACAGAAGCAGAAGATATTAAGAAGAGATGGCAAGAATACACAGAACTGTACAAAAAAGATCTTCACGACCCAGATAATCACGATGGTGTGATCACTCACCTAGAACCAGACATCCTGGAATGTGAAGTCAAGTGGGCCTTAGAAAGCATCACTACAAACAAAGCTAGTGGAGGTGATGGAATTCCAGTTGAGCTCTTTCAAATCCTGAAAGATGATGCTGTGAAAGTGCTGCACTCAATATGCCAGCAAATTTGGAAATCTCAGCAGTGGCCACAGGACTGGAAAAGGTCAGTTTTTATTCCAATCCCAAAGAAAGGCAATGCCAAAGAATGCTCAAACTACCGCACAGTTGCACTCATCTCACACGCTAGTAAAGTAATGCTCAAAATTCTCCAAGCCACGCTTCAGCAATATGTGAACCGTGAACTTCCTGATGTTCAAGCTGGTTTTAGAAAAGGCAGAGGAAACCAGAGATCAAATTGTCAACATCCGCTGGATCATGGAAAAAGCAAGAGAGTTCCAGAAAAGCATCTATTTCCGCTTTATTGACTATGCCAAAGCCTTTGACTGTGTGGATCACAATAAACTGTGGAACATTCTGAAAGAGATGGGAATACCAGACCACCTGACCTGCCTCTTGAGAAATTTGTATGCAGGTCAGGAAGCAAGAGTTAGAACTGGACATGGAACAGACTGGTTCCAAACAGGAAAAGGAGTACATCAAGGCTGTATATTGTCACCCTGCTTGTTTAACTTCTATGCAGAGTACATCATGAGAAACGCTGGACTGGAAGAAACACAAGCTGGAATCAAGATTGCCGGGAGAAATATCACTAACCTCAGACGTGCAGATGACACCATCCTTATGGCAGAAAGTGAAGACGAACTCAATAGCCTCTTGATCAAAGTGAAAGTGGAGAGTGAAAAAGTTGGCTTAAAGCTCAACATTCAGAAAACGAAGATCATGACATCCGGTCTCATCACTTCATGGGAAATAGATGGAGAAACAGTGGAAACAGTGTCAGACTTTACTTTTGGGGGCTCCAAAATCACTGCAGATGGTGACTGCAGCCATGAAATTAAAAGACGCTTACTCCTTGGAAGGAAAGTTATGACCAACCTAGATAGCATATTGAAAAGCAGAGACATTACTCTGCCAACAAAGGTTTGTCTAGTTAAGGCTATGGTTTTTCCTGTGGTCATGTATGGATGTGAGAGTTGGAGTGTGAAGAAGGCTGAGTGCCAAAGAATTGATGCTTTTGAACTGTGGTGTTGGAGTAGACTCTTGAGAGTCCCTTGGACTGCAAGGAGATCCAACCAGTCCATTCTGAAGGAGATCAGCCCTGGGATTTCTTTGGAAGGACTGATGCTAAAGCTGAAACTCCAGTACTTGGGCCACCTCATGCGAAGAGTGGACTCATTGGAAAAGACTCTGATGCTGGGAGGGATTGGGGGCAGGAGGAGAAGGGGACGACAGAGGATGAGATGGCTGGATGGCATCACTGACTTGATGGACTTGAGTCTGGGTGAACTCCAGGAGTTGGTGATGGACAGGGAGGCCTGGCGTGCTGCGATTCATGGGGTTGCAAAGAGTCGGACACGACTGCGTGACTGAACTGAACTGAACTGGACATTCAAGTGGAGATGTTCAGAAGTCAGTTGGATTTATAGGCTGGAAGTTTGGAGAAAGATTTGGATTAGAATCTAGAGTTGGGAATCATTAGCAAATAGATGGTAATAGAAGTGGTATGAAATCATCCCAGAAGAGTTAACAGAATGGGGAAAGGAATGGGTTCAGAACAAAATCCAAGGAACATTTAAGGGAAGGGCTGAGAAAGAAAAAAAAAAGTGCAAAGGGATCAAGGCCAGGCCAGAGTCACAACCCAAAGTCACAGGGAGGGAGTTCAAAGAGTGAGGAACCGGGAAGCATCCTGGATTCAGCAGGAAAGTCGTTGGTGACCTTGGAGAGAGCAGTTTCAGTGGAGCCATGGGGACAGCACCAGATTGCAGTGGATTGAGGAGTGAGTGGGAGGTGAGGGAGTGGAGACAGCTGGCATGGACATTTTTTTCAAGATGTTGGGCCAAGAACAGACAGAGATACAGTGTTAACTTTAGATGGAACTAGAAATGAAAATCTTTTTCTACGCTAACCAGGGAGTGGAGGAAAATACAGGACAAAAGAAATAATCAATAAACCCTATGGAGAGAAGCAGGGCACAGATGTCAGGGTTGTTCTTAAGATGCGAAGGACCTACTTCCATTTGTGAAACTGACGGACAAAATGATCGACTGATTTGGAAGATAGATATCTGGTACTTTTCTTTGATAGATGTTGTTTATCCTCTGGGAAGTTGGGAGCCAGGCCATGAGTAAGGAGTTTGTAGGCTGAACCTTTTTTCCTCAGCTAGTCAAAGTAGGAGGTTTCCAGCAGGACAGAAGTAGTCAAAGCACTAAAGCACGAGCCTAGTGGGAAGTGGGCTGAGGCTGAAGCTTTAAAATTCGAGGGATGAGAGGCTGACTGAGAGGAAGTGTGATGTTCCTCTCATCCAGAGGAAAGCTGCATTTGGGCCACAAAATGAGAGGTTCTTTTCCCCGAACCTCGTGCTGGGGCTTTGATTTTGGGTCCCTCTGCCTCGTCTAGTCAATTTGCCTTCCCCAGCTTGTCTCTCACGTCTAGGCCTCGAGCCTCCTTGTCCCCACCGAGGACCAGCTGGAAGCCATTTTGATTAAGCTCCACCACAGAAGGAGGACAATACAGCCCCGCCCAGAGTCAGGCGCGCCCCCGCGGCGGGCCGCGTGCGCGTGTCCGCGCCTCTTCCCGCCGGCCTGGCGGGCGCCGGGGCCAGGCCGGGGCGGCGCGGGGCGGGGGTTGGGGGTGGTTATGTAAGCGTTGCGCGCTCCCGCGAGGCAGCAACCAATGAGGAGCCTCGGTGACTCGGGCTCGCGCACGCAGGGTGGGGGGAGGGAGCGCACGACGTGCGCGCGCCCTCTCCCTCCTCCACCGCTGCCGCCTCCTTCTTCTGCCGCTCCTGGTGCTGCTTGTGTGCTCGTTCCGTGCGGACCTGGTACCTCTTTTGTGAAGCGGCAGCTGAGGAGACTCCGGCGCTCGCCATGGCGGACGAAAAGCCCAAGGTGAGCTCGGCGCCGGCCTCCGCGCCTCGCCGTGCGGCCGGGGTCACGGCGCGGGCCGGGGTCCGGCCTGAGCCCGCCGCGGGCTCCCCGCGCCTTCCCGGGCCCCCCACGGGGCGGCCGCGGCTCAGGCCCCGGCGCTCCGCGCCATTTTCCTCCCTCCCCTCTTCCTCCCGCCCGCGCGGGAGGAGGCCCCGCCGCCCTCCCCCGCCCCCGGCCGCCTCGGAGTGCGCGCCGGGCGCGAGTTGGGCGGGCGAATCGCGGACACCCGCGGGCCCACCGGCCGCGAGCGGGGCTTCTCGGGCCCGGTTGGCCGGGCGCGCGTAACGAGGGGCGTTAGGGCGCGCGGTGTCCCCACCCTCGGCGGACCCCGCGCCGGGGCGGGTGTTGCCGCCTCTGCGGTGGCGAGGAGTTCCCTCGGCCCAGGGCTTCCCCGCTCGGGGGTGGGGGCCGCAAGCATTTGGGGACCCCTGCCCCTGGCCGCACTGGCCGGCTGAGGGCTCGGGGTGAATCAATGGGCTGCCGATGGGCTGGAAGCCGGATGCCTGTCGGGCCGTCTTCAGGGGCAGGGGTTGGGGGATTCCCGGGGAGTATTTCCCACATTTTTTGTCAGAATGGGCAGGGGCTTTTCCCTGGGTGCCAAGTAACCCTTAGCTTGCCGAGACCATGTGGTTTGGAGAAGTTGGAGGCAAATGTACGAGCAGAGAGACTTTGCAGGGCTTAACTTTTTTAACGTGAGTTTTGAGGCACCAGGCTTTTCCCTGGAGAACTGGGGCGCACACTTCTTCCTGGCACACGGGACTTTTCTTTTGGTTTGTTTTGTGACCCCCACCTCCCGCCATCCCCTTCCCTTCTGAAGTGGTTTAGGGACTACAGAATTCTTTCTGCACTTGATTTTGGTGAACTTCAGATTTTGTCGAAATCTACAAGGAAGACTCGGAATAAAACTGTGCATTTGACTCATGACAACAGAGGGGAGTGGAGAAAAAGCTCTTAACTAAAAATAAACAAAAATGAAGCTGCTCATAGAGGCGAACAATAATAGTGGTTCTGAGTTATTACTGTTGCTTCCGAGAGAATCAAAGGATATTCCTCAGTTAGGTGTGTGTTTGTTTGTTTAATGTAGTTTGAGATTTGTTGGTGACGTTAATTTGCTAACTTTTAACGAGATTTGTGATGAGTTTTGAATTGCAAGCTCTAGATTTTTGTTTCTTGTATTGTGTACTCAAAGCACTTTAAAAGGAGAAAGGATGCTTGTTTTTAATCGTTTTAGAGCAAAGATATATTTTGGGAGATGTCATTTTTTAAAACTCAGAATCAAAAGGGCATTGCAGTAAATCGAAGAGGGTACATCTTTAAAAATCGATCGTTGATACTGATAGTATTGGAGGTAGGCTGCTTTTCTGTTTCTGCGACAGCTATTTAATATTGTTGCTTCAGGATTTCTCATCTTTCAGATTGATTTCAGCAGCTGAAAACAGCTGTATGCTCTGTTGTCATACAGAATGAGAAACCTGTTGATTTCTGAAGTGACTTGGGCTGTTGCTTTAAAAGGTGTTTGTCTTTCACATTTTCCAAATTATACTTAAATTTTTTTTTTTTCTTCAACAGGAAGGAGTCAAGACTGAGAACAACGATCATATTAATTTGAAGGTGGCGGGGCAGGATGGTTCTGTGGTGCAGTTTAAGATTAAGAGGCATACACCACTTAGTAAACTAATGAAAGCCTATTGTGAACGACAGGTGAGGAGCTGACATGTGTACTTCCTCTGAATAAAACAGATTTTAAAAACACAAACATTTTCTTGAGAAATAGAAACCAGCATAATATGACAATAGATTGTTTTTGGTAGAATATATATATATACACTTACGTACTTGACATGTCAGAGTTTTATCATACACTTGCTTTGTTGATTTTTCATGAAACCCCTTAAGATGGTTAATATACATGATTCTGGTTCTGTGCCATAATGCATTCTTGTCAGGCTCTTTTTTTACAATTTAAAATTTGTCTTGTGTTGAAACAGTTTATTTCGAGTATTTTAACCAACTTGGAAATAAAACTAAATGTACGTTTAAGGACATTGCAAGTTTTCTGAAGCATGTAAAATTGTAATATTTTCTTTTTACACTAATAGTAGAGGTCAGGCGTAAACACTGCTATATTAAAGACATTTGAATTTTACTCAGAAAATAGTAAATTTTTTACATCAAGAAGAGGAAGTAGAAATCAACAGATGCTAGGAGGTAAACGTAAGCTTTAAGACAAAGAAGCTTCCTTTTGTGATGTTGAGTCTATAATACTACAAGGCAACTTTAAAGTTGACTTTTGCAAGTATAGCAGAAACTAGTAGATCAGTTAATCCAACAATAAGTATTTTTCTTACTTTACCCTGGGTGAATAACATATAAAAGTTTGGAAAATTATTCTGTTAGATTAAAACAATTTATCTACATTGCACATTGACCTCCTAAAAATAGGTTCAAAATAAAGTTAGAATCTACAAGTTTCGAGGGGTGCCTCTACAAGTTGGGAGATTGAATTCGAATTGATACTTGGGTCTCCTTTATGACATTGAAAGGCTTCTTAAAGAAACCGAAGACTTCAAGTTTGAATATTTTATGCCTAATTTACTTATATAATAATACTGTGATTATAATTTTTTATATAGGTAAGCTTGTTCATAATTCTTTACAAAGATACGCCCTTCAGTGTACTTTTATTTGAAGCATTTTGGTTAAATCCTGTAACAGTAAATACATACTTATTAATTATGCTAAAGAATACAGTATTTCAGCAATAATACCCCTTCAGGTTACAGGGGAATTTTAAAAGGTGGAACTTTTATGTAGCACAACCTTATACAAAATAGAAACTCATTCTTAGATTTGGTAACTTTTAACAAAATCCTCTGCGTATCATGCCTAACTCTTCTCTGATTACTATTAAATTTTAGCTTTCATTTAAAACTGGACTGAAAATTTTTGAACTTAGAGAAAGATACATTGAATACCCATGAGTCTACCCCTAGATTAAGTTTACGTATTTTTTTTTGCAAGATGCATATAAACTGGGGCATTATACTGTGTCCCAGAAAAAGTAAAGCGCATCCTCTGTATTCCAGATTTTCCTTTTATAGGGAATTGTAATATAAGGTCAGTTAGTGGGTCAATCAAGGATTTTTTAGTTTTCCTTCTGTGTTAAAATAAATCTGTACTGCCCAGATTAAAGTTTTCTTTGATTTTTCTCAGTTATTAGGCATAAGATGGGGTATTGAGGCCATTCTTTCTTTGCACTAGAGGAAAAAACATTGGCAATCCATAAAGAATATAATTCTACTGTATATCCGTTGGAATGCAAATAGGATTTGAAGATAGTATCCAGGAAGAGTTTGGAAAGATGTTTATTCCCATTTTCCTCTTAAATGGGGGAAACCTCAAAGGTTTGAGTGACAGAAGGTCCCTGTTTACTTTGCAAGTGATTTCTCTGGTTCTAAGGAAGAGGACTGAGTCCCTGCTTTTTAAGTGTGGTACATGTTATTTCAAAAAAAACTCAGTATTTATCCCATCTAATTTGCAGAGCTTAAGTTTTTTGGCAGGTGAGGAAGAAGACCAAGAATTTCCTATCAAGGTTTTAATTGAATGCTCATATTTACTTTCTTATGCACTCATTTGGCATTGGATCTCTGGAGGAGTCCAAGTGAATGCCTACTAGGCATCTCAGACTAAACATGCAAAAGAGGACCCTTGATTCTTCTGTAGTGTCCCCACTCAGTAAATAGCATCATTTTACATCTAGTTGCCGAAACCTTAGGATCTTCATTGATGATGTAACATAACTCAAAATCCATCACCCAATTGTGTTCTCTGTCTAAACTTGGCCCGGTACAGTAGCCACAAGCCGTATGTGACCGATTACCACTTGAGATGTGGCTAGTCCAAATTGAGATGTGCTGCAAAGTGTAAAATAAATGCCAGATTTTGGAGACTCGGCATGACAGAAGGTTCAGTTGTTAAAATGTTGATTGTATGTCGAAGTGATAGTATTTTAATTATGCTGAGTTAAAACATTTTTATTAAGCTTTTACTTACTTGTAACTTTCTAGTGTGGCAGCTAGAAAACTTAAAATTACATGTATGGCTCACACTGTATTTCTATTTGATAGTGCTGAGCTCTCAATCATTTTTAGTCTACGTTTGATTACTACCTCAGGGACTTCTCTGATTTCAAGTGCCCTTGTTCACTCAGTTCTCTTTTTTGTTTGTTTTGATGTTTTTTTCATTGATTATTGTATTTACCTGTCTCTGCACTAAAATGTAAGCTCCATGAGCATAGGGCTGTTTTGTTCACTGTTTGTCTAGATAGATCCTGGACCAATACTGGCTTACAGAATGTCTTCAAATGTTTATAAAATGATAGAGATTCAGACTAGTATCTTTAGAGGTTGGTTTCTAAATAAGTTTTTCATTCACATGTAGAATTAGTTTGCCCACTTTATATCAGCCACAGGTCCTTCAGCTAAATGACTGAGAGCATAGTATTCCATCTTAGTATAAATTTACCCCAACCCTAGTTGTTTTCTAGGGTGTCAAATGGTTTCAGAGAGCCCAGAATAATTGGTTTAGTCCAGTTCATTTTTGTGAAATGAAGAAGTGGGAACATGTAGAGATAGCCTCACACAGCTCTTCTGGGGCACAATTAAAGCTCAATGTTGAGATTTATACATAAGAGAAAACCAAGTACTGGTTTAGTATAAATTCATTGTTTAATTTTACATAGTTTATGGAATCCTAAAAGCCAATTGCCTGAATTTTGGACTTTTGATCTCTAGCAAAATAAAAGAGCTTTTATTGATAAGGAAAAGCATAAAAAGGTGGCAATAAAGGAGTACAATTTGCTTGTGTTCTCCTGGCCCTGCCTTTCCCCTCCCCCCTCCTTAATTTGAATGGTCACACCGTTGACCTTATGTCCTTATCAGTCGATGTAGTGAGGGAAGAACACGGCATATAAAAGGTGCTTAGTGTTTTGTTGAAGCAATCGTTTCCAATCTAGTGTTTGTAAATATGTAATAATAGTAATGGCTTGGCATTGGATTCTTGGTTGCTTTGTGTAATCACAAACTAAATTTGAAAGTCATGAGGAATGAATTAGGTTATGGCTGTCACCTACCTAGTGGGGGATTGCTTGTGTTCCTCTACCTAGTGGGGGATTGCTTGTGTTCCTCTACCTAGTGGGGGATTGCTTGTGTTCCTCAAGACAAGGGCTAGTCTGGAAGTGGGTGGTATGTGTCAAGACTAGAGTTTTAAAGGAAGCAGTATGTTACATGTAGTTTTAAAGACCAATTCAGTGAATCCTTGTTGAATAAGTGAATACAGATGTTAACCGAGTGTTTGTAGAATACTTGATCTCAATATTTTTAGTCCTAGGAACTCAGTTTAATTTTCTCTTAAATACTAAAGCAAAGAGTTTGTGTAACAAGAGTTATAGTTTATAATTTGTGCATGATACAGGAATGATTTTGTGTAAGACACTTCCAAGAAAGCTATGTTTCTAGTTAATATATTCACAGCATACCTCCAAAGATACTTTATTTTCTATCTTGTTCTCATGTGGCTGCAGTTACCAACAGCTTCACTGTTTTGCTCCTTTCCCACCCCTGTGACAGGTAGGTAATTCTTGAATAAGTTAAACATTGGAGTCCCCTTTGCAGAAAGTTGCATGTTTCGGCTCATTTATCTCCTTAAATGCACATAAAAATTTCTTGAAGTTAAACTCTAGTAATAGAATTTATTAGTTAAGCTCTAGTAATAGAATGAAAAACACTAGAGTTTAGAGAAAGTAAAAATCACCCCAAATCACTTAACCAGTATGGAAATCTTAACATAATCCTAACTGTTTCTTTGCATTCTTATTGCGTTTAAACGCTTTGTCCAGGGTTTGTCAATGAGGCAGATCAGATTCCGATTTGACGGGCAGCCAATCAATGAAACAGACACACCTGCACAGGTAAAAATTTCTTCGTGCTAACTTGAGAACAAATGTGTCCATAATTTTCTGAGCAGCTTTGTTAACTTGTGAACTTCTAGTCATTGGAGTATAGTTCTTTACCAGAGTTCAAAGCTATGTAAAATACGGCCAAAGGGGAATAAAAAGAAAAAACAGGAATAAATTCACGAAGTGTCAATGGTTTTTTAATATCTACTTATCACTTAGTAAAGCTAGTAGGTCATTTTATTTTAATCAAAGTTTTCCTCTTGCAAGCATCATTTGGAAGAAAATAATTAAAATTCCTGTCTGTTACTTCAGATTGTTGTTTTCCTTCTGTTTTCATTGCTGCAACTCTAAATCATACTCAGGGTTTCTCACAAGTGATTGATTGGCTATTGTAGCCATTTTAGCTCCTCCTGAAGTCTTGATTACATATATTTCTGAACTGAAGGGAATCTAGTGGTTGTAACTGCAAGTCTCTTGATAGCTTATGTTTCATAAGGCTGTTGATAGTAGGTCTGTTCCCAAACCCTTAGTTGTTTGATCCCTTAATCTCTACATATAACCTCAATTAATCTGTCAGTTTGTAAGGAATTGACTGGGCTACCTTCTGTAGCAGACATTTTTTGTCTTTGTTTCTTTTTACCTTCTGAAATTCAATTTAAGACTTCCAGTTTTGCGGGGGGGGGGGGGATTGACAGCAGAAATTTAAATTGGACCCCTTGTACTTTTGAATTTATCACCCCCATAAAAAGTAGGAAGTTATAAATATGAGTGAAACAGAACATCCAGATTTTGTTGATAATCTTCAAAAATTTCACATGTCTATTTTCTGTTGGTGAGTCTCTAAGAAGCAATTATAGTGTGTAGCCACAAGGAGGAGCTGAATTCTCTTGAATGAGAGAAAAAGCTCTCCTGTATCCTTCAAAAGCATTTAAACTTTCACTATAAAATTTAAAAACATTTCAGTAGTTTCATTTTAGTAGATAGGCTGAAGACCAGTTTTGATGGTTTTAAAAGAATTATACCATTATGCTGGGCTCTGATAATGTATTTTCTGTTTTTTGAAACTCTCACCCACCACCAAAAAGTTCTGGAACTTGTCTGTTATGCTAACTGCAAATAATTAAACCTAGGGAAGGTTTGTTCACAACTGCATTTATAAAATCTTCAAATTGAATTTGGAATTGACCATTTTAGTATTTGGAATTGAATTTGTTTTAGAATAAAACTGACTCATTTTAGAATTGTTCTTCCAGTATTAAGTAGCAGAGTTGTATAAATTAGAACATCTTAGCAGCCAGTTTTAACAGCAGTATAATTGTTAATGCACTTAACCATTTTCTTAGATACTTTCTTTGACTCATTGAATTCTTAAAACTGAATGATCTCCATTTTACAAATAGAGAATTGAGACTTAATATTTTAATACTTTAGCCCTACTTGTACTATGATTCAACTTCATTAGCAACAGTTCCCTTTTGATTTCAACAAGTCTGTTTTTCCCATATGCCTTTCCTTACTTCATAGTGGTAACCACTGTTTTGTATATAGGCAAAGATATATTCCTGTTGTACACACATTTACACAAAATTAAAAATATGTATACAAATGTAATACTATATTGTATGTGATGCCTGGTTTTTAAATTTGTTTTTTAGCCTAATACTGTCTCTAAGGGATATTTTCTTTTCTGCATGTGTAAATCTTACTTATTCTTTAATAATAGCTACATGGTGTTTCATGTATGCATGTACCATATTTCTTTGGGTTTTTGATAATTTGGTTATTTCCAGGTTTTTGCTCATCTAAACATTGCATTGAGAGCCTTCATACACATCACTTTTATTTTAAGTAATGAAAGATGAGATTATTTAACTCATGGTCATACTCATTTTTTAACTTAAAACTCAGTTTTCTATAATGTTAATAAAAAGACCAAGTGAAAAATTATTCAAACCTAAGTCTAATGCTACTTTAAGCTGTGGGACATCGGAAATGACACTGGAAGGGGTAGAACTCATTCAGGATATTTAAGTCTGATAGTTAAAACATTTTAAGAACTGAGTAACCAATGGTGGGTTATTTTTTCTCATTTGTGCTAGTTGGAGATGGAAGATGAAGATACAATTGATGTATTCCAGCAGCAGACAGGAGGTGTCTACTAAAAAGGGAACCTGCTGCTTTACTCCAGAATTCTGTTGCTCCAGACCAAGAAGACATTCTCAATTAGAAAACCGCAATTTGGTTCCACCGCATCCTGACTACTACAGTATAGTTTCTCTATTCTTTCATTTTCCCCTTCCCCATTCCTTTATTGTACATAAAGTAACTGGTGTATGTGCACAAGCATATTGCATTTTTTTTTAACTAAATGGCCAATGGTATGTTTTGATCGACATCAAATGGAGATGGGATGGGGAAAAATACTGATTCTGTGAAAATACCCCCTTTTCTCCATTAGTGGCATGCTCATCAGCTCTATCTTTATATTCCAGTAAGTTATTTTGCTCTCACTGTTTAACAAAAAAAAGAACAACATAAAAATTCTTGCATACCTTGTTCGATTGGAGAATTTTAATGTTTTTCATTTATCATTGTAAAACCAAGGACAATTTTATAACTTTTTTGTACGTAGCTGTTACATGTAGGGCAATCTGTCTTTAAGTAGGGATAAATTACTCTAAAAGAAATGAATCCTAGATAGTTTTCCCTTCAAGTCAAGCGTCTTGTTGTTTAAATAAACTTCTTGTTTAAAATGAGCTGTTTTCTTTATTCTGAGGAATATTAAATAGAAAGTTGAAGTTTAGAGGAAAACATGACCTGAATAGGCCTGCTAAAAGTAACATTTTAAGGAAGAAATAAAGCTGCTTTGCATTTCTGACAGACTAATGCAAAACAAAGAATAACAAAGTTATATAAATGACTAGCAAGGAATGCTTCAGCCTCCATTCAGAAAGTTTAGTCAGTTCCAAGTACGCAACTTTTACTAGCAAAAAATTGGGTCATAGTGTTGTGGGTTTACTCTGTAAGTATTCTTTTCTGTAACCACTACCTGAGGCAGAGTTGATGAGTACACAAAGCTAGGAAAAAAATTCTGATTTTGCTGACTCTGCTGATGTATCACACTTCACCATTCTAATCTTCATTTTGTCTCATGGTAAATACTCCCTAACCTAAAATAGAGTTTTTGTTCCTTGTTTAAGGATCTTAAATGACAGAAAACATTTTTACCTATATATATACATTCTTATAGCAATTAAATATGCAGATCACTACAGTTTTTCAATTCAAATGTATAGGGAAAGAAAACAGAACCAATAAATAGAGTATTGGAGCTGGAAAGATGTAAAGACTAATTCTAACCCTATTTTAAATATGAGAAGGCTGAGGTCCAGAGGATAATTTGTCCCACAATTATTAATAGATGGGTATAGAACTGGGACTAGAGATTAGGTTTTCTGATGACTTAATCGAGTTTTCCAGTAATGGTTCTCAAGAAACAATTCCCACCCTTGCCTAAATGTGGCCTTTTGAATGAAGATTGCATGAACTATCATGCACTCTATTCTGTTGCAATGTGGTTTGTCTTACATTCCTATAGTGAATGAGCTTTCCAAGAGATAGTGGGTATTGCATAGGTTCCTGACTAAGTTAAATCAACTGAAGTTTTTATTTTCCTGTATGTGTAGTGTGCCAACCTGTTTTTACAATTTATATTGTGAAATAATGTGAGAAGCCTGCCCCAAGAATTCTTAGATCAGGTGAGTACATTTCTTTTGTCCTAGGTACTGTTAAGTAGTGGAATTTTGTTGTGAAGTTAGGATTGAAATTCAAGCCAGAGAACTTTATTAAGGAAGGATTCTTTTTAACACTTTGAAAATAAGCGAATTGTTGAAAATGCTAAAAGTTAATTGTAGCATTTTAATTTTTTTTGGCTTGGGAGGAGAGGTTCAAGTGATGGGAGTTATACTGCTGTTTTGGTTAACAGGATAGTTTTGCTAAACACCTTCTTGCTGTGCTTGCATATCCCACGTTTGTGTCTCAGAAGTAGCATATAGTATCTAATTGAACCCAGTCTGTATAGAGTCAGTCCTGTCTGACTCTGTGACCCCATGGATTGTAGCCCTTCAGGCTCTATCCATGGGATTTTCCAGGCAAGAATACAGGAGCGGGGTGCCATTGTGTTCCCCAGCCATTTTCCCAACCCAGGGATTGAACCCCAGTCTCTTGTGTCTCCTACATTGGCAGGTGGGTTCTCAACCTCTAGCGCCACCTGGGAAGACTTAATACAAGCTGCTTTTGATCTCAAAAGGTATTAGCAACTTTTCAGAAATAAGAGTATCAAGTTATTTCACTTATTGTTTTTTATGTTTTCATGGAAATTAATTGGGTGATTAGGTTACATTGTATCTAAGGAGGGTGAGGTTGAATGGAACTGGAAGAAGTAAACAGTTCAAGGAGATGAGACTTGAGTCAGTGTGTAATTGTGTAGGGGATTGTGACACAAGGAGGTCTGTAAGGTGATGGAATCCCAGGATTTGAGGGAGGCCCTTTGGAAAGTTTTTCCAAGGTCTTTGTGGGGGCTATGAGGGCCAGCTGTGCCGCAGAGGGTTATTTTTGAGTTGGAATGATGCTGCTTTTAAATATGACTGACTGGATCATGGTTTTGCATCAGAATCCCCTGGTGAGCTTTTAAAAAATACCAGTGCCTGGGCCCTACCCCCAGAAATATATTTTCAGTGCAATATGGAACTGAGAAGCATTCTCACAACTCTTGAGAGCCAAGCACCTCATGGTAAAGATTAAATGAGGTGTTTCAGCTGTCTTAACAATCCCTTCCATGTACTGAACTCTTTAATTTTATGTATTTATTTGTCTTAGTTGCATCATGTAGGATCTTTCTTTGAGGTGCACAGACTCAAGTTGGGGCAGAGGGGCTCAGAAGTTGCAGCGTGCTGACTCTGTAGTTTTGGAGCATGAGGGCTCAGTGTGGCTCTTGGGCTTAGCTGCTCCATGGCATGTGGGATCTTGGGTCCCTGACTATGGTTCGAACCTGTGTCCCCTGCATTGGAAGGCAGAATCTTAGCCACGACCACCACAGAAGTTCCATGTTTAATTTTAAATAAAAATTATTTTCAGTATGAAGTAAGTTCTCTGCCTGGGTCATCAACTGAATACCGTAATCCCTACCAATTGGCCTGTATTTTCTTTTCATTTCAAAAACTGAATATAATCTTCGTATCTTTAGGTGTTTGAATAAATACTTAATACTAAATTGTGCCCTAACCAGTCTTAAAGGAAAAACAATCCTCAAGATTTTAATAATTCTCCAATACTTGAGAACCAAAGGACTCATCCACAAGATGCTTCAACATTTTGATTATCTGGGTGATGATTTGAGGGTTAGTCCAGGATTTAGTAAGAAATATATGTGTTTTGTACTGACTGGTATGTGTAGTGGTTAACTAATGGAAATAGTGGAACATAATTAGAACAGAGTATATAAACAGGTTAGGAATTTAATCTGTTATTTGGAATGTGGAGTGTTATTTCCCTGTAAGCAGTGACATGTGACTTAATGTATGTGCTCATTTTAGGATTTCCTACACCCTTAGGGCCTTTGTGAAAAGTCCAAGAATTTTCATGTAATAGTTTTCTT
Source organism: Bos taurus (assembly GCF_002263795.3). NCBI lineage: Eukaryota > Metazoa > Chordata > Mammalia > Artiodactyla > Bovidae > Bos > Bos taurus. The sequence continues at coordinate 56,297,262 of NC_037346.1, forward strand.
TGCACTAGATGTTTTAAGAAGTATTATGTGACTCGTTTTGCAACAAGTTACAGAATATGGAATATTAAGAATTTTCCCATTTTCTGAGCATAACCTTTTAAGTTACTTGATATTTGTAATTTTTGTAATTACTTTTGTAAAAGAGGTTAAATTCACCTTAGAACAGGATAGATTGTTTAGATTTTTTTTTTTTTTTAGTTAAATAGAAAACTTGGGATTGAGGAAAGAAGACAAAAATCACAATCTTATTCAGCTCTTAGTATGAGAGGAGGAGGAAAAAAATAGGGAAATAGGAACTGTGCTCTTCCTCTTTGTATTTCAGAATGACCAGAGGGCATGTCAGACCTTAGTAGAGTGTGCATACCTTTTTGTTTAACTTTGGAGAAGGAGAAGGCAAGAATATAACAAAGCCATTTTCCATATTTGAGGCCTCTAGGTTGGTTCATTTGATTTACTTAATGGCAAATGACTTTTAAGAGAAACTAAACTCCTTGGGCTGTTTTTCTCTCAGTGGCATTGATCTGCCTTTTTCTTTTTTTGTGTGGTGAGGATGCAGCTAAGAAAAGAATGGACAGATGCATACTAAATTTGGCTCTAGGAGTGATGGATGCAGAATGTATGTATGAGTGATATACTTACGGCATGCTGCAATAGGGGATGAAAGTGAAACTTGTACTTGTTGGGCTGTTTGTTAATTAAGTCACTCAACCAAGTTCAAAAGCACATGACAGTATTTCCTTTTAGTAATAAGGAATAGGAAACATTAAGAGTATGTATGAAAGTATGGTCAAACATGTAATTGCTATTCATGTAGATCAGAACTAGATATCTGCAGTGTCATATGGTTCAACCTCATATATGTGTATTGGATCACAGTGAAAGACACTGTTCTAAGAGGTTGGTTCAAACCCAATTGCAGAATCTAGGTGGAATAAATTCCAGTAAGGAGACTATGTAGATTGCCCATTTCCTCTGGCATTTTGGATAAATAGGGACAAGTTGAAATTATGGGCACCTCAGTTTACCTGGTAATGGGAAGGCTGGTAACATTCAAGACACAAACAAATGTGTGAGAACGAAGAGATGCTGCTGCTGCTAAGTCGCTTCAGTCGTGTCCGACTCTGTGTGACCCCGTAGACGGCAGCCCACCAGGCTCCCCTGTCCCTGGGATTCTCCAGGCAAGAATACTGGAGTGGGTTGCCATTTCCTTCTCCAAAGCGTGAAAGTGAAGTCTCAGTTGTGCCCAACTCTTAGCGACCCCATGGACTGCAGCCCACCAGGCTCCTCCGTCCATGGGATTTTCCAGGCAAGAGTACTGGAGTGGGGTGCCATTGCCTTTTCCAAAGAGATGCTACATTAGTGCATTTCTTGTGTTTGGTGAAAATTTACTTGTTATCTGTAATAGGCACAAGTAGTGAAGAACAACTAGCAGATTTTTCTATTTTAAGTTGTACATTGCATACTTGGATAAAACTGTCCACACCCTCAGCAACAAATATAAAAAGCAACAGGATTCCTGTCCAAATAAAAATTTATTAGGGCCTTAATCATTTTCTGACATGTTTTAAATAGTAAAGATTTTTTTGCCACATGCTTCAGAACAATAGATTGTGTTCTAAGGAATTTCTAAGAATATTGGGTTTACAAAATCCTGGTGATCCAGTGGTTAAAGATTGAGTTCCCACTGCAAAGGCCACAGGTTTGATCCCTGGTTGTGGAAGTTATGCATGCTGGGTGAAGTGGCCAGAAAAATCCATTGGGACTTCGGTTGAGTGGCTAAGGCTTAGTGATCACGATGCAGGGGGCCTGAGTTCAATCCCACATGCTGCAACTAAAACTAGGACCTGATGCCAACAAACAAAAGACCCATTGCAAAAGCTGATTGCCAGGCTTCCTGAAGTGAACTAAAATGGAAGACTGGTACAAACGGATATAGTAGGGAAGTGGCAGTTGGGACTGCAGGAAGCTAAAGAGTATTTACTGCTGAAAAAGAAGTGGAGGCCACTGCTCATTCTTCTATTAACTGTATTGAAAAAGCAGGTGAAAATGGACATGCATAGAGGGCAGTGATTTTAAAATTTCATGGACCCCTGAGGTTGTGCAAAAAGAGGAGAGGACCATGTAGGGAGTGGCCAAGGATGGGAAAGCAGAGAGAGCCAGGGTTCTGTTAATCTATTTTATATATTTGGATTCTGCTTCATAAAAGTTTAAAAACACTGCTGTAGGTCCTGAAATAGCTGTGGAATCATTCCTTGTTACAAGATTTCATGTGTCTTCTATTTTTTTAGATTTTTAGGTTAACCTGAGAATTTGAAGCAAATTTCGTGTTGATACAGACCCTTGTGTGTATTTTAAAAATCATAATGATAGGCCTTCATGACTTTATAAGCAGATATTCACATCGTCCCATCCTTTTGCATCTTTTGATCTTGATCTGTGTTGATCTTTGGGGGGAAAATGTAATTTGACTAATGTCCCATTTTCAACTTACTTGGTCACCTAAAATCTAAAGCAAAGATTATAGCAGAGCTACTTATCGTATCTTTTACCCCAAATCTCAATTTTGCAGCAGAAAGTGAAGTACGGTAATTGGTCAAAACTATTGTGTTGGCCAAAAATTCTTTGGGTTTTTCCAAAACAGCTTATGGAAAAATCCGAATGAGCTTTTTGACCAACTCATTGTTAAGTATGTGAACAAGTAAATAGGAGGGCTAGTTATTTTGGAAATTTCTGGCAGTATTTACTTTAAAATACAAGTAATGTTCCAAACAGAGCTCAGATGGCTTTAATCAGATGTCTGTTTTATGTGAATTTACTCTTCATAAATCAGACTAGATTAAAAAGGATTCTCTTGGAACTGATTCCTTACCTTTGAAGCGAAGGTTCTCAGCCCAAGCTATATGTATATGAGAACTGTCTGTTTAACTTATTCCAGATATCCACTGCTGTATCTTGTATCCAGAAACCCCCAGAAGCTCATAGATTATTCTGTTACGCAGCCAGGATGGGGTACCTAATCTCATTCCAAATCTTACAGAATAGCTGCTGTTAACCCATTTTACAGATGAAAAACCTGGGATCAAGGGTATAAATGATCTACAAGTGTCTTAAATTGGGAGGAAGTGGAACCAGAACATAGGCTTTCTTGTTTCCAGAGGAAATAAGGCAAGCCAGTGCAAACTCAAAAACTTAGGCGAAAATGGACCCTAAGAGTCAAGTCTAAATCCCTCATTTAACTTAACAAAAGAAAACCATTTGGAGATTGTTTAAAGAAAAATGTGGTTAATTTCCAAGTAAGTCTGATAATAAAAATAGCTATCATGTTGATATGTCAGGACAAGTACCTTACATCCATTACCTCATCCAGTCTTCTCAAGTCTATGGAGTCTAGATACTAGTCTGTCCTTGTTTTGCAAATGAAACAGTGCTCAGAAAAGTTAAGATTTGAGATTCAAACCTGAATTTCTCCTTTGAGACCCTGAGCTCACAGCCACCGTATTCCATTACCTCCTAATTAATAACTGTGACTTTTGAAGAGGGGGTGCATATTCACTAGGTTGGCCTGAGGAGTTTTTTGAGGGGTTTGTTTTTACAGTTTAGGAACTTTAGGTCCAGCCTTTGGAAAGAGATTTTAATCCAAACAAGTGGTATGCTTCATGCTTTCGTGGTAAGCACGTAAACACGACCCAGGCCTTCTGGAAGAGGAGGGCTTGTCTCTGGCTTTTCATGAAAACCCAGGAGAGTGGTTAACCAATACAGATGGCCAGGAAGGAGGAGGCCACACAAAGAGGGATGTAGTTCACTTATAGGAAATAAAGAGATCTGCCTTGAGGAAATAGCGTGACCGGGAAGGCCTCGCCTCATAGTAGCCCAAGACTTTGCTATTATGATCTTATAAACAGTCATTCCTGAGCCCTACAAGTGTGTCTGCATTTGTTGTGGGGATAGATTTACCCAGACAGGTGGAAGAGTCATGACTTAACGGTTATAAACAGCTGCAGAGGCCTGGACTACTCCCGTGGCCTTAGTAGCAGGGATGTGGCCATTCCCCGAAGCCCGGCGTTAACCCGCCCTAAGAACCGGCCCTCCAATCGGAACGACTGTAATTTTGGTTTAGTGCGTGCACCACGCGTTACAGCTAAATAGTTATATTAAAATGTGAAGAATTCCCCGTCGTTTTACAAGGGATCATCCCCGTGTGCTTTCTGTTGCTGACTCACAGTGCTGCTGCTTTGGGACTGTCAGGTTCCAGGCAGGACACACAGTAGGTATTCAGTAAACGTGGGTTTGTAGCAGTCGTTTTTCTCTCTTGAGGAGCATGCCCTAGCTACCCGCCATGAGTAAGACAAAATAAATGAATAGTAACGATAAACCTGTCCTCAACTTGGGATTCCCAACTAGCCCAGAGTGAGCTTTTCCTTCTATCAAGGTAACTTTTTTAAGTGACAACGAGCACAACTTGTACGGAGCGCGGGGCAGGTTTGTCTTTTGTCCAATCATCTCCGAGATTTGGGGGTGGGGGAGGGGAAACGTCCCCAGACCTTCCCTGATCAGGAAGGGGGCGGGTTTAGGCTGAGCAGGGCCCGTCTCAGCCCGTCGTGACGCCGCAGGATGCTTGGCACTCCAGGGAGCCAATAGGAGTGAACAGGGTCATTTGAATCGACCAATGCCGCCGGGGTGGGGGCGGGGGCTTGCGAGCCCTATAAAAGCGGCTGTCCGGCTGGCAAGCCGCGGCGGAGGCTCCTGCAGCGGTCGCCGATTGTGGGGTGGAGAGCTCTTCTGCGCCCCTCCGACCTGACCCTTTCAGCGCTCCGCTCCGCGCCAGCCTACCTCGCTCTCCGGCGCCATGACCACCACCACCACCTTCAAGGGCGTTGACCCTAACAGCAGGAACAGCTCCCGGTGAGGCGAGGGGTTTCCGGGGCGGGAGGGCTGCTGCCCAGGGGGCCGGGCGGGTCTGGCGGCCGGTTGTTGGCTGTAACGTGCCCGGGGCGCTGCGCTCGCGCCCGGCCGAGTGGCCGGGCTCGGCCACCGGCTCCGCCTTTGTGCGGCCGGCGAGCCTGACGCGCCGGCCCCGCCCGATTCCTGCTCCTCTCCCATTCATTCCTCCCCTGAAGCAAGGGGCTGGGAAGGGCCGGGGCCGCTCGCGCTCGCCGTGCAGCGGGTTTTCGTTAGGCGGGACGTGCTGAGAGGGTTCGCTTTCTGCCTTCTGCGGCGCGGCCGGCTCGGCCCCAGGGCTGTGATCTTGGGCCCCTGGTGTGCGGGTAGCCCGCGGGGCACCTTGATCTGGCCCCATTGTCCCACCCCCGGCCACGCGCTCGTGTCTCTAGCCCCGGAGCAGGTGGGTGGCCCCGCGCCCGGCGTGGCGGTCAGATCCTGCAGCCGCAGCGATCGGGTCCGCCGGGCTCCTGCCCACTCGGGTCCGCCTGGCAGGTGGCATTTGTGTTCGGGCGGGGCTGGTCATCACGATCCCCGCCCCCGTTCGGGACCCAACCGTAAACCCTCCGCCAAGTGCCTCCCCTCTGCTAACAAAGGAAAGACCCCTGCTCCTTCCCCTCCCGCGCCCACCTCCGAATGGGAGGGGGAGCGTGTCGTTCCAAGTGGGTTTTCTGCGCTCAAACCTTCGGACCTCGGTCTTCGCATCCCACCTCTTTCGCTTCCCCCTTTGACGTTTGCCAAATGAGTTCACCTCTGGCCCGGGTTCCCGGCTGGATGGAGGAGGTTTCCAGTTCTTGGGCGGGGCCCGAGACATCCATTGTCTCTTCCGTACTATCTCCACCTGCGCAGCCCGAGCCTTTCTGGCCACTCATGCCACTGCAGCCAGGCAAGGGGCCCTGGGCACGGTGTGTGGACTGGGAGGGCCTCTCATCCGAGCCCTTGCCTAACTTGGTGGAAGGCTTTGGATGCGGTGGAAGATGTCCACATTGTCTCGGCTAATTGCACGCAGGCTGTTCTTAAAGGTGGGACACAGGCGTCTCTGGGATCCTGCCCAAGGCGTGGAGGCAGTTTAGATTCCACTTTTTCTGAGCCTCTCTTCCTCACCGATCACGACCCGCCGTCATATGTGGGCAGCCTTGGGGTCCTGGGCAAGCGGCACAAAGGGAGCCATTTTGTGGGGCTAAGAAGACAGCCGTGAAAGAGCAGTGTCTCACAGGGGTTGGAGTCCTTGGGGACAAAAAGCAGGCCTCAGCAGTGAGGCTGAGGAGGTAGTGTTGGAAATGACATTCTTCTTCAACTCTTTCGTTGCCTTTTCAAATGTAGAAAAGAATGGGAAAGATTTTAAAAACTAAATCAATGTGCTGCTCGGAGGAAGGGGAACTTGAGTAGATAGACCTACGCAAACCCTGGTCACTCCCTCTTCTCTTGTCATCCTTCCAGTGAGATTTTTTTTTTTTTTTTTTCCAGAGGACACTGGAACAAACTGAACCTTGGTTTTTCATTTTGTGCCCTGAGGTCAGCTTTATGGTGGCCAGAGTGTAGTGATTGGAATATGAAAACTCAAGCATTCTATTAAAAAAATCAGAGGTTTTTATCCTTTGGGGTTGAGCGCAGTTTAGTGCTGAATTCATAGAGAATTTAAGTAACCAGGTCAAATGAATCCTCACACTAGTTTTTTCATTTGTAGCTTTGAAATGTGAGACATTTCTTGGCTTTTGGTTTTGCAAAATAAATGTTTTAACCCCCTTTTGTCATCAATTTTCCTCCAATATTGTTATCTTAAGACTCTATGTAGCATTGTCCTTTTATTTACTTCTACCTTTCCTTCTCACCTAATTGTCTTAAACTTCTTTTCTTCAGTAACAGTTTCCTGGTTCCATAAACACATTATAAATTTAGTCTGGTAGGGAATGATCTGCAAAGCTCATATTGGAACTCTTGGATTTAAAGAGATAAGAAAGAAAAAGAGTACTTTTTTGAAAATTGCTACCCGCAGTTCATGGACACATTTTTGTTGAGTCTCAGATATGTAATTCTGATCTCATTATCGTAGTTCAGGAAGAATAGCAGGATCTTAGAAAATAAAATTGAAATAATTTCTCTTATGATCCAAATCCTTTGTTTGGGGATGTCTCGCTGTTACAAATGGGCTCCACAACACTGACGTCATTGGAGTAGGTAGAACCTGCTATTGCAAGAGGGACACAGACCTTTAAAAAGTTGGGCTGGTCAGAGCTTTGACTTTCTTTTCTAAGCTGGTGATCAGATTGTAGTGTCTTTTTTCTTTTTTTAAGGTCAAAAAAAAAAATTCCTGGCCTATTAGGATTTTGAAGATTTTCATCTGGCTGAAATAATTCATGAGAATTTAATTATGATAGTAAGGAGAATCAGTCTAATCTCTGGGGAATGAAGGGGATGACAGTGAAGCAAGTTTATTTTTTGGGGGGATCTTAGTTCCCCTACCAGGGATCAAACCCATGCCCCTGCATGCATGGAGCCTGAACCGCTGAACCTCCAGGGAAGTCTCTGAAGCAAGCTAATTTTGATTATAATATTTCAAGTGTCTGTTGATTTGACATACAAATGATAAAAACCTAGTCACTTCTGACTTTAACATGGAGAATGACTATTAAGAATTTGTAACATACTTTTAATTATTATTTAAACAATTTTATTAGCAGACCCAAAATTATAAGAGGTATGCCTGAACATGATTTCTTAATTCATTTAATGAATTTAATCTGAGTGAATATTTAATATGGGAGACTTAAAACAGTAGGCTTTTAAATGTTGTTATAAAAGCACACAATGGATTTCCTCCACCCCCACCCCTGGAAAATAATAATGACATTTTAATTTAGTGTAAATTGAGTACTGAATTTTACTATGGAGAGACATGAATATTAGACTTTGGGAAAGATGCTACAGGACCTATATAAGAAATATATTCAGTCTAGAAAACACGAAAAGCAATCAGAACACCAACTATGTAGGTTTGTAGTTTAAAGAGAAAATGGTATTGAGTGATTTCCCCTACTTCACTTTGAGCCCTTTTTATGTGCCTGCCAGGGCGGGAGGATTTGGGGTTTGGCCCCATCTCTGTCACTTAACTAAAGTTGGGCAGTTCATTTAGAACTTCTCTGGGCCTGACTTTGTTCTTTTAAAAAATGAGGCTGTTTGTTGAACTAGACAGAGCAGAGCCCAGTGTACTACCACCCTATAGCCAAGTCCAGCTGGCACCTGATTTTTACAAGTATAAATGGCTGAAAAAGGCCAGAAGAAGTATCTTTCATGACTTATGAAAATGACATGAAAATCACATTTGTGTCCACAAATAAAGCTTTATTGGGACATAGCTGCCCTCATTCATCTTCGTGTTGCCTGTGGCTTGCCTCTGTGCTGTTATGGAGTTGAATAGCTGCAAAAAACCTAATGACCCACAAGCCAAAAGTAATGACTGGTCCTTTACAGAAAGAACTGGCGGCCAGAAAGAGAGGGTCTCTAACATTCTTTCCTCTCCGTGTCCTACTGCTTATTCCTCAAGGTCATGGAGGGCTTCCTGGAAGAGGAGAAGGTTTAAGAAATGGGCTGGATTCTGAAACAGTCACCGAGGAAAGGGTGGAAAGTGCTCTGGGCAGGAGGAAATATGGGAGTAAATATTCTGAGGTGGAGATAAGGCAGAACAGTTCACGGAACAGGGAAGAATGTGGCCTGACTGGGTTGGAGAAGATGGTGAGAAGTAGATACAGTTGAGAGGGGAAGTCTGAGCAGTTTGCTTCTGTTCTGCTTAGGCCTAACCAAGCCTGCATCTGCAAGTTTACTTGTACATATGTCTGCTTATCTACTTAGGAAAACATGGAAGTAGAACCCCCTCCCTGGTTCACAGAAGATGCAAATTTAAACACTTGATACATTTTATCAAAATGGTCTGTAGAAAGTTTGTGCAGATTTATATTCTCACACTTCAATTCACACCGGAAGTTGGCTTTTTTTTTTTTTTTCATCTTTACCAACTTAATAAGCAAAAAAATACTCTTTTGTTTTAGGTTTCATTTATTTGCTTGTGAATTTGAATTTTTAATGTTTAGAGACTACCCATATTTTTAATTGTCTGTTAGTACCTTTTGTCCATTTTTATTTCTCTCATGATTGTTTTAATTATTTTAAAAGCGATTCTATCATCCTTTGTCAAATATGTGTATTTCTGCCAAGTTTAATCTGTCCATTTTTCATGGTTCCTGGCTTTCATCTTGTGCTTAGAAGGAAAGTCTTCATGACTAGAACCAGATTCGTACATGTTTTCTTCCAATATTTTTGTCTAAGGCTTTAAATTTAAATATTTGACCTAGCTGGAATTTCTTGTGGTAAATGAAGTGAGTTAGGAATATATATTTGGGTTGTTCCTTTAATCAAAATGACTGGCCAGTTAATGCATCACAGTTCTCCCTACTGAACTAAATAAAATAGTCCAGTGGTGGTCTTTGTGAGCTAGGACTCTTATCTTGACAAAATCCCCCATTGTCGGAGAAGTTGGTAACAGAATCTCAGTAGTTGATAAAACATAGTAAAAATAAGTAGATTGATGGGACTTTCTTGGTGGTCTAGTGGTTGGGATTCTGTGCTTCCAGTGTGCTGGGGGCGCTGCAGGTCTGATCTCTGGTGGGGAACTAGGATCCCACATGCCGTGCGGCGCAGACAAAAAGAAAATCAGTAGATTTGAACAACTCAATTAATAGGCTTTATCTAGTAGACATATAGAACACTGGCAAGTATATGTTCCTTTCAAGCAGATACAGAAGATTTAAAAAATGAACCACCTATTAAGGAACATGTCACATAGACCCCATCTGTATTATAATGAAAAGCTGGAAATCAGACTAGAAAGACCTATGTTTGCAAATTTACAAATGTACTTTTAAATAATTTATGGGTCAAAGAAGAAAATAATGGAAATGAGAAAATATTTAGAATGGGAACAAAAATCACAACTTGGGGATGCCTCTGGAGGGATACTTAGAAGAGAATTTTTATCTAAAGTGTTAAATTTGAGGGTTCAGGATGGGGAACATGTGTATACCTATGGCAGAGTCATGTTGATATATGACAAAACCAATACAATATTGTAAAGTTAAAAAAGAAAAAAAAAGAAAAAGAAAAAAAAAGAAAAACAATAAAGTGTTAAATTTTTCCTATCCTTTCAAATATAAGGAGCTGAGTTTACAAATGACAACTGGATTTATCTGGAAACTTGAATGAAACGGACACCTTCCTAGAGAAATGTTTCTTACTCAAAATGACTTAAGAAATAGAAAAATAGACCACTCCCATCACCATAAAGGAACTGAATCTATGGTTAGGACATCTTCCCATGAAACCATCTCCATTTTCTATGTTTTGAGTAGCGACAGGACAAATGAAATTGAGTGTTTTCATGGAGGGGACAAATTGGTCAACCTGTGTCCGGAAGATCTGGAAATGGGCAGGTGCCGTATTTCCCTGTCAAACACAAGAGCTGTATAGATGGTGTCTAGAGGTTCATGGGTGTAGAGCATGTCATGGTTAACACTTAACTCTTGATTGACTCTCCTTGTGACTGGTCACTCACGACGGTTAGTGAGAATAGTGAGGTACGCGTGTATAAACAGGGCTTATGAATGATGCTGAGACGGGAGAGACAATTACGAGCTTTCCTTGGGCTTCTAAATTGGTCAAGTTTATTTTTATATGTATTTTCTTCCATTTAAACATTTTTGTTGGAAATCAAAATGGAAACTTTTTTTTTAAATAAATAACAAGATGTGCTTCTAAACTTCTTTGCAAATGTGTCCAGCTGGGCCCAGCAGACAGGATCCATAGGCTCAGGCCTTTTCCCTTTGGGGTTGCCAACCAGCCTGCTGCTGGTGCTTTAGGACTGTTTCAGCTGCCTGGTGCGGTGCACAACCTCACCACCTTAAGGTCCATCGTTGAATTTATACCACGTTGGAATCAATTCCTATTTTCCCATTAACAGTTCTCTTTTGTGGGGGGTGGGGGTGTGGAATGAATGGGTGGGGGAACTGAAATGAAAGGTGTTTGAAAACATGTCGTCTTGATCTGATCTGAAACTGACATTTCGCCATCATTTCTAGGGTTTTGCGGCCTCCTGGCGGTGGATCCAATTTTTCATTAGGTTTTGATGAACCAACAGAACAGCCTGTGAGGAGGAACAAAATGGCCTCCAGCATCTTTGGGACACCTGAGGAAAATCCCCCTTCCTGGGCCAAGTCGGCAGGTACTGCTAGTCTCTGTGATCAGTAGTCAAGGGGTGGACCCAGCAGGACCACAGCAGCTGGTTTTGTGCTGCTGAGTAACATCTAGCTTAATCATGGGAAACAACCATTAAAGCCTGTCATGGGAGGAGAGACGGGGGCTAAGACGGGGGAGATGCTGGGAGTCGGTGTGGTGGCTAAGAACAAGGAGAGCCGTCAGGCTGGCTTATGTGGCCCCTTAGCATTTTACTAGCCGTCACTCCCTGACACTGTTGGCTCGTGTTGTCATGTGACGCGAACACAGTGAATAGTGGCGTGCTTCAGGTCTTTCCCTGGTATTCCTCATGAAAGTGTATTTTGATTCAGGTGCCAAGTCTAGTGGGGGCAGGGAAGACGCTGAGTCATCTGGACCCCAGAGAAGGAATTCTTCTGAAGCGAACTCTGGAGACTTCTTAGATCTGAAGGTCAGTGCAACAATGCAGGGGGAGAGACGGGCTTTGAGGTTTATGCCCTTTAGAAATGAAATTCTCACATCACCCCCCGCCCTTCCTCCACTGTACTAAGACTTGCCATTGGAGTTTTGGGGTTTGTTTTTTGGTTTTGCCTTAACCACTAAATTTTTATTGAATTTTTATTATAACATTAAAAAATACAGTATTAGTAAGTAGAAATACAGAGTAAAGAGAAAACAGCATAAATGGGGAGGGGTGGGGAGGTGGGGCAGGGGTAAGGAGGCCACCGACAGGGGCATAAGCATTGTTCTTAGTCATCACTTTCCTGTAACTTCCATGAATCTTTCCCATCCATCATCATCAATATCACTCCAGCGACAGTTTATCAAAGGGCATCTGTCTATCCTAACTCTCTAAAGGCTTTGCTTATGATCTCAATCCCTGGAGTTAATACCCAGGACAAAGAGCCTCTATTAAATTATTTATCCAATCATCCCTGAACTTTTTCTCCCACTAGGTTTTTATCCACTGGAGTTTTATTATGTAGAGAGGTAATTAGGGAAGGGACTGACTGTACTGCTGATGGAAGGTTGATAGAGTAGATCAGGAAAATGAGTTCACGTGACCTTGGTCTGTTCATGTGTGTCTGCTACCAGTTGGGTTAGTCTTTATCCTTCAGTAGTGATTTTTGAAACCGCATCACTCGCACTTGCTGTGTATGTCACACATGGTAGCATTATCTGAGCTCAGGGATGTTTCGGTTGTTGGCAAGTGTTGCCTGTTGTTTTGAGCTGAACTGCAGGAGGCTGTCGGAGAAGGCAATGGCACCCCACTCCAGTACTCTTGCCTGGAAAATCCCATGGATGGAGGAGCCTGGCAGGCTGCAGTCCATGGGGTCGCTAGAGTCGGACATGACTGAGCGACTTCACTTTCACTTTTCACTTTCATGCATTGGAGAAGGAAATGGCAACCCACTCCAGTGTTCTTGCCTGGAGAATCCCAGGGACGGGGAAGCCTGGTGGGCTGTATGGGGTCGCACAGAGTCGGACACGACTGAAATGACTTAGCAGCAGCAGCAGGAAGCTGTAGCATGGTGTTACCATTGGTTGTCTGCAGCTGAGCACGGCCCCTAGGCCCCAGGTGTGTGTCTGGAAAGCCTGGTGGGATGTCCCCGAGTGGGGACCTCAGGGCACATGGAGATGGCAGCCGCCTGAATGAGGGGAGACCGGTAGAAGGGCTTTGGAATTGATGAAGGCCCTTCAACAGCTAGATTAGGAAGAAAGGAAAGGGGGTGGAAAGATAGGTTTACCAGTTTCCCGTTCTGATAAAAGCTCCTCTGAAGTGCTAACTGATATTAGGTCATCAGTGTCAATGTTAAGGTTTTTGGTGTTCTGACCATGTTACTAGCACTGGGGCAATTTATCCAGTAGCATTTTTTTTTTTTTTTTTTGGGGTCCAGTAGTGTTTTTGTGTAGCATTGTTCCAAGTTGAATAAAGGCTGCTTATTGTAAAGGGCACCTTGACCTTGAACTTGACTACATCAAAACAAAATTTGACATCTGTCTTCAGACGGACAGTAGCTTCTCTGAACTATGATTGTTTTATTTGTATGTGGCCAAATTAAAATCTGAAGTAAATTTTTTAACTTTTTTCTTTGCCAGGGAGAAGGTGATGTTCATGGTGAGTATGTCTGAAAAAAGTATGCCAGTTTCTGGCTCTGTAAATGTTAGAATAGACTGGAATTTTGACTCAAGTCATGTCCTGGGGAAAGAGGCTGGCTGGAGAGTGAACCTGGCTGAGGCCCAGGGGCCAGCGTCCATCCTCTAAGGGGAGAGGAAAGCAAAACGGAAGCTAGCAAGCACGGCCAGCAGCGAGAACAAGGCTGGAAACCTCCCAAAGCTTTCAGAACAGACGGATGTCAATCAGGTTGGTATTTGTTACGCTCAGTGAGAGCTTCTTAGTAACCGTCTCTGGCATCGCAAGCTCAGACCTCAGCATTAAATTTACAGTTTGATTTTCTACTGAAGTGCTTACTCAGCAAGACACCGGTAACCCTGTGATCTTGTGAATGATGACTTTAGCGGGCAGGTGTAAATTTTCAGTTAGCATCCACATCATCAAATTATAAGTGGAAAAGAGCTGTAATCATTTAATCATTTAAAATCTTTGAAGTATTTATTGGCACTTCTTTAACAAGTGCCAGAGAATCGCTGGTGCCTGTGATATGGGGTTTACGTGTGTTTGGCCTGCAGCCGTCAGGTTCAAGTTGACCCGGTGACACGCAGCCGGCCTGGGACGAAGCCACTCCTTCAAGGCTTTTTTCTGCCATTACATTTGGCGAGTCAGTCTTCCAGGAAAACAAAAATTCCTGTTCGGTTGTCTCGTTGTCTCTCGCTGGGCGTGAGGGGAGGAGAATCTTCTGAACCATTGTGAACTTTACCTGGGTTTTCCCTCCGCAGACAGATTGCTTCTCATTGGACTGAAGGTGTATTGGTTTTTGTTTCTGTCTAGCTTGTTCCATTTAAAAAGATTGTTCTGGAGGTTCAAAGAAAAAAAAAAATCTAGACTTTTTGATTCAGCTGCTTTTTGTATTCAGAAATACTTCCAATGTCAGACCTTATTTAGCAAGAATAATAAGTTACCTTTTTTTAAAATATAATTTTATTTATTTTTGGCTATGCTGGGTCTTGGTTGCTGCACGGTTTTTGTCTGGTTTCAGGGGGAGACTGTCGCCTAGTTGAGGTGATCAGGCTGCTCGCTGCGGCGGCTTCTCGTTTTGGAGCTCAATAGTTGTGAGCTCTCAATTTGGAGCTCTGTTGTTTGGGCTCAGTAGTTGTGGCGCGGGCTTAGTTGTTCCACATCGTGCGGGATCTTCCCCGACCAGGGATCCAGAGCCTTGTCTCCTCTTTACCACTGAGCCCCCAGGGAGGCCCAAGAAGCAGCTAATCTTTATTCACTAATTTTGATCAATGAATAGAATTACAAATTTGGGGAGCCCAGAGCAGTATGTGAGAGCCTGAAGTTATGAAAATACATGTTATTTGTCCTGCTAATAATGAATTCTCTCAGCCTGTCCTTTGGGGTCGGCCTGCCTTCGCACCTTGAGGGTGTACTATTCTGTGTTTGCCGAATAAAACTCTTGAGCTGTAACTGAAAAAAAAAGAAAAAGTTCTCTCCCCCACCCCCAGCTCAGTGTAACAGGCCCTTCAGGTGAGTGGCACAGGCAAGTTGTACAGTGTGACAAGTCCTTCGTCAGTTTGGCACCTGATTATTCTCTCTCCTGACTGCTGCTACTTTTAGCTCGTCTGCCATAAAATGACAAGGGGCGTGACGATTCAGACCATGTCTGGTGAGTAAAAATCAACCCCAGTTCTGTCGGCAACTTCAGTGCAAGGCCGATCAGTTCTGCTCAGTTAAATCAGATCTTGCTTGGATATACTGCCTTCATCTTTTGGATAATTAAACACAAGAATGTCTATACTGAGGACTTTGGAAATGTTGAAGAAAGAGGGAGAAGGTCCAGGAAGCTTGGGCAGAAGTCCTTACCTGTTTTCGGGCAAGTCTGTTGGGTTTTCTAGAGGTTCTAGTTTTGTGATCCTTAGATGAGTCGTTTTTTTCTCTTCTGACGTTGCTGTCTGATCAGTTACCTTACTGGTATGCCAGAGAAGACAGACAAGTAAGGAGTATATAGGATGTATATTACGGCAGAAGCCATCATTTTGTTTAAAAAAACAAAAACATCTTTTAAATTACTGGATTCAGTAGACAAAAGATCTCTGTCAAGTCCCATAAAAGTTTCTAAAGCCTTTACTCTCAATTCCTATGCTTATCACAGACTCAAGGAAGTAACAAGCCAGCCTCCATCTTCTCTGGCCAGAGTATTTCTGACTGGACAAGTGAGCATTTAGGCCAAGGCCCGTGGTTGTGTAGTCTCCATGGGTGCTTTTTTCCCTCCCTTTTCCCTTTTGGCTTCTTGTTCCCCAGTTGTGAAAGACAGAACGGCTCTGTTCATAATGATAAAGGCAACCGTGAGACTGATAGGAATGAGCTTGTTTATCTAAAAATCATTTTATGGAAATCACCTACCCTGCAGGGTAACATTGGTGTCTGTCTGAAGGGTTCCTCAGCTGGGTGGCCCGGATGGTGGAGAATTCAGTTAGATCCTGTCCAGTGGGGAGGCTGTGTCCTCGCAGCAGAAATGAAACAGCTTGGATTGATACGCTGTTCAGGCGGAGTTCATGGTCTGTATTCGTCTATCTTGGATGGCTTTAAAACATGGGCTCTTGGGTTTTGTTTGTATTTGCAGTAGGTTGGGCACACTTCCCTGGGTTATTTAAGGGCGCCTGTCGGAGGACTTGGGCACTCTGTGGTGATGCGTTTCGTCCTGTCTCTTGTGCAACAGGAAGCTAAGGGCTAACCCCTTCTCGCCAAGCTTTGGTTCATAACTGAGTCTATCATCTTGGAAAGCGCGTACTACATTTTTACCTGTAGTTGAATAGTATAGAACATTATATGCCTTAGAAGTCAGTTCTATTAAACAGTCCAAAAATACATGAAATGAAATGTTTAAAGCAGCAGTAGCATATTTCTGAGATGTTATGTTTCTGATCTGAGACTTCCTCCTTGAACTTCTCTGTTTCAGTCAGCTGAGTGAAAACTTAGTACAAGTGGATCTTTAATGTTCAGTCTGATGAGGAACTTTTTTTTTAATGAGTAATTTTTTTGGAGTTAGTACTTTGCGTTGGTGTCTAATATGAGTCCTTACAAAATTCTTACATAGCATGTGTCATAACCAGTATTTCTGCTTCGCTGCTCCAGGGTTTTGGAACTTCTAATCTAGGAGGAAATAAACGTCTTTAAACCTTAAGGTAGTTTTTCTTCCAATTCTTATAAATATCTTAGTTTTTTATACTAAAGGTGCCTCTGTGTGATTATTGCAAGGTAGGTGTTAGAATATGCAACAGAATTTAAGATTTAACACTGAAATGAAGAGAGCTGGCTTTTTTTTTTTAATTAAAAATAAGTCTGACATGCCTTAAACTCTTCATAAAAATTACCTTTTGCAGAAAATAATGCATTTTTTTTCTTTTGCAATTACTCTTGAATTTGAATCAGTGGCAACAACCTGGTTAAGGATTCCTATATGCTGACTGAGGATTTCACAAGTCAATCTGGGAATCAGTCAAGCAGTATCTAGGACTGGATGTGTTGGATGATAATAACACTGGTTCTTAAGACTTTAATGAGGAAAGGGCAGGGTTGATATGATGGGAGTAACTGGATTAAGATAATTAACCATTGGTGGGTGGGGTGGAGTCTTTAATAAACGTCTGTACTGCTGGTTATTATATGGTTTCTAAAAAGTCAGCCTCACTCATTAATCATGGAAACGTTAACACATGACAGAATTAAATAATATTTTTTCACCCATCACTTAGCAGATATTAAGGTGAGGTGGTTATCAAGTGGGGGAAGTGGGCAGATGTGAGGAGAGGATGTTCTGACGTGGGCGGTAGAGTGGACCTGGGAAGGAGTGGACACCGGCAGGAGGCGCCCAGCCTCTGTTCACACTGAAGACGACAGCACATGTCCCCCGGGCCCGTGTTCCAGAGTACACGCGTTGCGGTTTCAGAATGGTCAGGCTGGTTTCACTTTTTGGCTGTCAGCAGAGGATTAATCATATATACTGTATTTATACTAGAAAGCAGTGAATTGAGCAAGATGAAGTGTGACCGTGTGTATGTGGTTTAGTTGCTCAGTCATGTCTGACTCTTGTGACCCCATAGACTGTAGCCCTCCCAGGCTCCTCTGTCCACGGGATTTCTCCGACAAGATTACTGGAGTAAAGTGGGTTGCCATGTCCTCCTCCAGGGGATCTTCTTGCCCCAGGGACTGAACCTGAGTCTCCTGCATTGCAGGCGGATTCTTTAGCACTGAGCCACCAGGGAAGCACCTGACCATGTGTATAAGTGGGGGTAAATTTCCAAAAGGTACAAGTTGATATCAATTATGTTAAACACAATAAAAACAAGATCGCCTGTGATATGCTGGAAATAAAATACACAAAGCTGACGTAAAATAAATGGACTAGAGGAATGCACACTAGTAGTAGGGCCTCTGGAAGTAGGGAGAGGAGACCCACCCAGAAGTTGAGAGGTGGACCTGGAGCTCATCTGGAATATTCACACTGAAAACATTTATGTCGTCATGTATTATGTAATTTAGGGGGACACGCGGCAGAACACTAACAGTGGCTGGTGCTGGATAGCGGCCACGTGCCAATTGTTTTTTTCTTTATAGCTCTAGGCATGGTTTGAACCATCCTCCAAAGGCCCTCCAAAAAGCTTAGACTCATCTTCACTGGGAATAGTTATTAGTTTTAATTTCATTCTGTTTTCCTAGAAAATGTGGACACAGACTTGCAGGCCAGCCTGGGGCAGAGCGAGGAGAAGCCTGTGCCCGCCGCCCCTGTGCCCAGCCCAGTGGCGCCGGCACCTGTGCCATCCCGGAGAAACCCCCCTGGCGGCAAGTCCAGCCTCGTCCTGGGTTAGCTCCGTCTGCCCCGAACTCTGTCGTTCTGTTCCTTTGTTTTTTCCATGCTTGTGAACTGCACAACTTGAGCCTGACTGTACATCTTTTGGATTTGTTTCATTAAAAAAGAAGCACTTTATGTACTGCTGTCTTTTTATTTTATTTTTATTTTTTGGAAGAACAGGTTCTCTGTCTGTCCTGATTCCTCTGGGTCTGTAGGCCTTGGCATGAGTGTTTTCTAGTAGTAGATTGGAGGGAAAGCTTTGTGACACTTAGTACCGTGTTTTTAAGAACAAACCATTTGGTTCAGATGTGTTAGAGGATCTTTTGTACTGAGGTTTTTAAAACCCTTTTTTTGGTCAGCTTTACTTGGGTTTACCAAGCCTGGATCGGACAGACCAGTGAACAGTCCACAGGCGCTGTCCCTTCAGGCCCCCAAACAAAGTTGTCTTGATGCCGAAACCTACCTGGTGTTGCCCTAACTTGTCAGTGCCCTTTGCTAAAAAGCATCTTCCTGTGCCATACGGAGCGATAAAAGGCCTGTGCCCTATGCCTTGCCGCCTGCAAAGCAAAAAAAAGTAAAACAAAAAATTGCCTTTTATTTCTGAACCTTAAGATATATTTAAGCCAGATACTTAACATGACTGGCTGAGCAAAGCCTGCTGCTCCCACGCAGAGGAAGGCTTGATGTTCACTCAGACTGATGAATTCCAGGTGGTGAAGCAGGGGCGGGGTCTTCATGGGGCAGGGACCCGCTGGGGGCAGTGCTCTTCTTAGATAACTTGAAGCTGTGTGCATGATGCTGGTGCTTGACCATGAAACGAAAGTCTCATCCTTAAAATGTGTGTTGTACTTCACAATCCTGGACTGTTGCTTAAAGTAAACGATGTACAAATTTTGAAACACTGTGTCCTGTGTCATCTTTTTGAGATTGTTTCCGCAATTCTACCTGCTTAGTTGCTTTTTTTCTTTGTTACTAACAATCCTGCTAGCCAATGATTTGATGAGCCCTTGGAATTAAAACAGACGTAAGGAAGGCCTAGAGAGAAGTGGGCTTCTCTCTAAAGAAAACAGGTTTAAAGTCAGCGTGAGTTCAGAATGCCAAAATGAACATTAAGTAACATCTGGTAGTAAAAGACAGGAATAATACAGATACCTGGCTTCCAGAACAATTATTAGCCAGTACACTTTGGACTCTTCTACCACTTATCCTCCTTTGCTGGGTGATAACATTTTAAGTTCTCTCATGCTACAGGATGCCTCTCAATGGTGGGTGATCAAAGAAGAGGGCTCCAAAGAAAAGGGTCATGTAGCCAGAAGGGGACAAGGTCATCTGAGTCCTGTCAAGTGATACAGGAGACAGGAGACTGGAGAAGGCACACTGGGTTCTAGGGAGAAGGTTCCAGATCGAGGTATTAAATGTCCAAACCGGGCGCTGTCCGATGGCTTTCTCGGTGTACCTGTGCCTCATCGGCAGTGTTCCTTGGGCTTGTCATTTGGAAGCTCGATTCCTAACTTTAAGAGTTTTGGGTACTTCCTTGGTGGCCCAGTGGCTAAGACTCCGTGCTTTCAAGGGGGCACTGGTTGGGGAACTAAGATCCTAGGGGCGTGCCCAAAAAGTTAAAAAAAAAAAAAAAAAGACTTATGAAACTGGTCACCTTTAACCACCCCTGACCATAGTTGAAATGACTTAAGCCTGGTGTGTAACCACCAGCTCATTTGACTTAATAAGCATCTCTTTGGGAAGAAAAAGGGTTATCATAGGTTGTGGGGGTGTTTTTCTTCCTTATTATTTTGCAAAACGAGCAGCTGTGCTATACGATTTTTCTAGTTTCACTAAAACAGATTAATCCTACAAATAACCTGAGTGAAGGTTTCTGTTCGAACTAAAGAGGCAGGAAACCTGCACCCTTCTCTCTCTGGGAAAGACAGCTCCCTGATTTGTCATGACTGTAACTTGGCTTTAGTTCTCTATGCTATGAAGCTAAGTGCCTAGTCCAAAAGTGTTGTGAAGGAGTTCTGCCAGTCATTTTGGTACTAATACAGGTTTTTAAAATTCTTCATAAACATGTGTTGAATTTTTCCCCTTAGAAAGCTTATGGTTTAGAAAGTGAAGTTGAACTTAAAATGATGATGGCAGAAGAGTCCGCATTTTGATGACAGTCTCGGTTTTTTACACAGTTATGTGACTTAAGTGGCTTGGTATTTATTGCTAATACCTAGTCTTCAGAGAAGGCAATGGCACCCCACTCCAGTACTCTTGCCTCCCACGGACAGAGGAGTCTGGTGGGCTGCAGTCCTGGGGTTGCTAAGTGTCGGACATGGCTGATGCGACTTAGCAGCAGCAGCAGCAGCGGTCTACTTCTTAAGCGTTTTAAAATTAGATCACCAGGCTTCCCTTCCTGATGCTTCTGTTCCATTTAGAAGTGCTGGGGTGTTCAGACCCAATGGAACAGAAGCATCAGGAAGGGGAGGGATATTCAGGTGGGGAGCGACAGGAAGATGGGTCAGTCACTCAAATCTGAATCTAGTTTGTAGTAAATATATTTACATGTGAGCTTCCCTGGTGGCTCAGATGGTGAAGAATCCGCCTGCAATGCGGGAGACCTTGGTTTGATCCTGGTTTGGGAAGATGTCCTGGAGGAGGACATGGCAACTCACTCCAGTATTCTTGCCCAGAAAACCCCATGGACAGAAGAGCCTGGCGGGCTACAGTCGATAGGGTCGCAGAGTTGGACTCGACTGAGTGAGTAAGCACAGCATATTTACATGAATTCAGGAAATAAATTACATGAAATCTACAAAAAACTGAGTCAACAAAAGTTAGCAGTGACCAGCATTTTCTCAGAGGAGGATATAACAGGAGAATTCTAGAGAAAAATCAATTCCACAGAAAGGATGGTCCCGATTACCTGAGCCTGATGGAAAGTCACCTCTTCCAGGTAGAACAGGTTTGAAGTAGATGCTCCCATGTTTCAAGCCAACTCTGGTTTGTGAATTCATCTCTGAGGAGCTGTCCCAAGAGCCCGTTGTCTTCAGATTCACTCACTTCAGCTACTGGGAGTCCCCGAGTTTCGAGCCTTGGGTTGGTGCTGCCTTGGCGCAGCGGGAGGAAGCTCTCCTCCTGTCCCCGCGGGGTGAGCAGGTGTGGGTTCTGAGAAAGCTGGAGCCGGCCCACAGGTTTAAGACGACGCTCCCCAGTATTCTGGACAGTCCAGGGGACCCCCGGAAGGTCTGGCCCAGTAACGTTTGGGGTGAGGGAGAGCGTCTGATGTCCACGCAGGCGCACCCTCAGACCAGAGGCGTGGCTCGGGCACCGCCACGCCCGGTCGGGAGCGCTGGGGAAGGCCCGGGCTCCGGCGGGCGGGCGGGCGGGGCACCCGGGCGCCCATGCAAATCGGCCTGGCCCCGCCCCGCTCGCCGCGGCTCCGGAAGCGGTCATCCCCGCGCCTGGCTCCGCGCGCTCCCGGGGCCGGTTCCGCGTTTCGCCCGGGTCCCCTGCCTCGCGGCGCTGGCGATGAGGACGCCGGCGGGGCGCGCGCGGCCCGTGCGGGTGCTGGTGGACATGGACGGCGTGCTGGCGGACTTCGAGGCCGGCCTGCTGCGGGGCTTCCTCCAGCGGTTCCCCGGGGAGCTGCACGTGCCGCTGGAGGAGCGCCGCGGCTTCTTCGCGAACGAGCAGTACCGGGCGCTGCGCCCCGACCTGGCGGTAGGGGGAGGGTGGATAGGAGGGGTGCGGCGCGAGGGGAGCGGGGAACCCGGACCCCACAGGACATCCGAGGACGGGGGGCCTCTCCCCTGGGTCAGTACTGTCTCTGCTCCATGTCCAGACATCTTCCTGTTTAAAATGAACAAAGCTCTCACTTCAGAATCCACACTTCACTTGGGACTAGACAGTCTGGGGGTTGGGGTTGTTTCCTTACTGCTAAACAAAATCCTCCACCCGGGACTCTGATTTGGGGACCAAAGCCCCCCAGGAACCTCACCTGTGAGCCCTCGCTGTGTGTGTGCGGGGGAGGTGTGTGTGTAGGGGGGAGGGGTTGAGGTCTGGAGCAGAGCCAGGACGGGAACGCTGTATCTTTCAGGACAAAGTGGCCAGTGTGTATGAAGCCCCAGGCTTTTTCCTAGACTTGGAGCCCATCCCTGGAGCCTTGGAAGCCATGCGGGAGATGAATGACATGCAGGAGTGAGGAAGGGCGGCGAGGGAGTGGGGGCTGGGGGGCAGGGGCGGGCACCACCCCGTCTAATCGTGCCCCCTCCCAGCAGCACCCAGGTCTTCATCTGCACAAGCCCTCTGATGAAGTACGACCACTGTGTGCAGGAGAAGGTGCTGCTGCCCCAGCGCTCCACGGGCATCCTTAGCTTCCTAAATTATGATTTTTTTAAAAAGAAACCATCGGGGGACTTCCCTGGCAGTCCAGAGGTTAAGACTCTGTGCTGCCAAGGCAGGGGGGCACGGGTTCAATCCCTGGTCGGGCAACTGAGATCCCGCATGCTGCATGGCCTAGCCCAAAAAAAAAAAAAAAAAAAAACCAGCAGAAACACAGAAAGTTGGGGGGTGGGGGGGAGTGGAGGGAGTATCTCATAAGCTGTAGACCCTCCCTCACACCTACTGGCCCTGAGTTCAGGGGCCCATCTTGCCCTACTGACCCTGTGCCCACCTCACAGTACCACTGGGTGGAGAAGCACCTGGGACCCCAGTTTGTGGAGCGCATTATCTTGACGAGCGACAAGACAGTGATCTCGGGGGACCTACTCATTGATGACAAGGAGGTCATTCAAGGTGGGGAGCCTTTTTCCTTAGCAGTCTCCAGACATCTGGCCTGCTGGGATTAGCGGGAGGGAGTACAGATAACCAGATTAGGGACTTCGGGTTCTCTGCCTCCCCGCCCAGGCCACGAGGAGACCCCCAGCTGGGAGCACATCCTGTTCACCTGCTGCCACAACCAGCACCTGGCCCTGCCCCCGCCTCGGAGACGGCTGCGCTCCTGGAGCGACAACTGGAGGGAGATTATAGACAGCAAGCGGCGAGCCCTGCCGCCGGACCCCGACGGCCTGGGGTTGCCCCAGCAGTGAGGCCGGAGGAGGGCGAGGCAGACGGGCAGGAAAGACGGGCAGAACCGAGTCCCCGTGCAGCCCGGCGGCGGTGACCCCTCAGCACCGCGCCGGCCGGAAACGCGCTGGGAGAACACACACCTTTTAAATAAAACGCTTTGGCTCGCTGCTCTCTTAAGGCCTTTTATTTGGGAAAGGGAAGAGTCGGGACTCTCCGGGGGGCGGGGGGCGGGAATACAGGCCGATGAGGAGGCCTTCACCTCCCTCCCTCTGGGCTCTAGTCCATAAATCCCATAATCCGCCCACCTCCACGTCCACCTGGACACCGTTCCTCTCGGAGCCGCCATTCCTTGGTCATGTAAGAGGTCAACCTTAAGGGGGGCCAGGACCTTCCCCTGCTCCCGAACCCCAGCTTTCCACAGGGACCCACACCCCTTCCCCCATGCTGAGCGGTGTACACTGGACTCTGAGCCCTGCACTGTATGTCAGCAGCTGGTCCCCTCTCCCTTCAGCAGCCCTCTTGCATCCCCTAGGCCCGCCTGAGCCCCAGACGTGCTTCCAGGCATAGCACCCCCCTCACTAACCCTGATGGCAGAGAAGGTGGGCCAGGGCTTCCAAGCAGGGACTGCCGGGTGGGGAGGGGAGGAGACACCGCTCGAAGAGTCTGCGCCTGTCTTCTGACATGTCATCACCCTCACGGACACGGTAACAGTCACTGGGCTGGACTCTCAACAGCATGGGGCACGCTCTGGTCTTTGAGGCGCCCTACCGTGGTGTCTGGCTGACAGGTCTGTACAGATCAACATTTAAGCCAGAGAGTTCTCAGGGCCAGCATCCGCCAGGCCAAACGCCCGGCTTGGAGAGCTTGTGGGGCAGGTACCCAGCCTCCACAGACAGGGGCACAACACCGCCCTCAGCTTCCCGGAGCCGCAATATACTTTGAACAGCAAGGCTTCTCATTTCTGCGTCTCAAAATGACTCCAGACACCTCTGTTAGGGGAGAATGCTTCCTTCCTCAAGCTCAGACAACTGTCCTAAGCTCCAAGCCCAGCTGTTCCTCAAGAGAAACACCTTCTGCGAAGCCTCCGAGTCCAGGGACCACGCTGCTTCCTCCGCGAGGGTGAGACCCGGCGGGGGTGGGGGGTGGGCCAGCACTAGGGCCTCTCAACGAGGTTGAGAGCAGTGGCCCGTGAAAATGGCAGCATCTTCAACTTCCCCGTCCACGCGTCTCAAGACCTGGCTTCCTCACTCGTCTGGGGCCTTTCATCACAGTGCAAATACCTGCCATGCCGAGAAAACGCACCTTGAAATGGGCCGAGCGCGCGCCGTTAGCGGAGAGGGCGCCGCCTCTCCCTGAGCCCCTACCAGGGTTTCAGCCTTGTCCAGCGGGCAGCGGGTCAGGGCTGCTGGGGGCCCTCCGTCCTCGGCAGGGGGATCCCCAGGGCGGCATCCGCTCGCCAGCTGCGGGCCTCGGCCACCTGGCTGGGGGAGCAGAAGTCTTCCAGGAAGATCTGGGCCAGGTTTCGGAGCCGGGCGCTGGCTGACAGGGAGAAGCGCAGCATGCACTGGACCACGGGCCGGGCTGTCAGCTCGGGGTGGGGGCGCGCGCCAGGCGAGCCCAGGCCCATGAGCGCGGTCACGGCGGACAGCACGGTCTCCTCGCTGGGGCTGGACAGGCAGTTGACGATGAGGGGGACGCCCCCCGCCTGCAGGATGTGTTCCCTGTTGGCCCTGTCGGCGCACAGGTTGCAGAGGCCGCCTGGGGAAGAGCAAGCGGACTCTGAGGCCTCAGCTATGGGCCTCCTCTGCCCTCTCCTCCCCAAGTCCCAGGGAAGGGCAGGGCCCCTGAGAAGCTGGCCTGGGGACAAGGGACCGGAAGCCCACCGGATCTCCGGCCCTCCCTTTCAAGGTTTCAGACAGGCCTGCCTGCCAAGGCCCAGCCTTCTGGAGGTGGACACTGAGCCTTGTCCCTCTCGGTTCGGCCACTTCAATGCTTTCCTGGGAACTCCCTGGTGGTCCAGGGTCAGGGCTCCACACGTTCCCTGCTGAGGGCCTGGGGATCCTGGCCGGGAAACTAAGATCCTACAAGATGTGCGGCATGACCACAATACATATATGCGCACACACACATATGCACACACATATACGCACACATATGTAAGGTGATTGTTTCACAGGTGTACATGCATCAAAACGTATCAAGTTGCCCCCTATGTAAAGTTTATCACATGTCAGTTATACCGCAATAAAACTGTCAAGAAGGCAAAGTATAAACCACCTCAATCCTACCACCCATTTAATATTTGCTTTTCATCCCACAATATTTAAATATGTGACTCCATATACTTGATAACAATGTGATCCTGTTTTCCTGTGAACACCTCTCCACGCCAATAAATCTACAATCATTTAACACCCACGCAGTCCACCCTTTTACCATTTTATGGATACAACATAATTAAGAGGCCCTAACCCATCACTGTTGCTAGGATTCTGGGGGATAAAAGAAAAGGACAGAGTGAAGAGACCTGTGGTTCTGGATCGAAGAACACACCACCGCTCACGTAGTGTGGCCTGACCTTGTACTCTCCGGCCAGCCCAGAGCCCTGGGTGTGGGAAGCTGACTTCCTGTGGCTCCTGGGTGAGCTTCCTGCCGTCAGGGCTCCCCCACCCTTGGGTTCCTACTCCAAACAGAAGACCAGCTTCTAGCTCATTTGCATAACACGGCCGCCCAGCTCCGCGCAGCCAATGAGGAGTGACTGACAGCCCAACCACTTCCCCTGCGTCTCTGGAAACTGGCAGAGGCTATGGCTTCTCGCAGCCTCAAACCCAACCAGCCTCAAACCCAACCGGGACGTCTTTCCCAGCAAGAGGGGACAGGTGCAGCGAGGTGGGGGGCAGGGCTGGCAAAGACCTCCTCCCTCCTCCAGGCTCAGCCACCTGCTCCTGAGCAGCACCTGGGTCAGTCTGGGTCCCGCTGAAGGGAAGCTTATAAAGGTTCCATCCACTCAACCTTCAGGAACTTCCCACTGCACCTGGAATAAAGTTCACACTCCCTTCTAGGATCTTCACATGTTGCCAACTTATTTTTTTTTTTTTTTCTGTTCTTTTTTCTTTCATTGGCCATGCCATGTGGCATGCAGGATCTTAAATGCCTAAGCAGAAATTGAACCGTGCCCCCCATGCAGTGGAAGCTCTAGCCACTGGACCACCAGGGAAGTCCTGACACGCACTTGCTGGTAACCAGCACGTCACTGCTCCCTGGATAGTGAGGTTTTCCTGGACCACCACATAAGCCACACCCTGTCCCGTCCAGGCACTTCCCTCATCACCTTGTTTCATTTTCTTCCCATGCTTAGAACTTCTGAGGGATCACCATGGCTTTTTCTTGCTTGCTGACTGCTGAGCCCCACTAGAAGGATACACTCCCAGAGGTCAAGACCCAGGGTGTCTTATTCCCATCACGTCCGGGGTGCCTGGTCCAGGGTGCGCTCTACAAACATTTGTTAGAAGGACTGTAAAGCGGTGAGCAGCAGAAAACAGCTGCACTGCAGATGGTCGGGAGGCTGGACGGGATGGCTCCCAGAGACCCTGCCCACCTGGGACATCTGCAGTTCTGGGGTCTCACCGACAGGGGACCTCTGAGGGGCAGCCCCAGAAGGGGAGGCGCTGATGCAGGGTCCCTCCCCACCTCTCAGGTCACTCCAGTGGAGCCCTTAGCACAGCTTTGGGCCTACCTTCCCACCACCCTCCTTACTTGCGGCCTGTCCCCATCACTGGGCCCCACACGGCAGTCACTCACCTCTGAATCTCAGGGGCTGCAACTGTGCCTTCTTGCTGGGCACAAACATGCTGGGCACGTGACTGAACCCCACAGAGCAAGAGTCACCACCACGCCCACTTGCAAGAAAGAAGCTGAGGCCACTGAGTAACTTGCTCAAAGTCTCAGAAAACGGGGAGCCCGCTGCCACTCCCAGGATAAAGGGTGTCCCTGTAGAAGCTACGAGAACAACTAATCCTACCATGGGTGGAGACCAGGCTCAGCCAGGCACGGGGACAAGTGGAAACGCCCCGGCAGGACCCCGGCTTCTCGCACACACTGGCACCATCTCTTCTGAGCTCCGAGTGGAGCTGCAGCCTCCTACCCACACTGCGAACTCAGCTCTGGCGTGGGGGACGGGACTTATCTCTGCCCTCAAAGGTGATACGGTGAAAAGCCGAGTCACTCTTGGGCTGGTGAGTCATCATCGCGCCCAGGTGTGCCTGGGCAGGGCTCTGCCACTCGGGATAATCAGAGGGCATCTGCAGGAGAATGGGCGCGGGAGGCGGTCTCCCAACAGCCAGCCCCACCTGCTCCCCGTTTACAGGCCTGGGAAGCCTCCAGGGATGGATCGAGGGCTGCCAGCGCTCACCGGCTGCCGGGTCCCACCCCAGGCAGGGAGCTCTTTAAGCCCCTTGGCCTTGCTGGCAGCGACCGTGGAAGATGAAAAAGAGCAGCGAAAGCCTGGAAAGAGAAGGGCTTCAGGGATAAGAAGGCTGAGCAGGAGCGCCCGAGAAGGAGCCAAAAGACCCCCAAAGAGTGGAAGAGAAGCTGCAGCCGCTCTGAATTTTCCTCCGAGCCCACCTCTGCGCACTGGCCGTGAAGAACTAAGGAGGGCTGTAGAAAAAGAGCAACATGAAGCCTGGAAGCTTCCTAAAGAAGGCCCAATGACAGCAAACTGGTTAAAGAAAGTAGGGTACATCCATATGATGAAACATTATACCGTTCTAAAAATCACATTTAAAAGTGTAATGTGGGAAAATGCTTGCTATATAAGGTTAAGGAGGAAAAAAGGACACCAAATGTGTCATAAAATTGCAATTAAAAAAAAAGAAAAAAGTCCAGGGAATTCCCTGACCGTCCAGTGCTCAGGACTCTGTGGCCTCACTGCTGTGGGCCCAGGTTTAATCCCGCTCGGGGAACTGAGACCCTGAGAACCATGCAGTCCAGCCAAAAAAATAAAGGTCCAACAAGATGTTCCCTCTTCTCAGAGCTTTCCTCGACCACCCTAATCAGTCCCCCTCCCCAGGGGCCCTCTCCTCACTTCGCTTCTTCTCTTCATACCAAACAAGGGGGAAAAAAAGGAAAAAAGCAAAAGAAGAAAATATTCATAGATTCTGACAGAGAACTCATATCCAGGATATTTAAAGAACTCCTTCATATCAGTAAAACATGAACAACACAATAAAAAAAAATAATGAGCAAAAGACTTAGACAAACTGCACAAAAGAGCCAATATATGAAAATGTGCCCAACATTCCTTATCAGAGAAATGAAAATTAAAACCACAGCAAGAGGCCCCTATACACCTGTCATAACGGAAAACAAAAAAAGACTGACAATAGTAAGTGCTGGCAGAGCTACTGGAACTCTCGTGCGCTGGTGGTGAGGAGTCTACACGTCGTAATTACACTGGAAAACTATCTGGTAGCTTCTAATACAGTTGAACACACATCTACCGTGTGTGTGGGTGTGTGTGTGTGTATGTACATGAATGCACACGCAAACTCAGTTGTATCTGACTCTTTGCGACCCCATGGGCTGTAGCCCACCAGGCTCTTCTGTCCATGGAATTTTCCAGGCAAGAATACTGGAGTGGGTTGCCATTTCCTCCTCCAGGGGATCTTCCTGACCCAGGGGTCAAACCCACAACTCCTGCATCTCCTGCACTGGCAGGCAGATTCCTTACCACTGCGCTACCCTCGAAGCCCATACATCTACCCTGTGACTCAGCAATTCCACTTCTACCCAGATCTGAGAAAAAAAGAGTACATACATATACTATAAGAAATCTACCTGAGACAAATGAGTATCTGATGTATACAAGAAAACTTGTATAAAAATGATCATGACAGGCTTCCCTCATGGCTCAGTGGTAAAGAATCCTCCTGCCAATGCAGAAGACACGGGTTCAGTCCTGATCTGGGAAGATTCCACACGCTGGGGGGCAAATAAGCCCATGTGCCACAGCTACCGAGCCTGTGCTCTGGAGCACGAAGCTGGAACTACTGAGCCCTCGAGCTGCAACTACCGAAGCCTGCATGCCTGGAGCTCTGCAACCAAAGAAGCCACTGCAATGAGAAGCTCTCGCACGGCAAGTAGAGAGTAGTCCCTGCTCATCGCAACTAGAGAAAAGCCCGGGGAGCAACGAAGATCCAGCACAGCCACAAATAAATAAAATCTTTAAAATTATCATAACAGCTTTACTCATAAAGGCTCTAAAGAAATAACTCAAAGCTCCACCAGTGGATGACTGGAGGAACAACTTGTGGCCTATTCATACAAAGACAGGAGCTACTGATACTGCAACAATTTACATGGACCTCAGAAACATTATGTTGAGTGAAAAAAACCAGGGACTCAACTCAAAGAAGCCTGAACCAGTCCACTTACATGAAGTTCAAGAACAGGCAAAACGAATCCATGGGGCTAAAGGTTAGAACAGTGGTTACCTCAGGGTGGAAGACACTAACCGGCAGAGGGTATGAGGGATCCTTTCAGGGAGACGGTAATATTCTGTATCTTGATTTAAGTGCTGGTTACATACATGTACGTACACTTTAATGAACTTGAAAAATCATCAATCTGGGACTTCCCTGTGGTCCACTGGTTAAGAATCCACACTTTCACGGCAGGGGTCTCGGGTCTCAATCCCTGGTTGGGGAACTAAGATCCCCCATGCCGTGCAGTGCAGCCAAAAAAAAAAAAAAATCATCAACCTGACACGTAAATCGTGCGCTTCACTGTCTGCTGATCCCGCTGCAGATTAAAGACTGGTGACCACGCAAAAAGGAAAACAAGTTCTGACTGGTGGGTGAACGTGTTTTGGACAAACCAGGCAAGGCAGAGAGAAAGAGAACAAGGGGTAAAGGCAGGGCCCGTCCAGACGGGAGCCCCAGAAAGCCCCGGGAGAGGCAAAGGAGAATCCCCAGGTGCCACCTGGGAGGAGAAAGCTGGCAGCTCAGAGAGGTCAGGCAGGGGATCTCAAGTCACACAGCAAGCAGGGCATCGGTGCTGGGAGGGACAGGAGGGCCTAAGGACTGTCCTGGAGATCGAGGAAGGGCGTGCTGACGAGTGCTGAGCCTGCACCTGGAGCCCTGGAGGGCTAGGCGAGTCCTTGGAGACACTGGCTGGAGAGGTTGTGTCTGAGCACCTGCCCGCCCCAGGGCACAGGGCTGGCCGCAGTCAATCCCAGGTCAAAATCTTCATTGGGGACTATTTGTTTCAGGGTTTAACTTTAGTATTGGGTTGGTCAAAACGTTCATAACATGTTATTTTTCCATAACATCTTTTTCTTTTTAGCTCTGCCTGGGCTTAGTTGTGGCATGTGGGATCTTCAGTTCTACAGCTGCATCATGTGAGAGCTTTAGTTCTTTAGTTGGTAGCATGTGGAATCTAGTTCCCCAACCAGGGATCGAACCCTGGTACCCTGCATTTGGGAGCTCAGAGTCTTAGCCACTGGACCACAGGGAAGTCCCATGTTTTCCATAACATCTTGTGGAAAAACCCAAATGAACTTTTTGGCCAACCCGATATCTTGAGTTGGTCTTCCCTGGTGGCACAGATGGTAAAGAATCTGCCTGCAATAGGAGAGACCTGGGTTCAATCCCTGGGTTGGGAAGATCCCCTGGAGAAGGGAATGGCAACCCACTTAGTATTCTTGCCTGGAGAATCCCAGGGACAAAGGAGCCTGGAGAGTTACAGTCCATGGGGACACAAAGAGTCAGACACAACTGAGCAACTAAGCGTGCATACACACACATGCATCTTAAAGAAAATCAGTCCTGAGTGCTCACTGGAAGGACTGATGCTGAAGTTGAAACTCCAATACTTTGGCCACCTGATGTGAAGAACTGACTCATTTGAAAAGACCCTGATGCTGGGAAAGATTGAAGGCAGGAGGAGAAGGGGACGACAGAGGATGAGATGGTTGGATGGCATCACCAACTCAATGGACATGAGTTTGAGTAAACTCTGGGAGTTGGTGTTGGCAGGGCGGCCTGGCATGCTGCAGTCCAAGGGGTCGAAAAGAATCGGACACAATTGAACGACTGAACTGACTGATTCTCACACACACGTTATCTTGAGAATGGTTCTCTCTTACATTTCAGGATGGACACTCAAGGGGCGAACAGCATACAGAGAAAGCTACTATTATGTGTAAGCAGGCAACAGACAAATATACACATATGTACATGTTCACATCTGCTGATTCCACGAGAGGGGAACAGAGGGGAACCGACCAGGATGGTAGTGAGACTTCTCTAAAAACACAGGGTGATACAGTTTTCACTTGAGTGATCTGTTTGGTATAATCTAAAAAAAAAATTTAAAAAAAAAAATCATGGCCTTTTGCGGTTCTGACCTAGACTTCAATTCTAGAAGTCTATTACACAGGGCCATTCCAGCAAGTGAGAAATGATATACAAATAAGCAGCACTGCCTGCGAGAGCAAAATGGAAGCAACCTAGCCGGCCATCCTCAGGCGCCCGCTAGACCTCAGTCCCGCCAGGCTCAGGACATCCTGCAGTGCTCATCAGGCAGCTCTTTAAGGGCTGACACCGAACGTGTGCCAATAGGTGGCGCTAAGTTTTTTTCCTGTTTTTTTTTTTTTTTAAGGGACTTCACTGGTAGTCCAGTGGTTAAGATTCAGAGCTCCCAATGCAGGGGGCCCATACTGGATCCCTGGTCAGGGAACTAGATCCCACATGCCACGACTAAGACCCAGCACAGCCAAATAAATTTAAAAAAAGGCAGGGGGCGGGGAGGAGCGGAATACAGATATAGTATACTACAGGCATGTGTGAGACACACAATGTATACACAGTATACATACAAACACACACATATTTGTTTATAAATCCTGCAAATATCTCTGGGAGGATACACAAGAAACTGGCAACAGTGGCTGCCTCCAGAAAAGGCTACAGACTGTTACAGTGCACCACCTGCCCTTTTGAACTCCGTACCGGGTGAACGCACTATATATTCACATACATTAATAAAACAGACACACCCTGCTTGTGCCTAGACCCGAGAGGAAGGGGGGAGGGCAGAGGGGCCCGGATCAGCCTTCCCAGGTGGCGCGCGAGGGCGTGATGGGACGAGAACCTCGACTTCAGCTTTCCTGTAACTAGTGGCGGGCTGGGGAGTTTTGTTTTGTTTTCAGCTGAAAGATGTGTGATCCTAGGATCCCAAAGCGCCAATGAGAGAAGGACGTTCCCCGGGGACCCCAGAGTTCCGCGGATGCAGCCAGGGCTCTGTGGTGGGCGGAGCTAGCTAAAAATCCCGGGACCGCCCCTGCAGATTCAAGTGAGCCGAGCAAGCAACTCCATTTCTCTAAGTTCGTTTCTACTGAGCTTCTTCATCAGTAAAACGGGCAGAGAGGATTAGATAATGTTAAGACCCCTCTCTGGCACCCAGTAGACGTGGACCAGGCAGGCCCCCGTTTACAGCCCCGGAGACTGGCCCAGGGCACACCTGCAACCCACACACAGAGAAAGGCAGGCACACACAGGCAGAGGTGAACAGTGAGAACGCACGTGCCCGTGTCACCTGCACTGAGCTAAAGGACTGATGCACAGTCAGCCGTCCAGCGCCTCTGCACACTCTCCTGATTGAATTCTCTCCCTCTGAGGTGAACCCCTTCCTGACTTGTAATAAACAGGACCTTTTATTTCCTGTGTGGCTTGTGGATCTTAGTTCTCCCATCAGGGATTGAACCTAGGCCATGAGAGTGAAAGCACCGAGTCCTAACCACTGGACCACCAGGGAGTTCTCAGTTCAGTTCAGTTGCTCAGTCGTGTCCGACTCTTTGTGACCCCATGAATCGCAGCACGCCAGGCCTCCCTGTCCATCACCAACTCCCGAAGTTCACTGAGACTCACGTCCATCGAGTCAGTGATGCCATCCAGCCATCTCATCCTCTGTCGTCCCCTTCTCCTCCTGCCCCCAATCCCTCCCAGCATCAGAGTCTTTTCCAATGAGTCAACTCTTCGCATGAGGTGGCCAAAGTACTGGAGTTTCAGCTTTAGCATCATTCCTTCCAAAGAAATCCCAGGGCTGATCTCCTTCAGAATGGACTGGTTGGATCTCCTTGCAGTCCAAGGGACTCTCAAGAGCCTTCTCCAACACCACAGTTCAAAAGCATCAATTCTTTGGCACTCAGCCTTCTTCACAGTCCAACTCTCACATCCATACATGACCACTGGAAACACCATAGCCTTGACTAGACGGACCTTTGTTGGCAAAGTAATATCTCTGCTTTTCAATATGCTATCTAGGTTGGTCATAACTTTCCTTCCAAGGAGTAAGCATCTTTTAATGTCACCATCTGCAGTGATTTTGGAGCCCCCAAAAATAAAGTCTGACACTGTTTCCACTGTTTCCCCATCTATTTCCCATGAAGTGATGGGACCAGATGCCATGATCTTAGTTTTCTGAATGTGGAGTTTTAAGCCAACTTTTTCACTCTCCTCTTTCTTCCAAATATTTTTTTTTAACCACACATTCCCCGCTAAACACTATAATTCAGTTCTGCCTTTTTGGACTTTATAGAAATGGAATCATGCTGTACATATTATTATGTGTCTAGCATCATGTGCTTAACATTATGTTTGCAAGATAATTGCATGGAGCTGTGCAGATTGTTCATTTACCTTGCTAAGTAGTATGAATATCCACAATACTGATATTCATCCCAATGTTGACTGTTTGCAGGCTGGGGCTATTACAGACAATACTGCTGGTGACATTTTTGCCTATGTGTCTACACGTGCCTGGACCTAGCTCTGTGAATGTAACTGCTGGATCAGGGGGCATGCCTCCCTTCAATTACACTAGATACTGTTTTCCAGAGAGCGGCTCAGGAGTCATCCACCAGTCTTTTTCAGTACACCACCACCATCTGGTGGCAGCTACGAGTATTGCAGGAAGTAGAACACAGGAAAAAGGATTTAAGCTCAATTGTGGGAGGTGCCTCCTACTTGAACTCTGTTTTGGTAACAACTGTCAAGTATTCTGTGATATCCTAGGATTCAGTTTTCATGGAAGCAGAGAGTTATCTCCTGGCTTGTTTACATCTCCACACAGCATCTAGAATGGTGCAGGTGTGCACACACAGCAGGTAAGACTGAGGATCAACCAGTGGTGCTTCAGGCCAATACTCTCAAATTGATGCCAAAGCCTGCCAGAGGTTTAATCTGGGGCATGAGCTCGGAATCCTTCACTCATTTGAGTGTTTACTGAGATCCTGGCTTTGTATCTGGTTCCTGATAATCCACCCACTTCCCATCCCGACCCAAACAAGGGTGGCTCTGGCCTAACCAGTGCCCATTGCCCAGGGGTTCGTCCTCCTAATACCGCCCCGACACCCACTGTGAGGCTAGGGGTCAACTTTCATACCTTTTTCTATCACTCAGTGATGCTTTTCCAGAAAGAACAAATCCCTGGAAAAGATAGGTCATGAGACACTATTCCACTTCAGTCTCTGGAAGATGAGGGAACTGCTTACCCTCAAAGGGGTCTGGATAGCAGACCATGCAGCTGCAGGCACTTTAGCTC
This sequence comes from Bos taurus, assembly GCF_002263795.3. Classification (NCBI taxonomy): domain Eukaryota; kingdom Metazoa; phylum Chordata; class Mammalia; order Artiodactyla; family Bovidae; genus Bos; species Bos taurus. The sequence continues at coordinate 56,332,088 of NC_037346.1, forward strand.
ATTTAATTGTCAACAACTCTGTGAGGCAGGTATTGATCCTGCCCACCTGACTGACGATGGGAGAAGGGAAGTCATGTGCCCAGAGTTAAGTCGCTGAGTGAGGACTGGAACCCAGGCCTGCCTGACCCCAAAGCCCTGCTCCTACCAAACTCAATCTCTTCCGAGCCAACAAACCAACACTCGGTTTGATTCTGCCAAACCGTGGCTGTGGGCAATCTTACCTAGTAGTTGTTCCAGAACCAGCCCCACTCAGGGCACCAGCCCCAAGTCAGGGGCAGGACTCTGCGTGCGTGCACTCACCTCATCCCCTCTTTCCAGACCAAAAAGTCTGAGCATTCAAGACAAACGTAAGCAAAGCACTCTGACCTCATGGAGATCACAATCTCAGACCTGCCACCAGAGAGAAAAGATTCAAAGCTACAAAGCACAGCGAAGGATAACCACTGACAGTGTAGCGCCACAGATATTAACAGGGAAGGAAACAAAGAGAGTAACAAAATAGGCTTCTAAGCACCACTGGGACTTCCAATTTATGCACAATGAATAAAAAAGAAATTTCATCTGCAGAGGACCCCGTGGAGGGATTCTGTGCTAAGAAAGCTGTTGTTCCTGGGATTGGGGACCTTAGGAAGGAGGAGAAAAAGAGAAGGAAAAAGCGGCTGTGAAGAGGAAAACTGGTGATTAAGGATACGAATGATTCTAGACAAAGTGCCTTCACAGACACACAGACACAACAGCTCTGCTCCCCACAGCAGTCCTGCGAGGCAGGCAAGGCTCAGATGAAGAAACGAAGCTCAGAAGAGATAGGACTCATCCACAAGGATCAGCTACAAAGTGAAGTGGGGACCGTGGACTCCGGGTCCAGGGCTTGGTCACCCACCCTGGGAGCCCCCAGCCCAGTGGGCTGGGATCTCAGAGGGCTCCTGCCTTGGGAAAGGTGCTTCCTGATCCTGTAAAAACTCGCCTTGGCTGACTGCTCTTTTTAGCAAAGTTTTCTGCAGAGTCGAGACCCTAGTGGTCCAGTGGTTAACACTCTGCACTGCCACTGCAGGGGGGCACAGATTCGATCCTTGGTCAGGGAACTAAGATCCCGCATGGGAAGCACCCCCCCCCTCCACCTCCCAAAATAGCTTCAGTTGGAGGAGATATATCATGGCCTTTTACCATTTACCTCTGTGGTCATCCTCCCCAAAACCCATATCCCAGTCTAATAACGAGAAAAATGTCAGGTAAATCCCAACTGAAGGAAAACCTACAAAATACCTGACCAGTACTCCTTAACACTGCCAAGGTCATTCACAAAAAGAAAAAGTCTAAAACCGGCACAGCCCAAAGGAGCCTAAATCTAACATAGTATCTTGGATGGAATCCTGAAACAGTAAAAGGTTATGAGGGAAAAACTGAGGAAATCGGAACAAAGTATGGACTTCAGTTAATAACAGGGGTACCCAGGTGGCTCAGTGGTAAAGAATCTGTCTATCCCTGGGTCGGGAGGATCCCCTGGAGAAGGAAATGGCAACCCACTCCAGTATTCTTGTCTGGGAAATCCCATGGACAGAGGAGTCTGGCAGGCTACAGCCCATGAGGTTACAAAGAGTTAGACAGGACTGTGGATATTGGCTTATTAATTGTAACAAGTGTACCATACATACTAATGTATGATGGTAATAATAAGGAAACTTGGTGTGCATACATAGAAACTCTGTATTACCTTCGCAATTTTTCTAAAACTGTTATAAAATACAAAGTTTATTTTAAAAGAGAGCGAGAGATTGAGATCTAAGGAACTTAACAACCAGATTAAGAGCATGGATCCTGGTTTATACAGAACAACAACAAAAAATGTCCGCTTGGGAACTATTAGAGAAGTCTGCCTAACTGGGTATTTGGTGACAATGGAATTATTAAGTTCATTCCCTATGAAGATAAGACTCCTTTCACTGTGCAGAGAAATGTTCTTTTTTAAAGACACATGCTGCAAAAAGAATGTTGGTTTTGTTTGCTTTTTGCAGGATCTCAGTTCCCTAACCAGGGATGGAACCCGCCGCCCCTACAGAGGAACAGCAAAGTCCTAATTCTTGGACCACTAGGGAGGTCCCAGGAGTGTTGGTTTGCCCTCAGAATAAACTCCAAACTCCCGCCCAATGCCTAGATCTGAGTCCCTGTAAACTGGTGCGAGGTGCTCTCTAACTTAGCAACACTAAATCCTTCTCTCTCATTTAGTACCGCTCTGGGCTTCACTCACCACAATGGTGCCATATCAGCCTTCCTTCTGGTTCCTCCTGCTCTGGGGTCTTGGCCCGGCCTGTGCCTTCCAGCCAGGGCCAAACCAGAAGTAGTCCCTTCCTTCCCCTGCTCTTCTTCATCAGCCTGTTTTCTTCAGCGCCTCAGCTTTTTTGTGTGTCAACCATGTGTCTCTCTCCGCTAGAATGTAAATTCCCTGAGGGCAAAGATCTTTTCCCAACTTGTGGCCATCTCACCAGCATTTAGAACAATACTTTGCTCACACAGTACCCGCCCAACAAACACGTGTCGGGTGAATAATTCAATAGGTCTGAGACCAGAACAACCACAGGTGCCATGAGTCTTTCCGAGTGAAAGCTATTTCTCTCGATGGTGAAACATAAGATAAAGAGGTTTTAAAAGAGCGCTCAACTTTTTTTTTTTTCCCCCCTCCAAGGGGCTTCAATCCATTCCCATTTATGATCTTACCTCTAACCGAGAGGGAAGGTAGACAAGTAGAAACGGTCCTGGGGGTGGGTTCCAGGCCAGACTCAAGCCACCCGTGAACCTGTAGGCTGTGTGGGCCGCGGAGGCATTACAGACACTACGAAAGTCTGCCTTCGCTGCTGAGAGACGGCCTAAGTAAGGCCCTGCTGCTGCTGCTGCTAAGTCGCTTCAGTCGTGTCCGACTCTGTGCGACCCCATAGACAGCAGCCCAGCAGGCTCTGCCGTCCCTGGGATTCTCCAGGCAAGAACACTGGAGTGGGTTGCCATTTCCTTCTCCTTTGCGTGAAAGTGAAAAGTGAAAGTGAAGTCGCTCAGTCGCGATCGACTCGTGGCGACCCCATGGACTGTAGCCCACCAGGCTCCTCCATCCGTGGGATTTTCTAGGCAAGAGTACTGTAGTGGCTTGCCATTGCCTTCTCCAAGTAAGGCCCTAAGAGAGCCCTTTCCCAACAACTCACTTCTAACTCGTTACCTCATCACGCACCTAGGAGACCGCCTAATCCTTACCAATAGCAAACTCCACCAGGGTCTCATTCTCTTCCGACAGCGAATCGAGGAATAAATCCAAGACCTGCAGTTGCCGCAGATACTGGTAGTTACCGGGGTCATAGGCGAAGTTGGCGAGGTTGGCCAGCACTTGCTCCTTGGCGTCTGCGATGGAGAAGCGGGCAGTGGCGCCAGGGCCGGAGTGACGGTCGCGGCCGGACTCCGGCCCGGCCCCCTTGCCCCCCACCCCGAGGCACTCACCTTGGCTCTGCGTCTGCTGGAATTCCGTGACCAGCGCCTGCAGGTACCCCAGCCGACCGACGTGGGGGTCTACCTTCGGCTTCTGGGCCATGGGCGGGCGGCGAGGGGCCCCGGGGAGCGGGCGGGAGAGTGTGGAAGGCGAGGCTGGGGAGCGGGGCGAGGACCCCACCTGGTTCCGCGGGGCCGGGGAGGGGAAACGAGTTCCTTTCCTGGCTCCAGGCTCTGCAGCAGCTTGCAGCTGAGACTGGGCTGTGGGAGGCGCGGTGGGGACTCAGGACCTCGTAGGAGATGGGACTGAACACCTAACTCGGGGAGCAGGAGACGTACGAAGGAGGGCCAGCGCCCAGCTGGGCGGGACATTCGGCTGCGTTCCGGACTTCCGGGGGAAGCGGCACTTAGCCACGCCCAGAGGGCGAAAGGGGCGGGGCGATGAGGCATGAGGCGAGGGGCGGGGCCGTCGCTGAGCTCGGCGTGCCTGCGCTGCCGGCTTCCAGCGTTTTGTCTCCTGCAGGCGGCGATCAGCCTCTTGATGGAAGTGGTAACTGAAGCCTGCGGTTGTGTTGAGGCGAGCCCCTAGGGCCCTTAGGAGCTCAGAGGTGCCCGGGGTGGCCTGTGTGGAGGACTGTCGGGGTAGGAGCACCTTCAGATGACCCCGCGCTAGGCGATGGGCCGCAGTCCCCGCCCCTCCACCATCAAGGGACGCCGTGGAAACGCGAGCGTCTGCTCCTTGTGTCCCCTCTGTGGCTCTTCTGACACTACCTTCTGGTCGGCTCTTCCCAAAAGCCCAGTGAGGACTTCCCTGGTGGTTCAGTGCTTAAGACTCTGTGCTCCCAGTGGAGGGGACACGATTGAATCCCTGGTGGGGGAACTATGACCCTGTATGCCCGCGGCGAGGCCAAGATGAAATTAGCGAGCCTGGTATCCTCTGCTCCTCAGTCCCGAGCTGAGCCTGCCAGGTGGCGGGGCCCACCCGGGGCAGCACCATCCGACCCCAGAAATACCACTTTGGTGGCTTTCTGGGTTGTGGGGAGCCCAGAATGCTGAAGCCCTGCTATCTAGTCCTTTCTCAGAGTTTCTCAGGAAGGGGTCAGGCGACAGAGCACCAGGGAGAAAGGTGGCCCTCTTGGACTCCAGCGTGCTTGAAAATGTGGGGATGGAAGCGGCTTAGGCTGTGAGTTTCTGGAGGGCAAGGGCCTTGCGCAAGGACAAAGTGACTGCCACACTCCAGCTTGCCACAGCCCCACTGGGAGCAGCCCCCACCTGGTGGGCTCAGGTGCCTGTGATCAGCCCCAGCCCTACGCACACACCTGGGGCTTGGGGACCTTGGCTGCTTCTTGCAGGGCAGTGACCCCAGGCCCCTCACCAGGCCCTTCACATTCTAAGGAGAGCTGATTCGACCTGGGGAAGTATATCTCAGCCCAAGGTGGCCAGGGGGCTTCTCTGCTCCTGTTTGGATAGAGCACTAAAGACCTAGGGACAGGACGGAAGTGGGCTCTACCCCACACTGGTCAGGAACTGCTCTAGACCCTCTCTAGAGGAATCCCAGGATCAGCCAAGTGTGGGTTTTGGAATCTGATGGGCCATCACATCCTCCATTACTTGTCCCCTCCTAAGGCTTTGGAAAAGACCCTGATGCTGAGAAAGATTGAAGGTAGGAGGAGAAGGGGATGACAGAGGATGAGATGGTTGGATGGCATCACCTACTCAATGGACATGTTCGAGTAAGCTCCAGGAATTGGGAGATGGACAGGGAAGCCTGGTGTGCTGCAGTCCATGGGGTCGCAGAGTTGGACACAACTGAGTGCCTGAACTGAACTGAATTAAGGCTTCTGAGGCCCTCACCTCTGTGAAGAATTCTTAAGTCCTTGGTTTTGTGAGCAGGTCTTACTCCTCTCTGCCCAGTTCGTGACACACAGTAGCTCCTCAATATTTGTTGAAGGAATTCTGCCCAGAAATGATTGCCACTCTTGCCCAGGGTAGGGAGTCGGGGAGGGCAGGCAGAGGAGGTCAAAGTTCTCTATCCTAAATGTTTACTGATATCTTTTTTCCTTGAAAAGAACTAAGTTTTCAAGAGTGGCCCTAAAAGGGGATGCATGTTTCAAAGCCATGTGGCTACTAGCACCAAAAAGGATTCATCTAGGGGCCTCCCTGGTGGTTAAGACTTTGCACTTCCACTGCAAGGGGTATGCATGGGTTTGGTCCTTGGTCCTAGTCAGGGAATTTCAAGATCCCACATGCCACGCATGCAGTGCTTCAAAAAAAAAGTATCCACCCACCCACCAGCCCCAACTCTCTCCTTTTCCACTCAGTTAAGATGGAGGAGGCAGGACATGGTAAAATGTGCCCAGCTGTGCATTCTCCCTTCAGTGTACAAGCTGTGGATGGTGACCAAGTGCAGACAGGATGGGGTGCAGGGAGGCAGTGGGGGTCTTTAGGATCAGACTTTTCAGACTGGAAGAGACCTTAGCTTATCTAGGCCAACCTTCTCTGTTTTCTGCGTGCCCAGAGTCAAGGCAGCAAATTGTGGCAGTCAAACATCAATTCAGGTTCCGTCCCAGCTCAGACCCCTTTGCCTCACCTCTGTACTACCTTTTTTTGCCATAAGGGGGCACTCGTGGGTCCTGGAAAAGACAATATTCAGAAGGGTGCTTACTCATGCCAGTTGGACTTGTGCTGAAGGGCTGGAGCAGGTCATAAAAAGAAAATCAGTTCTCTCCTGATAAGACTTTCTTGCTGAAACCCGGTTGAGCTTGAATCAACAAACAAGGTCCAGGGTGGGAGTAGCCCTGAAGGCGGACGGGAGCAAACTTACTCCAGGCCTATTTTTCAGCTTCATTACTTCACAGGGTTTATAACCCGCTGCAGAAAATGTTTTTGTGTGTATAATTCAAACAAACAGTTTTTCTATTCCCTTGGTTGGTACCCTGTTGGGACAAGCCTGGGCTGATAACCGGCAGCTCTCAGGTGATGATGACTTCAGGGAAGGCACCAGGAAAAAGAATATTGTGTGTGCAGGGGCGGGGGGTGAGGTGGGAGGGGGAGCTCTGACCTGCAGGCAGGATGCACAGGCCAACGGGGAGCAGGGGTGGCCTGGCAGGTGGCCCAGCCGGCTCCTAGCCGCAGGGTTGACGCCTCTGACACAGCAGGGAGACAAGAATGACAGGAGAGGGGAGTGAAAGAGCTTCTGTTGCGAAAGCAGCTCCATTTCAGAGGTCTTGGGGCCCTGCCCAGCAACACTTCCTCCCCACATCTGATGGCTGGCTCCCCGCACCCAACACTAATCTTCCAGCTGAGATGCAGGGAGGGGCCAAGGAGGGAGGAGACCCTTGAGCAGACCCTGAGCGGGCAGGGGTCTCTCAGCCTTTTGTGATTCTAGGGCCCAAGCCAGGGGCTCCCCTCCAGTTCTCTGCACAGGGCCCCTACCCGACATTTAATCTGTCCACGCCCTGCATCCGGGCCCACACCTCTGCCTGGCCCTCTGTCACAACTCCTTCTCTCCCGAGGCCCCTCTTGCCAAGGTTCCAGGCAGCATGGGGCCCGGCAACCTGTGCTGGGGGCAGCCCTTAGGGCACGGGCTGGGCCACCTGGGAAGAAGGGGGAGCAGGAGGGACTCGGAGGAGGGGCGAGCAGCTCTCTGGAACTGTCTGGAGGGTGATGGATAGAGATCATATGGGAGGCATCCAGGCTGGACTTGAGGGTCCAGTGTCTTGAGCTGTAGCAGCAGCAAATAGGCAGGCAGCTGAGCCAAGCTGGTCGTGACAGACCCGAGCTGGGCTCAGACCCACCTTGGGCTCTGGTGCCCAAGGGAAAAGTTAGGAGGACCTGCTCCTGGATTCTGCTTGTTGGAAGGAACCCTGAGTGTTTGGCGGCAAACCTCTGAGGTCCCAGCTCCTGGTTGAGTCCCAACCTGCAGGGCCGGGATGGCCTTCGGGTCAGGCCTGCTGGGTAGCCCTTCACCCCAGCCTCTGGCGAAGTAGCCAGACGTCCCCTTCCTGGGCTGAGGCAGGACTCGCTGACTTCAGGGCTTGGAAGCTGGTCACATAGGTGAGTGACCCCGGGGCTCAGACGCTAGTCACATACATGATCTCGACACGCAGCCGCTTCTCAGGACCATCCATATCCTCTGTGGCGAGGCCCTGCTCCGGGGCAGCTTCTGGGACAGCTCCTTTGGCCTCAGCCCACGGGCCCTGCCGCTCCTTCTTGCCCAGGACACAGAAACTGCCACCCATGAAGAGGGCAGCCGAGATGAGGAAGAAACTTGACATGTAGAAAACGTAGCTGAAGTCGTCGGTGGTGTCCAGGAGGAGTCCTGGTGGCACAGAGAGCAAGTCAGGTCACTGCCCATGACTATCGGCTCCCCGCACCCCCTAAACTGTGTGCTCTGTGAGGGCAGGGGTTCTGTCCCAGCCGCCTCCCCAGCACTAGCTGGTACCTTGTTGGCATTCGTTAGGTATTTGTTGAATGAAAGGAAAGAGAAGCAAACCAGCCCTGGCCCGGGCAGCCAGTCCTCGGGCCGGAAGAACACTTCAGGGCATGGCTCCTTCACCCTCAGTGGCAGGCGGCCAAGGACTCAAGGGCCAGTGGCGTCTGGGATATCTGCTCAGCCATGCCCTGGACTCTCGTCAGCTCTCCCTGCTCGTCAACCCTGGAGAACTTCCTTGAAAACTGGGACTCCCAGTGCCACATTCGGAGGCGGGGAGGAGTCCCCGTCAGCTGACTGTGATAAGCATGCTGTCAGCTGTCCACCCCACCCCCAGCACCACAGGCTCCACACCCCCCCGCTTTACTCTGAATGTTACACACTCAGCTTCCAGCACGGCCACTCCAGTGGGTCTCTGCTTCCATATCTGTTTGCTTCCCTTCCAGCACAAAATCACCACCATGATCGCAAAGGTGCCTCTTTGCCCCAATCCTCGACTCTTCCACCAGAGGCTGAGCCCTGAGTAGTGGGGACCAGTGCTCCGTGTTCAGCCCTGCCCACCCGGTGACTGGCACAGGGGGAGGGACAGTTACAGCGGTGGTTCTCAACTGCGTTTTTGCAGATGACACTGTGGCTCACAGAAGGAACATGACTTGCCCAGGGCCCTCAGGCAGCAAGTTGGAGGAGTAGGATGTTACCAGTAGACACGACATGTACATGGCTTCTACCACATGCCAGGCTCTCTACAGACCTCTTTGCTGTATGACCTGTGATCCCCACAAACAAGCCTATGAGGTAGATTCTACTGTCATCCCCACTTTGCTGATAAGAGAACAGAGGCACAGAAGGAAAGACAAAGAACTGAGGTAGGTCTGGTACCGAAAGCCTTATTTTTGACTGTTTATACCATAATCGCCAGCTGGGGAACAGGCTGTGGCCAGTCCCCCGAGGTGACTGAGAAAATCACAAATAGGGGCTTCCCTGGTGGCTCAGATAGTAAAGAATCTGCCCGCAATGCGGGAGACCAGTGTTTAATCCCTGGGTTGGGAAAATCCCCTGGAGAAGGGCATAGCAACCCACTCCAGTATTCTTGCTGGGAAAATCCCACGGACAGAGGGGCCTGGCGGGCTTCAGTCCACGCAGTCGCAAAGAGTCAGACACGACTGAAGCGACCTGGCATGCACACACCCCACCCAGGCCACCCCCTGCCTGCCCTCTCTTCCCAGGGCCTCACCAGCCAGCGGTGGGGAGATGAGGATGGAGATGCTCTCCAGGACAGTGAAGAGCCCCAGGGCGCTGGAGAACCGGTCCATGGGGACGATGTCCATGAGGACCTGGAAAAGCAGGGCACCGATGCCGCTCATGGACACGCTGTATGCCAGGCAGTAGCCCACCAGCACCCGGAAGTCGGCCGATGCCACGCACACCAGGTTGGTGAGCCCGTTGAGCAGGGCCGCCAGGCTGAACAGATACTTGCGGTGGCCTGCAAACTCCCGGCGGCCCGCCACCAGCCCAGCCATGGGCCGCAGGAAGATGTTGCTAAAGCCGATGACAGAGATGAGCAGGGCTGCCTTTTGTTCGTCCATCCCGTGCCGAATGGCATACGGGACCAGGAAGACGTGGGGCAGCGGGAAACCCAAGATCATCCAGACAACCCCCAGTGTGTATACGCGGTAGCCCACGTTGTCCCGCAGGACGTCGAAGGCCAGGTGGCGCCGGATGGCCCGGCCACATGCTGCCGGGCAGCCTCGCGAGGGTCTCTTGGAAGGCGAGGGGAGGCCTTCTCTGGCCTCCGGGGTCACGCTGGCAGGCACGGGCCTCACGACGGCCCCGCAGACACAGCAGTGGAGAAGGACCCCGCCGAAGATGAGGAAGGTGCCTCGCCAGCCCAGGTCCTCCAGGAGGTAACGGGAGAGCAGCGGCCAGAGCGTGATGCCTAGGGAGACACCCGCTGAGGCCAGGGCGTTGGCCAGCACCTGCCAGCGGGTGAAGTACAGTCCCAGCACGGTGATGCTCGACTGGAAGCTGAAACACATGCCCAGGCCTGCAGAGGGAGAGGGGGAACCAGCTCCAGGGCGCACCCGGGGTGGGGACCCTGGGGTCACGTCCCGGGTCTGTCTTCCTTCCGCTCCAGCCCAGACCCACTTCTAGGCGCCCAGGGGTTTCAGATGGAATCAGCCCACCGCACCACCTCCCTGGAAGCATCTCCACTCCCAAGGCTGCCAGGGGGGCACACCTGTTCCCACGGGCAAGGCACCAGGGGATGTTCAAACACCTAAATCGGGTGAAGTCTCTTCCCTGCTTAACACCTTCCAGAGATTTCCCTTCACACGGAGGAAAAAAGCCAAAGTATTTACTATGCCCTGGAAGGCTCTACACGGTCTGGCCTCTGGCCACCTCTGGGTGCCATCTCAGGCCACTCACCACATAAAGCCCCATTGGTTTCTTTCTCTTCCTCTGGACACCAAGCTCCCACTTACTGGACGTGTGCAGGTGCCATTCTGTCTGCCTGAATACCCTTCCCCCAGAGTTGCTCTCCTAACAGCTCAAATGCCACTGCCCTCACCTACTCTGTGCACAGCTGAATGTACAGGAAAGCTAACCACCGCGCCCCGACCACCCGCCTCAGAGTGGCTCTCGGGCCTCCCACGGTGCCGCTGCAGTTCCATCGACCGTCTAGTCTCCCTCACTCTTAGGTGACCCCCCAAGCCTTCCTCTGTGCACCCCAACCCCTCTCCCATCACTCCCAGCTGACCAACATTCCTTCCCATCGGTGGCAATGGACAGTCTGTGCTCCCAGACAAGGGCGACCCTCCACTTCCTCCCTGCACCCTGTCTGCTCAAGGCACGTCCCTCCAGCAACTTCCCTCTCCCAGCCACATCCATTTTCTCTTTACTATTAATAGATCGTTCTCCTCCACTGTGATTTCTCCTGTGAAAACAAAACTCTCTCTTGACCCCAGTCTCTTCTGGATAACGACCCATGTCTCTGCTCCCTTATATAAAAATTTCTTGGAAATCCTATCTCCACTGTTTTCAATTTCCTCCTTCCTGTTCTTTCTTTTTTTTTTTCCGGCCATATTGCATGGCTTGTGGGATTGCAGTTTCCCAACCAACTCGGGCCATGGCAGTGAAAGCCCAGAATCGTCCTAGGCCACCCGGCAACTCCCCTGTTGTTCTCTTTTGAACAAATCAGACTTTCATTCTTACCTCTGCTCCAGAATTCTCAAGGCTGCCGCCCTCCACATTACAAAGCCGCAGATGGAGTCTGACGCCTGCTCAATCTGATCCATCAGTGGCTTCACGGTGGTCCCTCCCTCCTCCTCCTCCTCGAGCACTTTCCTCACTTCCTTTATCAAGAAACCACTCTCCTGGTTCTCCTTCTACCTCTCTGTCACTTCTTCCTGCCCAGGCCGCAAACCACTGGAGTGTCCATGTCCTGGGCCCCAGACCCCAGTCCTTGTCATCCCTCCTCCCTCGTTCCCTTAGTGACAGCAGATGATAACCTCCTCTCAAGACCTGAATCCCAGGGCTCTCAGGACTCCCCAGCTGGCCACTCCAGCTCAGGGCCAGACCAGGTATGTCCAAACCTGAGCTTCCCACCCCCCCTTGAACCTGCTTTTCCCCCAGTGTCCCCATCGTAGTTAGCGGCCACTCCACTCTTCCACTCCACCCTTGGCTCTTGGGTCACCCTGGTGTCCGTCTCTGTACCTCACCTGCAATCCTGAACGAGACCCCTTCCCATTGCCTCCATCATACCACCCTGGTTTAAGGTTGTAGCTGGCTCCTGGCTGGGTGATGACCATTCCCCTACCTGTTCTTTGCTCCCAGCCTAGCCCCCTGTGGTGTGCTCACAACACCACAGCTAGGGTACTGCCTGCATGCATGCTTGCTAAGTTGCTTCAGTCGTGTCCGACTCTTTGGGACCCTATGGACTGTAGCCCACCAGACTCCTCTGTCCATGGGATTCTCCAGGTGAGAATACTGGAGTGGGCTGCCGTGCTCTCCTCCAGGGCATCTTCCCCACCCAGAGATCGAATCCACATCTCTTAACGTCTTCTGCACTGACAGGCAGGTTCTTTACCACTAGGACTACCTGGGAAGCCCCCAGGGTAGTACCTAGTTCTTCACAAATTGTGGCTGGATGACGTCTCTCTGCCCAAACCCCTCGCAGGGCTTTCCATCTCACTACAAAGCCTTTGAGGAACTAAACCCTATCTGGCCTGCTCCCCTGCAGCCACGCCGCCCCCGCCCCCCACCTCCTTGATCTTTGTTCACGGGCTTCTACCCTATTGGGCTTCCCTGGTGGCTCAGCTGGTAAAGAATCCACCTGCAATGTGGGAGACCTGGGTCCGATCCCTGGGTTGGAAAGATCCCCTAGAGAAGGGGACGGCTACCCACTCCAGTATTCTGGCCTGGAGAATTTCATAGGCTATTCAGTCCTTGAAGTCGCAAAGAGTGGGACCCTTTCACTTCTACCCTATCCGCGTCCTCAGTGCTCCAAGAGCATTCCTGGGCCTTTGGTCTTGCTGCTCCTTCTGGAATGTTCTTCCCCGGGTGCCTGGTGGCAGATGCCTCCCCTCCTTCTGGCCAAATGTCACCTTCTCTGCAAAGCCTTCCCTGACAGCTCTGCTGAAAGCAGCAAGCTGGGGCTTCCCTAGTGGTCAGAGTTAAGACTCCATGCTTCCATTGCAGGGTGCGCAGGTTCCATCCCTGGTCCGGTAAGCGAGATCCGACAAGCCTCAGGCACAGCCGAAAAAAAAAGCAGCAACCTCCCCCAACCCTGCTGTGTCTTTTACACTGGCTGATTTAGTTATTCCACCTCTTTACTTGTCTAATCTCTGCCCAACCCCACCCGAACGAGGACACCATGGCATCAGCTGTCCTGTCTTCTCGGGCACTTGTCAGGATTGACCCTCGTTACTTATCTGTTCATTGTTCCTCTGCCTCGAGTGGCTGTGAGCAGCCCCAGGAGATTCAGAGCTTCGCCTGCCCTGTTTACCACGCCTGGCCCTTTTCAGTCTCGTACCCAGTACCTACCCAGTAACTCTCAAAATGAAATGACAGTCACCTGTGATGAATCCTGCCGTGAGGTAGAGCTGGCCGAGGGTGCGGCAAAAGGAGCCGGCCACCATGCCCAGGCTGGCCAGCACGCCGCCCAGCATCATCGTTGCTCTGCAGCCAAAGCGTCCCACCAGGATACTACACAGGGGGCCTGTGGGGAGGAGGCAGGCAGCAGGTGACAGCTGAATGACGAGGTCAGAGGGAGGGAGAGAACGGGCTTGGGAGGGGGTTCCAGGAGCAACTAGCAGGTGGCTTAAAGGCTTCCCTGGGGGGCTCAGTGGTAAAGAATCCACCTGCCAATGCAGGAGACACGGGTTCGATCCCTGATCCAGGAAGATCCCACGTGCCATGGAGCAATGAAGCCCGTGCACCACAACTGCAGAGCAATGAACCTGTGCTCTACAGCCCAGGAGCCTCAACAACCAAAGCCACTGTACCCCGGAGCCTGTGCTCCGCGACAAGAGAAGCCACCGCGTTGAGAAGCCCGCACACAGACGCCAGAGAGGAGCCCCCACTCACTACAACTAGAGAAAAGCCTGCAGAGCAACAAAGACAGCACAGCCAAAAGTAAATAATAAATGCGTGCGTGCTGTCACTCGGTCGTGTCTGACTCTTTGCAACCTATGAACTGTAGCCCACCAGGCTCCTCTGTCCATGGGATTTTCCAGGCAAGAGTACTAGAGTGGGCTAACATTTCCTCCTCCAGGGCATCTTCCTGACCCAGGGATTGAACCTGAATCTGCTGCGTCTCCTGCATTGGCAGGCGGATTTTTTACCACTGAACCACCCAGGGAAGCCCTCAATTAAAAAAAAAAAGGCACAAAGCAGAAGCCCTGGAACACACACACCTGGGTTCTGATCCCCACCCTGCTAAAGACTGGCTACAGGCCGAGCAAGGCCAGTCCCTCTCCAGGCCTTGGTTTCCCCCTGCAGAGGCTGAGGGGTCAGGCTGGGTGATGTCTGAGCAGCTGTGAGGTGAGGTGCTGCAAATATTCAGTTTGACCCTGACCAGGATCCCCAGAGGTACAGACTAAGGCCCTTCACTGCACTGACCGAAGGCCGCATCCATCTGGGTGAAATCGTGACCTGGGTGGATGCCCCTCGCAGGGGTCAGCCTCAGTGGACCACAGTCCCAGGGCGGCTACATCACGGTGAGCACCTCCACTCCCTGTCCCCCTCTCCCCCATCCTCAGGAGGACTGGCTGCAGCCCTCCCACCATCCTTCAACCTGTTCAGGGTGGGCAACCCGGGGCCTTGGGCTACCGTGCACCCCCTTGCTCCAGCCTCTGGAGAAAAGTATGTGGAGTACCTTCTCCCCTCCCCCATTCCCTCCAGCCACCACCAAAGTCTTGCATCACTAGATATTTGGCTTCTGGAGGAGAGGGGCCTGTCCTCCCCCACCTCTACCCTGAGCTGCTTTCTCATCAGTGCAGACCCAGAGTAGAAGTGAGCCAGTCCTGGCAGGCTGCTCCTTGACACCTCAGAGGGCCCCATTCGCCAAATACCTTGCCCCGCCCCACCCTACCCCGCCCTCCCAAATACACACTGTAGAGTTTCTCCAGAGTTAACTCTCCCAGAGCGCAGCCAAAGGGACAGAGAAAGTGTGTCTGCACACACAATGTGAGTTTGGGTGCTTGGTGTGGAGAGAGGGTGTGTGGGTGTGAGCCAGTCTGAGTATGAGAGTAACAGAGGAAGTGAGCAGCCCATCCTCAGAGGTAATCAAGGAGAGGCAGCCACAGAGGGAGAGGCGAGGCTTTGAAATGGACATGACCGCTGACCCACACATCCTTCCCACCCCCAAACTTTGACCTGACTTTGGAAAGGTGACATTGGGGAAAGCCCTGAGTCATCGTGTGTGGGGCGGGGGCTGGGACGTGTGCCAGCTTAGCTGATATAGCAGAGGGTGCTGGGGTGGGGCACTGGGAGGCAAATGTTCCCTCTGCATGGGCACAGTTTCTTCCCCAAACTCACTCTACAGCACAGGTAAGGCCTTGGATACTCCGTGCCGGCTTGTCTTCATCTCTAAAATGTGTGGGTTTGGGGGGTACTTAGGATCAAGGATACTTTCAAGTTAAAAATTTCCATAATACTCTGAATGAGCATGGACTAAAGGTGTGTGTGTGTGTATGTAAGACAGACCTATAGGAGTCCTGGGCTGACCAGAATGTTGGCATGCCTCCTGGGTGTGAGTCTAAAGCTGGCTGGGGAGCGGGGTCCCCACTGAATGCCCGGTTCCTAGTCCCTGGCCCAGACCCCTCTCCGGTTGCAGAAAAGGAACCATCTGAGATTCACACTACTGCCCATGCTTGTTGGCTGAAAGGTTGTGCGGTCTGAGCCAGGCCTGGCCTTGCTCCTTGCCCCGAGCCCATGCCCCAAGCAGCAGGTTCAGGGGTCATGTCAGTGAAGGTGGCTCTTATCCCAGTCTGACTTCCCTCCCAGTGCCAGTGGAGGGTGGGGAGATGGATCACCTGAGACAGGCAAACAGGGGTGAGGAGAGCCCGGCGGGCTGTCAAGTCGAGCCCCCACCAAGAGGTCACTGCCCATGGAGTCTCCCTGGAGAGCTCGCAGGAGTGGGGGGGCAGGCCCGCGAGCCCAAGGCTATTGTGGAGAACCCACCCGGGCCCCTTCTCTTTCCCTGGGGTCAAGGTGAGCCCTCCCATCACTGGAGAAGCCAACCAGGAACTGAGGGGGCTGCCCTCCATCTCCGCAGCCCTCTGCTTCCTGGTGAGAGATGGGGTTCTTGCTCTGCCCCCCTCTTGCTCCTGGGGTCCTTCTCCAGCCCCCCGATTCCTGTCCTGAAGCCCTGATGAGGGCTATTTCTATTGCCCAAGCTCTCAGACCTGGCAGGACTCTGTGATCTTCTCTGCAACCTTGTGTGGGAGGTGGGCAGCCTGGGGCTGCTGGCTGTTTTCCCCAAATGGCAGAGGGAAAAACTGAGCTTCTGAGAGATCACCCCACAGGAAGCCTCGCTGTTCTGTGGCGTGTGCCCCTGAACTCTTATGGTCTGGCTCGATCCTCCCATGCTCATCAGGAGGACTGGCTTTACATCTTGGGGGCCTCCCTGCCCTGTGCCCATCCCCAGCCCAGTCCAGCTCAGCCTAGCCCCACAGGATCCTGGGCGGGGGAACTGGCCCTGCTGAAATCAAGATGACATCCCAGGAATTCACAGCACCAGGCGAAACCTGTGGCCCCAGAGAGAGGGACCCAGGAGGCCGGAGAGGTTGTGGCTTCCTCTCTTCCTCCCGAGCTCCTTCTCATCCCTCCCCGCACCCCAGCCCACGCCCGGTCCCTCCCCACCCTGCTCACCCCCTGCGTGGAGCATGGCTGTCAGGATGGAGGGGAACCAGGAAGTCTCGCTGTTGCTGGCCTGGAACTCACGCTGCAGTTCGGTGAAGAAGATGCCGATGCATGTGGGGAAGCCCAGGGTGAGGCCCTGCGTCACCACGGAGGCCAGCAGCACCACCCAGGCCCAGCAGCCCTCGGAGCGCTCCAAGGCCTGGGACATCCTCAGCTACGAACGCTGCGGCCACAGCCTAACCGCTGCCCGGGTTGCCTGAGGAAGGGACAGAAGGGAGCTGCCGGCTGGCCCTGGCCCCTGCCGCCACCGCTGGGCGGCTGGACCCGTCCTTTCCTCTCGCCCGGCACCGGGTACAGCAGAGGGACGCCGCCCCCTGGGAGGTGGCCAGAGGCCCACGTACTGGCCTTGGCATCGCCTTTCCCCTACTTCTCAGAGCCAGCCTGGCAGGAGGGACAGGAGGGCCAGCAGGTGAACCACTGTGGGCCCGGACGGGTGGGCCGAACGCTTTCTAGCTGTGCCGTCATCCCGGGGTCAGCAGGTGGGACTGCCCGGCCCAGCCGTGGCCGCGTGCCCACGAGCGCGCCAGAACTGCCGGTAGACGGAGCAGCCGTCTGGAGCCGCTCAGTCCTAGTGCCACAGGCGCACAGTGACACCTCACCAAACGTCCCGACCAGCCTTCCTGCTTCCAGAGCCCCGGGCACAGCCAGGCTCCCTGTCAGAGCTGCGGTGACGGCCAGGGAGCCAGCGGGTGAGGGCCGCCGAGCGGGCAGCCGCTGCACAAAGCGCACCACACTGCAGCGTCAGAGCGCGGAGCCCGTCTCCCTGCAGCGCTCCTGTCACAGCGCTCACCGCCAAGAGGCCGCACACCGTCCCACAGAGGAGAGGCCTGTGCCTGCGCGGGCTTCTCTGAGCACACCACACACACACACACAGACATACCACACCACACACATACAGCACACATACACACACCACACACCCAGCACACATACACACACCACACACACACACCACACACTCAGCACACATACACACACCACACACACACACACACCACACCACACACATACACTACACACACACACACACCACACACACACACAGACATACCACACCACACACATATAGCACACATACACACACCACACCACACACATACAGCACACATACACACACCACACACCACACACACACACCACATACAGCACACATACACACACCACACACCACACACACACACCACACACATACAGCACACATACACACACCACACACCACACACACACACCACACCACACACATACAGCACACATACTCACACCACACCCAGCACACGTACACACACCACACACCACACACACACACACACAGAGACATACCACACCACACACATACAGCACACATACACACACCACACCCACCACACATACACACACCACATACACACACCACATACTCAGCACACATACACACACCACACACACACACACACCACACCACACACCACACCACACACACACACACACAGACATACCACACCACACACATATAGCACACATACACACACCACACCACACACATACAGCACACATACACACACCACACACCACACACACACACCACACACACACACCACACACATACAGCACACATACAGCACACCACACACCACACACACACACCACACACATACAGCACACATACAGCACACCCAGCACATGTACACACACCACACACACACACCACACCACACACACACACACACAGACATACCACACCACACACAGCACACATACACACACCACATACCCAGCACACATACACACACCACACACACACACACCACACACTCAGCACACATACACACACCACACACACACAGCAAACATACACACCCCACATACCACACAACACACCACACACATA
The DNA here is from genome assembly GCF_002263795.3 of Bos taurus. Lineage (NCBI taxonomy): Eukaryota > Metazoa > Chordata > Mammalia > Artiodactyla > Bovidae > Bos > Bos taurus. Next base: position 56,350,273 of record NC_037346.1, read on the forward strand.
CACACACCCAGCACACATACACACACCACACACACACACCACACACTCAGCACACATACACACACCACACACACACAGCAAACATACACACCCCACATACCACACACCACACCACACACACCACACACATACACACACCCAGCACACATACACACACCACACACATACACACACCACACACCCAGCACACATACACACACCACACACACACAAACATACACACCCCACATACCACACAACACACCACACACATACACACACCCAGCACACATACACACACCACACACACACACCACACACTCAGCACACATACACACACCACACACACACAGCAAACATACACACCCCACATACCACACAACACACCACACACATACACACACCCAGCACACATACACACACCACACACACATACAGCACACATACACACACCACACACATACACACACATATATAGCACACATACACACCCCACATACCACACAACACACCACACACACCCCACACATACATGTACACACACCACATACCACATACAGCACACACACAGCATGCACACACACGCCACACACACCACATACCACACATACACACACCACACACACCACAAAACACACCACACACACCACACACAAAATACACACCACATACCACACACCACACACACACATCACACACACCACACACATACACACACCACACACAGCACATATACAACACACACACCCCACATATACCACACATACCACACACAGCACATACCACACAAACAACACATACACACAGCACATACCACACAGCACACACACACAACACACATACCATACAACACACGCCCCACAGTCACACAGAAGAGAGGGCTGTCCCCGCAGGGGCTTCTCTGAGCACACCGCACAACACATACACAAAACACACCAAACACATACACCACACAACACATATCACACACACACCCCCCACACACATACCACACACACAACACATACCACACACAGCACACATACACACAGACACCATACACACATTACACATACCACACACATAGCACACATCACATACAACACACACACACTACACATACCACACACACCACACATACACACACAACACACACACCGCACATATACACACACATATACCACACAATGCACACACAACACACCACACATACACACACACAACACACCACACATACACACACAACACAACACACACACACATACCACACAATGCACACACAACACATACACAACACACACATCACACACAACACACACAGCACAGACACACACACCACACAGCACAGACACATACCACACATAACCACACAACACACATACCACATACCACACAACTCACACACATAACACACACCACACGTAACACACAGAAAACATAACACACAGCACATACAACATACAGTCACACATGAATGTGTAGAAAGGTGCACAAGCACATACAAAAAATACAAACATATATAACACCTGTGCATACACAGTCACACAGGAATCAGTAGAAAGATACCCATTCACACAGATGGGTACAGTTATACACACAGACGTGCACTTACGTAGGTACACACACAGACACATAGACACACACCACATAGACAGGCAGAGAAACACATGGGACCACCCAAGCACATAGAGTTACACGCAGACCCACACTTACACACAGAAAAACCCAGAGACACATGGACACACGTAGTCACATGTTCAGGAGGGCACAGACATGCACAGAGATACACATGCTCAGACACACACACATGCAGAAGCACACCCACAGACACACTCAGGCAAGTCCAGAGACAGACAGACACGTGCTACCCAGACAAACAGACACACACAAACAGGGCCACATGCTGTGCAGACAAACGCACACCCCCTCACATCCTTGGCTCAGTCCTACCTTGGTTCCTCACCACCACCAGGGTCACTGCCCCCATCACAGAAGCTGCCTTATCCAGGCCTCGACGCCCAGCCCCCTCCCCAAATGCAAAGCCCTTTTCCAGTCCCTTCCATCCTGCCTCTTCCCCTGCTCCCTGGCCTGCAGGGGCCCCAACCTCACCCACACCAGGCAGTGGGAGCAGTCTCGGTGAAACCAGCCATCCCGGGAGCTCCAGTTCCCACAGCCTCCCTTCTTTCTGCCCTAGGCCCTGAAGATCCATGGAAACTCAGGAAACTATCAGAAATACAAAACCCCTCTTCCTGCCCAGCCTGGCACCCCACACCTTCCCCCCAGGCCCTGGAGCTTCAACACAGCACCCAAGCTGGATCCAGCCTAACTGCCTCCTTCCTCGGCTCCAACCCCTAGCCCTTCTCCAGCACAGGCCTCTTCCCTCCCCAGAGGACCCCCAGGGGCCCTGCCACGGTGAGTAGCCCATTCATCCTAGCCTGGGAGAGTGAGTGTGTGCGTGAGTGTGAGTGTGTGACCTTGAGTCCTGCGTGTGGGCTGGGAACACCTCCTGCCCTCCTGGCTCCTGCACGTGACACTGGCCCTAGAGATCACCCAGCCCCGATTCTCCTGGCTCAGCCCCAAGCTTGGGGGCAAACCTCAGATCCTCCTCCAGCAAACTGGCTCTTGCCCCTACCAGGATTTCTGTTCCCTCAGCAAGTAGAAAGGCCACAGATGCCACCTGATCCCGCCTGTGAATGTCAAGTTTCCCCACCCTGCTCCAACGCTCACCCCTCCTCCACACACCCTGGCCCCTCCGTCCTCCTGGACCTGCCACTTTCCACCTTCCTCCCAGAAGGGTCATCAGCCTTCCCTCCAGCTGGTCCCTCACCATGGCGCCCCACCCCCGGCACCCCCATGCCCCTTCCGAGAAGCAGGCTGTCTCTGACCAGAGGTGGCAGGGAGAAGGAAGACGGGAGAGCAGACACGTGGGGGCCCTCAACCCCCTGCCCGGCTCTGGTCCCCTCTCCATCGCCCTTGCCTCTTGCCCCTCCATGCAGAGGCCCCTGGTGCCCTTATCAGCAATTACTCCTCTGAGCCTCCCCTCCAGTGAACTCCGTCCAGAATTCTGACCTTCACCCTGCACCTACCTTCCCTCGGAACCTTTCAGTGGAGCTCGTTTCTCCTCCCTCCAGGCCTCTGGGGACAATCAGAGCTCAGGAAACCCTAAGCACATTTGTTCTCTCTTTACCCTGGCCTCCCTCTAGGAGCTGGCTTGCGGACTTCGGCCTCCTCCAAGGAGGCTGTGCCCTCCCATACAGCCCCCAGACAACTCCCAGGTCACACGCAGAGCTTTTCTCTCCTGTTGGTCCTCCAGCACCCCCTCCCCGAGCCAGCTGGTCCCTCCTCGGGAACTTGGTTGCCGAGATTCCAAAATCCTCAGCCAGAGAGAAGTCCAGTCAGTCCTTCAAGAATCAGCCCCAGAGGCATCTCCAGGAAGCTATGCTGACCCCCAACTCTAAGGCCCTTTCCTGTTCTTTTCTCCTTAATAGTAGTTTTCACACCAAACTGGAGTGGATCCTTCCGTGCTTATCGCTGTCACTTGCATTTCTCCTCCCACTTCTACACTATGAACAGGGAGGGACCTATTCACAGCTGCCCACCCAGCCTCCACCTGAGCACAAAAGGTAATATCAGTGTGACTCACCTGTGTTCCCCGGGGGGGCAGGCAAGCCCAGGAACAAGGGTGAGCTGGTTTCCAGGCAGGCAGGTCCATTCCAGAAGACTCAAGCGGAACAGAGCGGCTGTGTGGGCTCTGGTTCCACCTCTGCCCCGGCAGAGAAGGCGTCTTCCCTTTGTACCTGGAACCAGGAGTCATGATCACCTCCTGGCATACAGTTGGGGCAAGGAAGGAGACAGGGCTGGAGACGCTTCACTCTCACTTTCCGGGACTGGAGGTGAGCAGCTTGCCACGGGAGCTGCTGACCTCAGTCCTCAGGGACCTGCTGCCCAGAGAGAACGACCGTCTTCATGCCCAGGTGACCCAAAGCTGGCTGTGTGGATGGAAGTTTAGATGACATGTCCTGTCCTTCTCCCATGACACACACTGCCCGGTCTGTTTTTTAGGGCTTCCCATCTTATGCCAGGAGACTGGCCATGCCCTCAGAATCCATCCCCGCCCTTGCCTCCGAGCTTGCAGATACAAGCAAAAAAGGGCAGTGATGCTCTCACGCAGGGGTCTGGGGTTAGGGTCCTGGTGTGCAAGGGCCTCCCCATGGACCTCTGCTCTCTTCTCCTGGCAGAAGAGCTGGTGAGAGGAAAACAAGGAACCATCAGCTTTACCAACAGCGGAAGGATGGCCAGACCCTGGAGACCCCCTCCCTCCCCAGGCTCCACACCAGGCAGGATGCCAGGCCTGAAGCCCAGGGCAGAGGACAGACAGGAGTGAGATTCCTGCCGGAGAGGGGAGCAGCGCGAGCCAGCCTAAGCTTGGGGTGGACAAGCCCTCAAATTCCTGGACCTGGCAGGAGCCGGGGAAGGAAGAAGGCGGTTCCAGAGGTGGGCCAGCTGGAGCCGGTCACCCTCCTCCCTTCTCTGCCTCTAGAGGTGCCCCCACCATCCAGACAGGGGCCCCCGGCTGCCCACGGCCTGCAAGGGGGATGGGCGAGGCAGCAGAAACCTCATGACCTCTTGCCACCCTGGCACATTCCCTGCCGTCCGGATCAGTTTCCACAGGGCTTGCTTCCCACCCTCCCCCTCACGGCGGATCTCCTCTGGGTGGGGCTTCTGGGACGTCCAGGCGGCGTCCCCCGTGGAGGTTTCAGCCCAGGCCTTGGGTGGTGCCTGTCCCCTCACCCACCAGGCCGTGGGGGTCCCCAGCCATTCCAGGCTGGAGCGGCCCGCGGGACGCGGACAAGGAGCTTTTCTGGATCCTCACCCCCAACCGGCTGGGAAAGGGCCCCGGAGGTCCCCGGCCGGGCGGGTCCGCGACGGCGCCCACGGGGACCCCAGCGAGGGAAGGCACCTCAGGGGCCGTGGGGGGGCCCGGGGAGCCTGCTCACCGGCTCGCACGGGCCCCGCGGAGGGGCGGCTCCACTCCCGCCCAGTGCGGCTTCCTGCGGCCCAGCCCGCCCGCGGAGGAGGCGGCAGGACGCCGGGCGGCAGCGGGGACCGAGGGGCGGGAGCAGGGCGCGGGTGGGCGGGACCACCTCCGCGTCTCCTGGAGCCGGGCTGGAGGCCTCGGGACCAGGCCCGGGGGAGCGGGGAGGCGCGGGCAGGCACCCTTGCTTGCAACCTCGCCCCCTCCTCCGAGTGGTTCGGACCACTCCAGCAGCCCCGGCCCGGCTCCCGGCGCCTACGGGCCCATTGGTATGTAATTAACAAGTAATTGGTGTAGCCCACTTGCTCACTATCCAGCTTCTTGATTTTCCCGCTTTGATTCCAGGGCCCCAGGAATGGAAGGCAGAAAACTTGGGGTAAGAGACGGCACCTCCCAGCGGCAGTCGCGTGGGCGGCCAGGGTGCGGGGTTCCTTCTTGGGAGGCTCTAGCTTCCTCCCGGTGAAAACCTAGAGCATTGGAGGCCACATCCAGGGGAGGCCGGGCAGGCAGCTGTCGAGGAGCAGAGAAGAGGGTGGACCCCCTCAGCTCTGGGAGCGGGTCAGAGGGCCCCCACCTCCTCTGCTCGCGCTTCTCTCCCACCTAGCCAAGCCTTGATATGTATTGTTTAAAATGTATAGTTAGTGCAAACCTACAGGAATCAAGATGCTACTACTGGGTAGACGTATAGATCAGTGAAATAGAATTGAGAATAAGCCCTTACACTTACAGTCAATTAATTTTCCGTCAGGGTGCTGAGACAGTATAGGGTAGGAAGAATAGTCTTTTCAGCAAACAGTGCTAGATAGCTGCATGTAAAAGAATGTGGTTGGATTGCTACCTCATACCGTTTAAAAAACAAAACACAACACTAAAACTATAAAAATTCTTAGAAGGAAGCACAGCAGTAACTCTTCGTGGCCTTGGATCAGGCGACGGGTTCTTTTCGACACTACACCGAAAGCACAAGTGGTGAGGGAAAAAAAATCCACATAAATTGGATGGCATAAAAATTAAAAACGTTTGGACTTCCCTGATGGTCTAAGACTCTGTGCTTCCACTGTAGGAGCCATGGGTTCGATCCCTGGTCAAGGAACTAAGATCCCCGCATGCTGCGTGGTGCAGCCCCCAAACTAAAAACCTTTGTGCTCTAAAGGACACCACCAGGAAAGTGAAGAGATAACTCTCAGAATGGGGGAAAATATTTGCAAATCATATATTTGATAAGGGACCTGCATTGAGAATGTATAAAGAACTCTCACAACTCAACCGTAAAAAGCCAAACAATTTTTACAAATACTTTTTACAAACAGTAAAAAGACAAATAATTCCATTAAAAATGGGTGAAATATATGAATAGATATTTCTCCAAAGAAGATATGCGAATGGACAACAAGCCCATTGAAAAAATACTCAACATTATTATTCATCAGGGGAAATGCAGACCAAAGCCTCAATGAGATACCACTTCCCACCCATTGGGATAGCTTAACTTCCGGGTGAGTGAGGTAAGAGACACTGTATTGAGTTGTGAGTCATATCTTAGACATCTGTGCCTGTGGTTCACTTTCTTGGCAACAGTCACAGTGCTGGGATTGCCTCTTACTTGGGGAATATTCATCCTAGCCTGAGGTTCCCTGGATACAAACCTTGGGAGGAGGGGATTAAGGTTTATCCCATGGTGCCAAAGGGATGGTCTCGGGCTTTGAGAGGTCCTGTGTGGGGGACAAAAGAGGGTCACACTCCAGGGTCTACACCATCTGGGTACCCCTTATCTCAGCCTGGCCCAGTAGTGGGTGGCAGTGAGACAGGAAGGGAGGGGGGCAGGGCACAATCATTCCAAGTATTACACACACGCACACACACACAAATGACGCAGCCGTTGAGAATGCAAAAAAACTACTTAGAACCTAGTAGGACCGAGATAGGGGAAGATTCAACTTCTCATAGACTTTGAGCCTCATTATGTGCTCATTGTAACAGGTTAGCATACGCTAAACGACACAGGTGTCAAGAGAGTTCCAAAGCTGGCCAAAACAATGGGTGGCGGCCCAGTTCCTGGGAATCCCTGCCTCTACCCCAAAAGAGTTGGAATAATCCTCCTATCTGTTAGAAATCACCAACCTATGAAAATGAACAACCCATACACCAGAACCACTCTCACCTTCTGAGAGGGACCTCTGTCTATGGAACGTGTATTTCTCTAAATAAGCTCGCTTCCGCTTTACTATGGCTTGTTTTCTGCACAAAGTCGAGGACTCTCACTTGGGACCCTGTCCCAGGAATCTCACTCGAAACCTGGAACTTGACTATACCTGCCCTGGGTACTCAGAACAGTCTGGGTGTAGCCCTCCACCCCATTTGTGGGTACTCTGGCCCTACCCAGGGACTCAGTGCCCAGGGACTTGCTGGAGACTCTTACCCTCTCTGGAAAAATCAAACTAGGTTTCCCAGGACCCCACTGTCCTCTGGGGAGCCTCATGCTAATCTTCGACCTCTGCTCAACAAGATGAGACTCAGAGAGCTGTGGGCAAACCCCCTCCACCATCCCAGACTCTGGGTACTTCTTCAGAATAAAGCTCCCACCAGCTTGGGGCATAGTCACTGTGGCTGCAGAGCTCAGAACTAGGGTCTGTGACTCCCACAGGTCATCCCTGCAGCCTTCCTCTGTGACTCTGACCCAAGGATTGGTCCGAGGGTGCAGCCTGGTCACCAGCCCGGTTTTGTTAGAGCATATCACAGCTCTAAAATGAGGAGTGGGCAACCAGGGACTCAGAGAAGCAAACTGAGGCATCTGCTCAAAGAGAGAGGGAAGCAGCTGCTCAAAGTCATAAACCTTTAGGAATTAATTCTAAGTAGTCAGTAGTTGGGTTCCCTGGTGGCTCAGTGGTAAAGAATCCACCTACTAGTGCAAGAGATGTGGGTTGGATCCTGACGGAAGATCCCATGGACAGAAAAGCCTGGCGGGCTACAGTCTATGGGGCCACAAAGAGGCGGACACAACTTAGTGACTAAACAGTTAGCGTTGAATAATGCAATTGCCACACATCACTAAGAATAACAACCACCATGTTCTGATGCAGATCTGCCAACCCCTCCTGAGACCTTTGCATCTGCCCGGTTGTTCCGTTCCCTGAAACACTCTGTCCTGATGACCTTTATTTTCAAATAACAGAAAACATGGTCAGCCCTTGGTTGACTTGCACATGTCAGCTTAGAAGCCCCCTCCTCCAGGAAGGCCTCCCAGACCTCCCATGCTGAGGCCCTAATCCTGCTGAGTGTTGTGTGTCTCCCACACTAAGTTCCCTGAGCCTTAGGGAACTTTCTTGCTCAGTTGATCAACGTTGCCCCAGCCCTTAACACAGGGTGTAGCATAGAATATAACAATAAGGGTCACCATGTATGGAGGAGGTTCTAAGTACTGTTCAGATACTACCTTACTGACTTGGTGAAGGAATGGAGTATTTCCCACCCCAAGTCAGTCCCTCATTCCAGGATCTTGGGATCCTTTAAGATATATATATATATATTTTATATATATATATATATATATTTTATCATTTTAAAAAAATGTATATATAAGGCCACACTATGCACCACGGGGGATCTTAGTTCTCCAACCAGGTATCAAACCCATGTCCCCTGCTTTGGTAGTCTTAACCACTGGACCACCAGGGAAGTCCCTAAAATATTTTACTTACTAGGAAGCTCCAGGATGGGATGCTGGTCCCTCTGCCCCTCTCTCCGGGTCTTGGCCTGTGCCCGTGACCCTGCGGTGCCCTTGGCATGGACAGAGTGCCCTCTGCTGGGTTAGTGGGAACAGTCCATCAGGCTCTTCTGGGCGCTGCTGGCACTGGGTCCCTGGGCACCTTCCTGTTCGCAGGCCCCTCCCCTACTCCACCAGCTCTGTCCCTTTTCTACCTTCTGCCTGTCACCCTCCTCTGCCTGCTTGCCCTCCTCTGCCAGGGCCTGTATCAACTTGTCAGTTGGCCCCAGAGGCCTGTGCCATGCCACCCAGCTCGCTATTTCCCCCAAAGATCCTCCTAAACTTAAATCTGAGGGGCCAAGTCTCTCCCAGGACTGACCATAGCTGGAGACCTACTGTTGGGGTACCTAGTACCCCGGCCTCCCCTCCACTCCAGCCCCCTCACTCTGAGTCCTCTCTTCTCCAGCTTTCTCCTTCTCTCTCTCTCTTTTTTTTATGGCTGCACTGCAAGGCAGATGGAACTTCCCTGACCAGGGATTGAACTTGTGCCCCCTGCAATGGGGACCCAGAGTCTTAACCCCTGCACCACCGGGGAAGTCCTCCTTTTGCCTTTCTTACCCAGAGTCTCTCCTCCACGCCACCCCCGTCTCTGGAGCTCCAAGCCGTTCTCCTTGAGATTTTCTCACTGTCACCGGAACTGAGCCTGTCCCTACACTGCCCACAGCAGCTTCCTCTTCAGACCAGGCCCTTCCTCTGTTCTCTGACTCCATCCCATGCAGGGCCTCCTTCCCTCCCCTTGGGTTTCATCTTCATATCCAGCCGTTCTCCTTGAGATTTTCTCACTGTCACCGGAACTGAGCCTGTCCCTACACTGCCCACAGCAGCTTCCTCTTCAGACCAGGCCCTTCCTCTGTTCTCTGACTCCATCCCATGCAGGGCCTCCTTCCCTCCCCTTGGGTTTCATCTTCATATCCAGCTGAGCTTAATTCTACTGCCTCTTCCCTTTGAGATCTTGCTCAGATGTCTTATCTCTTCCTGAAGCTGGGGCCCCTTCAGGCCCACACAGCTCACACACTGAGCCTTGACAGCTCTCTCTCCTCAGCCTCTCTGCCTGAAATGGCAGAATCATCTTCCAAAACCCTCCCCACTTTGGGGACTTCCTTGTCTGCCCAGTGGTTAAGACTCTCTGCTTCCAACGCAGGGGGCCTGGGTTTGATCCCTAGTCAGGGAACTAAGATCCCACATGCCCCGTGGTGCAGCCAAAAAAAAAAAAAGGCATCTCACTTTTCAGGGCTGCACTGGAAGGCCGTGCTGGCTTTGAGTTCACAGGACACTCTGCCAGCACCCTGGCAGGCTCTGTTCTGCACATTCGTATCCCAGTACTCCAGCCCACACGCCTGACAGCTGGCCCTGAGGATTCGCCTCCTAGCCCATTCCCACCCCACGTGCGTTTCTACCCTCAGATGTCACCCCTCGGGCCCTCACTTCACACCCAACACCCTTCCTCTTGGCCCCACTCAGCCTGGCCCTGGAGCCCATGGTTCTCCCCGCCTGGGCTGCCCTGATACGCTCAAAACTGTCCATTTAAAAACAAACTGGGTGAGGACTTCCCTGGTGGTCCAGTGGTGAAGAATCCACCTTGCAATGCAGGGGACGTGATTTCAGTTCCTGGTCAGGGAACTAAGATCCCACATGCTGCGTGCAGGTCAAGGAAGCCTGCTGAAGCCAAAACTAAATAAATAAATATTAAAAAAAAAAAAAAAACCTGGATGGGAAGGGGAAGCGTCCCTGGTGGCTCAGTGGTAAAGAATCCACCTGCTAATTCAGGAGACATGGTTTTCGATTTCTGGACAGGAAGATCCCACGTCCTCAGAGCCTGTGCTTTCTGTAACAAGAGAAGCCACTGCAATGAGAAGCCCTCCCAGCACATGTAGAGAGCAGACCCCGCACAGCACAAGGAGAGAAAAGCGAAGTTTTTTAGAAAAGGTAAGTTTTACCTACAGTAGCGAAGACCCAGCACAGCGGAAAAACAAAAAAACTGGGGGGACTTCCCTGGTGGTCCAGTGGTTGAGACTATGAGCTCCCAATGCATTCAGCCCAGGTTTGATCCCTGGTCAGTGAACCAGATCCAACAGGATGCAACTAAGACCCCGGGCAGTCAAACGAAAACGATTCTGCAAGTAGTGTGGCAGCACAGCAAAAAAAAAAAAAAAATCATGCCATTTCCCCGAAGGCCTGCCTCCCTCTGGGGTGGCCAGAACACGCCAGAACCAAGCGCCTGTTCCGGTTCCCCGTGGCCCGGCGGTCCCATCCCTTCCTTTGCTCCAGCCACATCCCTACTTTCACATGTCCCTGCTTCCCCATCGCTCTGGATAACCCCTACAGCTTGCAAGAAGGAAGGCCAAGTGACACCCCATCTGGAACATCCTGGTGGCCCCAGATAGGCGCAGCTTTCTGAGAACCTGGGGGAGCCGTCTGCTTCGGTATCTCCAGCGGCTGGAAGAGCGCCGAGCCAAACGCTCAGGAGGTGTTGTGTTGGTTTCCCATGGCTGTCACACAAAGGACCACGAATGAGGGGCTGAGGGGGTGGTTCAGGGCGGGGGTGGAAGGCCCAGGCAACAGAACCGTATTCTCTCCGCATGCTGGAGGCCAGAGGCCTTAGATCAAGATGCTGGGCAGGGTCAGCTCTCTCTGAAGGCTCTGAGAGGGAGTCCAGCCCACACCTCCCTCCCGAATGATCCTTGGCTTGCAGCTGCATCCCTCTCTGTTCCGTCTTCTCTCTGTATCTGAATGTCTCCATGTCTCTGTTTTCTCTTCTTATGAGGACACTAGGCATTGGATTAGGGTCCACCCTACTCCAGTATGTGTGTGTGTGTGAGCTCAGTCGTGTCCGACTCTTTGAAATCCCGTGGACTGTAGCCCACCAGGCTCCTCCGTCCGTGGGATTCTCCAGGCAAGAATACTGGAGTGGGTTGCCATTTCCTTCTCTGTTGGGAGCCAGCACGGGAGTCCCCACCCATAACAAGGTTATGTGGGAGAGTTCTGGTGGGCAAGGTGAGCCAGAACTCGAGGGGTGCCCCTCTGGGCCTGCCTGAGTGTCTACCCCCAAACCAGAGTCTGCCTACTTTACTGCTTTGTGCTCTCACCTACACCTCTGACTTTACAGGGGGCTGTCCCCCACCACCTTTTCTTTGAAGGAAGTCAACTTAGAGCTCTGGCTAATTAACCTCTTGGGCATAATAGGAGTGTTTAAATCCAAACCCCTCAGATGGCTCTCTAACTTGCCTGACAGGCTTACCCGGACTCCTACAGCTATGCATACGATTGTTTACAGTCTCCCAACCGTGAGAGGCATGGGGAGCTTAAGATATTCAAATAGTATAGAGCCTTATAGTATAGAGAGTTAGAAATTGTCAGAATAGAACTAGTAGAAGATTTCATTGTTGAGCCAATGCTTGCTGCCAAGTTTCCACATCCCCTGTATTGTATCCTTGGAAGTGTATTAATTAATATAGTTGGTATGTAGAAAAAATAAGTGGTGGCCTTGGTGTTAACAACTTTAGATCCTTAAGGTAATAAATTCTTTCCTTTGTTGTAAACCCACTGCACCTCTGCCCTGTAGGAATGCAACTTTATCTAACGCCTTCGGAGGATGGCGCCAAACTTTAAAATAATTACTCTTAGAGAAAATAAGTCTTATGGTTGACAAACCTTTGTCAGAGTCATAAAATGTTAACAGGCCTTCTGGCCATGATGTAAATCACCTAAACCATTTGTATACGATGTTTGCAGAAAAGAAACCCTGGTTTCGATAAGGATCAAAGACTGCTGACTTTGCATGATTTCACACCCCCTATTATCCTCTATGTGCAACTTAGGGTATAAAAGCCCCTGTTGAAAATAAAGCTACGGGCCTTGCTCACCGAAGCCTGGTCTCCCCATGTCATTCTTTCTCTCACCTTCTGGCTGAATTCCCATCTGGAGCCTGGAGGCTCGTCAAGCCTACTAATTTTGCCTGGGCTTCTAAGATCTGACCAGGGAGGCCTTAGTGTCTCCTCTCCTTCGGGAGAATGGAAGGATGCCTGCAGCCTACGTAGGTGACACAAACTCCTTGTCTCAGAGTTTTATTGGTTTTCCACGTAAACCAAGTTATTCAGCCTCTTTTCTCCACTGAATTTTCTCACTGAGCTATCCCTATTTAACCACTCTTTATATCTCTAATTAATACTTAATTAAACTATTGCTATTCTAAATTGCCGACGCCATCATCCTGAGGGAATCCCTGGATTCAACCGGGGCTGGACCCCGGTACTTCTCCAGGGATCGAACCCGTGTCTCTTGCATTGGCAGGTGGATTCTTTACCATTGCGCCACTTGGGAGGCCCTCTACAGTATGACCCTCTGTTAACTAATGACATCTGCAAAAACCTATTTCTAGATAAAGTCACATCCTGAGGTTCTGCATGGACATGAACTTGGGGGAGATTCTATTCAACCCAGCTCAGGTGCCCATTGGGCATTTGTGGCTTGATGGAGACACACATCTTCAGGATGCAGCCCCAGGTCCACCTCCTCTGAGGGGTCTTCCCTCATGTTCCTAGGCTGCCCTCTCCCCCAACCTTTATTCTTCCCTTGGAAACTGTGGCTTTTTTTTTTTTTTTTTAAGCATTTCCTGCTAAATCTATAATTTCCGCTGGGCACAGATCTATGCAGAGAAATTTCAGATCGTCATGCAGGCAGGCTGTTGTGTGAGACTGGCATTCAAACAAGCTTGAGCCTCTCCTAAAATGAAACCAGAACAAAAATCTACCCTCCTTCTCTTCATACCGGCCTCGGGCTCCCGCCCCCACCCCTCCGTAGCCTGACGCCTCCACTCCCTCTCCGCTCTCTAAGGCAAACTTCTGCCCCACTCACCATTCCCACCCCGTGAGCTCACATCCAATGAGCACGTCTAGTCCTGATCTGCCTGAAGCATCAGACCACACTGGTCCCGCCCTCCTTGAAATCAGCTCTTTCTTTGGTTTGTGGAGCATCTCTCTCTCCTGGGCTTCCTCTTGTGTCTCTGGCCACCTGTGATGTTTGCTCTTGACCTTTGTTTCTGTTTGTGTGTTTGGATGCATTGAACAGCACATGGGATCGTACTTTCTCGACCAGTGTTCGAACCCACAACCCCTGCGTTGGAAGCGTGGCGTCTTAACCACTGGACCACCAGGGCAGTCCCTGCTCTTCTTTTTTTCCTCTGAGGCATTTTATTTGTATACAGTCCATCCCTAGAAAAAGAATCCAAGGATTTTTTTTCCCTCCTGTACGTTTTTGTCTTGCTTCTTCATGGTCCACGATGCCAGCTGAGGTTGTCAGGACAATGTCAGGACAAATCGACAAGATGGGAGCAGGTTATTCTGCTGTTCTTCTAGATCTCTGAGGTGCACATCAAATCTGGGGCTGATCACTCCACCCTTATTCAGCCTGCTGGTGAGGTTCACAACAATTTTCCCAGCCTGTGATCATCGATGATGTCAAATTCACCAACGTAACCATGCTTCGTCATCACAATTAGAAACCTGACGATGACTTTGGAGCACAGCCTAACAAGCACCTGGTGTTTGCTTCCCTTTTCGGTATTGTTGATACGCTTGAGCGCATCAGTCAGGACATTCATGAGCACCATTCTGGCAGCACAGAAAGATGGCAGAAAGAACTCTTTTTTTTTTTTTTTAATTTAATTTTTTAATTTTTTAATTTTTTTTTTTTTTAAATTTCAGGTATACACGTGTTCCCCATCCTGAACCCTCCTCCCTCCCCCCTCCCCAGAACTCTTTTTTAAAATGTTTATTCACTTATTTATTTTGGCTGTGCCGGGTCTTAGTTGCAGAATGCAGGATCTTCAGTTGTGGCACATAGGATCTAGGTTCCTGACCAGGGATCCAACCCAGTCACCCTGCATAGGAAGTGTAGCATCTTAGCCACCGGGCCACCAGCAAAGTCCCTGCACTTGACCTTTGAATGGCAGAGGCCCCAGGCTCTGACCTTCACCCCCTCCTCCCCTCTCCTCACTCCCCAACTGCAGCTCCCACCACCACCTTTATACTGACCCCTCCACATGTTCTATGTTCAGCCAAGATATCCAACCTGGCACGTTCACTCGTGTGCCCCAATGACCCTGAAGCCCAACATCAGCCAGAACTTGCCATTAACACCAGCACCCACTGCCCCTGGTGTGGCCACAAGGCCCCTCAAAGCCTGTCTCTTAGTTTATTCAGATTTTACATTACTGACAACAGAGCATTGTAGGCACTTGGGCGTGATTGTTCTGAGTTCACAGGACAGTTGGCATCAATGC
Source organism: Bos taurus (assembly GCF_002263795.3). Taxonomy (NCBI): domain Eukaryota; kingdom Metazoa; phylum Chordata; class Mammalia; order Artiodactyla; family Bovidae; genus Bos; species Bos taurus. The sequence continues at coordinate 56,365,309 of NC_037346.1, forward strand.
CATCTCCCTCTGGTCCAGCTACTAAGTTCTGGACATGTGAAACCCCTGTCTGGGGTGAGATGAGTGAAGAAGCACTTGCCTGGAATTCAAAATTTACAGGGACACCAGCAAAACTCAGTAAACAAGATAAATAATAAGAACTTTCCTGGTGATCCAGTGGTTAAGAATCTGCTTGCCAATGCAGGGGAAACAGGTTCGACCCCTGGGCTGGGAAGATCCCACATGCCGCAGGGCAGCTAAGCCCGTGAGCCTCCGCTGAGCACCAGGAGAAGCCGTCTCAATGAGAAGCCCGTGCACGGAATCTAGAGAGTAGCCCCTTGCTCGCTGCAACTAGAGAAAGCCTGTGTGCAGCAACGAAGCCCCAGCACAGCCAAAAATATAAATACAAAAATAATTCTTAAAAAAAAAATTCTTAAAATACGTACATAATAATCTAGTAATAATTTAAAGGTAATATTTTTAGAAAATCAGACCAATAATGTATGGCCAGTGGGGACTTGCCTCGTGGTCCAGTGGTTAAGACTCCAAGTTCTCAATGCAGCAATGAGCTTGATCCCTGGTCAGGGAACTAAGATCCCGTATGCCACACAGAGCAGCCTTAAAAAAAAAAAAAAAAAAAAAGTACCAATGGAGTGGCCAATGGTTTCATGAGTAAAATTTTGTTGGAATCAGGGCTGGGACTAGTGCAAGGTACTAGTGGCAGGTAGTACAAGCAATGGGTCAGGTCATTAGAAATGTGTCCTTTTCCTTCTTCTAGGCCAGGCTGCTCAGCTTGCAGGATCCTAGTTCCCTTATCAGGAACTGAACCTGTGTCTTTGGCAGTGAAAGAGCAGAGTCCTAACCACTAGACTGCTAGGGAATTCCCAAAAGATGAGTCTTTATTTACAATTTTGATATTCTGTCCATCATAGATTTTTGCATTAATTTTGATTTGGTGAAATATTGCCTTAAATATTATTTATCTTGTTTCCTGAGTTTTTTGCCTCCTCCCCTTAAATCCTGAAGGATTCCCAAGTGGCTCAGTGGTAAAGAATCTGTTAGGTAGGTAGAATAGGGAAAAGGAGTCCAGAATGGCGGTGGCTAAAAGACACGGAAGGGAAAAGCCCGCGAAAATAGAACAAAGGAAGGTCCGAGGAAGTGAGTGAGGACCTCAGGTAGAACAAACAGCACTCCTGGCTGGCCCAATTTACACAGGACAGGCCCAGGGAGAGAAAAACATATGCAAAGAGGAGTCAAAACTCTCTCCCGCGCGCTGGGGCGCTCTTCTCTTTACGTCTTTGGATTGATGTGCCCTCACGCCTCAAAGACGGATTTTCCTGCTATCTTCTAAATAAAATAGAGCTGTAACACTGATTTGTCTAAGAACTATAACATGGTCCTTTCGAGACCTGAGAGCTATAACACGGTCTATCCAAGATCCGAGAGCTGTGACACGCCAAGGGAGCTTTAATGTCCGTCATTCCAAATCTTTGTTGTGATGGGACAAAAACCAAGGAGCATACACTCTTGTGACAAATCCACCTGCCAATACATGGGTTCAATCCTTGGGTTGGGAAGATCCCCTGGAAAAGGAAATGGGAACCCACTCCAATACTCTTGCTGGGAAAATCTCATAGACAGAGAAGCCCGGCGGGCTACAGTCCATGGGGTAGCGAAGAGTCAGACACGACTGAGCGACTGAGCCCACATGTGCGCACTTAAATGCCGAGCCCCTGGTGAGGGTCTCACTGGCTTCACCCTAGTCTTGGCTCTACCTGAAATGCACCATGTCTTCCAACCATCTGGTCTGAGAAGCCCTGGGAGTTGTGTAATCTTCAGAAAATACAAGTGATATCTCAATCCATGCCTTCCTACAGATCAGCAAACAGAGGCCAGAGAGGTCTGTGTCTCTCCCCTCACACGCCTGCTGGAGGGCCCTCAGCCTCGAAGAATCTTCTGGCTAGAGGGGGGGTCGAGATGGAAACCAGGGAAGAATTCACAGGTCCTTTGCATCTATCTGGATGCAGTGGGCATGTGGACCTGGCTTCAGGAGGGAGAAAAGGATGCAAAGGAAGAAGGAACCAGGTGAGCGGCCATTCCTGGGCCACTTGCACCCAGCCAGCTCAGCCTGACCCAGGCAAGGATCGAGGTGGCCTTCCACCCTCTGACCGCTGGAAGTGTTCCTTCAGTCCTTAGGTCAATATCAATTAAGCGCTGGCTCAGATGGTAAAGAATCTGCCTGCAATGAAGGAGACCCAGGTTCAATCCCTGGGTCAGGAAGATTTCCTGGAGAATGGAATACACTCCAGTATTCTTGCCTGGAGAATCTCATGGACAGAGGAGTCTGGCGGGCTACAGTCCACGGGGTCGCAAAGAGTCGGACACAACTGAGTTACTTTCACACTTTCACATGGGGCATGCATGTGCTAAGCAAAAGAGACCAACATGACATACCCAGCATGCAGCTGGTCTGATGGAGAATTCCCACATGAAACAAGGTGGGTGCCAGGAGGGATGCGTGTAGAAGGTGATGGCAGGAGAGGGGAGAGCCCACCTGGCTTAGGGAGAAGAGGGTTTTCGAGTGGCGTCCTGGGGCAAAACATGTCTTAGTTAAGTTTTTTTTTAAGTGGCTCCTCGGGTTTTTGTTTTTTGGCTGCACTGGGTCTTAGCTGCAGAATGCAGGGTTTTTAGTTGCCTCATGTGGGATCTAGTTCATTGACCAGGGATGGAACCTGGGTCCTCTGCATTAGGAGTTCAGAGTCTTAGCCACTGGACCACTAGAGAAGTCCCTCCTTCTCATCGCTTGTTACTTTCTCCTCCTTAGTCCTTAAGACTCATTTGAGGGACTTCCTCATTGGAGAACTAAGATCCCACGTGCTGTGGGGCTCAGCCAAAAAAAAAAAAAGAAGTAATGAGGAGGAAGAATAAGGAAGCAGGTGAGGGCGAGGCATGATCCCAGCAGAGGGGATGGCAGGGGCAAAGGGCGAGAGGTGAGTCGAGTAGAAGAGTAGAATGGAGTGGGGGCTGGTGATGCAGTCCATGAGAACTACTGAACACTGATGTTCAAGGCAAGGAGCTAGGGTGGGAGAGGGGATGGGATTGGGTCAGCAGGGAAGGCTGGAGGCTGTTTACCTCTTTATTTTTATATTTTACTTGTTTCTTTTTGGCTGTGCTGGGCCCCCGTTGCCGCGTGGGCTTTCCGCTAGTTATGCAAGCGAGGGCTACTTTGTTGTCATGCATGGGTTTCGCATTGTGGTGGCTTCTCTTGCGGAGCATGGGTTCTAGCTGGCAGGCTTCAGTAGTTTCGGTTCCCAGGTTCTAGAGCGCAGGCTCAATAGTTGTGACGGATGGGCTTAGTTGGTCCGTGGCACATGGGATCTTCTCTGACCAGGGATGGAACCTGTGTCTCCTGCATTGGCAGGTGGATTCTTTACCACTGAGCCACCAGGGAAGCCCGGCTTACCTCTGTAGACCTGGTCTAGGTCCCCAACAGACTGCCTTTCTCACAGAAGAAAACTGTAGGGTTTGTGCTTATGTGGGCTTAGGGGAGATGCTCCCAACAGCCGTCTGGTAGCTATTGCATTACAGGCAGGGCCTCTGCCAGAGGCTCCCACAAACGTCCCCTCCCTTCCACCTCCAGCCTGAGCACACCCTCTCATGGGGAAGGGAAGAGTTAAGACTCCTTCTTGAGGCTCCTGCCAGCTGGTCCTGCTTCCTGCTGTCCTCACCTGTGCGATGGGATGATGAGATGGACGGAAACGTCTGCCGGTACCAGCATCCTTCAGCTCCATCCTTTCTCACCCTCCCACCCCATGGGTTTGGGTCAGACTTTCGGTAACATCCAGGAAGCAACATCTGTGACTTCGGCTGGGCTGCCACTCGCCACCTACCTCTAGAGGGAATCAGGGAAGGAGTTAAAGATAAAACAAAGCTGTAGGGCAGATGTGTAGGATGTAATATGTCACGTTACGTTTCGAAAGTAACTTTGGAAAATGCATGATAGTTGTGTCTTCTAGCTACAACATCTACATCTTGATAACAAAAGAAGACTGCAAGGAAATTCTCCAGGAGAGGTTATCACTGCAGGGAGGTGGTAAGGATTATGGTAGGAATATCTTCTTTAAAAAAAAAAAAATTATCTTTGGCTGTGCTGGGTCTTCGTTGCTGTGCTCGGGCTTTCTCTAGTCGCGGAGAACCGGGCAGAGTGGGGATGGGTTTACTGTCTAGCTGTGGGGCAAGGGTTTCTCATTGTGGTGAATTCTTTTATTGCAGAACATGGTGTCTAGTGTGAGCGGGCTCAATAGTTGTGGCTCACGTGCCCTGGAGTGCTTGGGCTCAGTAGCTGTGGTGCATGGCTTAGTTGTCCCTTAGAACATGGGGTTTTCCCAACCAGGGATGGAACCTGGGTTCCTTGTGTTGGCAGGCAAATTCTTTACCACTAAGCCAACAGAGAAGCCCTGGAATATTTTCTTTTCTTTTGCGTCTCTATATTACCTAAATTTTCTACAATGAATGTGCTATTGGAGGGGTGGTGTAGCATAATGATTGAAAAAGCAGACTGACTGGGTTTGAATCTGGCTCCACAATTCATGTACCTTCATGATCTTGAACAAGGCACTTCTTACCCTCAGTTTCCTCCTGCACAGGGTGGGGGTTGTTATTAGAATTAAATGAGCTCAGTTTTGCCATCAACATTTCATTTGCTATGAACAGGGCCCCTGGTGTGCAGTAGGCATTACGTGTTTGTTAAATAAAAAGAAAATTACTTTTACCAAATATATATATTTTAAAAATTGCCCAAATAATATAGGAATATAATCTTCTTGTGAGAAATGACACAGGATTTTTTTAAGTGAAATAACCCTTGGGGAAGATTAGTTTACAGTCTGTCTGGATTCACATTAAAAAAAAAAATTTGTTGTGTTAAGGCAGGAGCAGGAAGGCATGAGAAGAATGTGGGTGGCAGTCTAGGGACAGTGCCTTCCCTGGTCTCTTCAAGGTTGGGAAAAGGCTGAGGCCAGGGCTCACCCATGTGGATTATGGAAGAGCTCTGGCTGATTCTGCAGCCTGAATCACCTGCTATGATATATTCACCCAGGAGGCAAATGCTGAGCCAAGAACCCCAACATTGTGGTTTCCTGATGAGCCTCACTGACACGCAGGCCTGCTTGCTGTTTGGCTTTCTGAAATACTGGCGAGCATCTGATGACCACCCTGCCCCCAGGACTACCATTGTGGATCCCCGGGGGCTTATGAACTTGGGGAACTGTTTAAGCGGACAAGTAACATGCCTTTGACTTGGGTTTCACATCAGCGTGTGCCTAAGGGTATCAGGCTCCAGCATCACACACGTGAAGGCTCCTTCAGAGCCTGGAGGAGCTGATGAGGGAGGCACCTCCATCGGCTCCACCCCGCACTCCCCCCCCGCCACCCCCCGGTGGGGAAGGACTCATATCCATGGAGCTGGCTCTTGCTGTCTCCTTGGGTCATGCTTTTTACCTTCTCAGCATTTAAAAATTTTTTATTTGGCTGTAACAGGGCCTAGTTGCAGCACCTTTGATCTTGGTCACAGAATCTTTAGTTGTTGCACATGGGTTCTAGTTCCCCAACCAGGGGTCGAACCTGGGCCCCCTGCATTGGGAGCTCAGAGTCTTAGCCACTGGACCACCAGAAAGTCCCCCTCAGCCTTTCCTGACCTCAGTCCATGGACTGATTTGGGGGAGTGGGGAGACAAGATTTAAGCACTTTGGCATGCAAGCTTTCCCCACAAAGGGAAAAGGTTTAGGTTTAATTATCCATCCACACAAGTAGCACTGGTGAGGAATGGAAGTTACTGGACTGGTGCTGAGCAGAGCCTCCAGGGAGGAAGGTCAACAGAACCACAGCCCAGGCTCAGAGCAGCCAAAGGGTGCCCCACTCTGTGAGGCCATCCGAGTGCACCTTCCACCTGCCAGTCGGACACCCTACCAGGCCCCAGAGTAAGAAACAAGGGTTACTGACGTCTCTGGCGACAGGCCAGGCGGGGATGGAATTCAGGCACGCCCTGTTTCTGGACCACGTTGCCCCAGGGAGTTTTCTCCCCCGTGACTGTCTCATTTCCTCTTCTGAGCCAATCATTAACCCTACCAGGGTTCCCCCCGCAAGAGAAGCCACAGGAACAAGTAACTGGTCGAGGCCAGAAATGTCCAGGCTGCTTCCCTGGAGGGGCTGAGTCCCCGGTCACACAGCTGCTGTGGTCGGAGGGCAAGGCCCAGCCTCTCCCTGTGACTTCCACACAGTCTGGCTTGGCTGGGCAGGTCAGATGGAAGAGACCTGGATGTGAATGAAGCCCCTTGGCTTCCCAGCAGTGCTACCCAGGGGAGCTGTATGCGGTGGGCTTAAGGCTGGGGGGCGGGGACAGCAGCTTCCAGGCACCCACCCACCCGGAGAGCTTCAATTCCACATGCTCCTCAGCTGCGAAACACCAGCCATGTGAGAAAAACTCTTGCTGGGCAGAGGAATGGGGGCCGGAGCCCCGCCTGGACCGAGGCCCTCAGCCTTTTGGGGAGGGAGGTCTGACACAGTCATGATTCCCCGGCTTAACTCCCTAGCCTCCAATTAAGCCAGGAACTCAGAACACCTCTACGCCCGCGGGTCAGGTGCCAGCTCTCCGTCTGGCCACCTGCGGAGGAGTCACCTGGCCCAAGCCCCGCCCACTCCTGGGCAACCTGAGACCCTCCGAAGGGGCTTAGGAGCTCACGGGTGGGGGAGGCCGAGCATCCTGGTCAGGAATCGCCCCCCTCTGGAGGCCACGGGGCTGTCCCCAGTCCCAGGGGGATCGCCAGCCTGGTTCTGAGCCCCTTCTCCCTTGACAATGGGGACGGGAGGATCGGCCTGTTTTCCGGGATCCCCAGGACCTCCCGGGACCCCTGGGTGGTCGTCGCTGGTGAAGTCCAGGCAGCGAGTCAGGAGGCGGATTCGCCGCCCGCCCCTCCACCCCGGGCCAAAGGACCCCGCGGGGCTGGCCCCCATCCCCGGCGCGCCCCTCCCCGCGGGCCCAGCCAGCGCTCGAGTCCAGCTTTATTGGCCTAGGCCTCGGAGGGGCGCTGCTTGAGCGTGACCGAGGCGCCGCTGCTGACCATGACGGCAGGGTAGAGCGGCTCCAGGAAGGAGGCGAGGAAGCGGTAGAGGAGGCTCACGCCGCCCGCCACGCCGTAGAAGGAGAGGCAGCCCGCCGCGCAGTCGAGCAACACGCCGAGCGTGCGGTGGTAGCCGCCGTGCAGCACCGTCTGCGTGTTGTTGTGCCACACGGAGAACTTGAGCGAGTCCCACTCCAGGCACCACGAGTAGGGGTTGCGGCCCAGCAAATAGACGATGTTGCGGCGCGGGCGGCCGCCGAGCGGGGGGCTGCGGCGGTAGGTGACGCCCAGGCACACCCACGAGTTGGACACGTCGGCCTCCCAGTAGTGGCGGCCCTCGGCCAGGCCGCGCGAGCACAGCACCTGCGGCCACTGTTTGAAGCCCGGGAAGGGGCCGCCCGCCGCGAAGGGCTCCAGGAGGATGCCCAGGTTCAGCACCGAGTGGGTCTCCTTGAACAGGAAGAGCTCCTCGCTGGCCGTGGTGGCGTCGAAGTTCAGGTTGCAGTAACCTGGGCCGAGGGGGTATGGGAAAGGGGCTAGGGTCCGCAGGCCCGGGGGGCAGAGCGCTGGAGGTCTGGACAGGGGAGGGCCGAAGCTCACAGCTTCGGCACAAAAGTCACCAAGTGCTTCCACCCCCAGCTCCCAAGAGCGGCCCCTCCATTCCCCTCTCTAAGTCTTCAACTCCAGCCTGCAGGGGTGGACACTGTCTGGCTGGGCGCTGTCCAAAGGCCTGCCTTCCTAGAGAGGTGGGCAACCAAGAGTCCCCCATCTGCCCTCCCCAGCCAAAGCCTAACAGGATCCCCTTTTCGGTTTGTGCAGGACACAAGACTGCGTGGGACTAAGGGAGCGTCAGCGGCTCCTGGAGGAGGTCGCTCAGAAGGGGTCATCAGAGGCTTCATCAGCTGTGACCCTGGAGACCTCAGAGACATCACCGATGATTTCTTAGAGAGTCACTTGGTCCCTCGCCCAGCCTGGGAGAGGGGCTGCAGGGACATTAACTGAAAAGGGAGACTGACTGTACAAGGGCCATCCAAGCTGGCTTGGCTAAAGTCCAGCGGAGGTCGGCAGGCACCCAGCTGAGGGCAGAGGCTGAGCCACATCAGGGCCACAAGGGCTGTAGAGCTGGCCTCTGGGTGTTGGTCAAGGCCCTGCCACCCATGGGCATGGGACAGGACAGCCTTCTCCCCTTCCTCTCAGGGCCGTGGAATCACAGGCCTTCTGAGGTCTCTAGTCCAGAGTACAAGGTCAGGGCAGGAGAGATCTGGCATCTTTCTGGAGCCTTGGCCTGAATGGAGGTGGGGCTGGGTCGGCTGGGCAACCAAGGGCCCTGTTCCTTTCCTTCCCACCCCTGGGGCTGGACCCCAGGACTGAGGACTCACACTTGAGAAGTATTTTCCTGTCCACATCCGGGGGCAGCACCTCATAGGAGTTCATCTTAATGCCTGGGGAAGATGGGGGACTTTGCTGAGGACACTTTCACAGCCCAGTGTCCTTCCAGAGAGGGGCATGGGCTTCCAGGAGGTTGAGTCACCTGGAGAAGGTGCACACAGACAGGCCGGGCTCTCTTACAAGTGTGCGGACTCCCAACTGCTGCCCTTGGGGCAGCCCATCCCCAGAAGGCAGGTGGGTCTCCAGTCGCCCCAGGCAAGCAGGTTCTAACTAACCCTTCAGGAGGAGCTGGTTGATGAAGCTGAGACCCATGTCCACCAGTCGGGTCCGGAGCTCTGCCAACGTCTCTGGCAGCTGGAGGAAGCTCTGCTTCTCCTCGCAGTTGGTGCCCATCAGGGGCTCCACGCAGGCAGGGAAGTGCTTCAGCCTGGGCAACTCCTGCAGGCAGGGAGGGGCTGGCAGTACCACTTGTTAGCCAGGCCCCAAGCAGGGGCCCGGGGCTTAGCGGTTCCCCAGAACCAGGAGGCAGGCGGGAAAGCTGCCCATGTTCAAACCCAGACAGCTTGCTCCCCTCCTCCTGGCTTTTCGGATATCTGAGTTAGGGCTGTCAAAGCCCCTGCAGCCCAGTGGATGTTGCCGTGGGCCTGGGTGGTGGGGGTAGGGAGGGGCCTTGCCTGCAGAAACTGCTGGTCGCTGCGGTTGGCAAGCAGGCTTCGGAGCCAGATGCTGTCCCCCTCCAGCTTCAGGAGCCGGTTGTGACTCTGCTGGATGGAGCCGCCCAGCTTCCCCAGGGCGGCAGCCTCCTCTTTCTCCACGAAATCCAGCACCTTCATCTGCATCTGTTTGATCTCCTGGATGATCTCTGAGAAGCAGGCGTTCACCTCGTCCCGAGTCGTCTGGATCAATTTCTGGGGGCAGGTGTGGGGGGACAGAGAGGTGTCTTTGAGCCCCACCTCCTTACCCTGCTTGTCAGGGCCCAGAGCTGGCTGAGGCATCACCTCTCTGTTTGCCTGGCCCCACACCATCCACGCCAAGCCCTTGAGAGGCCCCCTCAGCCCGAAGCAGGGCGCTGGGGAAGCCTGGGCCGGAGGTGGCGATGGGCCAAGCTTACCGAGAGAAAAGCCACCTGGCCCCGGTGCTTTTGGCTGTCAGAGGTGATGATCAACATCTGGTTCTCCACGTTGGCCTGGACCTTCCGAACCTCGACCTGAGGTGAGAGGGTGAGGTGGAAGAGGAGTGGGCCGGTGATTCAGAGAGGTGCCCTAGCAGAAGCCCTCTGTGGGCAGTCCCATGTCAGAGCTCAGAAAAAACGCACCTCTTCAGTTAAAAAAAAAAACCAGCCCTATTTAGCTGCATCAGGTCTTAGCTGCAGCACATAGATCTCTCCTTTCGGTACATGGACTCTCCAGCTGTGGCATGTGGGATCTTCGTTCCCCAACCAGGGATTGAACCTGTGTCCCCTGCATTGCAGGGCAAATTCTTAACCACTGGACCACCAGGGAAGTCCCACCTCATGTTCTTAAGAGGTCTGAATGAGGATGGGTAGGGCTGAAGGGTAGATGACCCACCGACACCCCTCTATTTTTTTTGGCTATGAGGCAGGTAGGACCTTAGTTCCCCAACTAGGGATCAAACCTATGCCCCCTGAAATGGAAGTGCAGAGTCCTAACCACTGGACCGGCCAAGGAAGTCCCTCGGGGCCACTCTGCTCCTGTTCTCTCTCATTCCCTGAGAGACTCCCCATTCTTAGGAATCAGTTTCTCTGCTTCTGACAGCTGATGACCATAGGGTTCAGATCACAAGCAGCAGCTATGGAGGGGTTCAGTGATTTGAGACGCCTTGGAGGGGGGCAGTGGGGTGAGCAGGAGTCGATCAGATGCGGAGTCCTTTGCTCCCTGGGTCAGTGCCACCAGGTCCAGGCAGAACTGTGTCCCCAAGTCCTTCCACATAAGCCTCAGCTACCCCAGAGGCTCATCGGTAAAGAATCTGCACAGGGAGACACTCAGGAGATACGGGTTTGATCCCTGGGTCGGGAAAATCCCTTGGAGGAGGAAATGGCAACCCACTCCAGTATTCTTGTCTGAAAAATTCCAAGGACAGAGGAGTCTGACAGGCTACAAAGAGAGTCAGATAGGACTGAGCGACTGAGCACAAGCACATCCCAGGGGCGGGCGCTGTCATGATTCACAATCAACTGTGGGACAGTGGGATTCCAGGTACCTGTCTGTGAACTGTTGCTGACCCACAGCAAAAGAAGAAGCTTGTGCCAGGCTGTAAATCAACACATTTCTCCCTTTGTTGAGAAGGTCCTGCTGTGAAAAAAGTGTCAGCTGAACTCAACAGTGTGGTGAGTTGGCTTACATTCTGGCCCAAGCTTATTTCTTGCAGGTGGCTACGTTGGAATAGCACAGTTCTAGAATATGCTTCGGAGAAGGCAATGGCACCCCACTCCAGTACTCTTGCCTGGAAAATCCCATGGATGGAGGGGCCTGGTGGGCCGCAGTCCATGGGGTCGCTAGGAGTCGGATATGACTGAGCGACTTTACTTTCACTTTTCACTTTCATGCATTGGAGAAGGAAATGGCAACCCACTCCAGTGTTCTTGCCTGGAGAATCCCAGGGACGGGGAGCCTGGTGGACTGCCATCTATGGGGTCACACAGAGTCGGATACGACTGAAGCGACTTAGCAGCAGAATATGCTTGATAGAATGTTTCAAATATAAGCACTCCATCGAAGAAAGCAATCCAAATGGAGAAAACATAATTTGAAAATAGAAAAAAAGGGATTCACCCAACCTGACATGTTTGTATTTTGATATGATACCCTTCAGCCATTCCTTTCTCTGTGCAAAAAATTTTTTAAGTAGGATTCATCACAAATAACTTTGGGTCCTTTTTTTAAAAAAATAAAGAACTAACCATTTTATTAATTTTTTTTTTTTGATTGCAGTGCACGGCATGAGAGATCTTCCCCACCAGGGATAAACCCATATTCCCCTAAGTGGAAGCAGAGTCTTAACCACTGGACCGCCAGGGAAGTCCCTGGATCCTTATTCAATCAATCTGATAGCACTTTGTCATGTCTTGCCAGGACCCTCGTGAGCATCACTTTGGGTGGTTTAGTCGCCAAGTGGTGTCCAGCTCTTTGCGACCCCATGGACTGTAGCCTGCCAGGCTTCTCTGTCCATGGGATTTTCCAGGCAAGAGTACTGGAGTGGGTTGTCATTTCATTCTCCAGGGATCTGCCTGACCCAGGAATCGAATCCAGGTCTCCTGCACTGCAGGCAGATTTTTTTTTTTTTTACTGACTGAGCTACCAGGGAATTCCGAGCATCATTTTAATGGCCGGAGAAGGAAATGGCAACCCACTCCAGTATTCTTGCCTGGAGAACCCCACGGACAGAGGAGCATGGCAGGCTACAGTCTATGGGGTTGCAGAGAGTCAGACATGACTGAGAGACTAAGGACACTTTAATGGCTACAATCCTTTCCTTCCTGGAAAGGTGTGCCTGGAACACAGAGTCCTCTTGCTCCTCAGCCTCCCCTCCCCGCCCCTCCCCTCCTTCATCCACCCTCTCCCCTCCCCTCCCCCATCCACCTCCTCCCCTCCCCCATCCACCCTCTCCCTTCCCCCCACCCACCCCCCCACTTCCGCATCCACCCGCTCCCCACTTCCCCCCACCTCCTTGCGTGCGCGCTCCTCCTCCAGCGGGATGGTGTCGTGGTTCTTGTGCTCCTCCAGCAGGCAGGCCCCGCACACGCAGCAGCCCTCGGTGCGGCAGTACAGCCGCCGGAGCTTGCGGTGCTTGCGGCACAGCCGGCTCTTGAGGTCCCACACGGGCTCCAGCAGCTGGTGCCCGTGGAACACCTGGTCCTCTAAGTGGCTGCGCAGGTGCTTCTCGCACAGGGAGGCCATGCACTGCAGGCACGACTTGACGGACTTGAGCTTCTCAGGGGCACAGAAGTCGCAGGGCACGTCCCTGGGCCCGGCCAGGCTCCGTGAGGACCCCAAGGTCTGGCCCTTGGCCTGGGTGAAGCATGTCACCATCTCCTCCAGGATGACGTTCTTGCAGAGGCGAGGCCGCGTGGGGAAGCTCTCCCGGCACTGGGGGCAGTAGAGTGGCTCGCCCATGGTGGCCTGGTAGTCCCAGAAACCCTGGAGGCAGCTCATGCAGAAGTTGTGCCCGCAGGCGGTGGTGACTGGGTTGCGGAACACCTCCAGGCAAACGGGACAGAGGACTTGGTCCTCCAGCGTGCAGAGACTGCTGTCATTCATCAGGAACTGGCCTTGGGGAGCTCCTGAGAGCTTGGCAGTGGGCTGCAGGGCTGGGGCTTGGTCCTGGACTGGCCCTGGGAAGACGGGGCAAAGCCAGGTTGAAGCCAGGGCGGGAGTTGAGGGGCCTTTGAGGGGGACCCCTTTTCTTCTGTTGGAAACAGCTGGTCTGCCCACGGGGTACTGGGACTGTACCCACACAGGGGCATAAACTGAGGCTTGTGTTTTTGTCCCTGCCCGAATTCCTGGAACAAATCTTGGACAAGAAGGTAGATAGGCAGGAAGAAGTCACACGGCGACAAGGGAAACGAGCCACTTCCCTGGCCCTTTGGGAGAAAGGTCAGCACACAAGTACTTACGTGAAACTCTCTGCATGTCAAGGAGAGCCAAAGGCTTGCTGCCCTGTGGATGGAGGGAAGAGAACACTTGGGTGCTTAGGCCCGCGTTGGGGTGGGGGGCGCGAGGCCCCAGGTCACCAGCTGCTGGGAGGACTCCCAGCCCAGTGTGCCCCAACCCCACCCCTTTACATCCCCTGGGGTTGGACGACCACCTTCTCACCTTTCCCTTTGGCTGCTGTTCTGTGGTCCCCCTATCGCGTTGGACCCCCTCCTTGAGACTGCCCACAGTTTTGCTTCTGATGTCACAATTCAAGCATGACCAGCCCCAGCCTTCTGCTTGTGATGTCAGCAGGGCAAAACAGACTCAATAAAGGAAGACGTGAAGATAAGTAAATAGTAAAACATGGTATTCCAGTTAATTTAAAAAAAAATACATATTACAGTTGATTACTAACAATGATGTGTGCCTGGTAACCATATATATTCATCTAGTCTTTAGTTTTAAAAGAAAACCAGCATGAAATATGTTTCTTCCTGAATGTCTTTATAGGACTATAAGGATTTTAAAGCTTTTCATCATCATAGAAATTGACTGCAAATGCCTCCTAGAGTTTGAATAATGCTTTTTTTTGTGGTGGGCAGGGGGGAAGGACAGGGTAGTACATGGAAGGGCTTCTCAGTGGTACTAGTGGTAAAGAACCCGCCTGCCAATGCAGGAGACATAGGAGACTTGAGTTGGATCCCTGGGTTGGGAAGATCCCCTGGAGAAGGGAACGGCTGGCCATTCCAGTACTCTTGCCTGGAGAATCCCATGAACAGAGGAGCCTGGCAGTCTACAGCCCATGGGGTCGCAAAGAGTAGGGCACGACTGAAGCGACTTGGCACACACGAAAACGTGCACATGGAAATCAACTTTTCTTTTCATGTTTTCCAGGAAAATTTACTTCAGAAAAAAAGAAAGGTGTCAGCGGACATGCTGCAGTGGTGAGGGGTCCTGCCCCTCCCAGGATATTCTTTGCTCTGGAACCTTCATCCCAGGAGACAGAGTCACTGCTGCACCCAGGGCCCCCTGCAGTGGACGTGGGGGACTCAGTTTACTAAGCAGAGAAGGAAAGTGGCAACTAAGTGGCCGTGAGATCTTGGGCAAGTCGTTTCATCTCTTGGGACCTTGGTTCTCTGGTGAATCCACAGGGTTGTTGTAGAAGAGATCTCAAGGCTCATTCCTGGTTTGAAGTTGAGTGAGCCAAACATTATCCGACTGGTGATGCTCAAGATTGTTCTTTCCACTGTGGTTCTGATCTTCAGAAGGAAAAGATGACTGAAGCTTAGGAGAGAGTCTCATCACTGCGACAGCTTCTTGTCAGCATTTGTTTCCCCAGCCTTCTCCCCCAGCAGGATACATGCCCTGAAGAGTCTGCAGCACGTCACTCTTTCTGTTTTGGGGCCTCCCCATGCAGCATGCAGGATCTTAGTTCCCCGACCAACATGGAGCCTGTGTCCCCTGCAGTGGAAGCACTGAGTCGTAAATCACTGGACCACCAGGGAAGTCGCAATATGTTACTCTTCTTTAAAAAAAAAATATTCATATTTATTTGACTGCTCCAGGTCTTAGTTATGGCATGTGGGATCTAGTTCCCTGACCAGGGATTGAAACTGGGCCCTCTGCCTTGGGAGCATCTTAGCCACTGGACCAGTGAAGTCCTCATCTTTACTTCTGAAGAATATCTTCACTTGGTAATTCTACATTGGCAGCTTTCTTTTTAGTATTTTGGAGATTTAATTCTATGGTCTTTTAAAAAAATATATTTTTATTGTTACTTATTTTTTGGCCATGCTGCACAGAATATGGGACCTTAGTTCCTCCACCAGGGATCAAACCTTTCCCCGATGCATTGGAAGCATGGAGTCCTAACCACTGGGCTGCCAGGGAAGTCCCTTCCACTGTCTTCTGGTTTATATTTTTCTGTTGAGAAGCTGACTGTCAGTCTTATTGCCACTTCTTTGAAGGGTAACCTTTTTCCCCGCTTCTGGTGACTTGTAAGATTTTCTCCAAATTTGTTTTCATTTCATTCTGTTATTTCTATGCTGCTGTTCAGTTGCTAAGTCGTGTTCCGCTCTTTGTGACCCTGTGGACTGCAGCACGCCAGGCTTCCCTGTCCTTCACTATCTCCTGGAGTCTGATGTGTGTTCTTGTGTATCCTCCTTAGGATTTGTAGGGCTTCTCTTATTTGGCTGCCTTGGGTCTTAGCACATGGGATCTTTCGCTGCGGTGCACAGACTCTCTAGTTGTGGCACTCGGGTGTTAGTAGTTGCAACATGCAACTTAGTTCCCCAACCAGGGAAATCTTAGTTTCCTATCAGGGATGGAACCTGAGTTCCCTGCGTTGCAAGGCAGATTCTTAACCACTGGATTACAAAGTGCCTGTAGGGATTCTTGAATATGAGGCTGCCTTTAAGTATCTCCGAGGACCTTGATTACAGCTCAGCATCTCTACCCCTCTGCCTCTACCCAGGTTCCGATGAATAGTCCCTTGGCCATTAGGCAGCTAGCTGCTTGGCTGTTTCCTCTCTGCCTCCAGAATTCCCCTCTCCCACTCAAGCAGTAGGACTCCAGGACTCAGCTTTCGTTGTCAGTGCTTCCGGTTGGATTCCTGGGTCAGGAAGATCCCCTGGAGAAGGGATAGGCTACCCATTCCAGTATTCTTGCCTGGAGAATACCCATGGATAGAGGAGCCTGGCAGGCTACAGTCCACGAGGTTGCAGAGTCAGACACGACTGAACGACTAAGCCCAGCACAGCACGTTTCCAGGCACAGAGTGGCCGTGCAGCGCAAGGCCGCAAAGAAGCAGACGTTTGCCGGAGCCCTGATAGAAGCAAGAGCTGAGCACCACGTCCCTTCTGCACCTGCCAACCGCATCCTCCTCCAACGTCAGGGTCTCATTTAAGAACTCTGCGGCGTCTTCCAAACCCTCCCCTCTCCAATAAGTGCTTGTCGGCTATCTATCATAATTGCACAAAGGAGGGCATATTTTGAGGGTGTTTTGCCAACTGTGTAGACAGTGCATGTGTGGAGCCTATTAGAATGAAATGTGAGTAGGAGCAATAGCCCAAGCTTAGACATAAAGCCACCAAGATTATCCAAGGGAGCTTGCTCACAATTTTCTTACAAGAAAGCTGAGAAAAACGAACTATTAGTCTTCTGTCCACTTTATGTGTTTTGCTAGAAATAATTAACAGAAAACTAACTGGTTACAAATACTCAAATTTAGATACGAGGCTTAGATTAAAAAACAAATACTTATTTGGCTGTGTCAGATCTTACTTGTGACACTCGGGCTCTTTTACTGCAGCACACATACCCTCTAGTTGTGGTGGGTGGGCTTAGCTGCTCTGTGACATGTGGGATCTTAGTTCCCCGAACAGGGATCAAACCCATGTCACCTGCGGCGGAAGGTGGATTATTAACCATTGGGCCATCAGATTTCTGAGCTGCCAAATGTGACTTCTGACTTGGGGAAAATAAACGAGAGAGGACATAGAAGCACAAAGGCAAGCCCACAAGGGCAAAAATATGACTCATGAGGGCAAAAGCTAGAATTGGTTAAACTGAATTAAATTTCCCCCAAAGATCTCTTGGAAAACCATGATCTTAATGAAAATATTTTTAAGAAATAATGAAATAGAAAAACAATTTAATTGCATTATATAGTATTAAACTGACTTCACAGAGTTAACAGTTCACTCCAGGGGAAAGCTTCATGGATGAGAATCCTTCTGCATGGTATGATTCTTATAAAAAATTTAGCTTTGGCCTGCCACCTGGGCTCATGACTGAGCAGATGCAGTGGAACTGAAGTGATCTGTAAACAGTGCCATATAGAGCCTCCAGCAAGTCCCAACGGGAGACTCACCATGCAGACTCCAGGGTTTCGGAATAGACCCGTGACTCCTTTTACAGCGACTCTCCTTTTGAGGGCTTCCCAGGTGGATCAGTGGCAGAGAGTCTGCCTGTAATGCGGGAGACCCGGATTCCATCCCTGGGTCAGGAAGATCCTCTGGAGAAGGGCAAGGCAACCCACCCAGTATTCTTGCTTGGAGAATTCCATTGACCAAGGAGCCTGGCGGGTACAAAGAGTCGGGCACGATGGAGCGACTAATTCTTTTTTTTTTTCTTTCTTCTCCTTTTGAGAAACAGTCCCTGCTCCCTCATCATGGGAATCAAGAGACCATACGGTCTGAGTTGCCCATCAAAACCTACAAAGCTAATTTGAGGGGTAATTAACATAGACCAGAAATAGATGTGACTGTCTCTCAGACCTGGGAACAATGACTGTTTGCAGTGTCTTATGTTAGGGCTTAACAGGCGGATTCTTTACCACTGATCCACTTGGGAAGTCCTCAAAAGGCTTCCCTGGTGGCTCAGAGAGTAAAGTCGTCTGTCTGCAATGTGGGAGACCTGGGTTCGATCCCTAGGTCAGGAAGATCCCCTGGAGAAGGAAATGGCAACACACTCCAGTATTGCCTGGAGAATCCCATGGATAGAGGAGCCTGGTGGGCTGCAGTCCATGGGGTCTCAAAGAGTCCGACACGACTGAGCGACTTCACTTTCACTTTCATGTTAGGGGAGAGGGTAAGATTGTCTTTGTGTAAAGAATAGCTGCATCTTGTCACATGGAGGCATAAAGTTATTCTTACCATTTTGTATGAAGTTCAAATATGCATAGAAGTGAGTTTATAGATACTGAGCAGCCCCGGCTGTGGTTCGTCTCAGTCCCAACCCACCCAGACTGCTGGGTGCTGCTGGGGCTGAGAAGCTGCCGTAAGGGACGTGCGAGGGAGCTGGAGGGAGAGAGATGAGTCCCTTCCTGTTATCAGAGCAACCACAGCAATGCAGCTTCACTCTGGCAGCAACAGCTGGTCCCAGCAGTGCGGTGAGCCCCCGTCGGCAGCCTCCCTCGCAGGGCCCCTCCTTGACGGTACGCATTGTACGGATTTCTTTGCCATTCCCCAACCAGGGATGGAACCTGGTCCCACTGCAGTGCAAGTGCAGAGTCTTAAGCACTGGACCACCAGGCAAGTCCCGCCTCAACCTTCCGTTTTTCTTTCTTTTTAAAAATTTATTTTTGGCTGTGCTGGTTCTTCACGCTGTGCAGGCTTTCTCTAGTTGGCGGTGAATGGGGCTACTCTCTAGTGGTCGTGTGCGAGCTTCTCACTGGCCTCTGCTATTGCGGAGCACGGGTTCAATAGTTGTGATGTGTCGGCTCAATTGCTGCTCCCCATGTGGAAATCTTCCTGGATCAGGGATCGAACCTGTGTCTCCTGCCTTGGCAGGTGGATTGTTTACTAATGAGCCATCACGGAAACCCTGCATCTTGACCTTTTAATAATGCCAACCTCTTTTCTTTGCTCCCCAGAATTGGGAACAAATGGGCTTCCCAGGTAGCTCAGTGGTAAAGAATCCACCTGCGATGCAGGAGACCTGGGTTTGATCTCTGGGTCAGGAAGATCCCCTGGAAGAGCAAATGGCAACCCATTCTAGTCATTCTTGCCTGGGAAACCCCATGGACAGAGGAGCCTGGTGGGCTACAGTCCACGGGGTCATAGAGTCGGCCACAACAAACAGGCACACTCACTTGGGAGCAGTAACTCTGTCCTGCGATCCCCATGGCTGTGACACCCGAGTCCCCCAGGCCTTTTCCTTTCCCTCCCATTTACCACTGCTGTGGCCTCTTGTTGGAGCTGTTACAGCCACAGCCCTTCTCAGTACTCTTCTCTGTACATACCTCCTCCCCAGCTGTCAGCGCCCTGTAGGAGGGACGACCTAACTCCTTCAGAAGATCCCACATCCTGCCCAATGACTTAGGGATCAACACTTAAACTTGTGTGACTGGATTCTCACCTCACGTTCTTCCTCATCCTCCTGGCAGAGAAAATGAGCACCCCATCACCTGTTCTCTTCCAGGAAGACTTTTTTCCCTTAAAGCCCATCTCCTACTTCTCCCCATCTCCTTCCTGCTCTCCTGCAGGAAGCCCATCTGTCCCACCTTCTGTCCCTTGGCACTCTCTGGTCCTTTCAGATGCAGTGGAATGAAAGCCAGGAGAAAGAAGGTCCAGCCCCTTCCCTCCTCCCCGCCCCCCCCAGGCAGTCTTAGCAGCAGGAAAAAGGAGGACTCTGTAAGCAACTCTGCTAGAAAAGGGTGCAGTGACATTCATCTCCTGAGGACAGTGTGAGAATCATCAATGTTGAGTGACAGGACTCCAGGAGCTCTGAGTATTGAGAACTACACACCAGAGGTTTCAAGATTCAGAAGTCTGTTTCATGTCTTTATTGACAAGGGGGGGCGGGGAAAGGGTCACAGCATTTCAGACTTTATTCAAAGACACAAACGGCAACAAAGGGCACCCACAAGTGACAGGTATGGTCCCTAAGGCCTGGCTCTAAGGCCATCCCGGAGGGTGTGGGTGACTTCTCAGCCCTTCCCCTCAGCATGTCTCCTCCTCCTCTATGCCTCACGGACACCCCTGAGATCAGTTAGAACTGTGCATAAACAAAGCCACTCCAGAGGAGGCTGGGCCCTGCTGGCCAGCGTCACCCACGTGGCGGCCCTGGGCAGCAGGAGAGCGTGGGGCACTGCTCACGTGACCCCCCAGCCAATGGCTGGGCCTCTCTCTGGAGCGGTCAGCCAGGCTCTCCCTGAGGGAGCCGGCTTTCAGGAAAAAAATACCAACTTGGTTCACGAAGGGCTTGGGTAAAATACTTCCCCAGAAACCTTAAGAAACAATCCCTCTCAGATTCCTGGAGCGCTGAAACAACTGAGACTGTTGCTGGGTGGCCGGGGGAGGGAACCTGGGGAAAGGCGGCCTGCTGGTCCCTCTGAGCGCTCAGCGAGGGTCGCGCCGGTCTTCGCAGACTCCACGGCAGACCCGTGAGAAGCTTGATGAGAAAGACGCGTCCAGAGGGCCTGGCCCCCTCTGCCCTCCAGCCTCCTCGCTCCTGCTTGCTGACTTGGGACCAGAGGCTGGTTTTCAGATGAGCCCCAGACAAGCAGGTCTGCTTGGGCTTGCGGCCCCAGACACCAAGGCTTGCCTCCTTTCAGTCTGATGGTGCTAACTCCCACTGACCAGAGCTCCTCACCCACCATCCTCTGGTTGATGGCAGCTTTTCCTTGACGTGTTCAATTCTTTTTCCCCGTGAAAGAGGTCAGGATGGACACCTGCAACCATTCTGCAGGGGTAACTGTTTATTGTAGGTAGCAGTTCCTCTAACATTTTACAGCTGTAAGAGTCCTGGGCACGGGCCAGACGTCCGTGGTGCTGACATGCACGTTCACACTGGGGTGTAGACACAGTGTGTCAGCAGGCACCCCGGACACACACTTCTCCCCTACTCTACACACAGACGTGTGAGGGCAACATGAGGTTCCTGTCTGGGCAGGGGCCGGTCACAGGCTCGAAAGACACTTGGCACAGTCGATAGTCACTTTAAAGCAACCCTGACCCCAGAGCCATGCGGTGAGCAGCTGAGCTGGGGGGCAAAGGGAACCTCAGCTTAGAAGGAGCCACGGGCTTGAGGGATCTTTTATGAACAAAGCGCTCCCCACAGGCACCTCCCCTTCTCTGGACCACCTGCCATACTAGGAAAGTCACCCAGGGAAAAGCCAGGGCTCTCTGGCCCCTTTGAGCTCCATGACTGCTCACCAAGACTCGGAAGCTCAGACAGCAATCCAGTTACGAGCTCTGAGGCTTGGCTCCTGAGTCAAACACTGGATCTTAGATGCCTCAGCCCCCACAGAAGGAAGTGGCGGTGAGGGCTGGGTCAGATGAGGGGGTCCTGGGCCCGCCCGTCAAATGCACATACACACAGCGGATGGCAGGGGCTCACGACCACTGCCAAGGCCAGAAACCAAGAAGAGACACAAGTATCACACTTTCGATCAAGGCATTTCTAAGAGACATCACAAAAACACGCCACTTTTGATACTACAGACTACATTTGGCAACTTTCGGAGAAAACGGCTGTCTCCACCCCAAGGCATCAGAGGGTCCAAAATCCCTTTATCCTCGGCCCCAGTTTAAAAAGTCAGGGAAGGAAGACGGGCCAACAGAGGGCAGGCAAAAGCTACAGAAGCAGTTACACCAGCTACCTACAGTGCCCCCCAGTCTGTCTGTCTGACTCCGTGCAGGATACCGCCTGCCTTGAACCTCTTCTTGGGGAGAAGGTGAGCTATCTGGGGCCGGGGGACGGGGTGCCAGCTGCTGGAGAGAAATGAGGCAAGCCAAACATGGGGCAGCTGGTAGCCTGAATCCAGAGCTGCGACCCCCCCATCCTCCCCTCCTCAAAGAGGCTTTGTTCATAGGAATGTGGGGGTGCTCTGGCGACTCTATCCCTCACCGAAACCTCAATTCAACAGCCTAAACCAGACTCTGCGTCTGCTGCGGTAGTCTGGGGTGTGTGGGAGAGAAAGGTGGCGTGATGAAGCGACTGCCCGTGTCCAACAGGGCACACTCAGGTGAAAACGTGGCACAGCTCAGGACAACCCTCTTGCACACGCTCCGGCTTCCAGGAAGTACAGCATCTGCAAGGACCTAGGGCTTCCTCCTCCCCGCCCCATCCTGAGACAAGCTCCACCTGGGAACCCAGCCCAGTGCTCTTGGAGAGGTTTGTCACAACACCGGCTAAGAAAAGAAAAGCAGGTTTCTGAGAAGGTACTGTGCAGCTGAAAGCGGCATCTGTCTTCGGGTTCCTGTGGATGGGGGTGTGGCTCCTTTGGTTTTGACCAGAACTCTCCTCCACTGGGGGCCAGGCGCGGCTTGGCTTGGCAGTAGCTCGGTTACTGTACAGGAGCGAGACTGAATTTCACAGACGTGCTCGGCTGGGCGCGCTCGTCACTGACGACTCGGGAGTTTACATCCGAGACCCTCTCTCCTGAAGAATCTGGAAGGGCAAGACGGGGGAGACAGGCTTGGACTCTGGGCATGCACTGCTCTTAGGTGGGGTGGCTTCCCAGCCCACTGAGGGAGGACAAAGAGACCAGAGTCACTTTTCACTGGGCCCGGTGGAGCAGCAGCAGGATGACCTGTTACCCTGGGAAGCGAGGCAGCACCCCTGAAGCACTGCAGTATGAAGACGCTGGGGCAGGGCTTATGTGCTGCAGGGCCACCTCCCCTGAGCAAAAGGACACATCCAGCTCACCACACGTGGCGGAGGACCACCGCAGGCGGAGGAGGACCACCTCCCCTGAGCGGAGGGACACAGGCCAACTCACTACACTTGGTGGAGGATCACCACAGGGAGAAGGATCACCGCACAGGGAGGAGGACCACCTCACGCAGAGGAGGATCACCTCCCCTGAGTGGAGGGACACAGGCCAGCTCACTACACTTGGAGGAGGATCACCGCACAGGGAGGAGGACCACCTCACGCGGAGGAGGCCCACCGCACAGGGAGGAGGCCCACCGCACAGGGAGGAGGACCACCGCACAGGGAGGAGGACCACCTCCCCTGAGCAGAAGGACACAGGCCAGCCCACCACACGTGGAGGAGGACCAGCCCACCACACGTGGAGGAGGACCACCTCCCCTGAGCGGAAAGACACTTCCGGCTCACCGTAGGCGGAGGATCACCGTAGTTGGAGGATCACCGCAGGTGGTGGAGGATCACCGCAGGCGGAGGAGGACCACCGCAGGCGGAGGAGGACCACCTCACGCGGAGGAGGACCACCACACACAGTGAAGGATCACCTCACATGGAGGAGGACAACCTCCCCAGAGCAGGACACAGGCCGGGCTCACCACACACTGATGACGGAGAAGCACTGTGGGTGTGTGTGTGAGGGGCATAGTGGAGGAAGGACAGAACAGTGTGCCACAAGCTCCCAGTAACCTCAGGGAGTTGGGGTGCGGGGGGTGTCACAGAGTTAACCCAACACCTTTTCTCTTGAGAGAGAGAGAACAATTTCAAACTATAAAGGCAAAATACTTTCAACTCTGAGTTTCAGAATTCTCACCTTACAGGAATCAGTGGCCATTAGTTTTTCTTTTTCACTGATTTGCAGAGCCTGGGAAAAGACTACCCTACTTTAGTTCATGTGTCCTAAACTAAAAGCCTATGTCACTGCTTCAAAAATCCTGGTTTAAATGACATTAGTCAAAGGGCCAAAATGAAGGGGAAATGCAAAGCTGGCTTGAGAAGGAAGGGAAGAAGCAGAGAGCAGCAGTTCAGGTGGGGCAGAGCAGGGCTGGGAGCACAGTCAGGGACAAACGCCGGGCAGGGCGGCTCACCTTCGCCTTCTCGCTCGGCTCGATGACAATGCCGTTGGTAGAATTATTTAGTTCTCTGGAGACAACACAGAGGAACTCTGCCTGATCCTCATTCCCATAGTTATAGGAGGATCCGATGCTGATTAGCTGATCAGAAAAGAACACGGTCAACATACAAACAGGGATCTTAAAATATTTGCCACACGAATCAAACCCTCTTCCTGACTGAGTTTTGTTTTGCTTCTCAAAGGACAAAGAATTTGCTGGGACTATCAAGGCCCCAGGGGATACATGGATCCCAGTTATTCACCAGAGCATCACGACAAGGGTTTCCTGCTGTGGCCTGGCTTCCATCCCTGGCTGGGAACTAAGCCATGCAGCACAGCCAACCGACCAAACAAAAAAACCACTAATTCTTAAAAAAACAAACAAACAACTTTGTCTTTAAAATTTTATACCACAGAAAAAATACTTCTGAAGGGGAAGTATGACATTTTGCAACCCACAGCTGAACAAGAATGAGGCGCACACAGAATTGGTTCCGCCGTGGAAGACAGCTGTGAGGAGCCACCCAGTATTGGTGCTGAAGACAGAGAAGCCCATGTTTGGTCTACAATGTAATACTGTTAACCCAGTAACTGTCCTTTAAGGTAACTATATGGTTACAGTTCAGCTGACCTCTTAAACTCTATGTAGAAACAAGCATGATTCATTGAATTTATAATACCATCGTTCGAGTCATGCTCAGCCTCCCGTGTGTTTTGAAGACAATAGATGAACAACTCTGCCATCTAATGGAAGAAAACCGTAAAATCCTGGTTCTCAGATGCTTTGTTTCGATGCTGTGGTGGTGAGCACAAAGCTAAAGGACAGAAACCCACAGGCTGACGGGGAAGGACCTTGCCAGGCTCCAGCTCGTCTGAGCCCTTCATGCCATGCCTGCTCACCACGCCGCGTGAACAGGGAGGGTCACTGTTAAACCCTGGTCTTCTTCAGCTACTTATTCTAGGATGTGTGAACAAAGCACTTTTGAAAGGAATCCCTGAAGGGGAAAAAACCCAAAGAGGCACTTTCAAGCCTAAAGAAGCTGGCTGGCTCCCTCTGGGCAGAATCACGCGGAAGTTCTGATCTGAAGCCTGGAGACAGGACACCATTCTCAGTCTCACCCAGCTCATCACATCCTACCATGCAGAGTCCACACAGAAGGGCTCTTTTCCCCTAGCCCTACCCAATTCCTAGGGTGAGTTAACTGGCTACAGATGGTGACAGAGTGTGGGCTCCTAGGCTGAGATACACCTTATGAAACGTTGTTTAGTTGCTAAGTCGTGTCCGACTCTTTTGCAACCCCATGGACTGTCACACACCAGGCTCCTCTGTCCATGGGATTCTCCAGGCAAGAATACTGGAGTGGGTTGCCATTCTCTTCTCCAGGGGATCTTCCCAACCCAGGGATCTATGTCTCCTGCATTGGCAGGTGGATTCTTCACTACTGAGCCACCAGGGAAGCCCCAAGAAACATTACCTGTTCGAATTTCCAACCATCGGACATAGTGGATACCATCTGCGTGAGCTCCTCCTCTTGGCATTGCAGGACTCGGTACACGTGCTTCACGGGGCCCTGCGACAACCACACACAGGCTCTGAGCAACAGTTTCAAGGACACAACAGTTTGCAGCTGCCTTGGTGAAGCTCTTCAGAAGAATAAAGACTGGAAAGGAGTGTGCTTGGAATTTTTTTCTTGGCAGCCACCCACTACCCCCTTTCAAGCCACTCTGTAGTTTCTCAATAAAAACTTATCCAAGGAAAGAAAGAAAGAAAATATAGGGTCCAAGAACATGAATAAAACAAAATAATCTTGAACTTCAGAAGTATGAATTATGTGAGCGACCATACTGATAAACTTATGACTTCATCTATTTCCCAAAGGAGAAAAGAGTAAAATTACTCAGGACAAAAAGGTCGCATTTTCTTCTTCAGTCTGTATAGCTGATACACACGCTGAGAAGGATACCTTGTATGGAAGCACTACACTAACAGGGGCTCTCCAGCGTACCAATGTTCAGGCTGTCCTACCCCGGCTGAAGCCACCTGAAACTGTTTCAGTGCTACATGGTAACGTTCCTGTGACAGACAAGCGTATAATAAAAACACATACTTGGCCTTGTCAGTGGTTCCTGGCACAGACCTCTGAAAAACTACGTCAACTCCCGAGCTGCAGCAGGGTCTTTTGTATGCTAATCAGCTGGTCACCAGAAAGACCCAGCGGGTTAGAGGGTTAGAACTTGTGGCCCCACTCCCTGACCATGGGGGAGAGAGGAGAGACCAGAGATTGAGTTCAATCACCAAAGGCCAATGATACAGACAGCCTTTCCTACCAAATGAACCATCCTGAAGAACCCCTAAATGATGGGGTTCCGGGAGCTTCCAAGTTGGCAAACACATCCATGTGCTTGGTGGGGAGTAATGGATGCTGGGGACTACACGGGGACAGAGGACCCTTTAGGCCTTCACCCCATGAATCTCTGCATCTGGCTGTTCATTTATATCCTTCATAATAAACTATAGTAAGTATAGCATTTCCCGAGTTGCACCAATTATTCTAGTGAATTACTGAACATGAAGAAGGCATTGTGGGAACCCAGATCCCAACTAGCATCCATGCCCCGGGAGTCTGACACTGACTCTGGGTGGTCGGTGTCAGGACAGAACCGAACTGTTGATCACCTGGAGGGTGTCAAAGATGAGAAAGGTCGTGTGCTGGCCAGACTCAACTCTCTAAAACATAAGCTAGATCAGGAAGCCAAAAGGCTGAGCAACTGGGACGGATACCCCAGAGCCGCAGCACGAAGGCCCCCATGCTTGACCTGTGTCAACACTTGTGACCTGGCCCACAGGGAATGAGAAGCCGGTTGTGAGACGGCTAAGGTGGCTGCAGGGAAGCAGGCTCGCCAGATGTGTTCCTGTTCACAGGACAATTCCAGGCGCACAGGACTCGGTATTTAGCAGTCAGGGACCATCGGGGTTGGGTCCAAAGCTGCACACTTACTGCCCATCTGAGAGGGTGAGAGAACCAAACAGCAGCCCAGGTTCAGAACAACGGCGCCCGGTCATAGAGCGAGGGTCAGTTACCTTCTATCAGATTTTAAGACAATCTGGACCATTTTCTTAAGAATGATGAAAACTTAGCCCATTTTTAAAAATGATGAGTTGGCTTCAGCTGTCTGGAAAATCAGAACAATTTGGGAAATAGTCGATGAACAAAAGTAGCTACTAAGTACCGTGGGCTACAGGCCCCAAGTGCTGTACCCTTCTCTTCTAGTCTTTTCTGCAGTCCTGGAAGGCAGGCATTGGATTCTTTCTAGACGGAGGACACTGGTGTTCAGGGCACAATATCTTGCCCAAGCAGTGTGATGACTAAGTGGACTGGAGGTAGAGCTGGGATATGAGCCCACATCTGCCTGACAACACTACAGTCTTTCTTGTATACTTTGTCCTTCTGAACGAGGTTCCATTCAATAAGGTGCTAAGATGAAAAAAAAGAAAATTCCTTCCATATAAAATACAGGACAAATCCTGTGACAGTTTCAATCACCCCAGCTGCGCAGTGGGGTCGCACAGAGTCGGACATGACTGATTCGACTTAGCAGCAGCAGGAGCAGCTGCGCAGTGCAGGAACGACCAGGCGTTTCACACTGTAAGATGCAGAGCATCACGAAGACCCGACAGTGGCCGCACTGTCCAAGTCCCAGTTATCTGAGATAACCGTAACGCCTCTTCTTTACTCTCCTCTTCCCAAGTAAACCATCATCACTCTCAAATGCACCAAGATCCATCTCACAACAAAAAACGCTTCCGGGGATAGCAGAGTAACAGGATGGTGGCAGCCACTGAAGAGAAGCGAGGCCACTGAGAAAAAGTGGGGGAGGCCCTCTACATCCCGGGCTTTACCCGACTGCCTGCCAGGCGCGTCTTCTTTCAACAAAGACAAGGTGAAGGAGATACCGAGCTTGAGGAGACAGCCACGGAAATCCACACGCAGGCTTAAGGTGATGTGGGACAAATGTAAAAGGGGACGTCTTTGAACGACATCAAACCCACTGCCCACCCAGAGTCCCACTAAATAAAGGGGACAGGTGGAAAGATCAGTTAACATCAAAAGGGGCTTGACATTCCTAGAATAAAAAAGCTTCCAGCTAGGTATAAATCCATTAGCCTCAAAACCGAAAAAACTAACTTAATTACTGTCATCAAATAAAAACCTCACAGCACTCTCAAGGAATTCACTGACGGCGAAGAACTGAGAGTGTTCAGGTGCCACGATTTGAATGGTTTCAAATTTTATACTTGATGGTATCGTTAAAACTTATATTAAGCATCAAAGGTTTGTTTTTTTGTTTAATGTGAAAAACAGGATGGATGAGATTCGCAGAACGTCTAAGCTATCACATATCTGTCAGAGTGAAGGAAGCCACGTAAATACACCAGGAGACGGCAAAAAAAATTGGTGATGCTAGATCATACTTCACATGGTAACCTGCAAACCAACTGTGAGTTCATCTCTGAACATTAAAAAGGAGCCTTTCATCCCAGGTTTCAGCACCAAAAAAAAAAAAAAGCCTTTCAGCCACTGGCCAGATGGAGAAGAACTAAATGATTAGGCCTCCTTTCCACCTTTGCAAAGTGCTGGAGATAAAACGGAGAACAGACTTCATTATCATAGGGGTCAGGTGTTCATCCAGATAATTCCATTCAGAGCCAGAAAGAAATTTGATTCATGAAGTCTAACACAGAACATGCAAGGAACAAGTTTCTACTTTTGAAATTCTGTATTGCGATAGATCTCAAGAAAGCAACCATCACCAGTATCGGATGGGACAGGAAACAAGTCATGCTGGAGTCGGACTCTGTCCCATTAGTGCAGTTAAACCCTCTTAAAATACCGGCCTGTTTTTCCTGCTAGACTTTAAGCTTCTTGAGGGCATGGCCCTCCTATCAGTCGGGGTCCCCAGGGCCTAAGAGAAGTTATCGTGGCTACTTGCTTGAGACTGACGACGGGTGATGTGCCATGAGACGAGCTGAGTGTGCCCCACTGCCTTCCCTGCTCTAACTACACAGCAAATTCGGTTGGATTTTTGTCACCAAATCTACTAAGAAAATCCAGACTTCCTAAAAGAAAGAGAAGCTTGATATTACTTTCTTAGAAGCGTGATTCACAAGCCATGTGCGAAGTCTATGCCATGCCAGTGTGTGTTAGCAGCTGGCTGTTGACACGGTCATAGGCTGAAGGCTGGTCCTCACAGAGAAGCCACCAGGTAAACAGGTAGAAGCAAGGCCTCACTCAGCCCCCACGTGGACACGGAGGGAGGCAGATGCTCTGCTGGAGAGAACAGGCTTTGAACCTCAAGTACGGCGACTCCTCCCACTGCCAGATGGCGAGCAGCCACTATTTCCCGTTCTTCTAAGGGGACACGGGCCTGTTTCGTTCTCTTTGTGATTTCGCCTCTGTTTCCCTGTTCTGAACAAGTCTGGCAGAATATGTGCTGCCTGTCTGGCAGATGGACCGTATGCCACACGGAGACCTCCGGCTCACAGGGGAGACGCAGGGCTCTCAAACGTTACACTGTCTGTTTCTGATCACCCCAGACATGGGGACAAAGACTGACACATGGGACATTTTCCCCTTAAGAGCTCAAAACCCATTACCTGTGAAGTTCTGTTCTCGTTGTCCCGTATTCTTTCCTTAACCAGTCGCACAAGAGATGCAATGTTGTAAAACTCCGCTTCCTCCAGCACGCCTAGAAGGAAGACCAACCTGTGGTCAGAGGTGTGTGAAGTCCCCAGAAAACAGCAGAAAGAGGCTGGAGAACACGTGCTTGCTAAGAACTGCATCTTTCACTGCAAGTCTAGTCTCCCTCCTGCAGCCTCGGGAACGCTCCTTTGCCGTTTGCTGGGTGTCTGTGACCTTTTCCCCAACATCAGTGAGGCAGGCGAAAGGCTGCTCCGTTTACTGTTTCGCCCCTGCGGTTTCCCACCTGCCACCTTCCCTGGCTCTTCCTGCTCCTGCCCATCAGCTGCAGGACGCCTTAACCATATGTCACTCAGTTCCTGGAGCTAGTCCCGCTGGACAACTCCTGAGCTTGCAATTTCTACCCAGTCTGTCCTAAAAGTGACCAATGTCTCTCTGTTTAAGTGTAAATTTATGTGGACCAGTAAAGCAATTATCCTTTAATTTAAAATAAATAAAATTTTTTAAAAAGAAAAAATTATGTGGACCAAATTTAACAAGATGATTATCTGAACCGTGTAAAAAGCAGTCAATGAAAGAATCCCATGCACAGGACTTCCCTGGAAGTCCAGTCATTAGGATTCGGTGCTTTCATGGCCGAGGGCCCAGGTTCAATCTCTGGTCAGGGAACTAAGATACTGCAAGCTGTGTGGCATGTCCACAAAAAAAAAAAAGAATCCCATGCTTAACAAAATCAAAGACCTGGGACAGGACAACTAAAGGGGATGTGTGATCCTGGTCCAGGAAAAAAAGTTGCTATAAAGACTTTTGTTGAAACAATTGACCAAATTAGAATGTTAGCTATAGTTAAAGTGTTTATCAATATTAAATGTCCTGAATTTGATAACTATATGGTGGTTACGTGAGAGAATGTCCTTGCTCTTGAGAAATAGACCATGAAGCACTAAGGGGTCAAGTCTGTAATCTAGACTCAAGAAGTTCAGAAATAAAACTGTGGAAAGGGGAGAGGAAGGAGCGGGGAGGAGGAGGAGAGAGATGAATGAATGATAATGCAAATATAACCCAAACTGTTGATTTTGGTGAATCTGGATAAAGGGAGTTCTTTGTACTATTCTTGCCCTTCAAAATCATTTTTTTAAGGCATTAGAAAAGGTGCTTAAGATTCTTCTTTTGAAGAAACAAAGACTACCCATGAGCTGGTAATTGCTGTGGATGGTACCATTCCAGTTACTTTGTATGCATTTGAAATGTTAAGAAAAAAAAGGGGGGGGGGCATTAAAAATAAAAAGGGAGACCGATTCCTCTTTTGACTGGTTGTAACAGCAGTGTTCTTCAGCCGTTTCATTAGCAAGCACGGCCATTTCAGCTTTCTTATGCGGAGAGAATGCTCCCAGGTTAGGGTGCCCTGCATTAAGGGACAGGCTCCCATCTTAACTGAATGTCTCAGTGAGACGAAGATAGCCTTTTAGAAAGACGTCTAGACCCACTTATAGTTCAAGTGCCCTACAAACCAAAAGGATGAGTCAACTAATGATGCCCCTGACAATGGGCTGGAGAATGAATTAGGTCAGATGCAAAAATCTACAAGGAAGCATGAGACCAGTCTTAAAGAAATGAGGCCAAGCCTTCATTATTATTTCTTCTTCTTTTTTTTTTTACTGCTGCAAGTTCAAACTAAAATTGAAAGAATAAATACCTAAATGTCAGAGATTTGCTGTTTCAGGCTGTGGATATTCACTGCTAGTAATAAGTCAATGTAAAAAGAGGTCTTGATAATTTTGCAGGTCCAGAAAAAACTCTACCTCCAAAGCTGAGCTGTGTCTCTTCCCAAAGGAGGATGAGAACAACGGGACTCCTCCAAGACCCTCTCAGACTAGAGGAGGTGACTGGAGGCTCCCTGCTTATATTTAAAAAGCTTTGCTTCCTGTGCACCTGAGCCTGCTAAAAATCTCAAAATTCAAATCTCAGGACTTCCCTGGTGGTCCAGTGGCTAAGACTCCACACTCCCAATGCAGAGGGCACAGGTTCAATCCCTAGTCAGGGAACCAAGAGCCCACATGTCACACAGCATAGCCCTCCCGCCACCAGAAAAAAAACCTGTGAAAAATACATTCCAATCTATGAAACAGCTTTAAAGACTTGACCTGAATTTTGAAGATGCCCAGCACAAACAGCGTCCTTACCTTCTTCTGCCAACTCCTTTGTGATGATGAGCTTCCCGTGGCGGAGGTAGTTTAGGATCGGACCAAAGTAGGTGGGGTCCCTGTCAATCAGGTAGGCCCCCGTCTCGTCCTGCCGACCAAACACAAGGGATCACCGTGGAGCTTTCATGCTAAGTTAGGGCAGGGTCTCCACCAGTCTGTCACAATTCACACGTGAGAGGGCAAGTTCTATTAGGTGTTTATCACTAACTACTGGCAAGAAGCCTAGCTTTAGGGGTCTTGTACTTCAAGATCATTTCTGGGAGGGTGTTGCAGATGTATAGTCATATTCATTATCTAGGCATTGACTTGAACTTCTAAAATTTTTACTCAGACACGATTACCAGTCTTTTCTCAGCCTTTTGGGTAAGATCAAGCGTAGATACAATTACCAACATTCTTCCTGTGGGATATTTGTTATAAAGAAACAGAGGAAGAAAATGCCATAGCTGCGTGATCTAAATTTCTGCTTGAGACAGACATTCTGACTTCTCTATTGTCCCTGAATCACATTCCTAATTCTAAGAAAACCTCTGTTTATTTGGCAGTGCTCCTGAGCTGAGGGCCAACGGCAGTGGGAGTCTGCGTTGGCAGTTGTAACTCACACACTCCAGATCTGTGCCCAGAGGAAGCTTGGCATGGCCGGGACTTGGCTCTGAGCAATTTTAATCCTACTCATCTTTACAGTAAAGGGAACAAGAAGAAACTGGCTTCTACTGCAACAAAGAAGATTCAGGACAGATAAAATCGTTCCTTTATAATAAGCAAGGTTTTGGAAAACTCCTTAAGTTAGGGCAGGACAGTGTGCCTTCAATCTGAGATTACAGGAGAGGTAGCAGATGAATAAATGAAACTAACCAATGTTTACTTAACCCTTACTCTGTTGCAAGGGAACAGTTAAGTGCTACATGGGATACAGGCGATGCAGGCAACAGTCAATGCTTTTAAATCAGAAACTAAAAGATGAACGTGTAAAGTTAAAAAAAAACCAAACAGCTCAAACTGAAAATGGGTTAAGCGTCTTGTCACCTCTCAACTCTTTGGTTAGCAGCCATGCATCTTGCCCAACAGTACTCTTTGGGTTTCATTTTCCCTGGTCTTAATCCTTCAGCTTAGGTTTGCATTGGCAAAGGACAACCTCTTTTCTAGGAATGTATCTGAGCTCAAACCGGGACCTAAAACAGTGACAGTTACCAGATACGAGCCCAGGACCGCAGGAAAGAAGTGTGGGATCATGACAAGCGCTTCCTGCAACTGTCGAAGCCATCATCACACCCAAGCTTTCACCCAACTTGGCAGAGGGGTCCGAGCGGAAGTCTCAGAAAGCTAGCTACCTGGATGCCTTAGCTCGCCCTGACCCAATTCTGGATGCGTCTGCCATAGGCAATGAGGGTCTTGACGAGGAACCAGGGAAACGAGGAAGTCAGGGGAAAACTCAGGCAGACCTGAGGGGCTGGGATGAGGTGCAGAGAGGAAGGGGAGAAGGGGTGTGGAGCGGACGCTCGCGGGTGAAGGCAGGCACAGCGCGGGGAAGCAGCCGCTGAGAACGAAGGGTGCGGTCAGAGAGAAAGTCTGCGTACGTCTGGGGCTGGGGCAGAAAAGCCCCCAGGGCTGGCTGGCTGGGAAAGACGAGGAGGAGGGGGTCCCGGCCCCAGGCGCCCTCCGGAGAGAAGAGCGTCGCAGGAAATCCGGGGACCAGCCTGGGAGGAACGAGGGGGTCCGAAGGCCGGGGGCGCGCCCGAGGGCGGGGCGCACCTTGTCCGAGTCCAGCTCCGGGTCCTCCTGGCAGCAGAGGCGGCAGAGAAAAGACTTGGGCTCCCGGCCTAGGGTCTGCCTGGTGGTCACGAAGTAGGTGCCGCCCACGTTCAGCCGGACCCAGCGGGCCGCGCCACCGCCCCCTGTCCGCTCCGGCGGCCCGGGACCCGGCTCCAGCGGCTGCGCGGCGGCGGCGGGGGGCGGGCGGCCGTGCCCGCGGGGCGTGGGGCCAGCGGGGCGAGGGCTGGGGGGCCCGCGGCCCGAGCCGCCTCCATCGCCCAGCCCGCTCCCGCCGCCCCCTCCCAGCCCCGCCATGGCCGGGTCGAGCTGCAGCTCCGCCATCTTGGGCCGCCGCCGCCGCCGCCGCTTGCTGCCCGCGCGCCGCCGGGCCGGCCCATCTCTCGGCAGGGAGAGCCGGGCCGGCCCATCGGCGGGGGTGGGGCCGCGGGAGAGGGACGGGAGCACCCCCAACCAGCGTCCGCGTCCCCGGGCTGTGGAGGCGCTACGCCCGCCCCCGGAGGCGGAACTTCCTGAATCAGCCCTCACCTCTATTCGCTGAACCGCAAGACAAGGCCCGCCCCCTTGGGTTTGGGGTTGGCTGAGGGGAGAGCTTCCGGTGACCCACTTCCGTTCTCTGCTGCTGTGGACTGCGGGCCGCCCGGGGTCGGTGAAGGTGAGTGGGCTTGGGTGAGTGGCCTCTCACGTACCTGAACATAGTGGGTTTCTCTGCTCTGCTCATGCATACCTCGGCTCGACCCTTGTCTCTCCTCTGCTTCGCGCGGCTGCTCTTTCGCGCCCTCTTCCTGTCCTCTCCCTCTAGCGCGAGGCCGCAGAGGCCAGTTTGTGGCCTCTTGACTTTTAGGGCTTCCAGTAACCTTTCTCTCGTCCAGCCTGACTCCAGCCTGGCGGCTTCAGGAGTCCGGTTTGGAGGCTGAGGAAACGTTGCCGGGACGTAGTTTTAGCCTGCTTGGTGAAGCCAGCAGGCTGGAGGGCTGTGCGCTTCCCTTTTGAAGGTTCCAGCTTTCGAGCGTGTGGAGCTTTCAGAGCTTCTCTAGTGCAGGGTTCATTTTCCGATTCAGTAAATATTCACTGAGCACCTGCTGTGTTCAGGATCTGTTCTAGGCGCTGGGGATTCAGCAGTAAATAAAAGACAACAAACCCATTTACGAAGCTTCCGAGCTTGGAAAACTCTCAGCAAGGGCACTTACTCTATCTGGTGTATTTAAGGTCACCCGCCCCTCACCTTCACTCCAGGGAACATAAGCTGTCTTGAGAGTGAAAGGAAGAGGCAGATGTTGGACATGTGTCTTCTTTCTTTTAAGGCCCACATCTCCTTTGTGATCCACCCCATAGTTTTTAAAGATCTTTAACGGTTGTGATCACTTTCCATGTTCTCTCACATTCACGTATGTATTGAAAACATTTTTTTTTCCTGAGTATTGCCAGTATACTCAGGGTATGTACTAACACTGCAGGGGATCACCAGGCATGAATAAGGTGTGGGTAGAGAGCCCCTTAAGTTTGTAGTGCAAATTGGTGTGCACAGTTATATTTGATATTTTTAACAGCCTTTTTTTGGCTAAGAGGGCTTATTATCCCCATTTTTCAGGTGAGGAAATTTCGTTCCAGCGTCTGCTCTATTTAACTAAGCCTTGTTGAAATGTGAATATGTGTCAGGTTCTGTGCACTGGAGAATCAGTGAGTAAAATGTAGGCTGAGTGGAAGTGTTTTTAAATTACTAACTTTTATGTAATGCATGAATATTGCTTTAGCAATGTTTCCAAAGGTACATGGAGTGCAAACACTGGATAACTGGATTTTTTCTTTTTTTTAATAACTGGACTTTTAAGGATAAATTAGGAGATGGGGAAGAGAGGGTATACCATCTAGAATATATGCCAGGTTGTACATCTTGAATTTTAAAAACTTAAGTGTCCTCTTCTGATACTGTCATCCTAATTCCTTTAGTTGACAGATATACCCACTCATATGATGCTGATCTATTTCTTAAAACTTGAATACTTCTGCGATGCCCTTCATAGGATTCTCTCCAAGAGCCCTGTTTTGATCTGACCTGTTGTATTTTCCAAGATCTCAAGATGGCTGGACGGAAACTTGCTCTAAAAACCATTGACTGGGTAGCTTTTGGGGAGATCATCCCTCGGAACCAGAAGGCCGTGGCTAACTCCTTGAAGTCCTGGAATGAGACCCTAACCTCCAGGTCAGTACCTTGCTGAGAGGGAGCCTCTGGACTTGTGATTTCATGTGGAAACAAAATATATGAATTCTGATGTTCTTCTGGCAGAAAGAAATTCATGCATTTTCTAAACACTAGTGAATTATTATTATTATTTTTTTGCATTCCTATGATCTCCCTCCTAGGGAAGAGTGTGGCGATAGCTCCAGGCCATAGGAATGAAGAATAGGGAAATTGCTGTGTGAATTTCCTCTTGCTCGTGGAACAGTCCTAACTTTTGCTTTTCTGTGTGAGCAGGTTGGCTACTCTGCCTGAGAAGCCACCTGCCATCGACTGGGCTTACTACAAGGCCAACGTGGCAAAGGCTGGCTTGGTGGATGACTTTGAGAAGAAGGTGAGCCTTCAGGCAGCTAAAGCTCTGGTCTTGTTAACATGGCTGTGGGTGGGGGAGCAGGACCGTGGACAGTTACACGGGATGACAGTGAGGAAAGAGGAGTGGTGGTAACACCCAGATCCCAAGGGAGGCTCAGGAGAGATGGGTGCAGCCAAAGGTCTTGTGATGACAGATTTAAAATGGTAAGTAGGTGCGGAGAACTCAGGGTCTCCTCATTCAGCAGGTTTCTTACCTAAGAAAACGGTATAACAGAGTCTTAATCCGAGAGCCAGAGGACTGTTGAGTTGGGTGTTTCTGCCTGGCTTCCTCTGCACTCCCCACCTGTCTCCTTTTAAATCAAGCTGACATTTTCTCCTACTCTTTTACTGTTTTCCTCTGCTTTTTTATTGTCCCTTGTAGCTGTGGTCTCTCGATCACCTATCTTTCTTCTTCTTTTTATAACTTAGTTTTTGACTGTGCTGGGTCTCTGTTGCTGCGTGGGCTTTTCTCTGGTTGCGGTGAGCAGGGGTTCGCTCTCTTAGTTATGGCGCGCAGGCTTCTTACTGTGGCGGCTTCCCTAGCTCTGGGGTGTGAGGGCTTCAGTACCTGCAGCACGTATGCTCAGTAGCTGTGGCTCCCTGGCTCTAGAGCACAGGCTCGATAGTTGTGGTGCCTGGGTTTAGTTGTTCCACCGCTTGTGGGATCTTCCTAGATCAGGGATCGAACCTGTGTCCCCTGCATCACCAGGTGGACTCTTTATTACTGAACCACCAGGGAAGCCCTCGCCCACCTATATTCTGATGTTAAATTTGATTATCCACGATTTGCTTGTTCATTCAGCAGATAGTTATTGAGGGCCCACTCTGCTAGGAACAGCGCTCAGTGCCAGGGCCAAGACACTAAGCCGTCGTCTAGGGAGAAGGTCTCATCCATCTCTGTTACACAAATATGACTTCCGCTACCTGTCCACTAGGGTTTCTTTTCACAGAGAAATCAGGGGACTTCCCTGGTGGTCCAGTGGTTTGGACTCCGCTTTTCCACTGCAAGGGGCACAGGTAACCATCTGTGGTCAGGGAACTAAGATCCTACGTGCTGTGTGGCACAGCCAAAATAAATAAAATTAAAAAAAGAGAAATCAGAATTACTTTGGAACCGCAGGGTTCTTTGAGGTCATCAGTCTGCCTCTCTTTATCAAGTGAAGAAACTGAAGCTCATTGTAATGAGAGAATTGTCCAAGGTCTCCAGCTAGTGATGAGGCAGTGGAACCTTGAGCTCCCATTGCCAGTCTAATACTCTTTCCAATAGAATGCCCCAGATGCCTGCTCTTACCGCCTGGAATGGAGAATGTGTTTTTATATGATCTATTACAATTAGCAGCTTTTGAGTCCTTTTGGGGGGGACTCCTGGTGATATTAACAACAGTTCGTTATTCCTGTGTTTGTAGTTTAATGCCCTGAAGGTTCCTATACCAGAGGATAAATATACTGCCCAGGTGGATGCTGAAGAAAAAGAAGATGTAAGTAGTTGAGGCCCTTACTTATTCTAAAATTCTCTTAATTCCTGACAGTTCTGTTTCTTACTAGTAAGGTTAAGGTGGAGGGAATTTAAAGGATCGCTAAAAAGGGATGAACTGTTAACGAATGCAGTGATACAGATGAGCCTTAGGATAATTATGTGAGTGAAAGAATCCAGCAAAGGAGGACACACTGCATGACTCCACTGCTGGAAAACGATAAACAAACTCAGGTAAACCTCTGGTGACCAGCACATCAGTGGTTGCCTGGGGTTGGGGTGGAGGGGGTGATAAATATGAAACGGTCTTCACTGTGGTGACGGTTCCGCAGGTGGATGCGTATATCAACCCCTATCAAGTAGTAGTCTTTAAATATGTGCGTTTTATTGTATGGCAGTTATACCTCAACATGACCGTTAAAAACAATCAAGGAGCTGAAACTGGGCAGGAAAATTATACACGGTAGTGAGTAGTCAAATACCCCTTTGCTTGAAAGTACTAAAAGCCCAGTGTTGGAACCCAGGTGGCTCCACCAAGGAGAAGTCTGACTGGGTGGTCAGTGGCTTGTCCTGGCCATTCGGCTGGCCCGGGTGATGCAGGCGTTTGTAGGTTGCCTAGGCGAATAACTCACTGAAGAACCCTGGGCCTGCCGCCTTAAGCTGGTTCTCCTGAACGGGCTTCTTTGTGGGTGTTGGGGAGAGCTGCAGTTTGCCCCCTAAAGCAGAATCCCCCAAGTAGTCAGAGGAGCCCACCTCCTCTCCACAGAGTGTGGGAAAGCAGTGGGGCGGCGGGGCGGGGGTGGGGGGCGGTCCGGGACTCCTCATACCTTGGGAGGCTCAGGGTTGGGAAGGTACAGGTTGGTTTCAAAACAGAATTTCTCCCTTCTCTTAAAGGTGAAAAGTTGTGCTGAGTTTTTGACTCAGTCAAAGACCAGGATTCAGGAATATGAGAAAGAGGTAAGGATGAACCTTGGCCTTTGCTTGTAATCTGTTTTCTCTCCTTTCACAGCCACGTGTCCTTCACCTAGCAGCAGTCACCTGTCTCGGATTCTTTTTTTGTATCTCTGCAACCCTTTTTATTTTGACACATTTCCCCTCTTTTTTCAGCTGGAGAAGATGAGGAACATAATTCCATTTGATCAGATGACCATTGAGGACTTGAATGAAGTCTTCCCAGAAACCAAATTAGACAAGAAGAAGTACCCCTACTGGCCTCACAGGCCAATTGAGACCTTATAAGCTCGAGTCCAGGAGACAGCTCTGGCCCTGGAATTATAAACTCTGGACATTAAAAATAATTACATGGTGCTGTGTGTGTCTGCTCCTTTGTGGTTGAGGTAATTAAAACTCGGGTGACCTCACTGGGAGCAGAGCTTTTGTTGGACTGGAAAGGTGTGCCCACAGGTGTGTGTGGTCGGCTAATGGTGAGGATGTGTAGGAAGCAAGTTACTGAGGCCCAAGGCTGCGGTGGTGGTTGTGCAGGAGCTCAGTCCTGTCCGACCGTCTGCAACCTCACGGACTGCAGCACATCCAGTTTCCCTGTCTTTCACTATCTCCAGGAGTTTGCTCAAATTCATATTCATTGAATCAATGATGCTATCTAACCATCTCATCCTCTACCACCAGCTTCTCCACTTCACTTGCCTTCAATCTTTCCCAGCATCAGGGTCTTTTCCATGAGTCGGCTCTTTGCATCAGGTGGCCAAAGTATTGGAGCTTCAGCATCAATCCTCCTGATAAATATTCTGGACTGATATCCTTTAGGATGGACTGGTTGGATCTCCTTGCAGTCCAAGGGACTCTCAAGAGTCCTCCAGCATCACAGTTCAAAAGCATCCTTTCTTCGGCGCTCAGCCTTCTTTATGGTCCAAGTCTCACATCCGTCCATGACTACTGGAAAAACCATGACTTAGTGACTAAACAATTATTATAGCAGGATTTATTTTTTATTATAGCAGAATTCCTTGCAGGATGCCTGAGCACTGCCAGGAAATACAGGCAGTTTAAAGTAAGATGAGATGGTGGGGAAAGTTCTGTTGTCCTTGAAGTCAGAGGAGCTTGTATGCCTACTGCTTACACCTGCCCTTGACCATTTAATTGCTGGTTCTAGATTAATCTGCCATCTCCAGACTTTTCCTTTCCTCATTTACAAACATCAGGATTGTAATAAGAATGAAATGAGATAATCTGGGAAGCTTCAGTAAGAAAGCAATCTAAGCAAAGGCATCCGACTTGATGTGGCTTAAATCCTGTTGGAAAAAACCTACTGAGGAAAAGACACACATTTCAACAATTTTGTGACATTTCTGCCAGAGATTGCAGATGTCTGGGAGGAGATCAACAGTGGCTGATAACCCTCAAGGAAGTAATGTCTTAAAGGACATAAGCTGAATAGACCTTGGGGCACGTCACCCCTAATTTATAGGGCAGGGGCTGGGCTGAAGGTAAAATGAAACCGGGGGGCAAGGCGTGTTCCACTTAGGGCGGCTTCAGTCATGATCCGTGACGTTCAGCAGTCAAGCTCCACAGAAGGCCTTTCATGCACAAAACAAGGACCACATGCTCCCTCCCCACCGCTGTGAATCATTGCATTGGCACCCAGCCATCCAGTTGAAGATCTAGGGATGCAGAAAAGTGAAAACGGAATCTTTTGGAGTGTGGTTAGAACCGGGAAGGGAAGAATCAATGAAAGGCCTGTGAAACTTTTGTGACAATGGGAAAGGAGTCCCTGTGATTTCCCTGGTTGTCCATGGTTAAGACCCTGCATTTCCACTGCAGGCGACATGGGTTGGATCCGGGTTGGGGAACTAAGATCCCTTGTGGCAAGACCAAAAATTAATGGAGGGGTCCCTAGCATTTGAGGGAAGGTGTCGGAAGACTTACAGTGAGAAACGAGTGAAAAACTAACATTATTTCAGTCCCAGGCATTTATGAAGCATGGCGGGAGTTGGGGGCGGGGGGGGGGGCACACTTTGAGGTTTTATATCCTGAATTGTTTGAAGTTTTTGCATTGAGTATGCATTGATTTTACGTGAAAAATTATCACTAGTAAAATAAGATTGTGCTTTTCAGATCACTAGAGAGATGTACTTCCTACATGGCAACAGTTAAGCAAAACGTAAGTAGCATAAACACAGAAGCAAACACACTTAGGGTAATTGCGAATCAGTAAATACCTCTATTAAAAGGGAAAGTTTCTAACTGGGTCAATTCAAAATCCAGGTACAAGCTGTTCATCCTTAAAAAGTTAGGACCTTCCTTGGAGGTTCAATGGTCAGGATTCAGTGCTTTCACTGCCCAGCAGGGTTCAATCCCTGGTCCAGGAGCTAAAATCTTGGAAGCCAAGGTGTGGCAAAAAAAAAAAAAAAAAGAGGGAGAGAGTTGAAAAATGGATAGATGGGCTATATCAAGGGTTTCAACTCCTTATTCTAAAAACTGGCATTGGAAAAATATGCATTTATCAGGCCAAGGGTGGCGGCCGGGAGGACCAACCCCATGTCCAAGGAGCTGTGGCTGCTCGGGTGCAGGAGGGCCTAGAGGAGCTATCCCACATTGAAGGTCAGGAAGGGGCGGCGGTGAGGAGATACCCCTCATCTGAGGTAAGGAGCAATGGGTGCACTTTGCTGGAGCAGCCGTGAAGAGATACCCACGCCCAAGGTAAGAGAAACCCAAGTAAGACGGTAGGTGTTGCAAGAGGGCATCAGAGGGCAAACACACTGAAACTATACTCACAGAAAACTAGTCAATCTAATCACACTAGGACCACAGCCTTATCTAACTCAATGAAACTAAGCCATGCCTGTGGGGCCACCCAAGATGGGCGGGTCATGGTGGAGAGATCTGACAGAATGTGGTCCACTGGAGAAGGGAATGGCAAACCATTTCAGTATTCTTGCCTTGAGAACCCCATGAACAGTATGAAAAGGCAAAATGATAGGATACTGAAAGAGAAACTCCCCAGGTCAGTAGGTGCCCAATATGCTACTGGAGATCAGTGGAGAAATAACTCCAGAAAGAATGAAGGGATGGAGCCAAAGCAAAAACAATACCCAGCTGTGGATGTGACTGGTGATAGAAGCAAGGTCTGATGCTGTAAAGAGCAATATTGCATAGGAACCTGGAATGTCAGGTCCATGAATCAAGGCAAATTGGAAGTGGTCAAACAAGAGATGGCAAGAGTGAATGTCGGCATTCTAGGAATCAGCGAACTGAAATGGACTGGAATGGGTGAATTTAACTCAGATGACCATTATATCTACTACTGCGGGCAGGAATCCCTCAGAAGAAATGGAGTAGCCATCATGGTCAACAAAAGAGTCCGAAATGCAGTACTTGGATGCAATCTCAAAAATGACAGAATGATCTCTGTTTGTTTCCAAGGCAAACCATTCAATATCACAGTAATCCAAGTCTATGCCCCAACCTGTAACGCTGAAGAAGCTGAAGTTGAATGGTTCTATGAAGACCTATAAGACCTTTTAGAACTAACACCCCAAAAAGGTGTCCTTTTCATTATAGGGTACTGGAATGCAAAAGTAGAAAGTCAAGAAACACCTGGAGTAACAGGGAAATTTGGCCTTGGAATACGGAATGAAGCAGGGCAAAGACTGATAGAGTTTTGCCAAGAAAATGCACTGGTCATAACAAACACGCTCTTCCAACAACACAAGAGAAGGCTCTATACATGGACATCACCAGATGGTCAACACCGAAATCAGATTGATTATATTCTTTGCAGCCAAAGATGGAGAAGCTCTATACAGTCAGCAAAAACAAGACCAGGAGCTGACTATGGCTCAGACCATGAACTCCTTTTGCCAAATTTAGACTTAAATTGAAGAAAGTAGGGAAAACCACTAGACCATTCGGGTATGACCTAAATCAAGTCCCTTATGATTATACAGTGGAAGTGAGAAATAGATTTGAGGGCCTAGATCTGATAGATAGAGTGCCTGATGAACTATGGACGGAGGTTCGTGACACTGTACAGGAGACAGGGATCAAGACCATCCCCATGGAAAAGAAATGCAAAAAAGCAAAATGGCTGTCTGGGGAGGCCTTACAAGCAGCTGTGAAAAGAAGCGAAAAGCAAAGGAGAAAAGGAAAGATATAAACATCTGAATGCAGAGTTCCAAAGAATACCAAGAAGAGATAAGAAAGCCTTCCTCAGTGATCAATGCAAAGAAATAGAGGAAAACAACAGAATGGGAAAGACTAGAGATCTCTTCAAGAAAATCAGAGATACCAAAGGAACATTTCATGCAAAGATGAGCTCGATAAAGAACAGAAATGGTATGGACCTAACAGAAGCAGAAGATATTCAGAAGAGATGGCAAGAATACACAGAAGAACTGTACAAAAAAGATCTTCACGACCCAGATAATCACGATGGTGTGATCACTGACCTAGAGCCAGACATCCTGGAATGTGAAGTCAAGTTGGCCTTAGAAAGCATCACTACGAACAAAGCTAGTGGAGGTGATGGAATTCCAGTGGAGCTATTCCAAATCCTGAAAGATGATGCTGTGAAAGTGCTGCAGTCAATATGCCAGCACATTTGGAAAACTCAGCAGTGGCCACAGGACTGGAAAAGGTCAGTTTTCATTCTAATCCCAAAGAAAGCCAATGCCAAAGAATGCTCAACCTACCGCACAATTGCACTCATCTCACACTCTAGTAATGCTCAAAAGTCTCCAATACGTGAACCGTGAACTTCCTGATGTTCAAGCTGGTTTTAGAAAAGGCAGAGGAACCAGAGATCAAATTGCCAACATCCGCTGGATCATGTAAAAAGCAAGAGAGTTCCAGAAAAGCATCTATTTCCGCTTTATTGACTATGCCAAAGCCTTTGACTGTGTGGATCACAATAAACTGTGGAAAATTCTGAAAGAGATGGGAATACCAGACCACCTGACCTGCCTCTTGAGAAACCCGTATGCAGGTCAGGAAGCAACAGTTAGAACTGGACATGGAACAACAGACTGGCTCCACATAGGAAAAGGAGTTCGTCAAGGCTGTATATTGTCACCCTGTTTATTTAACTTACATGCAGAGTACATCATGAGAAACGCTGGACTGGAAGAAACACAAGCTGGAATCAAGATTGCTGGGAGAAGTATCAATAACCTCAGATATGCAGATGATACCACGTTATGGCAGAAAGTGAAGAGGAACTCAAAAGCCTCTTGATGAAAGTGAAAGTGGAGAGTAAAAAAGTTGGCTTAAAGCTCAACATTCAGAAAATGAAGATCATGGCATCCGGTCCCATCACTTCATGGGAAATAGATGGGGAAACAGTGGAAACAGTGTCAGACTTTATTTTTTGGGCTCCAAAATCACTGCAGATGGTGACTGCAGCCATGAAATTAAGAGGTGCTTACTCCTTGGAAGGAAAGTTATGACCAACCTAGATAGCATATTCAAAAGCAGAGACATTACTTTGCCAACAAAGGTCCGTCTAGTCAAGGCTATGGTTTTTCCTGTGGTCATGTATGGATGTGAGAGTTGGACTGTGAAGAAGGCTGAGTGCCGAAGAATAGATGCTTTTGAAGTGTGGTGTTGGAGAAGACTCTTGAGAGTCCCTTGGACTGCAAGGAGATCCAACCAGTCTATTCTGAAGGAGATCAGCCCTGGGATTTCTTTGGAAGGAATGATGCTAAAGCTGAAACTCCAGTACTTTGGCCACCTCATGCAAAGAGTTGACTCATTGGAAAAGACTCTGATGCTGGGAGGGATTGGGGGCAGGAGGAGAAGGGGACAACAGAGGATGAGATGGCTGGATGGCATCACTGACTCAATGGACGTGAGTCTGAGTGAACTCCAGGAGTTGGTGATGGACAGGGAGGCCTAGTGTGCTGCGATTCATGGGGTCACAGAGTCAGACACGACTGAGGGACTGATCTGACCTGATCTGATCTGATCCTGTCTTAATTTAAACAAAAGTATTTCAGGATAAACTAATAGACCTAGTTAATGACAAAAGTCCTTTACAAAGTATTCCAGTTAATAAATGTGGAAAGAAAAGTAACATTGGGAAAATTGCTATTTTGTAATCCCTAATGAAGTACTGCTGCTGCTGCTGCTAAGTCACTTCATTCGTGTCCGACTCTGTGCGACCCCATGGACTGCAGCCTACCAGGCTTCCCTGTCCATGGACTTCTCCAGGCAAGAACACTGGAGTGGGTTGCCATTTCCTTTTCCAATGCATGAAAGTGGAAAGTGAAAGTGAAGTCGCTCAGTCGTGTCTGACTCTTAACGACCCCATGGACTGCAGCCTACCAGGCTCCTCCATCTACGGGATTTTCCGGGCAACAGTACTGGAGTGGGGTGCCATTGCCTTCTCCCTAATGAAGTACAGTTGACCCTTAACACAAGTTGGAGCTGATTGGGACCATTTATATGTGGATTTTTTTTTTTTAAGTACATACTACAGAACTATACCATCTGAGGTCAGTTGAACCTGCGGGTGCAGAGAGCAGAGTGTAAAGTTACTCAAGATTATTTGACTGAGAAGGGTCGGCAGCCCTAATCCCTAAATTGATCCAGGGTCAACTGTAGTTTATTCAGGCAAAGATCGTTCATGGACCTGCTAGAGCCTCCATTCATGGTTTGGT
The DNA here is from genome assembly GCF_002263795.3 of Bos taurus. Lineage (NCBI taxonomy): Eukaryota > Metazoa > Chordata > Mammalia > Artiodactyla > Bovidae > Bos > Bos taurus. The sequence goes on from NC_037346.1 coordinate 56,410,064, forward strand.
CATTTCTTCCCTGAATCACAGTCTCTCCCTAGGAGGTCTCCCTGCCTGTACTCTCACCTGCCTCTAATTCCTTCTTAAAATATACATATATATATAGGAGTATAGTTGATTTACCGGAGAAGGCAATGGCACCCCACTCCAGTACTCTTGCTTGGAAAATCCCATGGACGGAGGAGCCTGTTAGGCTGCAATCCATGGGGTCGCTAAGAGTCGGAAACTACTGAGCGACTTCACTTTCACTTTTCACTTCCACGCACTGGAAAAGGAAATGGCAACCCACTCCAGTGTTCTTGCCTGGAGAATCCCAGGGACGGGGGAGCCTGGTGGGCTGCCGTCTCTGGGGTCGCACAGAGTCGGACACGACTGAAGTGACTTAGCAGAGCATAGCATAGTTGATTTACAGTGTTGTCTTTAATTCATTTATTAAGGTGCTGCCAAGGGGATCTTTTCAAAATGCAAATATAGTTATCTTATTCCCCTGCTTAAAACCCTCTGCCCACGAGATCAAATGCAATTTGCTTACTCCAGGGTCCTCTGGGTACTTTGTTCTCCTCCCCTGGTTGTGGCCATAGCAAGTTGCTACCTGCCCCTCTCACACCACCCTTACTATCAGACACTTGGCATTCCAGCTGGTAATCCTAGAAGCTTAGAAAGAGGCAGAGGACTCTAGAATACTCTGTTGAGTGCCAGAACAATCATTTTTCATATTCTTTTCCATTATGATTTATCATAGGATATTGAATCTAGTTCCCTGTGCTAAGCAGGAAGACCTTGTTTATCTGTTAATCCCTTTTTAAACAGCGCTGCGATCACCCAATGCGAGCAGGGTCATCTTTTACCCATGGGACCTGGGTGCACACAAGAGACTGGCCGTTGTCGCCCCACTGTTCAAGGAGCGTGCAAACACAAGCGTCCTTGCACCCCTTCTCGCCGCAGCACAGGGCACTGGCGGGCGCGCTCTCAAACGAAGGGCACGGAGCTGGTCAGCGCCCACCCCGACCCGGCCTGCCTGTCTCCAGCTGGGGGCTCCGGGGGGCAGGGAGGGACGGGGTTGCTACTGCGTGGTCTGCTTTTAACTTCACAAAGATGGACTCGCACTGAACAAGCTCGCTTCTTTTGCACAGGGATTCGTAGCTGGCGGAGCCCGTTCGCCACGTGACTGTTTAGACGTCAACCCAGAGAGGCAACACGAAATGGGGAACCATTTGCCCTCGTATCAGTCTACCTCTCAGAGTAGAGTCAGGCTCGATCAAAATGAAACGGCAAAGTGGTATCCACAAACACGAAAACGGTCTCAGGAGGAAGGAGAAAAACTTGCCATCTGGTGGCCGTGAAGGGATGTAAAGAAGAACGTTCGGTGGTCTATCCACCCCCACCCCAGATGGGACTCGAACCCACAATCCCTGGCTTAGGAGGCCAGTGCCTTATCCATTAGGCCACTGGGGCTTCACAAAAATGGCGCTCGATCACTTGTCTCTTGAACTATGACGCCGCAGGCCGGCGTAGTGACGTCAACCGGAAGTTCCCAGGTGCAAAGCCTAACTGGACACGAGCCCCAGGTGATGGAAGTAGCTGCGAGGAGAGGGTCCCGCGCTGTCTCCGCGCCTGAAACAAGGGCAACGGCCGGGTTTGGTTGCGGCGCAAGAGTGTCGTCCTCTTCTCAGGATTAAAGCGTTTCGACCACGAAGGGGCTCAAACGCTTAATCCGAAGTCAGACACACTACTTCTTGGGGCACGCTGCCTCCTCGCTAAGTGGGAGCCACCTCCGGCCGCCCCGGCGCTGGCGCAGAGTGTCTGTTGCTCTGCAACCCCGAGGACGCGCGCGCCCTGAGGCTAAAAGCCCACGGTTTTCTCCCTCGGGCCAACGCCGCCTCCGGGAGGGTGCGCTCAACTATCTTCCCACGAATCGCTAGGCCCTGGGACCGCGTGGCCTAACGGATAAGGCGTCTGACTTCGGATCAGAAGATTGAGGGTTCGAGTCCCTTCGTGGTCGGCTTCGTTTTGGACGAGCAGCTCCTCCCGAATTCAAAATGCGAACCCGCTTTCTTCATGATTTCATCCGCCTGGTTCTGCTTCCTTCAGGCGTTCACTTTCCGCGCCCCTTGCCGTCCGTCATCGTCCTCAGTTTCGCCTCACCGTGAAGTTTTAACTTTTCGCGTGGCCCCGCGGCCGCGCCCCCTGCTTGTCCTGTAGGCCTCTCGGGCCCGGCCCTGGTCCTCGGGGTCCGCGGTCCGGCCGGCGTCGTGGTAGGGCCGATTGAGGCCTGTGCGCGCGCCGCTGCGCGTTACTACGGACCACGTGGTCGGCCCAGGCCGTCGCGCCCCAGTGGCCTAATGGATAAGGCACTGGCCTCCTAAGCCAGGGATTGTGGGTTCGAGTCCCACCTGGGGTGGTGTCGGGGCGGGAGCGCTTTGGCCCCACGTTAGCTTTTGCGATCGCAGAGCACGAGCCTCCGAGGTTGCAGCCTAGGGATCTGGGGACTCAGGGGCGCCCCACCCGCGTGCTCTCAGCTCGCCTTCTGCTGTGCAGCTGACCCGGACCTCGTTTGCAGTCAAATAGTCGGCGCGTCCCGGCCCGGGACTCAGTGTCCCTCACCCCCTCCTCCCGCCCTGGTGACCTCGCATCCTTCCCCCCTCCTTGTCCGCTCGGCCTGTTCGCTGTCCAAAAGTCAGCGGCCTCCAGGTCCCTGCTTTGGGATCTAGCAGGTTTTCCATCCGCGGACCGGAGCCGGGTGTGTTGGGAGTCTTTCGAGCGGCGGAACTATTGGCACATGGATTCTAGAGTGTAAGGACCAAAAAGGTGCTCTACCCCAGGTGGGACTCGAACCCACAATCCCTGGCTTAGGAGGCCAGTGCCTTATCCATTAGGCCACTGGGGCCTGCGGCTCAATTTCGCGACATCTCTGCCTCTAGTAGGCGGTCCGATCCCGGGCCTTACAAATCACGGCTTAGCGAGGCAAACGCCCTGGGATGCGGTGCCCGGGCCGCGCCAAAGCGAGACCTTGGATGCTCACGGAAACCCGCGAGGAAGAAACATGGTGGGAAGTCAACTGCCGCCCCCATCAGCCGCACCGGCAAGCACACGGGTGCTGGGAGGCCGGCGCTGATTCTGCCCGGACACCTGACTATGGATGGCGGGCGAAAGCTGAGGTTTGTAGGCATTTCCAAATTTTACCGTCATAGCTAAGTGTAGTAAGTGAACGAGAGCAAACTCGTCTCAAGCACGAGTCCTGAAACAAACAGTAACATTCTCCCCCATCATGAAACAATGTACAACCTGAAGGAACACATCCTTCCAGTCTTGATAGTAGAAATATATACGTACGCAATTACAGAATAGAGCGAAAAGAAATGGATCACCCAACTAGACACTTTAATGTCTTGTTTCTTTAGGACTGTTATACAAAAGGGAATACAAATACAGAAAAGCACATTTAAAAACGTTACACATGTTGAAAACCCACTACTAAAATCCATACCTATTGGAAAAATGTAAGGGAAGGAGAGTCAGCCCAGGGCAGTCAGTGTCTACTCCCCGCCTGTGCTTGCGCTGAGATCGTAGCTCTCAGGGACTTGGAGACGTTCTTTTTTCTTTCTCTCTCCCACTTACAGAGTCTGCACAAACCCATAATACCAACAAGAAAGAGGAATGTACCCCACCTGGCTCCCGTCTCCTTCCTTAAGCCTGTCCTCTTTTCAGTTAACTAAATGCTCTGCTTGTTGAGGTGTAACATCCACGCAGTAAGGTGTACACATCTCAAGGTCATGGCCGGAGGAGATACAGAACTTTGCCAGCGCCCCTGAAGGCTCCCTTCTGCCTCCTCCCCACTGCCCCGGGGTAAATGCTTCCCTGACTCTCAACGCCATAAGGCAGTTTTGCCTGACTTGAGCTTTGTATAAACGGAATCATACTCTTACAGTCTGACCTCTGTGGCTCATCACTGTGTCTGTGAGGTCCACCCATGCTCATTCTTTTGCCCTCATCTTTTTGTTGTTGCTGTTTTATTGGAAGATAATTGCTTTACAATGTTGTGTTGGTTTCTGCCATACATGGACATGAATCAGCCATAGGTATACATATATCCCCTCCTTCTGGAACCTCCCTCCTGCCCCCTACCCCATCCCACTCCTCTAGGTTGTCGCAGGGCACCTGGTTGACCTCCCTGTGTTACACAACAACTCCCCACTGGCTATCGATTTTATGTATGGTAATGTGTATGTTTCAATGCTACTCTCAATTAGTCCCACCCTCTCCTTCCTGCTCTGTGTCCACAAGTCTGTTTTTACATCTGTGTTTCTATTCCTGACCTGCAAATAGGTTCTTCAGTACCATTTTTCTAGATTTCATATATATGCGTTAGTATACAATATTTCGGAGAAGGCAATGGCACCCCACTCCAGTACTCTTGCCTGGAAAATCCCATGGACCGAGGAGCCTGGTAGGCTGCAGTCCATGGGGTCGCTAAGAGTCGGACACGACTGAGCGACTTCACTTTCACTTTTCACTTTCATGCATTGGAGAAGGAAATGGCACCCCACTCCAGTGTTCTTGCCTGGAGAATCCCAGGGACGGGGCAGCCTAGCGGGCTGCTGTCTATGGGGTCACACAGAGTCGGACACGACTGAAGCGACTTAGCAGCAGCAGCATACAACATTTGTTTTTTTGACTTACTTCACTGTGTAACAGGCTCTGTTGTTTTTGATGACGGGTCCTACCCCTGTTCTCCACTCTCTAGTGTCCCCTGGCCTAGTTTTGTTTTTCTTCACCTCTCTTTCCCCTCCTCTGTATTTTAAATGCTTTTGCAAGCCCCGTCACGAGCCACCAATGTCTTCTGAGAGCCTCACAGGCCCAGCCCCCAGGTCCAGAGTCAAACCGTGAGGATGCTCGCTCTGGTTTCCCGCCGCTGTCTCCATGCATCTCCATGCTTTGCTCCTCCACATCCCCAAGACACTGCTTGTTCTCTTCTGTCCTGCATCCCTGCTTCGACCTCACTCCCCAGCTCCCACTTCACTCCCCGTCCTGGGCATCACCATGTTGGCATTCCTCCTCAGGCCCCACAAAGCGGCTCCTCCCAGGCAAAACCATACCCATCATCCAACCAGCCTCCCAAGCCTGCTCCCTTGGTGACTTTCCTGTCTCAGATCACCACCCCCTTGTCACACACCAGCTCTCACTCCAATCAGTCAACTTTCTGTCCTCCGAACCCCCTTGCATCCGCGGGTTTCTTTCCATCACTGCTGCCACTGGCCCGGTTCCAGGATGGGTCCCTAACTGCTCACTGGATCTGTCCACTGAGTTGTGCACACTTCCCTGCAGTCTTTTTTTCTCATCCAATCCCAATAAGATTAATCTTCCCCTGACAGCCTCTATAGGGGTAGAGGCCAAACATCTTAGGTGTCACATTGAAGGCCTTTCTAGACCTGGCTCCCACTCAAGGTGGCAGACGTGTCTTCCACAGAGCCTCACCCCCTGGGTTCCAGCCAAACTGGGCTATTAATCATGGCTAAAGTTCCCTGGGTACAGGCTCAGTGCCACTAATGACTACCACCCTACCACCCTATTAGAGGTCAGCACTAACCATCCCTAGTTTGTAGAGGGGCCGTGGGATCACAAAGATTTGCACATGACTTAGCCACTCAGTTCAGTTCAGTTCAGTTGCTCAGTCGTATCTGATTCTTTGCAACTCCACGGACTGCAGCACACCAGGCCTCCCTGTCCATCACCAACTCCTGGAGTTTACTCAAATTCATGTCCATTGAGTCAGTGATGCCATCCAACCATCTCATCCTCTGTCATCCCCTTCTCCTCCTACCTTCAATCTTTCCCAGCAACAGGGTCTTTTCAAATGAGTCAACTCTGCATCAGGTGGCCAAAGTATTGGAGTTTCAGCTTCAGCGTCAGTCCTTCCAATGAACATTCAGGACTGATTTCCTTTAGAATGGACTGGTTGGATCTCCTTGCAGTCCAAGGGACTCTCAAAAGTCTTCTCCAACACTACAGTTCAAAAGCATCAATTCTTTGGTGCTCAGCTTTCTTTATAGTCCAACTCTCACATCCATACATGACTACTGGAAAAACCATAGCTTTGACTAGATGGACCTTTGTTGGCAAAGTAATGTCTCTGCTTTTGAATATGCTGTCTAGGTTGGTCATAGCTTTTCTTCCAAGGAGCAAGCATCTTTTAATTTCATGGCTGCAGTCACCATCTGCAGTGATTTTGCACTGCCCCCCCCCCACCACTGAAAAAGTCTGTCACCATTTCCACTGTTTCCCCATTGATTTGCCATGAAGTGATGGGACCAGATGCCATGATCTTAGTTTTCTGAATGTTGAGCTTTAAGCCAGCTTTTTCACTCTCCTCTTTCACTTTCATCAAAAGGCTCTTTAGTTCTTCACTTTCTGCCATAAGGGTGGTGTCCTTTGCATATCTGAGGTTATTGTTATTTCTCCCGGCAATCTTGATTCCAGCTTGTGCTTCCTCCAGCCCAGCATTTCTCATGATGTACTCTGCGTGTAAGTTAAATAAGCAGGGTGACAATATACAGCCTTGACGTACTCCTTTCCTTATTTGGTACCAGTCTGCTGTTCCATGTCCAGTTCCAACTGTTGCTTCCTGACCTGCATACATATTTCTTAAGAGGCAGGTCAGGTGGTCTGGTATTCCTATCTCTTTCAGAATGTTCCACATTTTGTTGTGATCCACACAGTCAAAGCCTTTGATATAGTCAATAAAGAAGTAGATGTTTTTCTGGAACTCTCTTGCTTTTTCGATGATCCAGCGGATGTTGGCAATTTGATCTCTGGTTCCTCTGCGTTTTCTAAATCCAGCTTGGACATCTGGAAGTTCACGGTTCACATACTGTTGAAGCCTCGCTTGGAGAATTTTGAGCATTACTTTACTAGTGTGTGAGATGAGTGCAATTGTGCACTAGTTTGAACATTCTTTGGCATTGCCTTTCTTTGGGATTGGAATGAAAACTGACCTTTTCTAGTCCCATGGCCACTGCTGAGTTTTCCAAATTTGCTGGCATATTGAGTGCAGCACTTTCACAGCATCATCTTTTAGGATTTGAAATAGCTCAGCTGGAATTTCATCACCTCCTCTAGCTTTGTTTGTAGTGATGCTTCCTAAGGCCCACTTGACTTCACATTCCAGGATGTCTGGCTCTAGGTCAGTGATCACACCATCATGGTTATCTGGATCATTAAGATCTTTTTTGTATAGTTCTTCTGTGTATTCTTGCCATGTTTTCTTAATATCTTCTGCTTCTGTTAGGTCCATACCATTTCTGTCCTTTATTGTGCCCATCTTTGCATGAATGTTCCCTTGGTATATTTAATTTTCTTGAAGAGGTCTCTAGTCCTTCTCCATTCTATTGTTTTTCTATATTTCTTTGCACTGATCACTGAGGAAAGCTTTCTTATCTCTCCTTGCTATTCTTTGGAACTTGACATTCAAATGGGTTTATCTTTCCTTTTCTCCTTTGCCTTTCACTTCTCTTCTTTTCTCAGCTATTTGTAAGGCCTCCTCAGACAGCCATTTTGCCTTTTTGTGTTTCTTTTTCTTGGGAATGGTCTTGATCCCTGTCTCCTGTACAATGTCACGAACTTCCCCGTCCATAGTACTTCAGGCACTCTATCAGCTCTAATCCCTTGAATCTATTTCTCACTTCCACTGTATAATCGTAAGGGATTTGATTTAGGTCATACGTGAGTGGTCTAGTGGTTTTCCCTACTTCCTTCAATTTAAGTCTGAATTTGGCAATAAGCGGGTCATGATCTGAGTCAGCTCCCGGTCTTGTTTTTGCTGACTGTATAGAGCTTCTCCATCTTTGGCTGCAAAGAATATAATCAGTCTGATTTCAGTACTGACCATCTAGTGATGTCCGTGTGTAGAGTCGTCTCTTGTGTTGTTGGAAGAGGGTGTTTGCTGTGACCAGTGCATTCTCTTGGCAAAACTCTATTGGCCTTTGCCCTGCTTCATTCGGTACTCCAAGGCCAAATGTGCCTGTTACTCCAGGTATTTCTTGACTTCCTACTTCTGTACTGAACAGCAATAAAAGCTAAGGTTCAGAGAGGCTGAGTAGTTTCCTGGAGGCCTCACAGCTGGGAGTGGTGCTCGTCAGAAGCTGACCCCGGGGCAGCTGGCCTCATGGCCCATTCTCTCCATGTGGTGGTTCACTGTCCCCACCGCAGGCAGGGCCCTTGGCCACCACTGGAGTCTCCAGGTGATAAGCTTCTTCCTGTGCTCGCATGGCCAGCCCTTCCCCTCCATCAGGCCCATTTGAAGCACCTCAAGTACATCTTCACTGACCCTCCCACTGGAACCAGTTACTCCCCAAAACTATTTATACCTTCCTTGTGTTATGTTTTAGGTCATGTTACCCTAACAAGAATCCATTCTGCTTCTCAGCTTTTATCATTCTGATTGAACGTGAGTTCTCTGGGAGAAAGGACTTTTGTTCACTGCTGATTCCTCAGGACCTTACCCGGTGCCTGGTATTCAGTATTTGTTGAATTAACGAACCAAAGAATGTTGCACTTGCTCATATATGAGCCTCAGCTCCCTACTGGGCTCCACGTCCCTTAACCCCGTCCTCCACGTTGCAATTTCGTTAAGTCATTTATCACTGACTCCCCCCGTTTACAGTCACATGAATGATGAGGTTCCCATCAAGTGTACATACTACTACAGCTCTCGATCTTGCATTTAGAGCATCACAGTGCAATCAACTGTCAAAAGAATAAACTAGATCAAAATAACAGAACGTTTTGAGAATCCATACAAGTCTGAGTAATCTGCAGTTGGTGTACTGAACCAGATACAATCGGATCTCAAGAACCTCTTTCCAGTCCCAACTCTTTAAAAAAATTTTTGGCCATATCACATGACGCGTGGGATCTTAGTTCTCTGAAGTGCAAGTCGCTCAGTCGTGTGTCTGACTCTTTGCGACCCCATGGAATTCTCCAGGCCAGAATACTGGAGTGGGTAGCCTTCCCCTTCTTTAGGGGATCTTCCCGACCCAGGGATGGAACCCAGGTCTCCCGCATTGTGGGCGGATTCTTTACCAGGTGACCTACCTTAGCTCCCTGACTAGGGAATCAGCCCACACCCTCTACAGTAGAAACTCAGAGTCTCAACTGTTGGACCCCCAGCAAAGTCCCCCAACTCATTTTCTTCCTATCTCCAAAACCCCACAGCCTGCAGTAGCACCTAACACACGACACTCCTTCCCACTCAAGGCCCTCAGTGGCTCCCTAGTATCCTCGTGTCTTAGAACCTAAACTTCTCCACTTGAACTCCAGACTCTTCACCGTGAACTTGTCTCCCTCTCCAGACTCACCTCCAAAAGGTCCCACACAGATCCCCCATTCGATGGATTCCTCCTCAGCTCCGCCAACCCAGCCTGCTCTCTGGTCTCCTTTATTCACACCGTTCCCTTCACCTGGCATGTCCTCCTGGCTCTCTCCTGATCAACATTCCACACCCGTCTCCAGGCCCAGCTCTGATGCCCACCCACCTGGCTCAGCCCTTCTGCCCTTGTGTTCCTGAGGGCTGACCCCACAGTTCACCCCTCTGTGCCCCTCTGGACTGTACAGTCAGTGCTGGTCAATAATTATCAGGCAGATTTCAAGTGAGAGAAAAGGTAGGAATTCTGTCCTGACACATTCTGAATGAGAAGGGGAAGCCCGCTGAGTTTAGAATTTTATTGCAACTAATACAGGACATGGATAACGAAGGTGTGATAACACGTGATCGCCTCTAAAGACCTCGGCGACCAGGGCCTACAACCCTCGCTCCCGATGGACCTTCTTGCGACGGTTCCGACGTAGAGACGAGCAGTGACACGAACAGACACCCGTCTCCTGGTGTCCGAGCCACCTGGGTGCCCTGGAGGGGCTCTGCTGGCTCGAGGGGGTGCTTTCAGTCCGTACCGACCCTCCTGCTCGTCTTGATGGCAGAGTTTATTCTCTTTTTTCGGAGCCTTTCGCGATTCATGTTTTCTATCCTGAAAACAAAGAAGAACATGGTTACGCCCAGATGCCCAATCAGAGCTTCTCAAGGTGGCGAGAGGACCTGGCACCAAGGCAGCAGGTGCCAGGCCGGGGCCTCCACTCGAGGTCCGTCTGCCCGCTGGCCAGTCTCGGGCCTCTCCAGCCTCCTTTCTTCCCTGTGTGGCCCCCTTGCCCACATGAATCTGTTTACAGAAGCTGGGGGCATGTTCTAAAGGACCTGAGTTTCTGAAGTGCAGCATCTTCTTTGGATGGCTCTGTGGCTGGCTGGCTGGCCTCGGCAATCATGTCTCGAATTTTCTGGAGGCAATCTGCCAGGTTTCGGAACTGATAGCGGCTGTATTCAGACGTGAGGATCAGCTCTCCCGCCCTGTTGATCTTATTTTTGTGCTGCGGAGGACAAAGGCAAAACCAAAATTCTGCAAAGAAGAGTTTTTGAAGTGACTGAGGGGTTATGGGGAGAGCAGGGGCTGGCAGTTTACCGTGAGAGCCATCTTCTGCCGCACGGGCTCTGCGATCCAGTCGGCGCTTGCCAGGTGGAACCTGACTTCAGCCTTGGAGTTCACTGTCGATAAAGGGAGGGAGCGCGGGTCACTGAGATGCTCAGCACCCTCAGCATCAGGGTAGCTGGTGACCACCGGACTCTGAACCACAGGGAGGTGAAACGCCCACCCAAGGGACGCTCCTGTCCTGTGTGAACTTGGGGAGACCAACTTGGCCATGGAATGAGCCTGCCAGGACAGTGAGGTGCTTCTGGACAAAAGTAAACTTCCGGGACTTCCCAGGTGGTCCGGGGCTAAGACTCTAAGCTCCCAAGGCAGGGGGCCCAGGCTTGATCCCCGGTCGGGGAACTAGATCCCACATGCCACAACTGAGACCTGGCACAACCAAATAAATAAATATTTTAAAAAATACAAATAAACTTCCAGGTAAGTGGATAACCAACCAGGACCTACTGTACAGCACAGGGAACTCTGATAGAGACGAGTCTGGGAGAGAATGGATACATGGATATGTATGGCTGAGTCTCTCTGCTGTGCAACTGAAACTATCAAACATTATTAATTGGCTATGGGGTCGCAAAGAGTCGGAAACGACTGAGCGACTGATCTGATCTGATCTGATACTCCAATGTAAAGTTAAACAACAAACAAAAGAACCCAAACTTCCAGGAATAAAATGCCCAGTGGTCTCTTTCTCTCACAGTTTACTGGGTTCGGACAAGAATGCGGCGGGGGAGGGGGCGTGAGTCCCACAAGAAAGAAGGAACCTGTTCTGGGAGCTGGCTGCCAACTCACACTGTGCGGTCCCTTTGTTCAGACTCCCAGACCAACCCCAGGCCTGGCAACCCGCAGCTGGGAGTCCGAGGACCAGACCACATTCAAAAGAATAAAGGGGGTTATTATATAAACTGGCAGTATTTAAGCTTCTGGAAAAAAAAAATCCCTTTATTTCCACATGAATGTAAACAGAATCCTCAAGCCCATCTCTCAGCTAAGCGCTAAAGAGAACAAGGTGCCTCGTACCTTTGTTAACGTTCTGGCCCCCAGGACCACTGCTCCGACAGTAAGATATCGTCAAGCGATCTGAAAACCAGAACACACATCATCACGGTGATTTCCCCAAGGCCAGAGACAGCATCGGATGTAAAATTACGACCCAGGTTGTCCACTCCTGGTCTAGCACACTCTGCGGGATCTGACTGCCCTCGCCTTTTGCTGTTTGTTTTAAAGCAAGGACTCTTTCAAAAGCCCAAACGGAGGGACAAACTGAATTTCAGTTGTATTTCGAAATGTGGTGGTCGTGGACGCGCCGGCTGGCTGGTGTTCCACGCGCATCCCCGGGCCAAGCCTGCATCAGTGGGTGAGAACGCCTGCTGCGTGAATGAGCACTCCACTTGCAGCTGGGAGTCCCATCTTCTAACGCCGGCTCAGCACAGACTGACTCTGTGACCCCAGCAAAGCCTCGCTGCTTCCCTGTGTCTTGGTTTTGTTTTGAATCTGTAAACTGAGGTTGCTTCCTTCTACTTTTTTTTTCTCCCTTCAGCCACAAATTTTATTGTTTGAATGGGCTTCCCTGGAGGCTCAGACTGTAAAGAATCTGCCTGCAATGCAGGAAACCCAGGTTCAATCCTTGGGTGTGGAAGATCCCTTGGAGAAGGGCATGGCAACCCACTCCAGTATTCTTGTCTGGAGAATCCCATGGACAGAGGAGCCTGGCGGGCTACAGTCCATGGGGTCCCAAAGAATTGGACCCAACTGAGCAACTAAGACTTTATTATTTGAGTATTTGCAACTATTATTCTATACACCAATTTTCGTTTCTTATAGAACTCTATATCCCATACTGCCAGGTCACTTCACTCTCCATTTTATGCCACGTTCCCACCGGGAAGTGTCTCATCGGATCACAGTCTGACTGTGTGTTGCTCTCGTTCAGTTGCTAAGTCATGTTCGGCTTTTTGCGACCCCATGGACTATAGCCCACCAGGCGCCTCTGTCCGGGGGATTTCCCAGGCAAGAATACTGGAGTGGGTTGCCATTTCCGTCTCCATTCCTTCTACTTTAATAATTCATGAAAAGCAGCCTCATAGTGTCTGAGGAGAGTCGGGGAGGCATGGCAGTGGGCAAGTTTCAGGAGGGTTGGGCTACGGGGGCTCAAGGGGCACTGTGGCCCTGTGCTTGTGGGGAGCGGGCCTCAGTGGGAGTGGCGACATCTCCAGACAGCTTCTGAGAGGTTTTCCGCCCTTTGAAAAAAATCAAATGAACTTGTTTTTCCCAACAAGTGATGAATGCCTGCAGTTCTGTGTGCGTCAGGGGCGGGGAGGGGGGGGCGCCTCATCAGCGTCTGCAGAGGCCTGGGACCCGCTCAGAGGCAGGTGAGGAGGAAACAGTGACTGGCCATTCCCGCTGCCTGCCCGTCCGCCCAGGCTGTCAGGAGACGGGCTGTGTTGTCCCTGGTTCTCTGCCTCCTCCCGCCACAGGGCACCAGTGCCGGCTTCAAACTACCGAGCAGTAGTAGGCCGCCGGCTCCTCTGCTTTAGACTGTGGCCACCTGGCCTCCTTGTTGCGGGATCATCTTGAGCCCGAGCCTTTGGCTGCTCTCCTTTCACTGTCTGTGGGTGCCAGAAACTCTTTGACTCTCAAGGGGCCTGCTTGTTTCTTTACAGACCACATCTTAGGCTTGATGGGCACAAAACTTTGAAGTTACGCAAATGGTTCACAGGGAGAAGTCCCCACTCCTGTTTCCCAGACACCAAGTTCCCAAATTTGTCTCTGCTCCCACCTCGGGTCACCCCTATATCCAGTGCCCTCCACATCCTTCAGATCTGTGTGGACATCCAGAAACATGTGCCTCAGATAGATATATATATAAGTAAGGCACAAACGGCAGCTCACTGTAGATACGCTTCTGTACCTGACTTTTTTCACAAAGTGACCAGTTCACCTAGTGTAGACTGTTCCAGGCCCCCAGCCCATCGAGAGCTCTCCGTGTGTGCTGGGGGCTTCCCAGAGCTCTGGGGGGGCTGCCTCATCACTTTCTGTTTCCTTCCTCTTCTCAACAATGCTGCAAGGACTCCCCTTCTGCACCCTCAAAGATGGCTTCTTTACTTTCACTGGGCTGGGGAGGAATGCGTGACGGGGGAGGAAACGATCGGGTGTTTTTCTGTGAAACAAAACCACTCACCTACAGGAATGTCATCGTTGCCTTGCTTTGCGTCGCCCTGTAATGAAACATACACAGTGTCAGGTGAATATTAGCTGCTGAGTGACTCCCAACTGGTCCAGAGAGACAAAAAGGAAACGACGTAAAGCTACAACGTGAATACAATACAGCTATTTTCAGGTCCCCAGCTAAATCGTGTTGAGATGACAGAAAAAGCTTCCCCAGGCTCCAGAGGTACCGCCTCACAAACACTCCTCCAGGAAACGGGACTGACTTTTCCAGCCCTCCCTGCCACCTGCCCTGCACCCCAGCCCACTCAGCTAGGGTTGGCACCATCAGCAGCCTCGGAGGAGGGAAGGGGCTACAGTACATCAGCATCAGGGAGATTTCAAGAAACACTCTCTGCCCACCCCGAGCCACATACCACGAGAGGCCCAAGTACGGGGCTGTCTGCCTTCAACAGTGACCAGCACAGGGGCCCTGAGGGTTTGTGTCAAGCTGAACTACTCACTCCAGGACCTCCCGCCTCCACGCCTCTCCTGAGTTGTTCCTCTGTGGCCTTAAATCCTCCCGTCCATGGGCCCAGCTCGAACATCACCCACTCGGAGGCTCTTCTGGCCTCCCAAGCTCAAAGGCACTTCACTTGTCCCTGCTGTCCTTCATCCCTTTTCATCTTAGAATTATCTGGCGGTGAAATCCTCAACGTACTCCACGTCGGCAGCGCTGGAGACCCAGGGCGGTGCCCTCCACACACGCTCTTCCCTTTTCTGAGCTGGCCTCTCCAGTTCCCTCTCACCTTCCGGTGACTTTCTTCACTCTCCTCTGCTTGCTCTTTGCAAACTTTAAACACTGAAATGTCCCTGAGAGCCTTCTTCTTCTCTCACTCTTTCCCTAGAACATTCCACCCATCTCCTTTGAAAATATCATCCTTGGTGATATTTCTGGCTCAAACTCAAACCTCTTTCTCCAACCCCACGTCCACAGAGCCCACTGCTATTTGATGTCTCCTCTCAGGCACCTAACTGATGCCTCAAACCTCTGGCCTCCTCAAAGAAGACTTCCCTTCCTGACAACCGGAAGCAGCTCCCTGGATCTCATGTCAAAGCCCTCCAGTCGAGTCCTTACTTCATAGTCTCTGACATGTTTTCCTCATTTATTTACTGTCTGCTCCTTCTGTTAGAACGTAAGCTTCATGAGGTGGAAACCAGTTTATTGCGGTTGTATCTGCAATGCTTGAACAGTTTCTGACAGTTGGTGCACAAGAAACTTACTGTTGAGTGAATGAAAGGACGAACGACTGTAACTGCCACTCTCTCATCTCCATTAACGGCAACTCAGTCTTTACATTGCTCAGGGCCCAGACTTCAGTTCCTCTCTCATTTCACATGTCTCCTAGAAAACCCACTAGAACTTCTGTAGGCTTTCCCTTTAAAACTTATCTAGAACCTGACAAGTCTCATGACTCCTATTGCTTCCACCCTGCTTATCATCTTTTTTTTTCCTGCATTGAGTCTTAGTTGTGGCATGTGGGATCTGTTAATAGTTCTCTGACCGGGATCAAACCTGGGCCCCTGCACTGGGAGTGCAGTGTCTGAGCCACTGAACCACCAGGGAAGTCCCCCTGCTTATCATCTGTTGCCTGTATTACTGCGATCTCCTCACTGGTCTCCTGTTCCTGCCGTTTTGCAGTCTCTTCTCTACAAAAGTGATCTTTGTAAAATTAATTAGGCTCATTCCACTCTTCTGCCTCCATCACATTCAGAGTAAAGCTAAGGCCCGTGAGCCCTATAAACAGACCTCCCCTCAGCCCTCTCTTTAGTTTCCTCTCTGACACACTGGCCTGCCTGCTGTTCCTTGAACCAGATGAACATGCTACCCCTTGAGAGGGTGACACCTGCTGGTCCCCCCACAAGGAAAGCTCCTCTTCTCATGGCTTGCTGCTAGGTTTCCTCCAGGTCCTTACTCCAGCATCACCTTCTCAGAGGCCTCCTCAGACAATCCTCCTTAAAACTGTAACCCCCCCCCCAAAACAAACAAACAAACAAACACCTGTAATCCCACCCCCGACCTTAGCACTTCTTCCTTCTGGGCTTTATTTTCTCCAAAGTACGTGTCATATACTCTATATTACTGCTTTTGTGTTGGTCTCCCTTCATTAGCAGATAAGGTAACTAGCATCAGGATTTTTGTGTTTTGGTCACTACTCTATCCCCATGCATAGCACAGTGTACACAGCATGCTTTCAACACAAGTTTGTTGAATGAGTGAGTGAATGACAGAACCCTCTCTTCCAGTCCTGTAGGTGGAAACTTAGTGAATTGGGTGCGTCCTCACTTTCCTGCCCCGGGCCCTGATACAGCGCCTGCACACAGCGAGCAGCCTAAAGAAGCGAACCAGAAGCCCTGTTTCCTCAGGCGTGCTGGAGGCCGGGGACCGCGTAACTCGGCAAAAGGCTCCTAAAGAGAGCTTCTTGGCAGCTTCCGGCCTTAACTGTCCGCCTTGGAGGGCAGTTTTCCCCGAGGACAAGAATGTGAGTCTGAGGGACGGGAAATGAAGACGGAAACGTGGGCGGTTTTCCCTGAGGATAAGAATCTGGGCCTGAGGGACGGAGAATGGACGAGGAAACGCTGGTGGTCTTGGAAGAAGCGGAGCCAGCGTGCTCTCCCGGCGTCCGCACACCTCAAGCGACATCGGGTGCTGCCATCCGCCCCAACCCTGCGGGTGCTCGGGCAACCGGCCTCGGCTCGCGGGCACCGCCGCGTCTGAGCGCGTCCGCCCCGGGACCAGCCGCTCGCCTCGCGCGTGGGGCCCTGGCTCCCCGGCGTCGCCCGGCGGAGTCCAGGAAACGCCCCTTCAGGCCGGCCCTCCTGGCTCACCGGGACCCTCCAGGCGGTGTCCGCGCCCCGCGATTCCGGGTACAGCTTGTCCAGGCTGTAGGCGCTCCGGAATTCGGTGCCCTCTACCTGTCTGTGCAGAGCCCGGTGACAGCAGCTTGTGGGCGGCGGGAGCAGCCAGGCCTCGGCTCGGCTCAGACCCCAGCGAAGGCACCTGGCAGCCGCCATGTTCAGCCTTCGGGGCCGCTTCCGGTGTGTTCTTCCTCTCACGGTCCGCGGGCCCGCGCTTCCCTCGGGACTTTGGTTCCGCAAGGCTTCAGAAAACGAAGATCATGGCGTCTGGTCCCATCACTTCATGGGAAACAGATGGGGAAACAGTGGAAACAGTGTCAGACTTATTTTTTTTTGGCGGGGTGGGGGGGCTCCAAAATCACTGCAGATGGTGATTGCAGCCATGAAATTAAAAGACGCTTACTCCTTGGAAGGAAAGTTATGACCAACCTAGATAGCATATTCAAAAGCAGAGACATTACTTTGCCAACAAAGGTTCGTCTAGTCAAGGCTATGGTTTTTCCAGTGGTCATGTATGGATGTGAGAGTTGGACTGTGAAGAAGGCTGAGCGCCGAAGAATTGATGCTTTTGAAGTGTGGTGTTGGAGAAGACTCTTGAGAGTCCCTTGGACCGCAAGGAGATCCAACCAGTCCATTCTGAAGGAGATCAGTCCTGGGTGTTCTTTGGAAGGAATGATGCTGAAGCTGAGACTCCAGTATTTTGGACACCTCATGCGAAGAGCTGACTCATTGGAAAAGACTCTGATGCTGGGAGGGATTGGGGGCAGGAGGAGAAGGGGATGACAGAGGATAAGATGGCTGGATGGCATCACCGACTCCATGGACGTGAGTTTGAGTGAACTCCGGGACTTGGTGATGGACAGGGAGGCCTGGCGTGCTGCGATTCATGGGGTCGCAAAGAGTCGGACACGAGTGAGCGACTGAACTGAACTGAAGCTTTGAACGCCTGCCGTTGGCAGGAATCGAGAACGCCCAGCGTCTCCCTCACGAGAAGCCTATTAGAGGCTTCCTTAGTCCCGGAAGCCCCTGAGCATAGCTGCCGCGGTGGAGAAGACATTGGCGAGCTCTCAAGGCAGCCTCCTGGTGAAAAGAACCCCAGACACACCACTTCTCTCCCCTTTAGTCTGTGCCCTCCTGGACCACACTTCCCCCAAATCTTACGGCATCAACGAGGCCTGCCCAGGTTCATATCCACCCCCTTTACTCTTTTATCCACTTTATTCTACACCCTCCCCTTTCACATCTTTCAGTCTTATTTTTCTGTTGCCTATTTCCCAGCCAGAATGCAATAACCTCTAGGAGGGCAGTGGCTCACTCTTGGATCTCCAGTACCCAGAACCTGGCACGTCACAGGTACTCAAAAAAGATACTGATAAAAGGAATTCTCTGGAAAGGTGTTTTTGAAAGTTGAGTTCCGCCAGTGGTGAGTTTTAGTAACTTCAGGTTCATTCACAAGGTAGCCTAAAAGCAGATCCCCGCGGAGCCCCCGTGAAGAAGGCTCAGCATGACAGACACCAGGTGGGACAAGAGGCGGGCAGGTCCAAAAAGAAATATTTTAAAAAGTGGGCAGTCTCCTCCCACCCCACCTCCACCCTCTCCGACTCCCAGGATCTGTGGAGCAAGATGGCCGTTTCTTCTAGCCAGAAGCTAAGAGGAGGATGGGGAAATATGTACAGATTCAGACAGCTACAGATAGGCTAAGTAGAACTCTTTAGAGAACTGTTAAAAGATGAACTCCAAAACTGAGAGGTTCTTACTCTGAGAAAGGTTTAAAACAGAGCTAGCAGTGTTTGGAAACAGTTAAAGGTTAGCTCAGTTGCTTTGCTGAGAGGCAGAGAGGTAAAAGGAAAACAGAGCTCAGTAAATGTTGGTGATTATTAGTAACACTCGTGGTTGTTTCTTAATAGCAGGTTCTATTTTTAGGAAGAACATAATTACCTAGAAAAACATGCCCCTAGGAGCTGTTTGAAATAGGAGGTTTTATCAAGTCAAGGCTTTATCATTTTTGCCTCACTAATAAAGGCAAATTCTTTTGGAGGGAAAAAAAAAAAGAAATACTTCCCAAGCACTGGCTTTGTAAACCCAAACTAGGAAGGGAATGGCACTTGACATGTGCCTTTGGGGCTCTAGGCTTTAAGGGGAGTCTCCTGGGATCCTCCCTGCCTGACTTAGTCCCAAGACCTCAGAGTGAACAGAGGCATCTCCATGGTGACTGGGAAAAGCTGCTCAGGGAGGTAAAGCCAGGGACTCACCCAGGTTGACGGCTCAGGGATTATGAATAATGAACACACCATCCCATGGCATCATTGCTCTAAGGCTGGGCTCCAGCTCTGTGCCTGACCCAGAGTGATAGGAAAAGGAAACTGGAGGTTTCCATGGCCCCAAATAAACACAGCCTGCTCGGGCCATCTGGTGGCCTGGATTCTGGGAGAGGAGGGGGGTAGCAGAGAGAATAGAATGAGCTACCCTGGGGTGGAGAGAAGAGCAGCTGGCAAGCTCCTTTTACCTGCTGTTGCCATGAACCCTCCAGAATTGAGGCCCTTTTGGGAAAAAACAGGGCTAAGAGGTGCCACCTGTTCTCTTAAAAGGGTGATGCTGAAGGTGGAGGCCAGCCTTCTTCCTTTTTCTGATTCTCCATAGGCTGAAAGGGTGCTTCAGGAAGGACGTGCGTAGGGATGAGAAGAGAGGAAGATAAGGGACCATCAAGCCATTCCTGGAAGCCAAGAAACTTGCTGACACCAGCCCTTCTCTATAGCTGTGATTTGGGGTACCACTGTCATGTAGGGGTCCACAGGATTTTCCTTTCTTCTCATGTTGAGTGCCCTAGGGGCTTCCCTGGTGGCTCAGACGGTAAAGAATCTGCCTGCAATGTGGGAGACCCAGGTTGGATCCCTGGGTTGGGAAGATCCCCTGGAGAAGGGAATGGCCACCCACCTCCAGTGTTCTTGCCTGGAAAACCCCAGGGACAGAGGAGCCTGGCAGGCTACAGTCCTTGGGGTTGCAAAAAGTCGGACACGACTGAGTGGCTAACTCTCACTAGGTCAGTCTGGCTTTTAGAACTCAGAATTGTGTGGAGACAGGGAACATGCAGTATCGAATACTGGAATTAATCAGGTCTGGGTTTGACTGTTCCTATGTGACTTTGAGTCACTGACTTAACCTCTGAGTCTTGGCATCGGATCCTCGTCGGAGGTTGTATTGCTGCCTGGGAAGGTGGCTGAGGCTAAGGGTGATTTAAAAGGCCTGGCTGGATGCAGGCCCCAGTTTCCTTTGCTTCTCAGGTCTGATGGCTTTGGGAGTCACATGACATCTTCTCCGGCCCACTGGAGACAAGTCACAGCAGGACTGGAAGATCCCACAGCCGCTTGCACGCTGTAAAAACCCCCTTGCTATTCAGATAATGTAAAAAACTTCTTGCCAGTTTGGGACCCAGCTCTGGGCTCCCCACACCACAGTCCTCACCTCCCGGGTTCAAGGAAAGTTGCTCCTGGCTCATTCTGGAATGTGGGGGGAGATGGGGGTTGGTGGGAGGTCCCTGAGCATACCCTCACTGAAGACTGGACGCTTTTCCATGTGGGATTGGGATCCACAAGGCTGATCGAATTTTCGGAAAGGGGAGATTGGAGAAGGGTGCAAGAAACGGACTCCTCCAAAGATTCAGGAGCATCTTCATTGACTTCTGGTTACCTGGGCTGTTGGCAGGTGTGGGCTGGGGGGAGGGAGTTGCAAAATCGGTACAGCAAGGAGAGTCTACCCCTTGGTAGGTGCTCTTGGGGCACCTGGCAAGGCAACACTTCTGGCATGGCTAGCACTCAACAAATATGGAAACTTCCAAGAGTCTGCTGTTTGGCTGCCTATCACAAGGGAGTGAAGTCAGGATGTGCCCCCCGCCTATGTGATGGGAGGCTGGTGCAGGAGATGCTCAGACAGGACCACTTGGCTCCAGAGCCATTTCTGCTTTTAGAATACTGGTGCGGGTTTGTTTTTTTTTTTTTTTTTTTATTAAAGAAGAGAATAAAGCATTTGTAAATATATTTCTCTCATGTATACTTCAAAGATGACGCTGGTCGGCAGCTACAGAAGTAGGGAGCAAAGAGGCAGGAGCCGTTCCCCCACCTGTCCTGTCCCACTCCACCCCCTCCACCCTAGATGACAGAGACACATGGAGGGCTGGGAACTGTCTGGCTCCAAAGGACGAAAGCTTCCAAGATATGTGAACGGAAGGACCAGCTGACAGGTCTCATCACAGTGCCGCCCGGAGAGCAGGGTGGTGCCTCCAGGGAGGCTGGGAGGCTTGTTAAGAAAACCCCTTAGAAACAGATAAGGCATGAAGGTTCCCCACTGGGCTCCCAGCACAGAGGCCAGGGCCACTGACTTCCCTCCTCCAATCCCTAGGGTCTCAGGATGGGCGGTAGAAAGAATGGGGAGCCCTGAAGGGCAAGCTGGGGATCTGGGCCTCTCTTAGCTGAAGCTGGATCTTCTGAAGCCTTAACATAAGATAAAGTCCCTGACCCTCCTGGGTCCTCAAAAGCCCCCCACAAAGCTGAGTGGTTACAAGCAGGCATTTTATGGGGAGGAGGAGACGCGCTCCCCATCTGGTCCCATTTCAGCACTGCCCAGGGTGGGGTAGCATCCTGGGGGGGGCGCAGTAAAGGGGGGCAGGGGAGGATGCTGGGGCCATGGGCTGGTGGCACATGCCCAGGACATTCTGGGGGTGGCACTCATGACCTGCGGTGGGGTGGGCCTGGTGGTGGGGAGCGTGGGGGTGAACGAGACACATTGTGGTCCCTGAGATGGGGACAGGCAGAGGCCAAGCTCGGTGAGTCAGAGGAGGCATGCAGAGATGGGAGCTCCCATCTCCTGGACCCCTGGAAGGCTTGATACCCAGAAGGCATTTCTGGGGCTGGAACCCGGGGAGGCTGGCTCTGAGTTGATTGGCTACAGATCTGCGGTGGGCTGAGGGTGTCCAGGGACAAGCCCACCCTCACCAGGACTGGCATCGAGGGTCGCTCAGGCCTGGCTCAGGCTTTCTGCTCTGCCTGGCAGGGGCCATCTCTGACCTGGTCAGGACCCTTGAGGCAGGACAGCTGGTACGAAGGGAATGACAGCGTGTCACAGCTGGGGAGAAGCAGTGGATGGTCCGGGAGACCCCTAGAACCTGCAACAGCTGGCTCTGGGGTCCCCCTTCAAGTGTTTCCAGTTGTGGCGAGGGGGGGTCAAGGAGAACTTGCCTTGCAAAAAAATCTCTCAGGAAAACCAGCGTTGAAAAAAAAAAGTCAACGGGTCCAGAATGGCTTTCAGAAGCTTGGCCACAAATCTGAGAGCAAGGCCTGGGGTTAGGGGGCAGGGCTGGGAGAGCTGAGAATCCCCAGGGGAGTAGGGACTTTTGGCTTGCAATCTGTGGGCTGCGCCTGGGGGCTGGCGCCGGTGACGGAGGATCCTGGGTCGCGAGGAAGGCCTCCATCATCAGCAGAGAGTGGATTTCCCTATGTGCTCCCTGGGTCAGAGGACAACCTCCCTCGGGGGTGTATTGCTGCTAAAAGGGCTCCCTCACTCACCAGAGGCTGCAGGGCCCAGGTTCAAGGGACCCCCACTGGCCTGACCCAGGGGGGGAAACCGTCACTTGCTGCTGTGCGTCTTGACTTTGGTGGCGTTGATGTCGGCCTTGGTCTTCTGGATCCTGGAGAAGATCTCCTTGAAGAGAGCCTTGTACTCGGGCTGGCTCTGTTCCAGCCGCTTATCCACGGCCTCCACGTGCTGGCTGAGGCTCTTCTCCGCCTTGGTCTCCCCCAGGCCCTCCTCGCCAGCCCGCAGGTCCCTCCAGGAGCTGTCCCGGGAGATGGGCCGCGAGGTCTGCACCCCCGCGTGCCGCACCCCGGCCCCGTGCTGCCGGCACTTGCTCAGCAGCTCCTCGTACTTCTCCAGCAGCGCGTGGTACTGCTCGTCCACCTCGCGCAGGATGGACATGCCCCGCTTGCGCACGCTGTTGGCGTGCAGCGTGAGGTTGCCCGCATGCCGGCTGGCCGGGTCTTTGGCCACGATGGCGTTGAGCGCCGTGTCGCTGCAGCTCTTGCGCACGGCGTGGCCGGGGGAGGCGGCCGGAGAGGAGACCCCGTCCTGGGGGCCTGAGTCGTCGCCGATGCCTGGCTGGGGGTCGTCGGCTTCGGGCGCCTGGGTGAGGGGCGCCAGCAGGGCCTCGGCCAGGTGGTCCTCCCGGCCCAGCAGGTAGGTCTTGGCTTGCTTCATCTGCTGTAGCTCCAGCAGCTCGGCCTCCAGCTCCTGCACGCGGAAGCGGCAGCCCTCCATCTCGCACAGCTGCCGCTCCAGCTCCGAGTACTCCTGGAGCACCGCTGCATACTCGCGCTCCGCCCGCTCCTTGCGCTGCCGCTCCTGGCTCACCTGGGAGCGCAGCACGCCCACCAAGGTCTGCAGCCGCTCGTTCTCCTGCTCCAGGGGACGCGGGCCCAGCTCCAGGGAGGAGCTGTGCAGGCGGAAGGCATCTTCACACCTGGGAAGGAGCAGGGGCAGGTGGGCAGATGGCGAGGGCGCGCGCGGGCCAGGCCCTTGGAGCTCAGCTGCATCTCTCTGCCCCACTGGGCTGCATGCTCTGCCCACTAGAGTCACTCCCGCGCCTTCTCCCCCGGCTCTCTGCCCTGGGAGCTTGCCCTTCGCTTCAGCCAGGTGTCCTGGCTCTCTCTTGGGTTCAGCCGATGGGCGCTACCGGCAGGAGTTCCAGGGGTAGGAGCAGAGAGAGGTTGCAGGGAATGTCTCTCCCTGGGCTTCCTCCCTGGTTACTGTGGGGCAGGCAGGAAGCCTGCTCCATGCCCTCTGGGTTCCAGTATCCTCCCTTCTCCTGGTCCCTTTGGTCTCAGGATGGTATCAGCTCTTGACTATTGCAACCCCAGGGTGTAGCAGTGTCCACCTAGTTTCCCCACACCTTGCCCACACCTCTTTATTGATCTGTCCTCAATTACCCTGGGAGGGGCGCTGTCTGTCTCTTGCCAGGAACTTTATTGAAACACCCATTAAATCCACGGTGTGTATTCTTCTTTTAAAAAAAAAAATTGGCTGTGCCGAGTCTTAGATCGTCAATCTTTATTGCAGCATGCAGGATCTTCAGTTGTGGCGTGTGAGATCTAGTTACCTAACGGTGGATCGAATCCAAGCCCCCTGAATTGTGAGCGTGGAGTCTTAGCCACTGGACGACCACCAAAGTCCCCCACTGTTTAAGTCATCCCAATTCAAAAGGCTTAATGGGAACTGAAAGGGACGGTGGTTCGTCCCTCCTGACTTCTGACTTACTAAGCAGGTGACCTCGGAGTCTCAATTTCCTCTTCTGAGTAGCGGGGATGATAAACCACACCTCACCGTATTGCCATGAGAATTAAGTCACTGAGCGGTGTGGTGGGCACGTGGCCAGGGCTCTCAGCGCCAGCTGCTGACTGCTGTTAGCTCCACGACCTGCCTCTGCAATAGCCCAGAGGATGCACCGACCCTCCTCCCACCTGCTGCCCGGTGCCCACCCTGCCTTCCCCTCACCCCGTGGAGATGGGCCCAGCGCACCCTCACCTACCGGGGGCTGGTGCACAGCTCCTTGAGGCAGGGGAAGGTGTGGATGGTGCGCCTGCGTTCGCGCTTCTCCCGCCGCACGCGCAGCTGCTCCAGGTCCCGCAGCTGCTCCACCTGAGCCTGCAGCTCCTCCACCTGGGTCTGCAGGCGCTCAATGGTCTCTGTCAGCCTGGGGTGGAGTGGGGCACACACGGATGGGAGGGACGCTCAGGGGACAGGGCCAGCCCTCCTCACCGAAGCCCTGGGGGGCTTGGGGCTGGGGCCAGACAGGCAACCTTGAGCCACACTGCCTGGGGCTGAGGTCAGACGAGGAATTCCTTGGGCAGCCAAGGACCCACGCTTCTGCTCCACCTCCCAGGCTGAGCCGACACTTCTCCGTGTTTCCTCCCTCCGTTTCTTTCTTTTTTAATGTATCTACTTATTTATTTAAATTTACTCATTTATTAAGTATTTATTTACTTATTTGGCTGTGCCAGGTATTAGTTGCAGCACACAGAATCTTTGATCTTAGTCTCGGCATGTGGGATCTTTGGTTATCACCTGTGGGATCTAGTTCCCTGGCCAGGGATCAAACCTGGGCCCCCTGCATTGGAAGCGAGGAGTCTTAGCCACTGGATCACCAGAAGGCTCTTTTCTTTCTTTTCTTTTTAAAGATTTTTACTTTATTTAATTGGGCTTCCCTGGTAGCTCAGCTGGTAAAGAATCCACCTGCAATGTGGGAGACCTGGGTTTGATACCTGGATTGGGAAGATCCCTTGGAGAAGGGAACGGCTATCCACACCAGAATTCTGGCCTGGAGAATTCCATGGGCTGTATAGTCCATGGGGTCGAAAAGAGTTGGACAAGACTGAGCAACTTTCACTCTCACTTAATTAATTTATATTTATTTTGGGGCCATACAATGTGCAAAATCTTAGTTCCCTGATCTGGGATCAAACCTGTATCTCCTGCAGTGGAAGTGCAGAGTCTTAACCACTGGACCACCTGGGAAGTCCTGTCTCCTCCGTTCCTTGTACACCCTTCTATCACTTATCACTTTGCACTGCAATAAAATATTCACATACCTGCCTTCCCTCCCAGAGGGCGGGACAGTGTCTTTGCATCCCCATCACTATATTTTCCCTAAAACAGAGCCTGGAGTATAGTTGGTGCTTAAAGACGGGTTGTGGCCGGAATGTTCAGTTCAGTTCAGTTCAGTTCAGTCGCTCAGTCGTGTCCGACTCTTTGCGACCCCATGAATCGCAGCACGCCAGGCCTCCCTGTCCATCACCAACTCCCAGAGTTCACTCAGACTCACGTCCATCGAGTCAGTGATGCCATCCAGCCATCTCATTCTCTGTCGTCCCCTTCTCCTCCTGCCCCCAATCCCTCCCAGTATCAGAGTCTTTTCCAATGAGTCAACTCTTCGCATGAGGTGGCCAAAGTACTGGAGCTTCAGCTTTAGCATCATTCCTTCCAAAGAAGGAATGTTAAACCAGCCCAAATCAATGAGGGCAAAGTTACTACCATCCCAGGTTCCCAGACCTGGGCTTTTGGTAGAAGGAATCTGAGTCACACCCACTGGCACACACACACACACACACACACACACACACACAGGTACACCCAGCCCTGGGGCCTCCCCCTTACCATCCCACATCCAAGTTCCCAGCTCCACCCGGCCCTCACCCGTGGATCTTCTGCTGGGCCACCTTACTCTCCAGCACCAGCTTCTGATTGGTCAGCTCCAGGTCTCGGGCCGCCAGGTCCAGCTGCTCGTACACTTTGGCGTGCTGTTCATTCACGTGCCGCAGCGTGTCCAGCTGTTTGGTCAGGTACTGGGGGATGGGGGTAGGGGTGGGATAGTTACCTTTCAGAACTGGGTTGGGGAAAATGTCTCTGCCTGGGCCCTCCTCCCACTTTCAGGAACAGGTTTGCTTTCGGGTATTCATCTGCAGCGGAGGGAGGGGGTCGAGCTGGTGGTTCAACGGGGCTGCCTGGGACAGTTGTGCAGGTTGTGGACTGCACAAGGCTTTTGGGTCAAGGCTGGGTCTGCTAAGATGGGGTACCTTTTCCTAAGCTGCACACAGGTACACACAGACTAAGGGGCCCTCGATGGGCTGGGGAGCATGTATAGGGCCCAGGGGGCCCCTCACCTCGATCTCCTGCACTTGCTCCTCGTTAGTGGAGTACATCTGCTGTAGAGACTCCTCTAGCTCCTTGTTCCTCTCCAGCAGCGTCTTCCCCAGCTCTGCGGCCAAATGCAAGTCTGGTGGGGAGGTGACAGAGGGTGGGAGGAGCATGAGCAACAGAGAATGGAGTCAGAAGACCCCTCCCATTCCTGTTCTGAACATTTGCTCTGGGCTAAGCCTTGGGGACCTGGAGAGAACCAGGACCCAGGGGCCGCCTCTGGGGAGACTCTAAGCCTGGAAGGAGATGTAAGCCATGAGGAGACCTGTGCATTGGCCTGGAATGCCCTCTCCCCAGACACTCCTAGAGTTCCTCTCTGTGCCCTCAAGTCTGTGCTTTAATGTCACCTCCTCCAGGAAGCCTTTCTCAAACACTGATTCAAAATTGCACCCTCCCCCACCCCCACGCCCTCCCTGCTTCATTTTTCTCCTTAGCTCCTATCACTAACTTACCCAACAATTTGCTCATTAACTTGCTCCTGCCCCTTGACTAGTGGTAAGCTTAAAGGGTAGGGATTTTGCCTGTTTCAGTCACTGATACCCTGAGGACTTAGAACAATACCCGGCACAGAGCAGGTGAATAATAAATCTTTTTTGAAAGAACGAGTGAGTGGAATGTGATAAGAGCATCAGTATAAGCTAAACGAAGATCATGGCATCCAGTCCCACCACTTCATGGGAAACAGATGGGGAAACAGTGGAAACAGTGTCAGACTTTATTTTTCTGGGCTCCAAAATCACTACAGATGGTGACTGCAGCCATGAAATTAAAAGACGCTTACTCCCTGGAAGGAAAGTTATGACCAACCTAGATAGCATATTCAAAAGCAGAGACATTACTTTGCCAACAAAGGTCCATCTAGTCAAGGCTATGGTTTTTCCAGTGGTCATGTATGGATGTGAGAGTTGGACTGTGAGGAAGGCTGAGTGCCGAAGAATTGATGCTTTTGAACTGTGGTGTTGGAGAAGACTCTTGAGAGTCCCTTGGACTGCAAGGAGATCCAACCAGTCTATTCTGAAGGAGATCAGCCCTGGGATTTCTTTGGAAGGAATGATGCTAAAGCTGAAACTCCAGTACTTTGGCCACCTCATGCAAAGAATTGACTCATTGGAAAAGACTCTGATGCTGGGAGGGATTGGGGGCAGGAGGAGAAGGGGATGACAGAGGATGAGATGGCTGGATGGCATCACTGACTCAATGTATGTGAGTCTGAGTGAACTCCGGGAGTTGGTGATGGACAGGAAGGCCTGGCGTGCTGCAATTCATGGGGTCACAAAGAGTCGGACACGACTGAGCGACTGATCTGATCTGATAAGCTAAGTCACTTTCAGTCGTGTCCAACTCTGTGTGACCCCATAGACAGCAGCCCACCAGGCTCCCCGTCCCTGGGATTCTCCAGGCAAGAACACTGGAGTGAAAAAAAAAAAAAAAGAACACTGGAGTGGGTTGCTATTTCCTTCTCCAATGCATGAAAGTGAAAAGTGAAAGTGAAGTCGCTCAGTCCTATCCGACTCTTCGAGACCCCATGGACTGCAGCCTATCAGGCTCCTCCGCCCATGGGATTTTCCAGGGAAGAGTATTGGAGTGGGAGCATCAGTATACAGAGGGGCAAAGTGCCCTGGGAGATAGGGAAGGGAGAGTTCACGGCGTGGATGGTGGGAGTCTCAGACAAGGAGCAGCTTTGGAGGTGGGCTTGGAAGGACGCCCGGAGCTCACTGAAGAGGGGAGGGGGTGGAAGGGTTTGCTGGCTATTAGAACTGGACCAGGCTTCAAAGCCTGGTCTGTCTTTAGGGGGCTGTGTGGTGGAGAGGAGCAGGGGTTAGAAGGAAGTGGCAGGTGCCAGAATCCCTAAAAATTATCTCAAGTGGGTCTGGAGTTGGGTGAGAGTATCATGACATTTATGGCAGAAAGTGAAGAGGAACTCAAAAGCCTCTTGATGAAAGTGAAAGTGGAGAGTGAAAAATTTGGCTTAAAGCTCAACATTCAGAAAACGAAGATCATGGCATCCGGTCCCATCACTTCATGGGAAATAGATGGGGAAACAATGGAAACAGTGTCAGACTTTATTTTTTGGGCTCCAAAATCACTGCAGATGGTGACTGCAGCCGTGAAATTAAGAGGTGCTTACTCCTTGGAAGGAAAGTTATGACCAACCTAGATAACATATTCAAAAGCAGAGATATTACTTTGCCAACAAAGGTCCGTCTAGTCAAGGCTATGGTTTTTCCTGTGGTCATGTATGGATGTGAGAGTTGGACTGTGAAGAAGGCTGAGTGCCGAAGAATTGATGCTTTTGAACTGTGGTGTTGGAGAAGACTCTTGAGAGTCCCTTGGACTGCAAGGAGATCCAACCAGTCCATTCTGAAGGAGATCAGCCCTGGGATTTCTTTGGAAGGAATGATGCTAAAGCTGAAACTCCAGTACTTTGGCCACCTCATGCGAAGAGTGGACTCATTGGAAAAGACTCTGATGCTGGGAGGGATTGGGGGCAGGAGGAGAAGGGGATGACAGAGGATGAGATGGCTGGATGGCATCACTGACTCAATGTATG
Organism: Bos taurus; assembly: GCF_002263795.3. Taxonomy (NCBI): domain Eukaryota; kingdom Metazoa; phylum Chordata; class Mammalia; order Artiodactyla; family Bovidae; genus Bos; species Bos taurus. Next base: position 56,438,939 of record NC_037346.1, read on the forward strand.
TGAGTCTGAGTGAACTCCGGGAGTTGGTGATGGACAGGGAGGCCTGGCGTGCTGCGATTCATGGGGTCGCAAAGAGTCGGACATGACTGAGCGACTGATCTGATCTGATCTGATCTGATCATGACATTTGGAGTGGATATTCCCACATATATATGCCTAACTCCTTTCAGACACAAAGGGTAATGAATAAGATAATGAAGAAGGACCTACTGTATACCACAGGTGCACGCATGCTAAGTCGCTTCAGTCGTGTCCGACTCTTGGTGATTCTATGGACTGTAGCCCACCAGGCTCCTCTGTCCAAGGGATTCTCCAGGCAAGAATACTGGAGTGGGTTGCCATTTCCTTCTCCAGGGATCCTCCCCATCCAGGGACCAAACCTGCACCACCTTATGTCTCCTGCATTGGTATGCGGGTTCTTTGCCACTAATGCCACCTGGGAAGCCCATAGCACAGGTGAGTCTACTTAATACTTTGTAATGACCTATATGGGAAGAGAATCTAAAAAAAGAGTAGATATATATCTAACTGATTCACTTTGCCGTAGAGCAGAAACTAACACAACACTGCAAATCAACTCTACTCCAATAAATTAAAAAAAAAAAAAGAAGCAAAGAGTAGTATATATATATATATATATATATATATATATATATATATATATATTATTCACTTATATTTAAATATATATTTATAAGGGAAGCCAAGAATCACATTGTAGTCTCAAAGAGGAGGGCAGGTCAGTTTCTGCTGTGTGCTTGGTGGAAATTCAGCAGGACCAACCACCCCTGGTTCATGATGAGGGAGGCATACCAGCTCCCTTTTCTCTGTAATGAGATGGTGAGCATTTGGCTCATCCACAAACCCTTTCAAATAACTCAGGTATAAATGGAAAAACAGAAGGTGACACTCAATACAGCTTTTTATTTTTTTGCCTTGGGAACTGGGTCAGGTGGTCTGCAATGGGGCCATTTCTACTGATGCTGTCTCCTGCCTTGGCTTCGAGGGACAGGCTCTGTGGATGACCTGCATGAAACTCCTGAAACTTAAGCTAGAGTTTCAGGGCCTTCAGTCACAGTTAAGGCCGAGAACAACTGCACTTTATGCTTTTTCTTCCAGGTAGGCATCTGAGCTGGGTATGTATTCCTACCACCAGCGGGGTGCGCTGGGGTGGCTGCAAGTCACACTATAACCTGGGGATGTTGAAGGCAGAGAATGTGACCAGAGCCGCCTAGTGATTCCAAGGAAGGGGAGGAAGAGAACACAGTGGAAGTAGTTTGGGGTGGGGGAGAATCTCAGGGACTGTTTCAGGGAACTTGGATCACAGTGGAAGCTAAGCTGGTCAGAGCTGCCAGGAGGCATCATGAGAGAAGTCTACAAGCTTCAGGGCAGGGGACTGAGTGGAGCCAAGTGCTGGGGAAAGGACCCAGCTAGATGAGGGCTGGGGATGACTCTGGGGAGGGTGCAGACCCCAGACCAGAGTGGGAGGGGGGCCTAGGAGTGGGGGAACAGAGGAGCTGGCTAAGCTGGAAGTGGAATCTGGAGTAATAAGCAGCCTGCCATGGCCAGAATAATGGTCACACTGGACCATTACTGGGAGGTACTGGGTCTGAACTGGCATCTCCCCTGCCTGGACCTAAGTTTTCTGGGGTCTCCTGCAGTGGGCTCTGAATGCCAGTCAAGGTGTTGCCTGGGAGCAACGCCCCAGAACCCGAGAGACAATGGCTGGGAGCCAGGGGATGTCTTTGAAAGGAAACCCTGAAATCACACTGCCCCTCCTGACTGGGGTCAGCATGGAGCCCCCTAGACTCGGGAGAAGAGAGACAGGAAAAGGACAGAGGGCAGACACCAGGAAGAAAAGACAAAGATAAAAGGGACGGGAGAAGGCCAGCCACCACCTGGCAGGGTGGCAGGGGTCTGTTCACAACCTTCAGGGCACCAATGTCAGGAACTCTGGATCTGCGGAATTGGGGTCCACTCACCTTCCTCCCTTTGCCATGTCAGAGCTCGGCCCTGAGGCTGAGACTCAAGGTCAGGAGCCCAAGACTTCAAATGTGTGACTCAGCAGCCATCTCTCAGTCCGGAAAGAGGTACCCACAGGGCCAGGCACACCTGGTCCAAGGTGGGGGAGGGAGGCAGGCAGAGAGAGTGCCAGCGCCTAATAATTAATGGCTTTTTCTATTTTCACGGGTGCTTATGGCAGAGGGCAGAGGGGGCACAGCGAGAACTGAGGGCCTTGTTTGTCCCCACTGCCTCCCTCCACCAGGACAGAACAACGTCAAAGTCAAACAGGAGCTTGATGGCGAAGCATTTGAAAGTAAATTTGGGGCCCATCCTCAGCGGGGATGGAGCTGGCTGAGAAAAACCACGTCCTGGGATGCTCAGAGGCAACGAGGGGGAGCTGGGCAGGAGAGAGTTTGGGCACTGGGTGAGGGGAAGGGGGAAGCAACAGACACCTGATCCCCCATGTGGTTGGCCTCTGGCCCAAGTTCACCCCACCATCCGGTGCTTCATGCCGGGCCCCACAGGGGTGGTGCTGCAGTAGCTGTGCCTGGGCCTTCCTCCAACCCCACCCTGACACTCTGGATAATCCCCACTTCCCGGTGCAGGCTTCTCACATCACTCTGTGCCTTAGTACACGTACCGTCTCCACTAGACCACTGGCCTTCCTTCCTCTGCCGGGGCAGTAGGGGTGGGTAGGGGTTTGGGGGTGTGGCTGTTCCCCTCCAGCTCCAAAGGGCTGCAAAAATCTTGTGCATCTCGCAGCAGAGGGCCCTCAAGTCTGTTCTCACTGTCTGCAGGGCTCACTGCTGCAGAGCCCCTGTGGCTCACTCACAAGTGCTGATTTGATCCCATTCCTGCCTCCTCGGCTGGGCTGTGGAGACTCCGGAGGGTGGAGATCAAGTCCCCAGGCTCGGCCCTGCATCTGGCCTTTGGCAAGTAGAGGCTGGGGTTTTGGTCGAAAGCTCTTGTTTCTTCTGAGACTATCTCTGGTTTCCCTCCTTGCTGCTGGCATCCAGCTGCTACTCAGGCCATGAGGCTAGGCCAACTGCTGCAGACCAGCAAGGCCAGAAAAGCAGGGGCCTGTGGGGCCCATTCCTGACCCTGGCCCCAGAGCCTGGCTGCCAGGCCACCCTGGGATCTGGGCATCCCTCCCTCTCCGGATGCAGCACATCTGCCAGCCTTTCTCCCTGGCTCCTTCCTCCCACATCTGGGCTGGGCATGGTGCCAGAGCCTTCTTCAGGGGCGCGGGAATGGAATGAGACAGCAATGACATTAGCATCTGCCTCCGAGGAGGCCATCTTCCCAGGCACTCAGCTTCCAATCTTTCCTTCCAGGCCCACCTCTTCCGTGAAGCCCTCTCATTGCATCCTGCCATCCCCACTCAGTTACAAGCCCAACTTCCCCTACCCAGGTGAACCGAGGAGGCCAAGGCTAAGACTGCTCCCAGCTCCCAGGATGGCGTCTGACACAGTGGAGCCTGATAGGTGTTTGTGTAATGTGAGGTTTTGGGAGTAGTTGGCCCAGGGTTGGGGAAGGAGGTGTTGCAGCCAGGATCGGGCATTTCACTCCAGGCAGGGAGGCTGAGGGTAGAGGCAGGGTCCAGCCCAGAACCCCCAGTCCCACCCTGGTCCCCCAGAGGCTCCAATTAACCCACAGCCGGGAGCACAAGGGCAGAGCCTCATCTACCAGCAAATCTGGCCACGTGGGATTGTGGGTCAGGGCTGAAACACAAAGGCTCCAGGATGGGGGTAGATGCCTCGCACAGGGGCAAAGGCAGATATCTGGGCCCCAGAGTTGGAGACCCAGAGTGGAGGCTGTCGGCCCACACCCAGACTGTCCACACCCACCCGGCTTGCTGGGTGACTATGGTCACTTCTAGGATACACTTCCTAGCCCCTCCAATTCTGACCATCCCAGAAGGAGGCACTTTGGGGAAAGGAGGGTGGATTGAACTCCAGCGGGCCTTGGCCCTGACCCTCTCAAGCCTTCTCCTCCTTCCTGTCCTAACAGCCCCGCCCCCTCCTCGGAGTGATGTCACCCCGGCCACCTCACCAACCCCCTTCCAGTCGCCCTCTTTGCCCTCAGATGGGAGAGACGGAAACGTGGCTCCCTCTTTACTCAGGCTCTGATCTGGGGCACTGCTCAGAATTCCCATATCCGACCTGCTCCAGACCTTGCGCCATTTGGGAGAAGGCCAGCAGGGGAAGGGCTGCAGGGACTCCTCCCTCCAGAAGGCGGGTTGGACTCCTAGTTGTCTCCACTGTCTTCATCCGCAAGATGCCCGCACCCTCATCACCTCCCCCGGGGGAGGGGAAGGGAGCTGGGGAAACTTTCTAGGAGTCTGTGAGCTCCAGAATCCTGGCAGGGAAGGGTGCCGCTGGATTTAGAATGGGATTAACTTCCTCCCCTCACCTCTCCCCACACACAACCCCACTCAGCAAAACAGAACCAACAAGCCGCCTCCTGGCCTCCAAAGACTTCCAGTTAGCATTTTCAGACCCCCTCAACCATACCCGGGGCTCCTGGGCAGTTCCTGCCTATAAGATGAGGTGGGCGAACTGGGTGATGTCCACCCCTGTTGTTTAGGGAAAGAAGACCGCTCCCCCGACTTTTGCAGGTCTCCACCGGTCTGGTTCCGCTTTTCCGGGGCAGGCCACCGTCTCTCCACGTCCCCATTCTCCAGACGCATTTCGCCTCCGAGTCTGGCACGCCAGATGCAGTCCGGCCCTCCCCGGGGTGACACCTCCCAACAATGGAGAAGGGGACAGGGGTCACGGGGCGCACCCCGCTTTCCCGCTCCCTGCGCTCACCCTGCTCCAGGTCCTGCTGGTCGTACCAGGGCTCCTCTTCCTCTGCCGTGAAGTCCTCCATCCTGGCGGCCCTCCGCATGGCCCCGCAGGCGGCGGGTGGCGGGCGGGCGCTGCGGCGGCGCGGCTCAGGGCCGGGGCGCGGGGCCCGGGACAATGCGGCGGAGGCGGGCCGAGCCTCCCGCGTCGCGGACTCGGGCTGCAGTGCCCCCGCCCGCGCCGCGCCCCCTCGCCATCGGCCGCCGGCCGGACGCCCACGCGGGGCTGGCTCGCTGCCGCGGGCCGGCCGGGCCGGGGTCTTACAGAGCGGGGCGCACCGGGCGGCAGCTGCACAAAGGGTGGAGGGGCGGGGACGGCGGGCGGGAAGGCGACAAGGAGGCTCCCGGCCCGACCGGCAGGTCTGGGGCGCTAGGAGCGCGCGGGTGCCGCGGTGGGCGCCCCCAGCCCGGCTCCTGCCCGCGATGCCCCCGGCCCGCCCGGCGACACCCGGAGCCGCCGCTGCATCTTGGCGGTGTCCGCCCGGCGCTTCCCTAGCAGCCCGCTCCGAGGGGTGGACCCAGAAGCCGCAGGCCAATCAGGAGAGGTATGCAAAATATGAGGCGGGGCCGAGGGCGGGATCTCCGCGATGAGGCGGTCGGGCTGTTGCTGAACCAACCCTCCCCTTCTAGTCTCACTCCAGTTTCACTCAATGTGTGAAATCGTTTGTTTACCTACTGTTGTCTCTCTCTCCCTGTAGATCTCCTAACAGCAACGATCTTGTCTCTCGTTCTCGGCTGGCTCTTCAGTGCCTAGAGCAGGCTGAACCATTGCTACCTTCCATGAACACTCTTGGAATGAATGAAAATTAATTTAAAATTACCTTTAGGAAATTGTGTTTAAAAGCCTGTGGCCTGAAACCTCACGCTAGGAGTGGTGAACTTTGACTGTTACCCGCATTTTGGGTCTTTCCCTTTAAGATCCCGTTTCCCTCTACTTGAGATCCATATCTTACGCCCAATTACACTGCTTACACCGTATATAGTGTCACCTCTCCGAACATTCTTTCCTTAAAGGAGTTTTCAGAATCAAGTATACATGTAACTCATTTTTTATTAGGACCTACCACGCACTGGTACTATTAAAGCACCCTGACCATAACCCACTCTAAATACATGTGGCAAATACATCCGACAAAGGACTTGTATCTGGAACAGAGAAAGAACACCTGCAAATTCACAAGAAAGCTCAGTGGAAAAGTGCATAAAAGACTTGACCAAGCACTTCATAAATGACCCAGTAAACATGTGACAAGGCATTGAACTTCTTTAGAAGAATCAAGGAGGCACCATTGTTTCTGTAACAAACTACTCCAAATTTAGTCACTTCAAACAACACGAATTTATTATCTTACAGTTCCGCAAGTTAGAAGATTGACGTGGCTCTCGATGACTAATATCTAGTTATCTGCAAGGCTTTGTTCCCATCTGGAGGCTCCAGGCAAGCATCTCTTTCCTTGCTGCTCCTACCTTCTAGAGGCTGCCCACATTCCATGGCCCATAGTCACCCTTTTCCATCTTGAAATCCACCAACAGAAAATGACCTTTCTCACGCTGGATGACTCTGACATCTTTGGCCTCTTTCTTCCACTTTAAAGACCCTTGTGTGTACACTGGAACCACCTGAATAATCCAGCATAATCTGCCTCATCTCAAGATCCTTGATTTAACCACATCTGCAAAATACCTTTTGCTAGGTGAAGTAACATATTCAAAGATTCTGGTGATTAGAATGTGGGCATTTGTGGGTGTGTGTCATAATTCCATTTACATAAAGTTCAAAATTGGCAAAACAAATCTAATCAGGATAATATTTGGCCTTGGGGAGACATGTGGGGGAACACTAGGGGCTGGAAGTGTTTTATTTTCTGATCTGGGTGTTGGTTACACACAGGTGTGTTCATTTGTAAAATCACTTACGATACATGCATTTCTCTGAATATGTTATATTTTAATAGAATAGTTTACTCAAGAAGAAAAAAAAATCCTATGACCAAAAAACAGTCAGTTTCTGTCCTTCTGTAGCATGCATTCTAGCAGGGATAAATAAATGTGCTATGAAGGAAATTAACAGGGTCAAAGACACTAAGACAGAAAAAGCTGGACATACATCAGAAACTGAAGGAAGCCCAGCATAACTGGAGTGGAGTGGATAGAAGAGAAATGAACTGGAGTTAGTGCCATGGGAAAGAACTGGGGATTTTATTTTGTTCCCAATAGACAAAGAGACCCAATAAAATGCGTTTCATTTCCAGTTGTGAAATATCACTGGCAATTTTGGAGCATGGATTGGAGGAGAGCAAGTGTGGAAGCAACATGGGACTTCCCTGGCAGTCCAGGGGTTAGGACTCCACACTTCCACTGCAGGGAGCACAGGTTCAATTTCTGGTCAGAGAATTAAGATTCCACAAGCCAAGGGACCAAAAAAAAAAAAAAAAAAAGAAAAGAAAGAAAAAGAAATAAAGAGTAGAAGCAAGAAGATCAGTTTAGAGGCTTTTGTGATCATGTAGGGCACGTTTGACAGCAGTGGAGATGGAATGAGATGAGAAATATTTAAGCTAAAGAAGGCTGAGAGCCAAAAAGTTGATGCTTTGGAATTGCGATGCTGGAGAAGACTCTTCAGAATCCCTCGTACAGTAAGGAGGTCAAACCAGTCAATTCTAGAGGAAATCAACCCTGAATATTCACTGGAAGGGCTAATGTTGAAGCTCCAATACTTTGGCCACCTGATGGGAAGACCGACTCTTTGGAAAAGACTGATGCTGGGAAAGACTGAAGGCAGGAGAAGAGGGCAACAGAGAATAAGATGGTTGGATAGCATCATGGACTCAATGGACATGAGTTTGAGCAAACTCCAGGAGATAGTGAAGGTCAGGGAAGCCTGGTGAGCTGCAGTCTATGGGGTCTCAAAGAGTAAGACACCACTTAGCAACTGAACAACAACAACAAAGATATACAGGTGAATTGACTGAAAAATCGGAAAGATGCCTTAAATGTGTGGCTGTAATAACTGGGCAATGGTGATGCCATTTATTGAGATGGGGACAAAATGAGTCTAAGGGACAAACAGGTTGGGGGGCTGAGATCCAGAAGGGACTGGTCAGCACACCCAAACCACCAAATCCCCTTCCATTTGTTCATTTCTTCATTCTGCAGCCCGTGGATATGTACCCACAGGAGCCAGGGAGTTTAAGGAGTCCCCAGAGAAGAGCAGGGGCAAAGGGCTGGGGGCCAGGACCTGGGCAGTGAGGATGCTAGCAATGAAAAGCAAACCCGTCAACCTGAAAATTCACCCCAACCTGCAGTTAAGAATGCTTTCTGTGAGGACTTAGAACAGGGGTCCCTCACCCTCTGGGATCTAATACCTGGTGATTTTAGGTGGAGCTGATGTAAGAATAATAGAAATAAAGTGCACAACAAATGTGATGTACTTGAATTATCCAAAATCACAGCTGCCGTGCCCCCGCCCCGCCAATCCTGGCTGGTGGCTAACTTGTCTTTTATGAAACCGGCCCCTGGTGCCAAAAAGGTTGGGGACCACTGACTTAGCAGACCCCCATGTTTGCAAACATCCGGCTCAGAGGTCATCACTCAATTCTGGACCTTTACCACACTGCCCACATCCTCAGCATGACCCAAATACGCTCCCTGCCCCAGCCACGGAAGCATCGCCTGGCAGGGATAAATAAGCCTGTCACAAAGGCTGGATTCTTTTGCTGCCTGAGCACTGGGCAGAGTGATTCAGGCTGGAGCCCCTAGATCTCAGGAGGCTGGTGCGGGAGGTGAGCTAGAGCTGGGCAACCAACTCTTCTAGGTTGGTGGGGTCTCCTTGTCCTGCCTGCACGGGACCGAGGGTAGAGGCTGGGCTGACTGGGGTGGAATGCCTGCTACATGCCAGGCCTGTGCTGGGCCCTTTGCCTGGATTGGTTGGCTCCTTGGCCAGTGAGGCCACTCCCAGTGCCTTCAGGGCAGACAGTTTTAATACTTTCAAAACTATTCCAGGAGGAAGAAAATCAGATCTGCCTTTGAAGAAGGAAATTTCTCAGCCTCCCTGAGCTACCAGACAACAAGCCCTGGATTCGATCCACTTCAGGCCTTTCCTCTAAGCAGGGTAGAGAGTCAAGCCCAGCGGTTGGAAGTAGCAACGACCCGACCTTGGTAACCCCCAGAACACTCATCAGTGGGTCAGGCAGACCTGTTTCGTGGTGCTCCTTGTCAGGAGCATCAAGACTCCGCGCTGATGGTCAGAGCCTTGGCAGCTTCGATATCCCCGCCCACCCCCCAACTTTGGGTACCGTGATTCCTCTGGGGGAATCAGTTTCACACTGACCAGGCACGCTTACCGAGCTCGCACCCGAGCTCCTGGGAAATGCAGCCCGGATCCTGGGCCTGGAACCCGAGCACAGATACAGAACCCCGGGGTAGCTAGGATCCAGACTTGACGGAACCGCCCTCCGGCAGAGTGCCCCCGGAGCCCAGCCCACCGGAAGTGACAGCGCATGCGCAGGCCGTGCTGACGTTGGAGGGTCCCGGCGCTCCGGGTTTTACGAGTACGCTGGGGGAGGGGCCGGGTGCCAAGCCCGCGCCTCTGGGCCCTCGGGGTATCCTCCGACCCCACAAGCTGCGCATCTAGGGTGCTCCCACCCCTGCAGGCCTGTCTACCCTCCCTGTCCCCAGACCCGTCATTCCAGCGCTGGGCTTAACGTTGCACTGAAAGATCTCACCCCTTCTCTCCCTTCCAGCGGCCTGAGGTCAGGCCCTGGCGGGGTAAGGCGCTCAGTAATACATTGGATGAGTGGGGTCATCCGGGGTCCACCCCACCTTCCCCCCTCCACCATCTGAGTGTGTTCCAGACAACGGTCTGTTCTGAAAGAGGAGTTATGTTAGTCTCCTGAGTCCTTGTGGTCAGGAAGTGCTGCTGTGTGTTTGCCTTAAATCCCTACAATTAATCCCTGCCGTCAGCAGTGACCTTTAGGATCCTGCTGCGGGGCTGTTCTCTAGTGGCGTCATTCTTACTCCTTCAATACTTCCTCCTGGGGTTGTTGGGAGGGCCCTGAGTTAACACAGACCAAATGCTTAGAACAGTGACTGGGCCAGGGGAGCACTATTCAGTATTTGTTCTTAGGATGATTATTATTGTCACTTTTAGGGGGGCTGTTGTGAGTCTTAGTTGCGGCATGCAGGATCTTTAGTTGTGGCATGCAGGATCTTTAGTTGTGGCATGTGGGATATAGTTCCCTGACCAGGGATTGAACCTGGGATCCCTGCATTGGGAGCACAGAGTCTTAGCCACTGGACCATCAGGGAAGTCCCTACTGTAACGTTTTTACCTGAGAATCCACTCTTTGCCCATCACTACCCCTCTTCTGGCAGGGCCCCTGATGGGGGCTGGGGAGACAGTCCAGGGCCTTACCTTCCTGGTGGGGGGTCAAGGGGTCAGTTCAGGCCTGCAGTCAAGGCCTGAGACGTGGGCCTGAGAGAACTGGCTGTCTGGGCTCCCATCCCAGCACTGGGCCCCCTGCATGGAATCCATTTACCTCCCAGCAGACTGAGAGCTCCTTGAGGGCAAGGACTCCAGCTGGCACATAGCAGATGCCTGATGAAGGAACAAATGAGTGCTCTAAAGCCAGTGGCAGGTGACTTCCCTTGCAGTCCAGTGGCTAAGACTCGAGCTCCCAATGCAGGGGGCCTGGGTTTGAACCATGGACAGGGAACTAGATCCCACAGCCATAATGAAGATTGAAGATCTAAGACCCGGCATGGCTGAAATAAAACAAAGACAGTGGCAGAATCATATTCCTTGACCCTCCTTCTTTATCCATCTCCACTCCAGAACACTTGCACCACTTCAAAGACTTGTGTGTGCATACTAAGTCGCTTCAGTCATGTCCAATTCTTTGTGACCCTGTGGACTGTAGCCCATGAGGCTCCTGTGTCCATGGGATTCTCCAGGCAAGGATACTGGAGTGAGTTGCCATGCCCTCCTCCAGGGGATTTTTCCCCACCCAGGAACTGAACGCCTGTCTCTTAACATCTCCTGCAATGGCAGGCAGGTTCTTTACCACTAATGCCAGCTGGCAAGCCCTGAAATGCTCTCAAAGGAACTAAAAACTGAATCTGAGAAGCAGTTGGTGAAAATGTACCTTTCCTATTGATTGAAGTGGATTACCAAAGTGGCTCCATCTTCTGTGATCACCTAGGAGTTTTCTTCACTTGGTTCTCTGCGTGGTAGGCCTGTGCTGGATGCTGGGAATACAAAGAACGAGACAGAGCTGGCCCCCGCCCTCATGGAGCTTGCATTTCAGCAGGAGACATAAATCAAGCAAAAAGGCAAAAACACTGAAGATGGTGGTGAAAGTTTTAGGAAGCACACTGAGGGTGAAATAGCAACATCTGGGGATGAGGAGTCGCTCAGGAAGAGTTTCCTTTGGCAGTGGGGTTTGAGCTGTGCAGCCTGTGAGGATCCTGACCAGGGGTCAAACCCATGCCACCTGCAGTGGAAGCACAGAGTCTTGATCACTGGGCCACCAGCAAAGCCCCTGGGAAAGGAGACGGGTCCCTGAAGCATGAGAAGGGCAGCGACATGAAGAGTGGGCAGAAGGATGTCTCAGTCAAAAGGAACAACTTGTACATAGATCTCAGGAAGAAAGAGCTTGGAAGCTTTGAGGAAATAAAGGCAGACCAGCGTGAGAGGAACCTCGGGGCTCCCGGGAGGGAGGACAGACTCAGGATGGTGCAGGTCCTTGGCGGTCACAGTGGGGCCCAGAGAAAACTGACCCTAACCATGGGCCCCGAGGTGTTTTCAGTGGGGGAGCATCTTAAGCGGTGTTGTACATTTCCTTGGGCTCTCGTGCAGAGAATAGATTAGAGGGGGCGGGAGTGGAGGCTGTGGGATGGGAGGTGGTGGGGGTCCTGGCAAAGGTGCCAGCAGCAGAGGTGTTGCTGTTTAGTCGTTAAGTCGTGTCTGACTCTTTGCAACCCTAAGGACTGTAGCCCACCAGGCTCCTCTGTCCATGGGATTCTCCAGACAAGAATACTGGAGTGGGTTGCCATGCTCTCATCCAGGGGATCTTCCCGACCCAGGGATTGAACCTGCGTTTCTTCCATGCCCTGCATTGGGAGGTGCCGTCTTTACCACTAGCACGACCTGGGAAGCCCATAGCATAAGATAAAATCTCCTTAACGGGATGTGAGCAGCCCCCTATGGCCTGGCCCTGCCCCACCTCTCAAGCTTTATCTCTTATCGATTTCTCCACTTTATCCCAGTTTCTCTTTCTGTTCTCTGGATGAGCAAGGCTCTGTCCACTTCTGGGCCTTGCTTCCACTCTCTCCCACTACCTGCATATTGGACACGTTCCTTTTGCCCTTTAAGATCTCTATCGATCTGCTCCATCCACTCTGTGCCTGAATGGCCGAAGCTCTTGTGGGCTGCACAAGAGTCTTGTGGAATCCATCAAGTCTTGTGGACTCCCTTTATCCCCCTTGCTTTCTGTTGGTCCACTGAGGGAAGCAGGAAGTTGGGGGCAGGAGACAAGTGAAGGTGGGTATCTATCTCACAGCTCCATCCCTCCCAGATCGTGGGAGCCCACTGCTCCTCTTGGCCCTCTCCTATGGCTGGGCTCTCTTTCTCTGTGTTCTAGCAACCATTCCACCCCTCACCACCTTAGGTTTGAGTATAGCTGAGGCTCTCTACCGCTTCTAGCCCCAGAGTGCCTCACTGACGCTTGTTGGTTTCCCTTCTCCTTATAAATCACCCCTTGATTAAACTCATTTTGGCCAATCTGTCCAAGTGTCCATGGGTGACCAGAAATATCTCAGTGCCACCTGGAGTTCCTGGTTGCAAACCACAGAAGTGGCTCTGAACAATGGGCAAGACCAGAGGGCTCACAAATACTCTCTTGGGGGACTTCCCTGAGGGTCCAGTGGTTAAGACTCCACGCTTCCAACACAGGGGGTGCAAGTTCAGTCCGTGGTCGGGGAACTAAGATCCCATATGGTGCGTGATCAAGAAATAAAAGCAAAAAACGATTCCTCCCTTTGAATGGTCAATTAGTACCTGCTCTTGTTTTATTTATTTTTAATTAAATTGAGCTACAACTCACAGTAAAAGTCATCCCTTCTAGGTGCAGAGTCACGTGAATTTTGACAAACATACACAATCACAGAACCACCCCCACATCGAAACAAAACATGCTTTCACAGTCAGTGCCCTCATCCTGCTCCCAGCCCATGGCAATCACTGGCTTGTTTTCTGTTCCTGTATTTTGTCTTTGCCAGAATGTCATATAAACGATATAACGCAGTACGTTGTCTTCTGTATCTGACCCAGCACTTTTGAGATCCATCCACATTGTTGCTGCCTGTACCAGTAATTTGTTCCTTTTTATTACTGAGTATGGGCTCCCCAGGTGTCTCAGTGGTAAAGAATCCGCCTGCCAATCCAGGATTGGCAGGTTTGATCCCTGGGTCAGGAAGATCCCCTGGAGAAGGAAATGACAACCCACTCCAGTATTTTTGCCTGGGAAATCCCGTGGACAGAGGATCCTAGGAGGCTGTAGTCCATGGGGCCGCAGAGTCGGACACAACGGAGTGGCTAAACAATTGCTGAGTACTCGTCCATTGTATCGATGAACCACAGGTGATGGGCATTTGGTTTGTTTCCAGGTTTTGGTGATTATGAATGAAACTGTTACATGAATTACTCAGCCTTTTGTGTGGATCTATGTCTTCATTTCTCCTGAGTAAATTCTAAAAATGGGATTATTGAGTTATACAGTAATTGTATATTTAACTTTATTTTTTTATTTTTTGGCCACACCAGGGATCGAAGCTGTGCCCCTGCATTTGAAACACGGAGTCTTAACCACTGGACTACCAGGGAAATCCCTAGAATTAACTTTATAAGAAAATACAAACGCTCCCCATCTTCACTAGTATTTGGCATCATTACGTTTTTGTTTTTGACCTATCCTGATATGAAAAAGTTGGCTTAAAGCTCAACATTCAGAAAATGAAGATCATGGCATCCCATCACTTCATGGGAAGTAGATGGGGAAACAGTGGAAACAGTGTCAGACTTTATATTTTTGGGCTCCAAAATCACTGCAGATGGTGATTGCAGCCATGAAATTAAAAGACACTTACTCCTTGGAAGGAAAATTATGACCAACCTAGACAGCATATTGAAAAGCAGAGACATTACTTTGCCAACAAAGGTCCGTCTAGTCAAGGCTATGGTTTTTCCTGTGGTCATGTATGGATGTGAGTGTTGGACTGTGAAGAAAGCTGAGCGCAGAAGAATTGATGCTTTTGAACTGTGGTGTTGGTGAAGACTCTTGAGAGTCCCTTGGACTGCAAGGAGATCCAACCAGTCCATTCTAGAGGAGATCAGTCCTGGGTGTTCATTGGAAGGGCTGAGACTCCAGTACTTTGGCCACCTCATGCGAAGAGTTGACTCATTGGAAAAGACCCTGATGCTGGGAGGGATTGGGGGCAGGAGGAGAAGGGGATGACAGAGGATGAGATGGCTGGATGGCATCACTGACTTGATAGACATGAGTTTGAGTGAGGTCCGGGAATTGGTGATGGACAGGGAGGCCTGGCGTGCTGCGATTCATGGGGTTGAAAAGAGTCGGACACGACTGAGTGACTGAACTGAACTGAATAGGTATGTAGCAGTAACTGTATTGTGGTTTCAGTTTGTATCTCCTTAATGAATAAGGCAATGGCACCCCACTCCAGTACTCTTGCCTGGAAAATCCCATGGATGGAGGAGCCTGGTAGGCTGCAGTCCATGGGGTCACTGAGGGTCAGACACGACTGAGCAACTTCACTTTCACTTTTCACTTTCCTGCATTGGAGAAGGAAATGGCAACCCACTCCAGTGTTCTTGCCTGGAGAATCCCAGGGACAGGGGAGCCTGATGGGCTGCCGTCTCTGGGGTCGCACGGAGTCAGACACGACTGAAGCGACGCAGCAGCTTTTAAATGTCACACTGGCCTGGACTGGGAATGGGTGATTTGTAGAATGGACTGGATTTTTTTTTTTAATGCCAAATAAAGGTACTATTCATTTGTTATCTTGAAGTGATTATAAAAGCCATGGAGCCTGTCCAAGATTTCATCCAGGGTAGGGAAAACCCACCTCAGGAGCAAACACAGAGCTCTCCCGTCCAGTCTGCTCATTCAGTGCTGTGGGGACACCCTTGCCCCCCTCCTTGCTACCCCACCCCTGTCCTACCCTGCCTTTATGCCTAGACAGCGCACCCCACATTTTTTACCCTTGGAACTCCAATTCAAGCTAAATGTCACCTCCTTTTGAAGCAGCTAGGATTTCTAGAAGCTTCCAGACATAACCTGCAAGGCGATATTGTTGAAAAAATGCAGCCTCTTTTGGAGCCAGAGCTGGATTTACTTTTTTGGCTTTGTTCCTTACCAGTTGTGTGACTTTGGGCAGCTTAACTGCTTTGAGCCTCAGTTTTCCCTAGGGTAAAGTGGGTTTAATACCTACTTCAGAGGTAGGTTTTCTGTCGTGTAAGAGGTTGTCACTATTTATTATTATTAATTTGCCTCTATCCTGGTCTCATTGGGCTGAACCATGGCTAATCTGTTCCTTTTTTGTCTCTCTAGCTAACTGCTCTTAAATAGCAGACTCTGTGCCTTAAGCCTCCTCGGCCCCCCGGCCCTGACACCGTGTTGATAAATCCTAGTCCCTAAACATATCTGTTGAAATGGATGACTCTAAGAGGATTCTCAGGGAAGGCAAGTGGCCAGAAAGGAATGGTGGGACTCAGAAGGGACCCCTCGCTCTCACCAGGCCGCGGAGCCCGATGAGACAGGTCAGAAAAGGGGAACCAAAGGAGCGGATGCCCAGAATGCCCCAGAATGCCGGGAGATGGACAAGAAAGATGCTGGAGAGGACCGGCTTTGAAACTGTCGGCCTAGTGATGGAGTGGGGACCGAGGGTGAGGATGGGGGGCAGGGGACGGAGGCTGGAAAGGTTGCGGGCCCGTGGGGTGGGGGTGGCGCTGAGTGTAAATGGGAGAGACCGAGAGGGATAACGCTTCCACGCAGAAGGAACCCGATCCAGCTGAGAAGGGGCTGGGGGTGGATCCGCGGGCCAGACCCCGGGTCGGCGCGGGGAACACGGCGCTGGAGCAGCAGGTGCGGGGGGCGGGGCCCGGCGGGGCGGGGCCCAGGGGGGCGGGGCCGACGCCGGCGGGCGGGCGGGGCGCGCGGCTCGGCTCCTGCGAGAGCCGCGGGGGCAGCGGGGCTGGAGCTGGATACCCAGCCGGAGCCCGAGCGGGAGTCGGGGCCGGGACCAGGCCGGAACGGGCTCCAACGAAATGGGGTCGGCCGACTCCAAGCTGAACTTCCGAAAGGCGGTGATCCAGCTCACCACCAAGACGCAGGTGCGCCCGGGGCCCCGGCCTTCCCACGCACCTGCCAGGGTGGGGGCAGGGCAGGGCTTTCGGGGTTGGGGGAACGGCTGCAAGAACTTGGCTAGCCGGGGGCTGGGGGGACCAGCTGGCCAGGAGGGTGACGCCGCAGCCAGGGAAGAGCGAGACTCCTGGGCCTGTACCCCAGGGCTCCAT
This sequence comes from Bos taurus, assembly GCF_002263795.3. NCBI lineage: Eukaryota > Metazoa > Chordata > Mammalia > Artiodactyla > Bovidae > Bos > Bos taurus. The sequence goes on from NC_037346.1 coordinate 56,455,378, forward strand.
CCCTTAGTCCCCCACCCCCAGCCTTCTCTCCCGGGAACATCCCTATTTCCCGCAGCTGCTGCTGCCACCTTAGGCTGACGTGTGCCTACTCCCCAGGCCGGCGTCGTCGCTGTCCGCTCCGCTGTCGGCCCCCTCATCGCCCCTCCAGCCCCTCAATCTCCAGCCTCTCCCCACCCCCACCCACCCAAACACCTCCTTTTCTCCTCCCTGCCCCTCGGTGGGTGTCGGCGATCCGGGAGGCACAGACCCGGTTGACTCAGTGCAAACAAAGCCGGCGGTTGCCTTCCCGGATCGGGAAACAGCTGGTGCACGGTGGCGGCCTCGCTGGGCCGGGTCGATGCCCACGGCCAGAGAAGGCCTAGGTGTTGATGGGAACACGCAGAGTGGCAGGCAGCGCTGCAGCCTGGCCAGGGGAGCTGTTCCCAGGCCCATGGAGTCCAGATTCCCAGCTGGGGACCACTGCTCCAGGGGCTCCGCTTTCCAGGCCCTGCGGTGCAGGTGGCTGTGTTTGCTGTACCCTGTGTTCTCTGGGGCAGGGTTAAGAACCGTCCAGGCTGCCCCTGGACTAGGTACTGTGGGGCCTGGGGGTACCCATCCAGGCTTGCACAGACCCCTGAGCCCACAAGTGGCACCGAGGCCAACTCCTTGCCCCCAGCACAAGGGCTGGCCCCAGCAAGGCTATCTCCCTGCCCACCCCTCTCTTCTCACTCCTTGAGCCAGGCCACTCTGGCCAAAGAGATGCCCATCTCTGCCTCCCCAGGTCCCCCACTTTCGAGGGAGTCAGGACCTGCTGCCAGCCGGGGATTTCCTTCTACCTGCACCCCTAGGGCTCTCTCATGCTCCCAAGTAGAGTAGTTTCAAGGGAGCCATTTCCCCCACAGCCAGCTGGTTGCAGCTCCAGGGGCCAGAACTCTGGTCCCACACTCTCTGGTTCCCACAGGAGAAAGGTCAGGAGCCCGGCACACGCCCAGGGCCTCTGAAGGGTCCAGTCCCAGCTGAGAGGCATTTGATAGAAACCAGGCCTTGCTAATCACCCTTGCCCCCAAGGCTCCTGGCTGTTTCTGGCATTTGGCTTTTTTGGCGTGTGGGGCTTCTAGATCTGAGGGTGGCAGGTGGTCCCGCCTCTCGGTGGGGGGCCACAAGGAGAAGAGGGGAGGGAGGCCTCCGTGTTTACCTGCCTGGGGAGGGAAACGCCTTGTTGGAGGAAACCACCTTGTCACTATGGGCTCGGCAGCTAGGGTCTCTGCCAGGCCAGTAGGACCAGCTCAGCTGGGTCCCACAGGATTCCTACAGGCTCGGGCCCCCTCCCCAAATTACACTGGGCCTCCATCCTTCCCTGGCTGTGGCCCTATGACAGGGTGGACTGAGCAGCTGGGGACAGCTGGGGACAGTGAGCTGACGTGGGACAGAGCTGGAGCCAGACACCAGCCTGAGTCTCTCTCAGGAGAGCCTTGGGGCCCTGCAGGTGGGAGGGGACCTGGGCTGCCTGGAGGGAGAGACCCTCAGAGCCTGAAGCCACGGACCCTGTGCAGTGACCTGGCTCAAACAGCTCGGGAGTCAGGGCCAAACCCCAAATGGTCCCCAGACCTTGCCACTCGGTGTCCCCAAGGAGATTCAGGCCAGTTGTCCCCAGGGTGTCCTCTTGTCCCAGGGCCTCTGTGATCACAGGGTTTTGCAGACAAGCCAACCTAGAACCTTTTCCCCGTGGCCTGGGCCCAAGCTGGTTGGCTTTCCCGGCCTTCCTGTGCTGTATCCTGTTTTCTTCCTGCCTCGGGCTGGGCCCGACCCCAGTCCTGAAGCCGGCAGCTTTGGCTGTGTTTCAAGCCTTTCCCGGTGTGGGTGGAGCCCTCGAGGGGCATATTCCTGGATCTGGGACCCTCTCCTAGATCCTGTCCTTTTGGAGATTCTCTGTCGTAGGCCAGAGGATACCTGGTGGGTCCATGTTCACACGTGTGCACATGTATGAGTGTGCGAATGCCGTGGTGATTCAGTACAGGTCACCCTTGGCAGGCCAGACCACTGCTGGTGCTTCCCTTCTCCCCCCAGAGAGGTCCAGCAGCTGCAGCCGGTCCTCCAGGCTGGTGGGCATCTGGCCTGAGCAGGTCCCAGCAAAGCTTCGCTAAGAATATCTGGTTTCCCTCCAGGGTAGCTCAGTCCCTGTGCCCTTGGCAGCACGGGCCTGCTCACCTCCACCAAAAATACTCTTTAAAGAAACTAGCTTGGATTTTAGAAGCTTCTTTGTGTTAGGTAGGGCTAGAATAACTGAGGCAGGATCTAAGCTATGTTCCCTCCCCACTCAAAAGTTTCAGCGAACCTGGCCAGTACCTATGGCATCAAGCTAGCCTCCCCTGCTCTGGTAACGGCCACCAAACTGAAGGATCTGAGCCACAGCTGGGACCTGGAGAAGAGGTCCAAGTTGGGGATGGGGGAGGTGAAATCATTAGTCCTGAAGTTCAAGGCCAGCTCCCAGAGCTGGGATTTCCCTCTGCTTCAGAGCTGGGCTGCCCTGGGGCCTCTCAAGCTCCCCTGCTAAGACTCTCTCCTCATTCTTAATTCAGTCCCCAGGGGACACTTGCCTGATGAACTAGGTCAGAGGTCAAGTGCACTCGATGAGTTTCTGCCCCTTTAAGCTTAAAGGGTAGTGGCTACTTGGGAGGAGGGGAAAAATGGCTTCCCAGAGGTGCTCTCAGATGGGAGGTGGGCAAGGGCCATGCATGTTTTCCGGGAGGCTCCTTCCCCACTTCCACCGGACCACCCACACTGGGGGTGTGCTTCCCTGGACCCCAGAGAGGGTTGGAGGGCATGAGGACAAGCCAGCCGCGGCCCCAGGGCGCAGTTTTGGTCTTTGTTCCTCTCCCCCAGCTAACTTGCTCTACCAGTTTTGGGACCCAGGCTGTCCTGGGGCCAGGCCAGCCCTGAAGGCCGTGGCCACAGGCTGCCCTGTACCTCACTGGGAGGCCTTGTTGGGGAGTGGGCTGGGGTAAACTGGACCCTGGGGAGGCTTGTACCCAGCCTTGTGCTCAGCTCTGCCCGGTGAAGGGGCTGAAGGGAATCTTTGGGACTGATTACAGCTTTTAGCTGGACAAATACTGGCTGAGCATCTGCCATATGCCTCAAGTGCATGGTCCTGGGAGAAGGGCTGGTGGAGGAATGGAGCCTCCAGGCAAGAGTGGAATCAGGCCCGTGATGAGTGACTGTGGCGGGTGGGGAGCAGGTTTCCAGGGTGGGATCGAGCCCACTGGTAGAAACTCTGGGAGACTTCTTGGAAGAAGTGGCTTTAGAGAACAGAATTTTTAAAGTATTTATTTGGCTTCACTGCACAGCATGTGGGATTTTAGTTCCCTGACCAGGGATCAAATCTGCCCCCTCTGCATTGGAAGTGTGGAGTTTTAACCACTGGATCTCCAAGGAAGTCCCAACAGAATTTTTTTTTTTTTTTAAGTAAGATTCACATCGTTTCCTGATAATAAGAGTGATGCGTATTACCTGCCGATTTGTGGTAGAGTAGCCCTTTATCGTGGAGAAGGCAATGGCAACCCACTCCAGTACTCTTGCCTGGAAAATCCCGTGGATGGAGGAGCCTGGTAGGCTACAGTCCATGGGGTCACAAAGAGTCGGACACTACTGAGTGACTTCACTTTCACTTTTCACTTTCATGCATTGGAGAAGGAAATGGCAACCTACTCCAGTGTTCTTGCCTGGAGAATCCCAGGGATGGGGGAGCCTGGTGGGCTGCCGTCTATGGGGTCGCACAGAGTTGGACACGACTGAAGCGACTTAGTAGTAGTAGTAGTAGCCCTTTATCAGCTCTTTCAGAGAAGGCAAAAGTCTGATTTGATTGGAGCAGCCTGGGTAGGTCTCTTGCAGGAAGTACTATTCAAAAGGGTAAGAGGACCTTGGTTGACCCTCAAACAGATGAACATTCAAAAGAAAAAGATAGCAATACGCGCATGGACAGAAAAAATATATAAGAAACAAACAAAAAAGCCACCCCGCAAGATAATTGCTATCGCCACTTTTTCATTTTCTTACAGGCTTTTATTCCTCTATAATTTTACAGAAAATCATGATCATCCTATAGTAACTTTATATCTTCTCTTTTTCATGTAACATTGTACCACGAGCATTTTCCATTCATCCGTATTCTTTGAAGACATTCTGATGGCTGCATAATATTGCACTGTATGACTAATTATTAATTATTTTTTTGGCTGAGTGGTATGCAGGATCGTAGTTCCCTGACCAAAGACTGACCCCATCCCCCCTGTAGTGGATGTACAGAGTCCTAACCACTAGACTGCCAGGTCATTTCCTGAGGAGGACATGATAACACACTCCAGTATTCTTGCTTGGAGAACTCGGTGGACAGAGTAGCCTGGCGGGCTATAGTCCGTAGGGTTGTAAAGAGTCAGACATGAGCGAAGTGACTTAGCAGCAGCAGCAGCAACTTTTTAAGCATTCCCCAATTGTTGGCTATTTAGGTTGACTCCAACGTTTCACTTTTCACAACAGCTCTTCAATAAACATTCTCACACCTGAATGTCTCAGGCCATTTCCTTAGGAAAGACTTCTAGGATTCATGATTTAAATCGGGTGTTCACATGGCTGACTATATGACTTACAAGGCATAAGTGTGCTGAAGGCACGTTGCCTCAGTACGTCTGGTCGGGCTTTGGACAGTGTTGGGTGGGGTGGGCATATGGGGAAGAGGGGCTGGTCTGTGCAAGGGCAACCAGAAAATATGGCCGGGCTGTGTTGCTGGGATCGTGAATACAGGTATTCTTATGCACACATCCATGTGCACATGTGTATTTGTTGTGTGTCCGTGTGCGTGTCCGTGTGCCCAGGTGTGTGCTTGTAGGTGTTTAGGTGTGATCTTGGCTGACTGTCCAGCCAAGGTCTGGACCCGGCAGGCAGTGGGGAGCCCTAAATGTCTTGGTTGAGGGAGCAATGCCTTCGGTGCTGTGCTTTGAAAGCTGGTTGGGGGCAGTGTGGAGGTGGGATTGAGGGGGTAGATTTGGAAGGGGGCCCTGGCAAAAGTGGCTGTGGTGGGTACCGAGAAGAGCGGATGTGGTCAGAGAGCCGTGGGCGACTCCTTTAGATTCGGCACTAGTTGGGTGTCCCGGGTGAGGGTGAACACTGGGGTTTAGGGGGCAGCCTGAGTGACTGGCAGTGAGCACATGTCCCCTTGGCTTCTTCCCAGGGGAAGGGGCACAGCCTGGCTCTGGTCCCTGGGCATGTGACTTAGGGGTGTAGCCTGGGGAGGCCCCCAAGTGGGGAGGATCTACCAAAGGGAGATGGTGAGTTACTGGGGGGTCACAAGTCTCTTAGGGACTGGGTTGGGCTCTGCCTACTGAACTCAGTGCCAGCCGATCCCTGACCATCTGTGTCAAGTGTCCCCAGCCTGCCTGTGCCAACCAGGGCTCATGGCCACTGAAGGATGTCTCCATGGGGGGAAGACTCCTGGGCACCAGCAGGAGTGGAGGAGGGGACTTCCCTTTCCGGGGCTCCCTTGGTCACAGAGTTGGGCACACTGTGGGCCTGCTGGCAAGAGATCATGCGACTCTGGACACTTGGTCCCCCCACAGCCTGTGGAAGCCACCGATGACGCCTTCTGGGACCAGTTCTGGGCAGATACTGCCACCTCGGTGCAGGATGTCTTTGCGCTGGTGCCAGCAGCGGAGATCCGGGCGGTGCGAGAGGAGTCACCCTCCAACCTAGCCACTCTGTGCTACAAGGTGAGGGGTGCCCAGCCCTTCACTGTCACCGCCCCCCGAGCCATTTCCCACGATCCCAGGGAGGCTGGAGCTGGCCCAGCCCTGTGGTGCAACAGGGCTGGCACCCAGGACATCCCCACCCAGTCGAGGTGGCCCCAAGGCTTCACCCACTTCTCCCCCCAGGAGCTGGGCTCTGGGAGGTGGGCAGTTGCTGCAAGTCAGCTCGTCTGGCTCACCTTGTGTGGTTGGTGGGCTTCCCTGGTGGCTCAGTGATAAAGAATCCACCTGCCAATGCAGGAGACAATGCAATTTGATCTTCTGGGTCAGGAAGATCCGCTGGAGAAGGAAATGGCAATCCACTCCAGTATTCTTGCCTGGGAAGTCCCATGGACAGAGGAGCCTGGCGGGCTCTACAGTCCATGGGGTTGCAAAGAGTCAGACACGACTGAGCGACCGAGCATGAGAGCAAGGGCGGTTGGTCCTGTCAGTGTTGCCATTTTACAGATGAGGAAACTGAGGCTGGTCACTTAGCAAGGTCTCAGCCAGTGAGTGGTGAGCTGGTCTCACTCCCAGCTGCTCCAGGCTGCCCCCTGGCCCATGTCCTGTCCCCCTGGGGTTGGCTGACCCTGTCTGGAGAGGTGGCCCTGCAGGTTGGCCATGCTCCCCCTCACCCTCTGAAGCCCGGGGTGCCCAGCCTGACCCCAGGTGCCAGGGCCTCATCCCCCTGCCCCCCGCCTCTCTGCCCACTCCTGCAGGCAGTCGAGAAGCTGGTGCAGGGAGCCGAGAGCGGCTGCCACTCGGAGAAGGAGAGGCAGATCGTGCTGAACTGCAGCCGCCTGCTCACCCGCGTGCTGCCCTACATCTTCGAGGACCCTGACTGGAGGGGCTTCTTCTGGTCCACAGTGCCTGGGGCCGGTCGAGGAGGGGTCTGTGGGCCTGGCCGGGACTTTGGGGGGGTGCGGGGAGGTGGGACTGCGGGGACAGGGAAAGAAAGTTATAGGGGGCCACCTTCCTCCAAACCTCTTCTGGGGTTTGGGAGGGGTCGGGGGAGGGGGTCAACTCCTCCTTAAGTCCTGGGTTTCTCCCCTGTGGGGGTCCCTGCCCCTGCAGCTGGGCAGAGATGGGGGCAGGGCAGCTGAGCCCTCCCCCCACTTACCCCATTCCCTCCCTGGGGTTCTGTCCAGGCAACTAGGGGTACACAGTGTTGGGTGGGTGGACCCAGGGATTCTCAGCAGGGCTGAGGCTCTTGAGTTTAGGGGGCTCACCCGGCCCCTCCCAGTCAGGGGGGAGGCCTCCTGACTGCTCCCAGGCCCTGCTTCCCACTGTCCCCCTTCTGCCTTGGGAGGTTTGGGAGTGATTAGGGGTCTTCTTCCTGTTCCTCCCCCGCCCCTCGCTTCCTGTCTCCCTCCACCATGGGTGCCTGCTTGGGCCGACCCTGTCCTCCACCCCTCCCCAAGTCCTGGGACTGCCTCTCCTCGGCAGCCACAACTGAGGGGCCTCTGCGGGCCGTGTCCCAAGCAGGGAGAGGATGACGACGAGAACGCCCGGCCCCTGGCTGAGTCCCTGCTCCTGGCCATTGCTGACCTGCTCTTCTGCCCAGACTTCACGGTGCAGAGCCACCGGAGGAGCACTGTGGTGAGAGCCCTCAGCCCCCTCCCCTGGCCCAGGAGGGCCTTGGTCCCAGGTCGGGGCCAGCTGAAGTTCCCTGGGGCAGGGACTGCCCTGGGAGGGCCAGGCTGCCTGGCACGCATGGTCCCAGGAGGGGGTGGCGGCTGGCACGGCTGGAGGGGAGCCAGCTGGTGCGGGCCCTGCCCTCTGTATCCGGGAGGCAGGGCACAAGCACCCACTGTCCTGGCCTGGGCCGTGGGGGGGTGGGGCTGGCGCACTGGGGGCCTGGCCCCTCACTTCCGGAGGGCAGTGGACTGACCTTGAGGTTGCCCACCCCGCGTGCCCACACACCATTGGGGCCCCAGTTCTGCTCTGCTCACTCCCTACCTCTTCCTGTCTCGCACTGGACTGAGCAAGCACCAGACTGAAGGAAAATGAGCTTTCCTAGCACCCGGGGTGCTTTGAGGGTCTGTCTTTAGGAGAGATGAGGGTCTTTGCCCCCCCACCAAGGAAAGTAGGGGTCTGATTTCTCCCTAACACTGTCCCCAGGACTCGGCGGAGGACATTCACTCCCTGGACAGCTGTGAATACATCTGGGAGGCTGGCGTGGGCTTTGCTCACTCTCCCCAGCCCAACTACATCCATGACATGAATCGGTGAGCTGGTTCAGGCTGGACCCCAGGCCTGGCACCTGCACAGCTCAGAGAGGGAGCCATGTGTGGGGGTCTTCCAAGGAGACCCTTGGCTTCTCTGGTGGCTAAGGGGTAAAGAATCCTCCTGCAATGCAGGACACCTGGGTTTGATCCCTGAGTCTGGAAGATCCCCTGGAGAAGCGAATGGCAACCCACTCCAGTATTCTTGCCTGGAGAATCCCATGGACAGAGGAACCTGGAGGCTACAGTCCATGGGATCGCAAAGAGTCAGACGAGACTTAGGGACTAAACAGTAACAGAGGAGACCCTGCTCTCTCGTGACCTTGCTTCAGCATCACAGGGATAAGACGGAGTCACTTCTTTTCATGGACCTGAAGGAGAGCTGGGCGGGGTGGGCATGCACTCCTTCAGGGGAACTGGGAACCTCAGGGTAGGCTCTCTCCTGTCCTCTCTGCCCAAGGATGGAGCTGCTGAAACTGCTGCTGACTTGCTTCTCCGAGGCCATGTACCTGCCCCCAGCTCCGGACAGCAGCAGCATCAATCCGTGGGTGCAGTTTTTTTGTTCCACAGAAAACAGGTGAGGGGCCCCTGGCCTGCCTTTAGATTTCCCCACCTCCCGCTTGTAGGCAGCCCGGCACTGAGGCCATTTGCTGGCGAATGTGTCTTATTTGAGGAGGCACGCTGCCCCCTGGTGGTGATGACCTATAACAACAGCCGCACCTTAACACCAGCGCGGTCCCTGTTGGGGGCCCTGGGTGAAGGGTGCCTGGGTCCTCCATCTAGAGCGCCGTCCAGTAGAAGGATAATGCAAACCACATATGCAGTTTAGACATTTCTAGTAGCAGCATCTAAAAAGTTGAAAAAGAAACAGGTGAAGTTAATTTTAATTATGTATTTCTTTTAACCCAATATGTCTGAAACATCAGTATTTGAGGTGTAATCACTAAACAAAGTTATTGAAATGTTTTGCATTCACTTTTCATCTGGTGTGTAGTTTACATTTATGGCACATCTCCCTTCGGACCAGCCACATGTTAAGCTGTCCGTAGCTACATGTAGCTTGTGTTAGTTTATTTAATTTTGGCCATGCTGTGTGGCCTTGCAGGATCTTAGCTCCTCGACCAGGGATTGAGCCGAGGCCCACGGCAGTGGCCGAGTCCTACCCAGGGAACTTCCTGGGCAGTGCGTTTAAATGGTGGGTGGGTGGGGGTGTGCTGAATACTCTGAAGAATGGGGACGCCCGGCCCACGTGGGGGCACTTAAGGGCTCTGGGGAGCGTATGAGTTCGCGAAGGTGTCACATGGCAGGACTGCATACTTACAGCAGGTCCGAATGCTCCAGCTGTGCAGCTCCTCTTGTGCCCGGGGCTGTACTGGCAACACGGGGTTAGTGCCCCTAAGTGTCGAGGTTCACCCTCTTCCAGACTCTGCCTCCCACATGACACGCCCCATCTTCAGGTTTTGCAGCCCCTCCGCCCAGCCTCACCCTGGCACAACCCCCAGAAGTAGAGAGAGTCCAGGTGGCTCTCCCACCAGGCACAGCTGGAAGCTGGCCAGGGTTTTCTTCCTCCCCAGCCTTATCAGGCAAACGGCCACCTTTGCCACTTGATGAACCACCCTGGGTCTCAGTTTCCTCATCTGTAAGATGAGGAGCTTGACCTCTGACACCTCACAAGTCTCTGAATGGAGGCCTTCTGTGGCCTGGGAGCTGGGGAATGGGGTGCGTGCTTCGCTTCCTGCCTTCCCTGTGGGCCTCCAGCGCTTCTCTGAGGCCCCGAGGGAGGGTACCTGCCCTGCAGAAACCTCAGAGACATGTCCTTATACATTTATCCAAGCCCGTAGATGACACAGTGTCGAGAATTCTCCAGTGATCCAGAGGTTAGGACTTTACACTTCTACTGCAGGGGGTGCATGTTTGAGCCCTGGTGGAAATAAGATTCCACAGCCAAAAAAAGAGAAATGAGCCCTGATGTAGACTGTGGACTTCGGTTGACAGTGATGTGTTGATGTCGGCTCATCAGTTATAACAAATGTGCCACCCTGGTGGGGGATGCGGATGGTGGTGGAGACCGTGCGTGTGTCGGGGTAGGGAATCTATGGGAAATCTCTGCCTTCCCCTCAAGTTTTACTCTGAACCTAAAACTGCTCTAAAAAAATAAAGTAGTTTTTAGGGACTTCCCGGGAAGTCCAGTGGTTAAGACTCTGCACTTCCAGTGTAGGGGGTTGAAGGTTTATCCCTGGTTGGGGAACTAAGATCCCAGCTGTAGCGTGTGGAGCAGTCACAAAAATATATATTAAAAAACTTAAAAAAAAAAACCAAAAAACCCACAATAGGCTTCAACCCCTGGGGGTGAAAAATCTAAGGGGTGTGGACATGATACTCTACAAAGAGCCCCTCAGGACTGGCCATCCCTGTCTTGGTAATGAACTCCTTCTGGCCCCCAACCATCCCGGCCAGCGTCCCAGATACAGCCAAGGAGGGGGATGAGCTCCTGGGGCTGCTCCCTGGTCCCCAGACCACAGCCTGGCACTGAGACAGTGGGGGATGAGGGGTCTTTTTGGTCGACCTGCCCACCCGGCTGCAGCTGCGAGTGGACGGTGGGCAGAGTCCCTGAAGCCCCCTCCTCTCCTGCGCAGACATGCCCTGCCCCTGTTCACCTCGCTCCTGAACACCGTGTGTGCCTATGACCCTGTGGGCTACGGGATCCCCTATAACCACCTGCTCTTCTCCGACTACCGGGAACCCCTGGTGGAGGAAGCGGCCCAGGTGCTCATCGTCACCTTGGACCACGACAGCGCCACCAGCGCCAGCCCCACCGTGGACGGCACCACCACGGGCACCGCCATGGACGATGCTGACGTGAGCATGGGAGAGGGCGGGCTGCCGAGTGGCACCCCCTCCAGCAGCCCGGCAAGGGATGCCCGGCGGGCACTTCGTGGGGGTGTCTGGGGTCAGAGGGGGCACTGCCATCTAGGCCTGGGGTAGGGCAGGGGTGGGGGGTGAGGGCACCTGCTGAGCCCCAGCTCCACCCTCCGCAGCCTCCAGGGCCCGAGAACCTGTTTGTGAACTACCTGTCCCGCATCCATCGAGAGGAGGTGAGTTGAACAATGCTCTTGCTCTGGCGGTTTTTTTTTTTAAGTACGTAATTTTTTGGCTGCGCCGGGCCTCCCTCGCTGTGCTCGGGCTTTCTCTGCTTGCGTGAGCAGTGGCCACTGTTTGTTGCGATGCACCGGCTTCTCACTGCCGTGGCTTTTCTTGCTGTGGAGCGTGGGCTCTGGGCTCGCCGGGTTCAGCAGCTGCCGTACACAGACCCAGTGGCGGTGGTGCACTGGCTTAGTTGCTCCGTGGCTTTTGGGATCTTCCCAGACCAGGGGTCGAACCCATATTCCCTGATTTGGTAGGTGGATTCCCATCCACTGTACCACCAGGGAAGTCCTCCTGTGGGTTCTTGATGCCCACTCCTCACAAAGGTTGTGACCTTGCAGGGGGTGAGAGGATGCAGATAAGATTGGGAGTAGGGAGAGTCCTGACCCCTACCTGAAGGAACCACGGTCCCGGTGGACTTGGGGTTGGACCGCAAGGTCTTGAGCCTCAGAAAAGGGCTGATGGCCTCAACTGGGGGAGGGTAGCTGGGAAGACTTGCGAGAGGAGGTGGCTCTGATGGTGGGTTTGGTAGGGGAATTACAGTGGATAGAAAGGCCAGTCAGACCTGGGTTCGTGTGTCTTGTGACCTTGGGGGAGGTTGTTGTGCCCCAGGACTCTAAGCTCTGCAGCTGTGATGTGGGGACAGGAACCGCCTCCTTGCCTTGTAGTGAGGATGGGCTGAGAGCACTGTCCAGGGAACAGGTGCTCAGTGATGGACAGCTTTTCTAGAATAGACTGTTCCTCACGTGTGACAGGGTGCTGGGAAGGGGCGGGAGGATTGCAGCTGTCCACAGGAGTCAAGGTGGGCAGGAGTCCAGTGTGTAGATGGGGAGCCTGTCGTCTGGTAGAGAAGTAAGCTCTCTAGACCTGCCCTGGACCAAGCTTCTGAGGGGCTACCCCCAGGGCAGCTGTTGATGACGGTGGAACCTGGGCCCCTCTGGTTCTGACGGTGGGAATCAGGCTCTGGGTGGGGTGGGAGTCGGGGGAGAGGAGGCGTATGTGGGGGGCCTGGCCAGGAAGCCGGGACTGCAGGGAGCCAGACTGGACAGGTCCCTGCCCATACCCCACCCAGGACTTCCAGTTCATCCTCAAGGGCATAGCCCGGCTGCTCTCCAACCCCCTGCTCCAGACCTACCTGCCCAACTCGACCAAGAAGATCCAGTTCCATCAGGAGTTGCTGGTCCTGTTCTGGAAGCTCTGCGACTTCAACAAGGTGGGCCGGCCCCTGTGGCGGTGCAGGGGCGCGGGATGGCCGGCAGCGGTCCACCCCTGGGATGCGGAGGGCATCTAAGGAGACTTCTGGGAGGGGCGGGGCAGAGCTTCCCCTCTCCTGACCCCGCCCACCCGTCTCCGCTCCCCGCCGCCAGAAATTCCTCTTCTTTGTGCTGAAGAGCAGTGACGTCCTAGACATCCTGGTTCCCATCCTCTACTTCCTCAACGATGCTCGAGCGGATCAGTGTAAGGCTGGGGTGGGCTCGGGATCCCTGGGGGGCGCTCCTGGCCTAGGGGCAGCTGCGGCCAGCCTGTCCTGCCTCCTAGCAGCTCGGGCCCTGTGCCCTGACCTACCGGGAAGGGCTTCTCCCCCCACCTCCACCCCAAGATGGGTCCCTGCCCTGGACTCCCTCGCCGCCCCACCCAGCGAGGTGACCCTCCCACGCCCCGCGCCGCAGCTCGGGTGGGCCTGATGCACATCGGTGTCTTCATCCTGCTGCTTCTGAGCGGGGAGCGGAACTTTGGGGTGCGGCTGAACAAGCCCTACTCCGTGCGCGTGCCCATGGACATCCCGGTCTTCACCGGCACCCACGCCGACCTGCTTATCGTGGTAAGTCGGGGGGAACCTGGAAGTCTGGGGGTGACGTGTCCTCGGCCGAGACTGGAGACGGCGGGGGCCCCGTGGCTGACCCCCTGCTCCCCGCATAGGTTTTCCACAAGATCATCACCAGCGGGCACCAGCGGCTGCAGCCCCTCTTCGACTGTCTGCTCACCATCGTGGTCAACGGTAGGGCGCGGACCAGGGCGCGCCTTTCCCACGATCACCACCAGGGGGCGCCCGGCCACAGGCTGACCTGCCACAGGCTCCCTGGTTCAAACCTGCTGGGTCCAATAGAAATATTAACATAAGGGCATCTAAGTGCCTACAGGGCTTCCCAGGTGACCCAGAGGTAAAGAGCCCACCTGCCAATGCAGGAAACGCAGGAGACTCGGGTTCGATCCCAGGGTTGGGAAGATCCCCTGCAGAAGGGAATGGCAAGCCACTCTAGTACTCTTGCCTGGAGAATCCCATGGACAGAGGAGCCTGGCGGGCTACAGTCCCTGGGGTCTCAAGGAGTTGGACACAGCTGAGCACAAAACACAGCAACAACAGACAAAGTACCTACTGGTCAATTTTCTTCCTTCCTTCCTTCTCTCTCTCTTTCATTTTTACCCCTTTTTTCTTTCTTAATTTTTTGACTGCACTGTGGCATCCTATTTCCTCAACCAGGGCTCAAAACTGGGCCTTGCATCACTGGCTCCATCCCACAGATCTTACCTGAAAATGCATTTGTGAACAAGACAGCCACCGACCCTGCCCCATCCCGGTGAGGGAGAAAGATACGAGGAAAGATCAGTCTATGACAGATCGGTCTGTGAAGTCAAGCTGTGTGCAGCCTTGCGTCTCTGACTCCCCCTTCACAGGCTGTGCAGAAAATCTGTATATAGTTATATGTGGAATATCAGCTTGATATTCTACTTAATTAAAAAACATTTTTTTTTTGTTTTGGCTGTACTACATGGCTTGCAAGATCTTAGTTCCCCAACCAGAAATGGGACCTAGGCTCCTTGCAGTGGGAGCTCAGAGTCCAAACCATTGGGCCACCAGGGAATTCCCAGCTTGGTATTCTAGAAAGATGTAAAGGTCCTGAGTTTGTATCCCTGCCCATCACTTTATAACTGGGCAATTCTGGGCAAGTTTATGAACCTCTCTGAACCTCAGTTTTCTCATCTGCAAAATGGGAATGGTCTCCTGTATCTACCTCCCTCTCAGGTTCAAGGAGGAGTTGGGGAGATGGAGTGTGTGAGTGGCTTTGTAAACATGGCTGTCCATGGGGAGGGGCCCAGGTGCAGCCCTGGGGCTCTGAGGAGGCATGGCCAGTGCGGCCTTGGCCTCTGGGGCTCAGTCTTCCTGATTTTGGGGGGGACTTCCCAGACGGGGCAGGGAGGGTGTGGGAGCGGGAGCAGCGCGTCCCTCCCAGGCCCTGGGTGTGCAGGCCCGGTTGGTGGGGCCCCGGAAGTAAGCCAACCCCTCCCCTGTAGTGTCGCCCTACCTCAAGAGCCTGTCCATGGTGGCCGCCAACAAGCTGTTGCACCTGCTGGAGGCCTTCTCCACCACCTGGTTCCTCTTCTCCGCCGCGCAGAACCACCACCTGGTCTTCTTCCTCCTGGAAGTCTTCAACAACATCATTCAGTACCAGTTTGATGGTGAGGCGCCGGCCCAAGCCCCTGGCCTGGCCTTGGGGATGGGGGGATCCGGGGTGGGCAGTGGGCGAGGACTCCTTCCCGTCTGAGGAGGACACAGCCCTCCGGCCCCCAGTTTGTTTGTCCTGCATGCATTTATTGAGTGCCTGCTGTATACCAAGCCCTGGGCCCGGTGAGGGGATTCAGTGGGAAACTGAGCAGAGTGCCTCCTGCCCCGTGGAACTCGCAGCTGGGGAGGGAGGCATGGAGGGGGACTCTAAACAGATGGTCACCCAGACAAACAGGTCATCTTAAGTCTGATGGGAGGGAAGTTCAGGCTGTCACGGGCCTGCTGGGTGTCAGAGATGCTGGGCTGCCTGGTGTCAGTTAGGGCCTTGCCACTTAGCTCTTAGGGGAGGAGGAGAAGGGGGTGACAGAGGATGAGATGGCTGGATGGCATCATGACTCAGTGAACACGAGTTTGAGCAAACTCCAGGAGATGATGAAGGACAGGGAAGCCTGGCATGCTGCAGTCCATGGGGTCACAAAGAGTCGGACACAACTTAGTAACTGAACAACAATGGATACACTTTTGATGATATCTGGTAATCAGACATTTTGTTAAGTGCTAGACTGATGGAGTGGAGAAGGCAATGGCACCCCACTCCAGTACTCTTGGCTGGTGAATCCCATGGACAGAGGAGCCTGGTAGGCTGCCGTCCATGGGGTCGCTAAGAGTCAGGCACGACTGAGCGACTTCCCTTTCACTTTCCACTTTCATGCATTGGAGAAGGAAATGGCAACCCATTCCAGTGTTCTTGCCTGGAGAATCCCAGGGATGGAGGAGCCTAGTGGGCTGCCGTCTATGGGGTCGCACAGAGTCGGACACGACTGAAGTGACTTAGCAGCAGCAGCAGCAGACTGATGGAGATCAATAGGATGCATTCTCATCCTCGAAAAGCTCTGTGTTTAGAGGAGGCAGACATGTACACATGTAACTAAAATGCAGCCCTTTTTGCTCTAATGTGGTGGTTTAGTCGCCAAGTCACATCCAACTCTTGTGACCCCATGGACTGTAGCCTGCCAGGCTCCTCTGTCCATGGGATTCACCAGGCAAGAACACTGGAGTGGGTTGCCATTTCCTTCTCCATTTTCTATAATAAAATTATATGTATTGGGGGTTAATATATGCACACTACTGAATATAAAATAGTTAAGCAGCAAGGACCTATTGTATAGCTTAGGATTGTTGTTTAGTTGCTAACTCGTGTCCCTGATTCTGGGAAAGATTGAGGGCAGGAAGAGAAGGGGGCGATAGAGGATGAGATGGTTGGATGGCATCTCTGACTCAATGGACATGAGTTTGAGCAAGCTCTGGGAGATGGTGAAGGACAGGGAAGCCAGGCGTGCTGCAGTCCATGGGGTCGCAAAGAGTCGGACACAACTGAGCAACAACAATGAACACTGAGTTCTGTGACTGTGTACACATCAGCTCCCTGAGCCTCAGTTTCTTCATCTGTAAGATGATCGTAATAATAGTACTAAGAGTCCCTATCTCAGAGGGTGTTGGGAAGACTAAGTGAAATAATCCAAGAAAGTCACTTGCCTGTGACTTAAATATTAACAGTTGTTATCATTTCCAGAATAAGTAATATTTGCACTAATTGATCGGGGATGAAGGGCTTTCCAGGTGGCTCAGATGGTAAGGAATCCACCTGCCAGTGCAGGAAACCTGGGTTTGCTCCCTGGGTCAGGAAGATCCCCTGGAGAAGGGAATGGCAACCCACTCCAGTATTCTTGCCTGGAGAATCCCAGGGTCAGAGTCGATGGGGTCACAAGAGAGTCGAACACGACTGAATGACTGACACTAACTCATCAGGGGATGAATGGGGTAGGAACAGTAGAAAACACGGAGGGGCACAGTCTACACGCAGACGCTGGGGCGAGATGTGGCCGTAGGAGTGGGGCGGGGCGGGGCGGGGACCCTGGCGGGTCGGGAGCGGGCCGGGGCGGGGCGAGCGGCGGGACGGCAGGGCACTGAAGCCCCAGAAAGTACTCCTGTCTCCCTCAGAGCCAAGGGCGTTCAGTATGGTCCTTCCTCCTGGTGACCTGGCTTGGGGAACCGTCAAAATATTGAACAGCTGGCTTAGCAGGACCCTGACATGCTGGGCCCACCCAGCTTTGCCAGGTGTTGCCCCTTCATGCTGGGTGGTGAGAGGGTCCCCCGGGTACCAGGGAGGGGCAGGGGTGAGCTCAGCCCAGAAGCTCTTTTGCTGACAGGTGGCATCCTGGAGTCGCCTCAACCCACCCCCCTGCCCCCAGCACCAACCCTGCCCACACTCCCCGTCTTCTGTGCTCTTTGCTGTCGCCTCCCCCTGGGGTAGACACCCCTCTTGTCCTCCAAGCTCTTCCCACCCCAGGAAGCCGCTCTGGTGCAGGGGATGGCGAGGGGGCCTCGCTGAGACACCCACCCCTCCCCTCCCACAGGCAACTCCAACCTGGTCTACGCCATCATCCGGAAGCGCAGCGTCTTCCACCAGCTGGCCAACCTGCCCACTGACCCGCCAGCTATCCACAAGGCGCTGCAGCGGCGCCGCCGGCCGCCGGAACCCTTGTCCCGCGCGGGCTCGCAGGAGGGCGCCTCCATGGAGGGGTCCCGCCCTGCCGTGCCCGCTGAGCCGGGCACCCTCAAGACCAGCCTGGTGGCTACCCCAGGTCCGGTGCTGACGGCTGGCAAGGGCTGTGGAAAGTGACAGCAAGGGTTGGGGTGGAGGTATTGGGGGAGCCCAGGAGGGCTGGCTGGGTGGGGGGACCGGGCTGGGTGGGGAGTCAGACACAGCATCTCTAAAGTGGAGGGAAGCTGGGGACTCGTGGGGCGGGGCTGTGCAGAGGTGTTCGAGGAGGGACGCTGGGGCAGGAGTCCTTACTCCCCCCCAACCCCTAGGCATTGACAAGCTGACGGAGAAATCCCAGGTGTCGGAGGATGGCACTCTGCGGTCTCTGGAGTCTGCGCCCCAGCAGAGCTCAGCAGAGGACAGCCCAGCCACGGAGGTGGGCCCCGGGGAACTCCGGGCGGGGGGCGAGGCTGGGCGTTTTCCTTTCCTCCTTGGTCTCTGAAATGCAGGCCAGGCCAGGGCACCCTGGGGTCCCCTGCCGCAGGGGGCTGGGCACCTGGTGCTCAGGGCATCTGGGTTGGCACTGCTGACTCTCTGCCCTGGGGGTGGGGGGCTGTCTTTCACAGACCCCTCCCTCGTTTATTGGTCATGGGCTCAAGCCCTTGGCCTTCAGCCTCCTCATCCATCAGCCTTATCAAGGCTGGGCCGGCCTTTACCCCGTCTGCCCAGTCAGCCCCTGGCCCTAAACCTGTCACCAGGCTGGGCTGGGTCGGGCAGGGCCTGGGGCCCAGGGCAAAGGGTGCTGGGCTGGGCCATCCCCTCCTTTGGGAGAGGGTCCCCTCCCCCCAGCATGGGCCAGGGCAGAGACCTCCTTGCCCTCCAGGTCCCAGGCTGTGGGGGGGACGCTTCGAGGACCTGATGCGCTGCCCTCCCCCGCCTCTCCCACCATCCCTCACTTTGTTCCTTCTCGGGGACCAGGAGCCCAGCCAGGCTTGGCGGGAGCAGCGGCGACTGTCCAGTGCGTCGGCCAGTGGGCAGTGGAGCCCGACGTCGGAGTGGGTGAGGGTGGGGCAGATGGCATAAGGTGTGTGGGGAGGGGTGTAGTCGGGGGCTCCTGGCTCAGGAAGGGCTTGGATGGGAATGCGTCCACTTCCAGGGACTGGCCTGGGGTCAGGTTTGGGGTCAGTCCTGTCTCGTGACCTTGGCCTCTCTGGCTTGGTTGCTTCCTCTGTCTACACTGTCCAGAGTTGGTTCCCCAGCAGGGTTAAGGTACAGCTGTCCACAGCCCTTTCTCAATAAATCACCCTTTCCAGTTTCCTTCTTTGCATCACTTGCTCACTCCCTAGTTTGTTTCCTGACCTCACCACTAATTGTGTTTGCACGGGGATACTAAATGTCCCAGCCTCATCACTCTATCGTGAGGATCAAAGGCATGATACGTGGCACACGCTCCATGAGAGGCCGCAGCCCCTGCACGAATAGCAGTCCCTATTCACAGGCCCTGCCTGGTTGCCAGGCCCTTGCTGTGATGAGCCAGGGTGCTTTCTGCCTTGGGGAGCTCCTGGTTCCAGGCCAGGGGTCGAGTCTGTGCCAGAGCCTCTGGGGGACTGCTTTGCCAGCCGGGAACCCTGGTTCCTCCCCCAGATCCTCTCCTGGAAGTCGAAGCTGCCGCTGCAAACCATCATGAGGCTGCTGCAGGTGCTGGTTCCCCAGGTGGAGAAGATCTGCATTGACAAGTGAGGCTGGGGGCATGGCCGGGCCGGTGGGCTCTGGGGCAGCCCAGGCCGGGGCTGGGGCTGGGAGCATGGGCGAGCCCCCTGCTCCCCTTGACCTTCAGAGTGGGCACACTGGAGACTCCCATCTCGCTGGCAGGGGCCTGACGGACGAGTCGGAGATCCTGCGGTTCCTGCAGCACGGCACCCTGGTGGGGCTGCTGCCTGTGCCCCACCCCATCCTCATCCGCAAGTACCAGGCCAACTCGGGCACGGCCATGTGGTTCCGCACCTACATGTGGGGCGTCATCTACCTGAGGTGGGCTCCTCGGGGCTTCTGGGGGTCTGCTGTCCCCCCTGAGGGTCGGCCTCAGCTAGTGGGGTTGATGTCAACACTGTCCACCGGGGTGGTCTTGTCTGGTGGGGGCGGGCACCCACTGCCTGGGGCGGTGGGAGGAGGACAGCCCAGTTCCTCCCCAGTCTGTTCCTCGAGGCTGCCCGGCCCCCAGGTGACCGTAGACCCGCTCCGCAGGAATGTGGACCCACCTGTCTGGTACGACACAGACGTGAAGCTGTTTGAGATCCAGCGGGTGTGAAGATGGAAGCCTGCAAGGGGCAGGGGCCAGGGGAGGGCGGGGACCCGGGGTCCCCAGTGCTGACCCCTGATCCCCTGTTCTGAGCTTTAAATGACCCCAATCAGGGCTGGGTGCTTGAGTGGCCGAGTCCTGGGCGGCAGGCCCCAGAGGCCCCCTGTGGCTGGGTTGGTGGGGACCCACCCTGCCCCTCGCCTGTAGGCTGGACTCGCCGGAACCTTCTCTCTCTGGGGCTGCAGCCCCCGCCCCATGCCCAGAGCTCCCACCTCTGTCTGGCTGCCCTTCAGGACCCGTTTCTAAGCTGACCCTCAGTGCCCGCCTGGCTCCTGGGCTGCCCAGTCCTGGAGGGCACCAGGCTGCTGTGCCTAATGGGCTGCCCACAAGGAAGTCTTGGGCCATCGTTCCTGGAGGCACCTGCAAGGGTGGGGGGAGCCTTTCCAGGCCTCCTACCCCGAAACCACCTGGTCCAGGCCCCGCCCGCTGCCAGGAGCCCGGGAAGAAGGGAGGCCAGGATGCTCACGGAGGGGACTGGGGACAGACGGACGCCAGGAGCCAGACTGGAGGACCTCACGCGTGTTAGGGTCTGGAGTGGGGGGTTGAGGGTCTCCTGTTGTATTTTTCCAGGTCAAGGGATGTAGCCTGCCTGGCTCTTACACAGAAACGGGGGTGAGGGGATGGGGGTGGGGAAGCCGCCGTTCAGCCCGCCCTCCCTCCCTTTTCCCACCGCCTGGATGTTTCGGGGAGAGGAGTGACCGGGAGGCCACCCATCCCTCCTGGTTCTGGCTTCTTGGTCTCCCTCACCCCGCCTGTGTCTGTACAATCTTTGCTCTGTACAATCGGCCTCTTGACATAATAAAACCCCCCTCTCCAGGCCCTGCATCCTTGTGCTTGGAGGGGAGACAGGGTGTTCAGTCCATGGCTCTTGTTTTCAGGGACACTGGGGCTTCGCCTGCCAGAGTCAGGCCCAGAGGGCCCTCAGCACACGACCAGCATCCTTCATTTTCTTGGGTGAGGAAGTGGAGGGTTGAGCTTCCCTTGTCGTGGTGCCCTCAGAGAAAGAGTTCACACAGGAGAGGCGAAGGGTCTGCCTCCCAACCTCCTGTATGGCCCCTAGGGGCTCTGCTGGGACTCTAGCCCTCTGCTCACCAGCACCCAGCTTTGCGGGGTACAAGCCGGGCTGCAGGGGCGGAGCTGCCCTCCCCAGGCCCCACCCCCGGCCTCACCCCGGGCACAGCTCACTGTTTGCACTGGCTTCAGGGAGATGGACGGGCTAGGAATGCCCGCCCTCCCCGCCCAAAGACTCAGAGGACCTGGCAGCTGGGGAAAGTCCCCCAGGGCTGTGTTGTGGGGAAGACAGGGGCTGGCGAGGGGTGGGAGGATGTGGAAGCCCCAGCCTCTCTCTTCCCCTCTCCTGCTGTGGATCAGACAAGGGGAGGACCAGACAAAGGGTTTAGACCCCTCCTGGCCCAGAAGTAGGACTGTTCCAGCCCCACAGCCCCGCCCAGGAGGACTATCCCTTCCCACTGTATGTGGAGCGGCAGCTCTGTCCCCAGGAACAAATGCCACGAAGCCCGAATGGAATCGATCAAACAAACAGGGTTTATGGCAGTGGGAGAGAGGGTTGTTGAACCCTGCCTGGCAGCTAATTAAGAAGCTCATTAGGAGACAGGGCGTGTGGGGAGACAAGGGCAGGGCGGCCTGCCGAGCCGCGAGCTTCCAGATGTCCTGGGCTGAGCTTGGGCCAGGCAGGAGGCTGAGCCCCTAAGCCTGGCTGGGGAGGGGCTGCACCTCCCCAAACTCCCAGCGCAGGGCTGTCCCAGAGGGTAGCTGTGAGGGCTTCCTCCTGGGCTGCGCTGACTGTGGTGGTGAGCAGTGGGCAGGCCCGTGCTCCGTCCTGGATGTGGGCTTTAGCAGCTCAGTGTCCAGGCCCCGCTCTTGGTCTGGGCCTGGAGACAGTGACACTACCCCCCAGTGAGGTTCCAGGGCACAGCAGGCTTTGGGGATGCCAGGCTGGTCTAGGTGCCCCTGGAATGGGGCATCTGGGTGACATCCTCCCCGGCCCTGGCACTTTAGGGGTCTGTAGGGCGTGGGTTCCTCGGGCGCCCTCAGGCTCCCAGGTAGACCTCCACCAAACCCCCCACAGAATGCATGCGGTAGAAGACCCCCAGAGGCAGGCCAAAGTTGACGACGGTGAACCACGTCCGGTAGCCATAGAAGTCCTTTTCCAGCCCGTTCTCAAACTCCGGGTGGATGCCGAAAGCAGGCATCATCCATAGCTGGGAAGGAGAGGAGGGTGCTGAGTGAGGGGCTCTCCCATCCCCCACGGCCCTCGGCTCAGGGGAAGCAGGCCCCCTGAACCTGCGGCTCCTCCACGTCTCCTCCTCCTCAGGATATCAGAGCCGGCCCCTCTGCCCTTATATCTCCCTCCCCCTCAAGGCCTTGAGCCCCCTCCTCAGTTTGCCTGGGGCCAGCCAGCCTGAGTTCCAGCTGAGACCCCCAGCTGCCACTCTCACGGGACAACCTGCTCCCTCAAGCGGGGATCCCCCGGCCTCGATCTGCATCCCTCTTTTCTGCTCTGGGTCCATTCTTCCTCTGTCAGGGCTCTCTGCCCACTCCACTCCGACCCTGCCTTCTGTCCAAATTCTGCTCATGTCTTAAGGCCCAGGCCAAACTTTCATGAAGCCTTCCTTGGCCACTTGGGTCCACATTTCCTTCTTTGAGCTCCTACCTCCCTTTAGGGCCAATGTATTACTTATGCTCTGCCTGGAGCAGAGGTTTTGCCATCGGAGGTGTTGCCAGCACATCCAGTACCAGCATGGGCTCAAACAACCTGGAGGTGTCCCGGGACTGCAGACTCTGGGAATATGGGCAGGTCAGACAGCCTAAGCCTCAGTCTGCTCATCTGTTAAATGGGGACAGCAATAGTGCCTGCTTCGTGTATTAGTGTGACGATTCAGCGAGGTGCAGGGAAAGGTGGATTTGAGACTTGGCAGCAACCAGGCATTGAATGTTACTGTTAAGGCCTTCCCCTAGAGGTTCTGTAGAAAAACAGGCACTTTCTGATCTCTTCCTTCGACTGAATTCAGTGGATGATTAAATATTTGGTAACTCTCTAACTGGTTCCCCTGTGTGTCCCCAACTAAGCAGTAAGCTCCCCTGGGAGCTTACACACATGTGTGAAATCCTACACACATGTTTATAAAGAGCACTTAGCTACAGGCTTGGCACCTTCATCCATGCCAGGTAACTTGCAGGGAGCTGGGGGGCACTCTCAAGCAGCATCAAGCTCGTTGGAAAGAGGCCTGTGTCCTTGGCAATCAAAGGACAAGCCAGTCGCCCTGGGGACTGTCAGTGTGCCATGAATGCACCTTGATCCATTCCTTCCTGAATGATGCTCGCTGGGGCCGTCTCACCAGCTCCACCCCGCACGTCTCCCGGCCCCTGCACTCACTGTGATATTGCAGAGGATGAGGAAGAGTGAGATCTCCTTGAGGGCTCGCCGCTTCCAGTTGAGGTGGCTGTAAGAGTGGATGTAGGCCAGCGAGGCCCGCCGCAGGTCCTGGCCCAGCTCCAGCAGGGAGCCCCTGCGGGGCGGCTCAGCCTCCCACTTCCCGGCCAGGCTCTCGGGAGTCACCTCCCAGAGCGGGCGGCGGTGCAGGCCCTCGATGATGAACAGGTTCTGGGCCATATGCTGGAGGATGAGTAGCAGCGAATAGGCCAGGATGAGGCAGTTGAGCAGCTCGTGGGGACGGGTGGCCACAATGGCCACGATGGAGAAGTAGGAGATGCCCATCTGACCCAGTGCCGCGCCCATCAGTAGCACCACGTCCAGGCTGCGGGTGGGGTTCTTGAGCGTGTCCAGCTCTCGCTCCTCCAGCCTGTGGATGGCTGTGCCCGCCAGGCACGCCAGGCTCATAGCGGGCAGCGCGGCCACGTAGAAGGCATAGTAGACAGTGAAGTACTGGTGCGCGATGGCCGGGCCACTTGCTTGGATCTGGAAGAGCACAAAGACGCACACGCCTGCCACCAGCACCAGCAGGCCCAGCAGCGGCCCGAAGATGGCCCCGTGCAGGTGGAAGGACGGGGCGCCGGGAGGGGCGCCCGCGGCGGGTGCCAGGCGGCGGCCCACGTTCCTCCACATGACGAAGAGCACGGTGCAGCAGATGAGGCAGTACTCGGTGCTGAAGGGGTAGAGCATCAGGTAGCCCTTCCGGAAGACCTCGCACATGGTGATATTGAGGCACAGACAGGTGTTGGTGCCGTTGCCTGGGAGGGGCAGGGCGGGAAGGGACAGAGGTTCAGGTGGGCCTTGCTCGGGGGAAACCAGAGGCACAAGTCAATCCCGTTCACCTCCTGGAGTGTGGCCGAGGTGGAAGAGACCCAGCCACCCATTTTGCAGACGTGGAAACTGAGGCCCAGAGAGAGAAATCGGAAATCACAGAATGGGTGGTGGCGCTGCATGTAAGAATCTGCTTGTCACTGCAGGGGACACAGGTTCAGTCCCTGGTACGGGGAGATTCCACGTGCCTCGGAACGACTAAGCTCATGCTCCACAACTACTGAGCCTATGTGTGCCACAGGAGAAGCCACTGCAATGAGAAGCCTGCACACCGCAATGAAGAGTAACCCCCACTCGCAGCAACTAGAGAAAGCCCTCACAAAGCAACAGAGACCCAGCATGACAAAACACACACACACACACACACACACACACACACACACACACACACAGCGGAAATAATAGGGTGGTCATTTCTATTTATTTCGTTGTTTTTTGTGGAACCTTAGCTCCCCAGCCAGGGATCGAACCCCTGCAGGGGAAGCGTGGAGTCTTAACCAGTGGACCTCCAGGGGAGTCCCCAGGATGATCATTTCTTGACAAAAGGATTCTAGACCTCAGGGGCCAAGCTTAGATAAAGCATTTGACATGTGATATCTTCAGGGCCAAAGCTCTACGGATGACTTGCTGAGCACGAGGGGAACCCTGTAACTTTACACTGAGAGGCTCTGGCTGCTACACCTGGTCAGTCAACAGCATCCACCGTGTGGTGATCAGACATCCTTCCTGTGATGAGGTGCCCTGCAAAGACACAGCATCCCCGGTGGAATGCTGGTGTCCAGAATGCTCCTCCTGAATCTAATCAACACTTCAGTCCACACTTCCCATTTCTAGGAAAAGCAGGGAAGAGGGGAACAAGTCAAATGCCACCATGAGGAAGCAACCGGACCAATCTCAATGTCATTAGGGAAAAAGAGACTTAACTGAGCCACCAACTGTATTGCATGTTTGAACAAACCATCTGTAAATGACATTTCTTAGGCTGATTGGACAAAGTCAAATATAGATTTATCCATATAAATGGGGATGGGGATGATGTTAAGGAAGTTAGCAATTATAATAGCATTTTGCTAATGTAGGAAATATATTATTTTAAAGGCTTGCATACTGAAATGTTTTGAGATGAAATGACAGGATTTCTATAAGATAAGTAACTCACCAAAAATATTGGAATAAATATGCCAAAGTGTTGAAAATGATTACATCTAGGTTATGGGTATGTCCTGTTTACTCATCTAGATGTCTGAATTGTTTAATCATAAAAAAATCCATGATGTCACTTGCCAAAAATTCTCTTTGCATAGCTCTTCTGAAGAATGGATCTGGAGCATAAAGAATGCCATGTATCCAGGCGTGCCAAGATTTATGCAATGGGTGTGTGAGTGCATGAGTGTGCTGAGAAGGCGTGGCTGTACACAAGTCAACATGGCGATGGCACCTGGGAGGGGGGTTGTATACACACACACAGGTGTGGTTGAATCCCACAGACAGCAATGCTCCTTCCGTGTAGTTTATAGGACATGGCCTCTAAGCACACCCTGTATGGGGGGGTACTGCATACATGGGAGGATGCAGGGCATTCTTTCTGCCCAGAAACATTCTGTTCCTCCTGATAGCTGACATGTCCAGGTGCCTACAAGTGTGTTAGGAAGACATTCCTTTCAGTCGTAAAGGCTTCTCTGTTTCTTGCAAGTAAAATGAAGATACCAGGGGTGGAAGGGCGTACCTGGACTTATTGGTGGGTCAGTGGCCAGCTTACTGATAGCTAGATGGTGCCCAGGGAGGGCTTGCAGAGCACTAGAACCTGGTGGGGCAGGCCCAGAATGCAGGCAAAAGTCAGTACCCCTGGCAAAAGTCAGTTTTTGTTGAGTCTTGATCTGGGCTCTAGAGTTTGCTCCCAACTGTACAGAGTCACTGAGCCTCACCCGTTTGAGGAAGTGTGATTCATGCATGTGTGTGTGCACATTCAGAAATGGGGGGGGGGGTCGCGGTCTCTTCTTGATGCAGCTGCTGCTGCTAAGTTGCTTCAGTCGTGTCTGACTCTGTGCGACCCCATAGACGGCAGCCCACCAGGCTCCCCTGTCCCTGGAATTCTCCAGGCAAGAACACTGGAGTAGGTTGCCATTTCCTTCTCCAATGCATGAAAGTGAAAAGTGAAAGTGAAGTCGCTCAGTCGTAACTGACTCTTTGCGACCCCATGGACTGCAGCCTACCAGGCTCCTCCGTCCATGGGATTTTCCAGGCAAGAGTACTGGAGTGGGGTGCCATTGCCTTCTCCCATGGTCTCCTCTTACCTGAGATCTTTTTCATGAGGGCGCTGAGCTCAGCCTCGATCTCATGGTGCATGGAGTCATTGGAGACAGCCAGAAGCCACAGCAGCAGATTCGTGGCCAGCGTCAGCATCAGGCCACACCTGGAGGAGGTGCTACACTCTGCCCACACAGCCTGGCCAACGCCCTGGATACCGCGCATTCACCATCACTGCCTTTGGGGGGACCGCTCTCACCCAAAGCCAGATCCCACCTGCCATTAGAACTTCAGGAGGGGCGGCCCTAAGGGCTCCCCAGGACCCAACCAATCCATAGTCCCAGGGCTACCCTGCCCAGGGAAGCTGTGGGGGGTTGGTGTGGGTGGGGGACGGGGGTGCCCCAGGAGTTGTTGCAAGGAGAGAAGGGGCCCACATCTCACCTAGTGAAGTTGGTCTGGATCTGAACGCAGTCCTTGCAGTGCTTCCAGAGCACCCAGGTCTGAAAGAGAACAGGCTTTGAGCCGGGAGTGCTGGGGTGGGGTGGGGGTGGGTGGGGGGTCCATGGCGTGTGTGCGCCAGTGGCCCGTGTGTATTTACAATGGAAGAGTGAGGACACCTGGCTTGGATTCCTGGCTCCACTGTTTCCTTGCTGTGTGGTCTTGGACCAGTGGCAAAACATCTCTGAGACTCAGTCTCCTCGTCTCTAAAATGGGACTAAAGTGGGAACGCCTGGGCCTCCCTGGTGGCTCAGTGGTAAAGAATCTGCCTGCCAGGGCAGGAGACTCTTGTTTTAATCCCTGATCTGGGCAGATCCCACATGCCTTGAAGCAGCTAAGCCGGTGCAGCCCAGCTCCTGAGTCTGCACTCTAGAGCCCAGGAGCCGCAACTACTGAAGCCCATGTGCCCTAGAGTCCGTGCCCCACAACAAGAGAAGCCCACCCACCGTAGCCGGAGAGTAGCCCCTGCTCCCTGTAGCTAGAGAAAAGCCCATGCAGTAACGAAGACCCTCCACAGCCAAAAATAAATAAAATTATTAAAAAAAACCAAAAAACAAAAAGAAGAGTAGCTCTGCGGACTTCCCTTGTGGTCCGGTGGTTAAGACTCTGTACTTTCACTGTGATGGGCACCGGTTCCCTCTGTGGTCAGGGAACTAAGATCCCACATGCCACACGACCAAATAAAAAATAAATTGTATTAAAAAAAAAAGCTCTGTATATCCGGGTGGGGGGTGTAGATTTAGGTATGTTCTGTCAGATGTATCTATAGGTGTCTGCGTTTCAGTGACTCGTGCGCAGCGCTGATGCTGACACTCGTGGGTGGCGTGGTTGTGGGCGCAGGGGGCATGTCGGGGCTGGGGGTGGGCGTGGTGTGCGTGTGCACCTCCTCTGGGCCGTGTAGACGTTTGCTGATGCGGTTGTTTCTAAGCATAGGGTGCGGAGTGGGGGTGGGCGAGGCCAGTCACCTGGACGCTGATGAAGACGACCTCGATGGCGGGGAAGACCAGCTCCAGCTGCGACTTGCAGCGGATGTGGCTCACGTCGTAGCCCACGCGGAAGACGTTGAGGCAGACGGTGCAGCTGCCGAAGAGCACCAGGGAACCTGGCCGGGCCGGGGGTGGGGCCATTGGCACCTCCAGGAGCGGGCACCCTCCCTCCCCCGGCCTCTGCACCCACCTCCACTCCCCCACCCCCGCTCCGGGCGCCCAGACACTCACCCCGCACCCACACGGGCCCCGCGTGCGGGTCCCGGTGGAGCACGGCGTGCGGCTGCCGGGTGGTCCCTGCGGTGTAGTAGAGGAGCCAGAGGGCGGACAGGACCTTCAGCGCGGCCAGCAGGATCCACACGTCCCCCAGCGTGACGGCCACGTTGTTGAAGACCATGCTGCAGGTGAAGGCTCCGCCCAGGAGCACCACGTTGAGCGCCAGGAGCCCCGAGAAGAGCTGCCCAGCCTTCTGGGCCTGCCGGTCCCGCCGCAGCAGCAGCGAGAAGTGCCGCGCCAGCCAGGACCTCTCGACTGGCGAGGCAGGGGCCCTGGTCTGCTCGAACCCCAAGGCCACTTGGTTCTCCTTAGCCGGAGCCTCTCCAGTCGCCTGAGCCTCTGGAGTGGCCATGGGTGGAGCCTCAGTAGGGGCTGAGGAGGGAGACAGGGTTCTGGTTGGCTGCCGAGCTGTCCAGCGCTCCGTTCCACTCTTGCGTCTCATTGCTGTGTGACCTAGGGTAAGCCAAGCAACCTCTCTGATTGGGACAATGGAAATCACAGCAGCTACCCCATCTACCTTACAGGACCAGAGAAGGTTCAAATAGACCAGCCCTCTGTGTTCCACATAAAATTAGGGGTTATTTAAAGGGGCTTGAGGACCACTTCTCCCCCACCCCCACCCCTGTCTTCCTGTTTGATCTTAAGGTGGAATACTGGCATCCAGCGAGGGAGCCAAGGGCGTCTGCACAGTGCTTGGCCACCGGCTGTTTCCAAGGCTGTGACTTTCCACCCCGAAAGGCTGTGCGTGCCCTGTCTTCTGGAAGGAGTTTCACTCCTGAAGTCAGGGAGAGCAAAGTCGGTGTCCCCTCTTATTCTGACTCTGATCAGTTGGATCGTGGTTGCCTAGGGTGTTGTGTTGAGAAGGATCCCGCGGCTGAGTGTGCGCTTGGGCTTTCCCATCCTTGGGAAAGAATGCTGTGATCTGAAATAATGCTCTATTATGGGTGCTATATACCCAATCCAGTGTTCTTGCCTGGAGAATCCCAGGGACGGTGGAGCCTGGTGGGCTGCTGTCTATGGGGTCGCACAGAGTCGGACACGACTGAAGCGACTTAGCAGCAGCAGCAGCATGGAGAAGGAAATGGCAACCCACTCCAGTATTCTTGCCTGGAGAGCCTCATGGATAGAGGAGCCTGGAGGGTCCGTGGGGTCACAAAGAGTTGGACACGACTTACAACTGAACAGCAACAAAAAAAATGGTTGTATATAAAATTACTTTGAAAAGCTCTAGAAGACACCCATCGAGTTCATGATAGGAGTTACTTCTGGGGAAAGGTAGAGAACACAGGCACTGGGAGGAGGGGCTAATGTTCTAGTTTTTTTGCCTTTTTTTTTTCTTAAAACATTACTTTTGTAAAGTTATTATTATTATTTTTTGACCGCGCTGTGCTGCATATGGGATCCTAGTTCCCCAGCCAGGGATCAAACCTGTGCCCCCTGCAGTGAAAGCGCAGAGTTCTAACCACTGGACTGCCAGGGAAGTCCTAAAGTTTTTATTTTATTTCCTAAAATTAATTTTAAAGCACATTAAAGGCTTAAGGAAAAAAGTTCCGAGACTGATTTGCAGTGTCTACCATGACCACAGGACATCCTGAGGTCAGCACAAATGCTATGGCCCTTGACTCTTTTTTTTTGGCCTTGCTGTGAGGCTTGTGGGATTTTAGTTCCGAAATCAGGGATTGAACCTGTGCTCTTGGCAGTGAAAGCACAGAGTCCTATCCACTGGCTGACCAGGGAATTCTCATGCCCATGACTTTGATAGAACTGAATTCCATCTGTACCCTCCCTGGATGCCTCAGTGTCTCAGGAGTGCACAGCTCAACGTGGGGAATTCCATCCCTGACTCTTCTCTTTCCCTGAATGTCTCCTGCTACTTCTTCAGCTTCCCCAAGCTTTCACTTGGGCCTGCTTCCTTTGTTGGGCTTCCTAGGTAGTTCAGTGGTAAAGAATCCGCCTGCCAATGTAGGAGATACGAGTTCGATCCCTAGGTAGGGAAGATCCCCGGAGAAGGAAATGGCAACCCACTCCTGTATTCTTGCCTGGGAAATCCCATGGACAGAGGAGCCTGGCGGGCTACAGCCCACGGGGCTGTGAAAGAGTGCCATGACTGAGGGACTAAACAGCAATAACAAACCCCTTTGTTTCCCCTTGCTTGGACCCCAATCTTGGGCCACCCCCATACCTGCAGCTCAGGGTCTCTTCCTGAAGTCTAGCACCCTCCCGCCATGGGCCCTTTGGGTTCACGTAGAGCTGCAGGGAGAGCAGGGATGCCCCACTGGTCGCAGCTGCTGTCCCGGTGAGAAGGTTCCTTCCCCACCCCTCCCATGCCAGGCGCTCTGCCTGCTGCTACCCTGCACCCCTGGTGCTTTGGGCTCAGGGTCCTAAGCACCCACCGTCCCCATTCTCCAGGCTGCCAGAGGCCTGATTTCTAATTCATCGTCTCAGAGCAGCATCGCCATCCCTACATCTCCCAGAAGGAACCACGTGTCCACCTCGCCTGTCCCCTTGCCCCTGTGTATTCCAGCTCACAGACAGCTCTGAGATTTTCTTGACCTCAACCACTACCCTGGTTCATGGCTCCCTCCTAAACTAGTCTCCCTACCCACTGTGTCTCTCCCCTACTGTGACCCCTGCAAAGGCAACCAACTGCCCTCAGTGTAGAGGCCATACTGCCTAGCATGGCCTGCATGGCCTTTCAAATGAAGCAAGGGAGACGTCTCTGGCAGTCCCAGGGCTAAGATTCCGTGCTCGCAATGCAGGGAGCTCGGGTTAGATCCCTGGTCAGGGAATTATGAATAGATCCCACATGCTGCAACTAGGAATCTCAGTGCAGCCAAATAAACTAATATTTTAAATTAAAAAGAAAAGAAACGAGGCAGTGTATGTTTAGCATGGGCTTGGACTGTGCAAAGTGGTCAGGGGAAGGCAGCTGCTGTTGCTTCCTGGTCTGGCCTTGACCGCCCTCTCCAGCACTGTTCTCAAGCCCTCCCCCTTGCCCATGGGCCAT